>NC_090981.1:10166314-10790635 GCF_040807025.1 Struthio camelus | reverse complement strand
CGCTGCCTCCCTCTCCCTTCCCTCTCGTCTGGACCCTCTCTCTCACTCTCCCTCCCTCTCCCCTGGACCCTCTCCCGCCCTCTCCCTCCCTCTCCTCTGGATCATCTCCCTCCCTCTCCCTCCCTCTCGCCTGGACCCTCTCCCTCCCTCTCCCTCCCTTTCCCTCGGACCCTCTCCATTCCTCTCCCTCCCTCTCGCCTGGACCCTCTCCCTTCGTCTACCTCCCTCTCCCTCCCTCTCGCCTGGACCCTCTCCCTCCCTCTCCCTCCGTCTGCCTCCCTCTCCCTCCCTCTCGCCTGGCCCCTCTCCTTTCCTCTCCCTCCCTCTCGCCTGGACCTTCTCCATTCCTCTCCCTCCTTCTCGTCTGGCTCCCTCTCCCTCCCTCTCCCTCCCTCTCCCTCCGTCTGCCTCCCTCTCCCTCCCTCTCGTCTGGACCCTCTCCCTCCCTCTCCCTCCGTCTGCCACCCTGTCCCTCCCTCTCGTCTGGACCCTCTCCCTCCCTCTCCCTCCCTCTCGTCTGGACCCTCTCCCTCCTTCTCCCTCCCTCTCGCCTGGACCCTCTCCATTCCTCTCCCTCCCTCTCTCCTGGACCCTCTCCCTCCCTCTCCCTCCCTCTGCCTCCCTCTCCCTCCTTCTCGTCTGGACCCTCTCTCTCCCTCTCCCTCCCGCTGCCTCCCTCTCCCTTCCCTCTCGTCTGGACCCTCTCTCTCACTCTCCCTCCCTCTCCCCTGGAACCTCTCCCGCCCTCTCCCTCCCTCTCGCCTGGACCCTCTCCCTCCCTCTCCCTCCTTCTCGTCTGGACCCTCTCCCGCCCTCTCCCTCCCTCTCGTCTGGACCCTCTTCCTCCCTCTCCCTCCCTCTCCCCTGGACCCTCTCCCTCCCTCTCCCTCCTTCACGTCTGGACCCTCTCCCTGCCTCTCCCTCCCTCTCCCCTGCAGCCTCTCCCGCCCTCTCCCTCCCTCTTGTCTGGACCCTCTTCCTCCCTCTCCCTCCCTCTGCCTCCCTCTCGCCTGCACCCTCTCTCTCCCTCTCCCTCCTTTTCTCCTTTACCCACTCCCTCCCTCTCACCTGCACCCTCTCCCTGCCTCTCCCTTCCTCTCCCCTGCAGCCTCTCCCTTCCTCTCCCTCCCTCTCGTCTGGACCCTCTCCCTCCCTCTCCCTCCCTCTCCCTCCCTCTGCCTCCCTCTCCCTCCTTCTCGTCTGGACCCTCTCTCTCCCTCTCCCTCCCGCTGCCTCCCTCTCCCTCCTTCTCGTCTGGACCCTCTCCCTCCCTCTCCCTCCCTCTCGTCTAGACCCTCTTCCTCCTTCTCCCTCCCTCTCTCCTGGACCCTCTCCCTCCCTCTCCGTCCATTTCCCTCGGACCCTCTCCATTCCTCTCCCTCCCCCTCGTCTGGACCCTCTCCCTCCCTCTCCTCCCTCTGCCTCCCTCTCGCCTGCACCCTCTCTCTCCCTCTCCCTCCTTTTCTCCTTTACCCACTCCCTCCCTCTCACCTGCACCCTCTCCCTGCCTCTCCCCCCTCTCCCCTGCAGCCTCTCCCTCCCTCTCCCTCCCTCTCGTCTGGACCCTCTCCCTCCCTCTCCCTCCGTCTGCCTCCCTCTCCCTCCCTCTCGCCTGGCCCCTCTCCTTTCCTCTCCCTCCCTCTCGTCTTGCTCCCTCTCCCTCCCTCTCCCTTCCTCTCCCTCCGTCTGCCTCCCTCTCCCTCCCTCTCGCCTGGACCCTCTCCCTCCCTCTCCCTCCCTCTCCCTCCTTCTCGTCTGGACTCTCTCCCTCCCTCTCCTTCCCTCTCGCCTGGACGCTCTCCCTCCTTCTCCCCCCCTCTCGCCTGGATCCTCTTCCTCCCTCTCCCTCCCTCTCCCCTGGAACCTCTCCCGCCCTCTCCCTCCCTCTCGTCTGGACCCTTTTCCTCCCGCTCCCTCCCTCTCCCTCCATTTCCCTCGGACCCTCTCCACTCCTCTCCCTCCCTCTCGTCTGGACCCTCTCCCTCCCTCTCCCTTCGTCTGCCTCCCTCTACCTCCCTCTCGTCTGGACCCTCTCCCTCCATCTCCCTCCGTCTGCCTCCCTCTCCCGCCCGCTCGCCTGGCCCCTCTCCTTTCCTCTCCCTCCCTCTCCCCTGGACCCTCTCCATTCCTCTCCCTCCCTCTCCCCTGGACCCTCTCCTGCCCTCTCCCTCCCTCTCGCCTGGACCCTCTCCCTCCCTCTCCCTCCTTCTCGTCTGGACCCTCTCCCTCCCTCTCCCCTTCAGCCTCTCCCGCCCTCTCCCTCCCTCTCGTCTGCACCCTCTTCCTCCCTGTCCCTCTCTCTCCCTCCATTTCCCTCGTACCCTCTCCATTCCTCTCCCTCCCTCTCGCCTGGACCCTCTCCCTCCCTCTGCCTCCCTCTCCCTCCCTCTCCCTCCTTCTCGTCTGGACTCTCACCCTCCCTCTCCTTCCCTCTCTCCTGTACCCTCTCTGTCCCTCTTCCTCCCTCTGCCTCCCTCTCCCTCCTTCGCGTCTGGACCCTCTCTCTCCCTCTCCCTCCCGCTGCCTCCCTCTCCCTCCTTCTCGTCTGGACCCTCTCCCTCCCTCTCCCTCCCTCTCGTCTGGACCCTCTCCCTCCTTCTCCCTCCCTCTCTCCTGGACCCTCTCCCTCCCTCTCCCTCCCTCTGCCTCCCTCTCCCTCCTTCTCGTCTGGACCCTCTCTCTCCCTCTCCCTCTCGCTGCCTCCCTCTCCCTTCCCTCTCGTCTGGACCCTCTCTCTCACTCTCCCTCCCTCTCCCCTGGACCCTCTCCCGCCCTCTCCCTCTCTCTCGTCTGGACCCTCTCCCTCCCTCTGCCTCCCTCTCCCTCCATTTCCCTCGGACCCTCTCCACTCCTCTCCCTCCCTCTCGTCTTGCTCCCTCTCCCTCCCTCTCCCTCCCTCTCCCTCCGTCTGCCTCCCTCTCCCTCCCTCTCGTCTGGACCCTCTCCCTCCCTCTCCCTCCGTCTGCCACCCCGTCCCTCCCTCTCGTCTGGACCCTCTCCCTCCCTCTCCCTCCCTCTCGTCTGGACCCTCTCCCTCCTTCTCCCTCCCTCTCGCCTGGACCCTCTCCATTCCTCTCCCTCCCTCTCTCCTGGACCCTCTCCCTCCCTCTCCCTCCCTCTGCCTCCCTCGCCCTCCTTCTCGTCTGGACCCTCTCTCTCACTCTCCCTCCCGCTGCCTCCCTCTCCCTTCCCTCTCGTCTGGACCCTCTCTCTCACTCTCCCTCCCTCTCCCCTGGACCCTCTCCCGCCCTCTCCCTCCCTCTCCTCTGGATCATCTCCCTCCCTCTCGCCTGGACCCTCTCCCTCCCTCTCCCTCCCTTTCCCTCGGACCCTCTCCATTCCTCTCCCTCCCTCTCGCCTGGACCCTCTCCCTCCGTCTACCTCCCTCTCCCTCCCTCTCGCCTGCACCCTCTCCCTCCCTCTCCCTCCGTCTGCTTCCCTCTCCCTCCCTCTCGCCTGGCCCCTCTCCTTTCCTCTCCCTCCCTCTCGCCTGGACCTTCTCCATTCCTCTCCCTCCTTCTCGTCTGGCTCCCTCTCCCTCCCTCTCCCTCCCTCTCCCTCCGTCTGCCTCCCTCTCCCTCCCTCTCGTCTGGACCCTCTCCCTCCCTCTCCCTCCGTCTGCCACCCTGTCCCTCCCTCTCGTCTGGACCCTCTCCCTCCCTCTCCCTCCCTCTCGTCTGGACCCTCTCCCTCCTTCTCCCTCCCTCTCGCCTGGACCCTCTCCATTCCTCTCCCTCCCTCTCTCCTGGACCCTCTCCCTCCCTCTCCCTCCCTCTGCCTCCCTCTCCCTCCTTCTCCTCTGGACCCTCTCTCTCCCTCTCCCTCCCTCTGCCTCCCTCGCCCTCCTTCTCGTCTGGACCCTCTCTCTCACTCTCCCTCCCGCTGCCTCCCTCTCCCTTCCCTCTCGTCTGGACCCTCTCTCTCACTCTCCCTCCCTCTCCCCTGGACCCTCTCCCGCCCTCTCCCTCCCTCTCCTCTGGATCATCTCCCTCCCTCTCCCTCCCTCTCGCCTGGACCCTCTCCCTCCCTCTCCCTCCCTTTCCCTCGGACCCTCTCCATTCCTCTCCCTCCCTCTCGCCTGGACCCTCTCCCTTCGTCTACCTCCCTCTCCCTCCCTCTCGCCTGGACCCTCTCCCTCCCTCTCCCTCCGTCTGCCTCCCTCTCCCTCCCTCTCGCCTGGCCCCTCTCCTTTCCTCTCCCTCCCTCTCGCCTGGACCTTCTCCATTCCTCTCCCTCCTTCTCGTCTGGCTCCCTCTCCCTCCCTCTCCCTCCCTCTCCCTCCGTCTGCCTCCCTCTCCCTCCCTCTCGTCTGGACCCTCTCCCTCCCTCTCCCTCCGTCTGCCACCCTGTCCCTCCCTCTCGTCTGGACCCTCTCCCTCCCTCTCCCTCCCTCTCGTCTGGACCCTCTCCCTCCTTCTCCCTCCCTCTCGCCTGGACCCTCTCCATTCCTCTCCCTCCCTCTCTCCTGGACCCTCTCCCTCCCTCTCCCTCCCTCTGCCTCCCTCTCCCTCCTTCTCGTCTGGACCCTCTCTCTCCCTCTCCCTCCCGCTGCCTCCCTCTCCCTTCCCTCTCGTCTGGACCCTCTCTCTCACTCTCCCTCCCTCTCCCCTGGAACCTCTCCCGCCCTCTCCCTCCCTCTCGCCTGGACCCTCTCCCTCCCTCTCCCTCCTTCTCGTCTGGACCCTCTCCCGCCCTCTCCCTCCCTCTCGTCTGGACCCTCTTCCTCCCTCTCCCTCCCTCTCCCCTGGACCCTCTCCCTCCCTCTCCCTCCTTCACGTCTGGACCCTCTCCCTGCCTCTCCCTCCCTCTCCCCTGCAGCCTCTCCCGCCCTCTCCCTCCCTCTTGTCTGGACCCTCTTCCTCCCTCTCCCTCCCTCTGCCTCCCTCTCGCCTGCACCCTCTCTCTCCCTCTCCCTCCTTTTCTCCTTTACCCACTCCCTCCCTCTCACCTGCACCCTCTCCCTGCCTCTCCCTTCCTCTCCCCTGCAGCCTCTCCCTTCCTCTCCCTCCCTCTCGTCTGGACCCTCTCCCTCCCTCTCCCTCCCTCTCCCTCCCTCTGCCTCCCTCTCCCTCCTTCTCGTCTGGACCCTCTCTCTCCCTCTCCCTCCCGCTGCCTCCCTCTCCCTCCTTCTCGTCTGGACCCTCTCCCTCCCTCTCCCTCCCTCTCGTCTAGACCCTCTTCCTCCTTCTCCCTCCCTCTCTCCTGGACCCTCTCCCTCCCTCTCCGTCCATTTCCCTCGGACCCTCTCCATTCCTCTCCCTCCCCCTCGTCTGGACCCTCTCCCTCCCTCTCCTCCCTCTGCCTCCCTCTCGCCTGCACCCTCTCTCTCCCTCTCCCTCCTTTTCTCCTTTACCCACTCCCTCCCTCTCACCTGCACCCTCTCCCTGCCTCTCCCCCCTCTCCCCTGCAGCCTCTCCCTCCCTCTCCCTCCCTCTCGTCTGGACCCTCTCCCTCCCTCTCCCTCCGTCTGCCTCCCTCTCCCTCCCTCTCGCCTGGCCCCTCTCCTTTCCTCTCCCTCCCTCTCGTCTTGCTCCCTCTCCCTCCCTCTCCCTTCCTCTCCCTCCGTCTGCCTCCCTCTCCCTCCCTCTCGCCTGGACCCTCTCCCTCCCTCTCCCTCCCTCTCCCTCCTTCTCGTCTGGACTCTCTCCCTCCCTCTCCTTCCCTCTCGCCTGGACGCTCTCCCTCCTTCTCCCCCCCTCTCGCCTGGATCCTCTTCCTCCCTCTCCCTCCCTCTCCCCTGGAACCTCTCCCGCCCTCTCCCTCCCTCTCGTCTGGACCCTTTTCCTCCCGCTCCCTCCCTCTCCCTCCATTTCCCTCGGACCCTCTCCACTCCTCTCCCTCCCTCTCGTCTGGACCCTCTCCCTCCCTCTCCCTTCGTCTGCCTCCCTCTACCTCCCTCTCGTCTGGACCCTCTCCCTCCATCTCCCTCCGTCTGCCTCCCTCTCCCGCCCGCTCGCCTGGCCCCTCTCCTTTCCTCTCCCTCCCTCTCCCCTGGACCCTCTCCATTCCTCTCCCTCCCTCTCCCCTGGACCCTCTCCTGCCCTCTCCCTCCCTCTCGCCTGGACCCTCTCCCTCCCTCTCCCTCCTTCTCGTCTGGACCCTCTCCCTCCCTCTCCCCTTCAGCCTCTCCCGCCCTCTCCCTCCCTCTCGTCTGCACCCTCTTCCTCCCTGTCCCTCTCTCTCCCTCCATTTCCCTCGTACCCTCTCCATTCCTCTCCCTCCCTCTCGCCTGGACCCTCTCCCTCCCTCTGCCTCCCTCTCCCTCCCTCTCCCTCCTTCTCGTCTGGACTCTCACCCTCCCTCTCCTTCCCTCTCTCCTGTACCCTCTCTGTCCCTCTTCCTCCCTCTGCCTCCCTCTCCCTCCTTCGCGTCTGGACCCTCTCTCTCCCTCTCCCTCCCGCTGCCTCCCTCTCCCTCCTTCTCGTCTGGACCCTCTCCCTCCCTCTCCCTCCCTCTCGTCTGGACCCTCTCCCTCCTTCTCCCTCCCTCTCTCCTGGACCCTCTCCCTCCCTCTCCCTCCCTCTGCCTCCCTCTCCCTCCTTCTCGTCTGGACCCTCTCTCTCCCTCTCCCTCTCGCTGCCTCCCTCTCCCTTCCCTCTCGTCTGGACCCTCTCTCTCACTCTCCCTCCCTCTCCCCTGGACCCTCTCCCGCCCTCTCCCTCTCTCTCGTCTGGACCCTCTCCCTCCCTCTGCCTCCCTCTCCCTCCATTTCCCTCGGACCCTCTCCACTCCTCTCCCTCCCTCTCGTCTGGACCCTCTCCCTCCCTCTCCCTTCGTCTGCCTCCCTCTACCTCCCTCTCGTCTGGACCCTCTCCCTCCATCTCCCTCCGTCTGCCTCCCTCTCCCGCCCGCTCGCCTGGCCCCTCTCCTTTCCTCTCCCTCCCTCTCCCCTGGACCTTCTCCATTCCTCTCCCTCCCTCTCCCCTGGAACCTCTCCTGCCCTCTCCCTCCCTCTCGCCTGGACCCTCTCCCTCCCTCTCCCTCCTTCTCGTCTGGACCCTCTCCCTCCCTCTCCCTCCCTCTCCCCTTCAGCCTCTCCCGCCCTCTCCCTCCCTCTCGTCTGGACCCTCTTCCTCCCTGTCCCTCTCTCTCCCTCCATTTCCCTCGTACCCTCTCCATTCCTCTCCCTCCCTCTCGTCTGGACCCTCTCCCTCCCTCTCCCTCCCTCTCCCCCGGACCCTCTCCTGCCCTCTCCCTCCCTCTCGCCTGGACCCTCTCCCTCCCTCTCCCTCCTTCTCGTCTGGACCCTCTCCCTCCCTCTCCCTCCCTCTCCCCTGGACCCTCTCCCGCCCTCTCCCTCCCTCTCCGTCCATTTCCCTCGGACCCTCTCCATTCCTCTCCCTCCCCCTCGTCTGGACCCTCTCCCTCCCTCTCCTCCCTCTGCCTCCCTCTCGCCTGCACCCTCTCTCTCCCTCTCCCTCCTTTTCTCCTTTACCCACTCCCTCCCTCTCACCTGCACCCTCTCCCTGCCTCTCCCCCCTCTCCCCTGCAGCCTCTCCCTCCCTCTCCCTCCCTCTCGTCTGGACCCTCTCCCTCCCTCTCCCTCCGTCTGCCTCCCTCTCCCTCCCTCTCGCCTGGCCCCTCTCCTTTCCTCTCCCTCCCTCTCGTCTTGCTCCCTCTCCCTCCCTCTCCCTTCCTCTCCCTCCGTCTGCCTCCCTCTCCCTCCCTCTCGCCTGGACCCTCTCCCTCCCTCTCCCTCCGTCTGCCACCCTCTCCCTCCCTCTCGTCTGGACCCTCTCCCTCCATCTCCCTCCCTCTCGTCTGGACCCTCTCCCTCCTTCTCCCTCCCTCTCGCCTGGACCCTCTCCATTCCTCTCCCTCCCTCTCTCCTGGACCCTCTCCCTCCCTCTCCCTCCCTCTGCCTCCCTCGCCCTCCTTCTCGTCTGGACCCTCTCTCTCCCTCTCCCTCCCGCTGCCTCCCTCTCCCTTCCCTCTCGTCTGGACCCTCTCTCTCACTCTCCCTCCCTCTCCCCTGGACCCTCTCCCGCCCTCTCCCTCCCTCTCGTCTGGACCCTCTCCCTCCCTCTCCCTCCTTCACGTCTGGACCCTCTCCCTGCCTCTCCCTCCCTCTCCCCTGCAGCCTCTCCCGCCCTCTCCCTCCCTCTTGTCTGGACCCTCTTCCTCCCTCTCCCTCCCCCTCCCTCCATTTCCCTCGAACCCTCTCCCTTCCTCTCCCTCCCTCTCCCTCGGACCCTCTGCCTGCCTCTCCCCCCCTCTCCCTCCCTCTCCCTCCCTCTCGTCTGGACCCTCTCCCTCCCTCTCCCTCCTTCACGTCTGGACCCTCTCCCTCCCTCTCCCTCCCTCTCCCCTGGACCCTCTCCCGCCCTCTCCCTCCCTCTCGTCTGGACCCTCTTCCTCCCTCTCCCTCCCTCTCCGTCCATTTCCCTCGGACCCTCTCCATTCCTCTCCCTCCCCCCTCGTCTGGACCCTCTCCCTCCCTCTCCTCCCTCTGCCTCCCTCTCGCCTGCACCCTCTCTCTCCCTCCTTTTCTCCTTTACCCACTCCCTCCCTCTCACCTGCACCCTCTCCCTGCCTCTCCCTTCCTCTCCCCTGCAGCCTCTCCCTCCCTCTCCCTCCCTCTCGTCTGGACCCTCTCCCTCCATCTCCCTCCGTCTGCCTCCCTCTCCCTCCCTCTCGCCTGGCCCCTCTCCTTTCCTCTCCCTCCCTCTCCCCTGGACCTTCTCCATTCCTCTCCCTCCCTATCCCCTGGACCCTCTCCTGCCCTCTCCCTCCCTCTCGCCTGGACCCTCTCCCTCCCTCTCCCTTCCTCTCGTCTGGACCCTCTTCCTCCCTGTCCCTCTCTCTCCCTCCATTTCCCTCGTACCCTCTCCATTCCTCTCCCTCCCTCTCGTCTGGACCCTCTCCCTCCCTCTGCCTCCCTCTGCCTCCCTCTCCCTCCTTCTCGTCTGGACTCTCTCCCTCCCTCTCCTTCCCTCTCTCCTGTACCCTCTCTGTCCCTCTCCCTCCCCCTTCCTCCCTCTCCCTTCCTCTCGGCTGGAACCTCTCCCGCCCTCTCCTTCCCTGTCGCCTGGACCCTCTTTCTCCCTCTCCCCTGAACCCTCTCTGTCCCTCTCCCTCCCTCTCGCATAGACCCTCTCCCTCCCGCTCCCTCCCTCTCTCCTGCACCCTCTCCTCCCCCTCCCTCCATTTCCCTTGAACCCTCTCCATTCCTCTCCCTCCCTCTCCCTCGGACCCTCTCCCTCCCTCTCCCTCGGACCCTCTCCCTGCCTCTCCCCCCCTCTCCCTCCCTCTCCCTCCCTCTCGTCTGGACCCTCTCCCTCCTTCTCCCTCCCTCTCGCCTGGACCCTCTCCATTCCTCTCCCTCCCTCTCGCCTGGACCCTCTCCCTCCCTCTCCCTCCCTCTGCCTCCCTCTCCCTCCTTCTCGTCTGGACCCTCTCTGTCCGTCTCCCTCCCGCTGCCACCCTCTCCCTCCTTCTCGTCTGGCCCCTCTCCCTCCTTCTCCCTCCCTCTTGCCTGGACCCTCTCCATTCCTCTCCCTCCCTCTCGTCTGGACCCTCTCCCTCCCTCTCCCTCCCTCTGCCTCCCTCGCCCTCCTTCTCGTCTGGACCCTCTCTCTCACTCTCCCTCCCGCTGCCTCCCTCTCCCTCCCTCTCGCCTGGACCCTCTCCTTTCCTCTCCCTCCCTCTCCTCTGGATTATCTCCCTCCCTCTCCCTCCCTCTCGCCTGGACCCTCTCCCGCTGTCTCCCTCCCTGTCCCTCGGACCCTCTCCCTCCCTCTCCCTCCCTCTCCCTCCCTCTTATCTGGATCATCTCCTTCCCTCTCCCCTGGATCCTCTCCCTCCCTGTCCGTCTCTCTCCCGAGGTCCTTCTCCCGCCCTCTCCCTCCCTCTCGCCTGTACCCTCTCCCTCCCTCTCTCCTGGAACCTCTCCCACCCTCTCCCTCCCTCTCGCCGGGAACCTCTCTGTCCCTCTCCCTCCCTCTCGTCTGGACCCTCTCCTTCCCTCTCTCTCCCTCTGTCCTGGACCCTCTCCCTCCCTCTGCCTCCGTCTGCCTCCCTCTCCCTCCTTCTCCCCTGGATCCTCTCCCGCCCTCTCCCTCCCTCTGCCTCCCTCTCCCTCCTTCTCGTCTGGACTCTCTCCCTCCCTCTCCTTCCCTCTCTCCTGTACCCTCTCTGTCCCTCTCCCTCCCCCTTCCTCCCTCTCCCCTCCTCTCGGCTGGAACGTCTCCCGCCCTCTCCTTCCCTCTCGCCTGGACCCTCTTTCTCCCTCTCTCTCCCTCTCCCCTGGACCCTCTCTGTCCCACTCCCTCCCTCTCCCCTGGACCCTCTCCCTCCCGCTCCCTCCCTCTCTCCTGTACCCTCTCCCTCCCTCTCCCTCCCTCTCCCTCCCTCTCCCTTCCTCTCGGCTGGAACCTCTCCCGCCCTCTCCTTCCCTGTCGCCTGGACCCTCTTTCTCCCTCTCCCTCCCTCTCCCCTGGACCCTCTCTGTCCCTCTCCCTCCCTCTCGCCTAGACCCTCTCCCTCCCGCTCCCTCCCTCTCTCCTGCACCCTCTCCTCCCCCTCCCTCCATTTCCCTCGAACCCTCTCCCTTCCTCTCCCTCCCTCTCCCTCGGACCCTCTGCCTGCCTCTCCCCCCCTCTCCCTCCCTCTCCCTCCCTCTCGTCTGGACCCTCTCCCTCCTTCTCCCTCCCTCTCGCCTGGACCCTCTCCATTCCTCTCCCTCCCTCTCGCCTGGACCCTCTCCCTCCCTCTCCCTCCTTCTCGTCTGGAACCTCTCCCTCCCTCTCCCTCCCTCTCCCCTGGACCCTCTCCCGCCCTCTCCCTCCCTCTCCGTCCATTTCCCTCGGACCCTCTCCATTCCTCTCCCTCCCCCTGGTCTGGACCCTCTCCCTCCCTCTCCTCCCTCTGCCTCCCTCTCGCCTGCACCCTCTCCCTGCCTCTCCCCCCTCTCCCCTGCAGCCTCTCCCTCCCTCTCCCTCCCTCTCGTCTGGACCCTCTCCCTCCCTCTCCCTCCGTCTGCCTCCCTCTCCCTCCCTCTCGCCTGGCCCCTCTCCTTTCCTCTCCCTCCCTCTCGTCTTGCTCCCTCTCCCTCCCTCTCCCTCCCTCTCCCTCCGTCTGCCTCCCTCTCCCTCCCTCTCGTCTGGACCCTCTCCCTCCCTCTCCCTCCGTCTGCCACCCTCTCCCTCCCTCTCGTCTGGACCCTCTCCCTCCATCTCCCTCCCTCTCGTCTGGACCCTCTCCCTCCTTCTCCCTCCCTCTCGCCTGGACCCTCTCCATTCCTCTCCCTCCCTCTCGCCTGGACCCTCTCCCTCCCTCTGCCTCCCTCTGCCTCCCTCTCCCTCCTTCTCGTCTGGACTCTCTCCCTCCCTCTCCTTCCCTCTCTCCTGTACCCTCTCTGTCCCTCTCCCTCCCCCTTCCTCCCTCTCCCTTCCTCTCGGCTGGAACCTCTCCCGCCCTCTCCTTCCCTGTCGCCTGGACCCTCTTTCTCCCTCTCCCCTGAACCCTCTCTGTCCCTCTCCCTCCCTCTCGCCTAGACCCTCTCCCTCCCGCTCCCTCCCTCTCTCCTGCACCCTCTCCTCCCCCTCCCTCCATTTCCCTCGAACCCTCTCCATTCCTCTCCCTCCCTCTCCCTCGGACCCTCTCCCTGCCTCTCCCCCCCTCTCCCTCCCTCTCCCTCCCTCTCGTCTGGACCCTCTCCCTCCTTCTCCCTCCCTCTCGCCTGGACCCTCTCCATTCCTCTCCCTCCCTCTCGCCTGGACCCTCTCCCTCCCTCTCCCTCCCTCTGCCTCCCTCTCCCTCCTTCTCGTCTGGACCCTCTCTCTCCGTCTCCCTCCCGCTGCCTCCCTCTCCCTCCTTCTCGTCTGGCCCCTCTCCCTCCTTCTCCCTCCCTCTTGCCTGGACCCTCTCCATTCCTCTCCCTCCCTCTCGTCTGGACCCTCTCCCTCCCTCTCCCTCCGTCTGCCTCCCTCTCCCTCCCTCTCGTCTGGACCCTCTCTCTCCCTCTCCCTCCCGCTGCCTCCCTCTCCCGCCCTCTCGCCTGGCCCCTCTCCTTTCCTCTCCCTCCCTCTCCTCTGGATCATCTCCCTCCCTCTCCCTCCCTCTCGCCTGGACCCTCTCCCTCCCTCTCCCTCCCTTTCCCTCGGACCCTCTCCATTCCTCTCCCTCCCTCTCGCCTGGACCCCCTCCCTCCCTCTCCCTCCGTCTGCCTCCCTCTCCCTCCCTCTCGCCTGGACCCTCTCCTTTCCTCTCCCTCCCTCTCCTCTGGATTATCTCCCTCCCTCTCCCTCCCTCTCGCCCGGACCCTCTCCCGCCGTCTCCCTCCCTGTCCCTCGGACCCTCTCCCTCCCTCTCCCTCCCTCTCCCTCCCTCTTATCTGGATCATCTCCTTCCCTCTCCCCTGGATCCTCTCCCTCCCTCTCCGTCTCTCTCCCGAGGTCCTTCTCCCGCCCTCTCCCTCCCTCTCGCCTGTACCCTCTCCCTCCCTCTCTCCTGGAACCTCTCCCACCCTCTCCCTCCCTCTCGCCGGGAACCTCTCTGTCCCTCTCCCTCCCTCTCGTCTGGACCCTCTCCTTCCCTCTCTCTCCCTCTGTCCTGGACCCTCTATCTCCCTCCCCTCCCTCTCGCCGGGAACCTCTCTGTCCCTCTCCCTCCCTCTCGTCTGGACCCTCTCCTTCCCTCTCTCTCCCTCTGTCCTGGACCCTCTACCTCCCTCCCCTCCCTCTCGCCTGGAACCTCTCTGTCCCTCTCCCTCCTTCTCCACTGGACCCTCTCTATCCATCTCCCTCCCTGTCGCCTGGAGCCTCACCCTTCCTCTCCCTCACTCTCCCTCGGACCCTCTCCCTGCCTCTCCCCCCCTCTGCCTCCCTCTCCCTCCCTCTCGTCTGGACCCTCTCCCTCCTTCTCCCTCCCTCTCGCCTGGACCCTCTCCATTCCTCTCCCTCCCTCTCGCCTGGACCCTCTCCCTCCCTCTCCCTCCTTCTCGTCTGGACCCTCTCCCTTCCTCTCCCTCCCTCTCCCCCGGACCCTCTCCCGCCCTCTCCCTCCCTCTCGCCTGGACCCTCTCCCTCCCTCTCCCTCCTTCTCGCCTGGACCCTTTCCCTCCCTCTCCCTCGGACCCTCTCCCTCCCTCTCCCTCCTTCTCGTCTGGACCCTCTCCCTCCCTCTCCCTCCCTCTCCCCCGGACCCTCTCCCGCCCTCTCCCTCCCTCTCGCCTGGACCCTCTCCCTCCCTCTCCCTCCTTCTCGCCTGGACCCTCTCCCTCCCTCTCCCTCCCTCTCGTCTGGACCCTCTCCCGCCCTCTCCCTCCCTCTCGTCTGGCTCCCTCTCCCTCCCTCTCCCTCCCTCTCGCCTGGACCCTCTCCCTCCCTCTCCCTCCCTCTCCCTCCTTCTCGTCTGGACTCTCTCCCTCCCTCTCTTTCCCTCTCGCCCGGACGCTCTCCCTCCTTCTCCCTCCCTCTCGCCTGGATCCTCTTCCTCCCTCTCCCTCCCTCTCCCCTGGAACCTCTCCCGCCCTCTCCCTCCCTCTCGTCTGGACCCTTTTCCTCCCACTCCCTCCCTCTCCCTCCATTTCCCTCGGACCCTCGGACCCTCTCCCTTCCTCTCCCTCCCTCTCGCCTGGAACCTCTCCCTCCCTCTGCCTCCCTCTCCCTCCTTCTCGTCTGGACTCTCTCCCTCCCTCTCCTTCCCTCTCTCCTGTACCCTCTCCCTCCCTCTCCCTCCCTCTTCCTCCATCTCCCTTCCTCTCGGCTGGAACCTCTCCCGCCCTCTCCTTCCCTCTCGCCTGGACCCTCTTTCTCCCTCTCCCTCCCTCTCCCCTGGACCCTCTCTGTCCCACTCCCTCCCTCTCCCCTGGACCCTCTCGCTCCCGCTCCCTCCCTCTCTCCTGCACCCTCTCCTCCCCCTCCCTCCATTTCCCTCGATCCCTCTCCATTCCTCTCCCTCCCTCTCCCTCGGACCCTCTCCCTCCCTCTCGTCTGGACCCTCTCCCTCCTTCTCCCTCCCTCTCGCCTGGACCCTCTCCATTCCTCTCCCTCCCTCTCTCCTGCACCCTCTCCCTCCCTCTCCCTCCCTCTGCCTCCCTCTCCCTCCTTCTCGTCTGGACCCTCTCTGTCCGTCTCCCTCCCGCTGCCTCCCTCTCCCTCCTTCTCGTCTGGCCCCTCTCCCTCCTTCTCCCTCCCTCTTGCCTGGACCCTCTCCATTCCTCTCCCTCCCTCTCGTCTGGACCCTCTCTCTCCCTCCCTCTCCCTCCCTCTGCCTCCCTCTCCCTCCTTCTCGTCTGGACCCTCTCTGTCCGTCTCCCTCCCGCTGCCTCCCTCTCCCTCCTTTTCGTCTGGCCCCTCTCCCTCCTTCTCCCTCCCTGTTGCCTGGACCCTCTCCATTCCTCTCCCTCCCCCTCGTCTGGACCCTCTCTCTCCCTCTCCCTCCGTCTGCCTCCCTCTCCCGCCCTCTCGCCTGGCCCCTCTCCTTTCCTCTCCCTCCCTCTCCTCTGGATCATCTCCCTCCCTCTCCCTCCCTCTCGCCTGGACCCTCTCCCTCCCTCTCCCTCCCTTTCCCTCGGACCCTCTCCATTCCTCTCCCTCCCTCTCGCCTGGACCCCCTCCCTCCCTCTCCCTCCGTCTGCCTCCCTCTCCCTCCCTCTCGCCTGGACCCTCTCCTTTCCTCTCCCTCCCTCTCCTCTGGATTATCTCCCTCCCTCTCCCTCCCTCTCGCCTGGACCCTCTCCCGCCGTCTCCCTCCCTGTCCCTCGGACCCTCTCCCTCCCTCTCCCTCCCTCTCCCTCCCTCTTATCTGGATCATCTCCTTCCCTCTCCCCTGGATCCTCTCCCTCCCTCTCCATCTCTCTCCCGAGGTCCTTCTCCCGCCCTCTCCCTCCCTCTCGCCTGTACCCTCTCCCTCCCTCTCTCCTGGAACCTCTCCCTCCCTCCCCTCCCTCTCGCCTGGAACCTCTCTGTCCCTCTCCCTCCTTCTCCACTGGACCCTCTCTATCCATCTCCCTCCCTGTCGCCTGGAGCCTCACCCTTCCTCTCCCTCACTCTCCCTCGGACCCTCTCCCTGCCTCTCCCCTCCTCTGCCTCCCTCTCCCTCCCTCTCGTCTGGACCCTCTCCCTCCTTCTCCCTCCCTCTCGCCTGGACCCTCTCCATTCCTCTCCCTCCCTCTCGCCTGGACCCTCTCCCTCCCTCTCCCTCCTTCTCGTCTGGACCCTCTCCCTCCCTCTCCCTCCCTCTCCCCCGGACCCTCTCCCGCCCTCTCCCTCCCTCTCGCCTGGACCCTCTCCCTCCCTCTCCCTCCTTCTCGACTGGAGCCTCTCCCTCCCTCTCCCTCCCTCTCGTCTGGACACTCTCCCGCCCTCTCCCTCCCTCTCGTCTGGCTCCCTCTCCCTCCCTCTCCCTCCCTCCCGCCTGGACCCTCTCCCTCCCTCTCCCTCCCTCTCCCTCCTTCTCGTCTGGACTCTCTCCCTCCCTCTCCTTCCCTCTCGCCTGGACGCTCTCCCTCCTTCTCCCTCCCTCTCGCCTGGATCCTCTTCCTCCCTCTCCCTCCCTCTCCCCTGGAACCTCTCCCGCCCTCTCCCTCCCTCTCGCCTGGAATCTCTCTGTCCCTCTCCCTCCTTCTCCACTGGACCCTCTCTATCCATCTCCCTCCCTGTCGCCTGGAGCCTCACCCTTCCTCTCCCTCACTCTCCCTCGGACCCTCTCCCTGCCTCTCCCCCCCTCTGCCTCCCTCTCCCTCCCTCTCGTCTGGACCCTCTCCCTCCTTCTCCCTCCCTCTCGCCTGGCTCCCTCTCCCTCCCTCTCCCTCCCTCTCCCCTGGAACCTCTCCCGCCCTCTCCCTCCCTCTCGTCTGGACCCTTTTCCTCCCCCTCCCTCCCTCTCCCTCCATTTCCCTCGGACCCTCGGACCCTCTCCCTTCCTCTCCCTCCCTCTCGCCTTGAACCTCTCATTCCCTCTCCCTCCCTCTGCCTCCCTCTCCCTCCTTCTCGTCTGGACTCTCTCCCTCCCTCTCCTTCCCTCTCTCCTGTACCCTCTCCCTCCCTCTCCCTCCCTCTTCCTCCATCTCCCTTCCTCTCGGCTGGAACCTCTCCCGCCCTCTCCTTCCCTCTCGCCTGGACCCTCTTTCTCCCTCTCCCTCCCTCTCCCCTGGACCCTCTCTGTCCCACTCCCTCCCTCTCCCCTGGACCCTCTCCCTCCCGCTCCCTCCCTCTCTCCTGTACCCTCTCCCTCCCTCTCCCTCCCTCTTCCTCCCTCTCCCTTCCTCTCGGCTGGAACCTCTCCCGCCCTCTCCTTCCCTGTCGCCTGGACCCTCTTTCTCCCTCTCCCTCCCTCTCCCCTGGACCCTCTCTGTCCCTCTCCCTCCCTCTCGCCTAGACCCTCTCCCTTCCGCTCCCTCCCTCTCTCCTGCACCCTCTCCTCCCCCTCCCTCCATTTCCCTCGAACCCTCTCCCTTCCTCTCCCTCCCTCTCCCTCGGACCCTCTCCCTGCCTCTCCCCCCCTCTCCCTCCCTCTCCCTCCCTCTCGTCTGGACCCTCTCCCTCCTTCTCCCTCCCGCTCGCCTGGACCCTCTCCATTCCTCTCCCTCCCTCTCGCCTGGACCCTCTCCCTCCCGCTCCCTCCCTCTCTCCTGCACCCTCTCCTCCCCCTCCCTCCATTTCCCTCGAACCCTCTCCCTTCCTCTCCCTCCCTCTCCCTCGGACCCTCTGCCTGCCTCTCCCCCCCTCTCCCTCCCTCTCCCTCCCTCTCGCCTGGACCCTCTCCCTCCCTCTCCCTCCTTCACGTCTGGACCCTCTCCCTCCCTCTCCCTCCCTCTCCCCTGGACCCTCTCCCGCCCTCTCCCTCCCTCTCGTCTGGACCCTCTTCCTCCCTCTCCCTCCCTCTCCGTCCATTTCCCTCGGACCCTCTCCATTCCTCTCCCTCCCCCCTCGTCTGGACCCTCTCCCTCCCTCTCCTCCCTCTGCCTCCCTCTCGCCTGCACCCTCTCTCTCCCTCTCCCTCCTTTTCTCCTTTACCCACTCCCTCCCTCTCACCTGCACCCTCTCCCTGCCTCTCCCCCCTCTCCCCTGCAGCCTCTCCCTCCCTCTCCCTCCCTCTCGTCTGGACCCTCTCCCTCCATCTCCCTCCGTCTGCCTCCCTCTCCCTCCCTCTCGCCTGGCCCCTCTCCTTTCCTCTCCCTCCCTCTCCCCTGGACCTTCTCCATTCCTCTCCCTCCCTATCCCCTGGACCCTCTCCTGCCCTCTCCCTCCTTCTCGTCTGGACCCTCTCCCTCCCTCTCCCTCCCTCTCCCCTGGACCCTCTTCCTCCCTGTCCCTCTCTCTCCCTCCATTTCCCTCGTACCCTCTCCATTCCTCTCCCTCCCTCTCGCCTGGACCCTCTCCCTCCCTCTGCCTCCCTCTGCCTCCCTCTCCCTCCTTCTCGTCTGGACTCTCTCCCTCCCTCTCCTTCCCTCTCTCCTGTACCCTCTCTGTCCCTCTCCCTCCCCCTTCCTCCCTCTCCCTTCCTCTCGGCTGGAACCTCTCCCGCCCTCTCCTTCCCTGTCGCCTGGACCCTCTTTCTCCCTCTCCCCTGAACCCTCTCTGTCCCTCTCCCTCCCTCTCGCATAGACCCTCTCCCTCCCGCTCCCTCCCTCTCTCCTGCACCCTCTCCTCCCCCTCCCTCCATTTCCCTCGAACCCTCTCCATTCCTCTCCCTCCCTCTCCCTCGGACCCTCTCCCTCCCTGTCCCTCGGACCCTCTCCCTCCCTCTCCCCCCCTCTCCCTCCCTCTCCCTCCCTCTCGTCTGGACCCTCTCCCTCCTTCTCCCTCCCTCTCGCCTGGACCCTCTCCATTCCTCTCCCTCCCTCTCGCCTGGACCCTCTCCCTCCCTCTCCCTCCCTCTGCCTCCCTCTCCCTCCTTCTCGTCTGGACCCTCTCTGTCCGTCTCCCTCCGTCTGCCTCCCTCTCCCTCCCTCTCGTCTGGCCCCTCTCCCTCCTTCTCCCTCCCTCTCGTCTGGACCCTCTCCCTCCCTCTCCCTCCGTCTGCCTCCCTCTCCCTCCCTCTCGCCTGGACCCCCTCCCTCCCTCTCCCTCCGTCTGCCTCCCTCTCCCTCCCTCTCGCCTGGACCCTCTCCTTTCCTCTCCCTCCTTCTCCTCTGGATTATCTCCCTCCCTCTCCCTCCCTCTCGCCTGGACCCTCTCCCGTCGTCTCCCTCCCTGTCCCTCGGACCCTCTCCCTCCCTCTCCCTCCCTCTCCCTCCCTCTTATCTGGATCATCTCCTTCCCTCTCCCCTGGATCCTCTCCCTCCCTCTCCGTCTCTCTCCCGAGGTCCTTCTCCCGCCCTCTCCCTCCCTCTCGCCTGTACCCTCTCCCTCCCTCTCTCCTGGAACCTCTCCCACCCTCTCCCTCCCTCTCGCCGGGAACCTCTCTGTCCCTCTCCCTCCCTCTCGTCTGGACCCTCTCCTTCCCTCTCTC
Organism: Struthio camelus; assembly: GCF_040807025.1. NCBI lineage: Eukaryota > Metazoa > Chordata > Aves > Struthioniformes > Struthionidae > Struthio > Struthio camelus. Next base: position 10,772,236 of record NC_090981.1, on the reverse strand, counting down.
TCCCTCTGTCCTGGACCCTCTCCCTCCCTCTGCCTCCGTCTGCCTCCCTCTCCCTCCTTCTCCCCTGGATCCTCTCCCGCCCTCTCCCTCCCTCTGCCTCCCTCTCCCTCCTTCTCGTCTGGACTCTCTCCCTCCCTCTCCTTCCCTCTCTCCTGTACCCTCTCTGTCCCTCTCCCTCCCCCTTCCTCCCTCTCCCCTCCTCTCGGCTGGAACGTCTCCCGCCCTCTCCTTCCCTCTCGCCTGGACCCTCTTTCTCCCTCTCTCTCCCTCTCCCCTGGACCCTCTCTGTCCCACTCCCTCCCTCTCCCCTGGACCCTCTCCCTCCCGCTCCCTCCCTCTCTCCTGTACCCTCTCCCTCCCTCTCCCTCCCTCTTCCTCCCTCTCCCTTCCTCTCGGCTGGAACCTCTCCCGCCCTCTCCTTCCCTGTCGCCTGGACCCTCTTTCTCCCTCTCCCTCCCTCTCCCCTGGACCCTCTCTGTCCCTCTCCCTCCCTCTCGCCTAGACCCTCTCCCTCCCGCTCCCTCCCTCTCTCCTGCACCCTCTCCTCCCCCTCCCTCCATTTCCCTCGAACCCTCTCCCTTCCTCTCCCTCCCTCTCCCTCGGACCCTCTCCCTGCCTCTCCCCCCCTCTCCCTCCCTCTCCCTCCCTCTCGTCTGGACCCTCTCCCTCCTTCTCCCTCCCTCTCGCCTGGACCCTCTCCATTCCTCTCCCTCCCTCTCGCCTGGACCCTCTCCCTCCCTCTCCCTCCTTCTCGTCTGGACCCTCTCCCTCCCTCTCCCTCCCTCTCCCCCGGACCCTCTCCCGCCCTCTCCCTCCCTCTCGCCTGGACCCTCTCCCTCCCTCTCCCTCCTTCTCGTCTGGACCCTCTCCCTCCCTCTCCCTCCCTCTCCCCTGGACCCTCTCCCGCCCTCTCCCTCCCTCTCCGTCCATTTCCCTCGGACCCTCTCCATTCCTCTCCCTCCCCCTCGTCTGGACCCTCTCCCTCCCTCTCCTCCCTCTGCCTCCCTCTCGCCTGCACCCTCTCTCTCCCTCTCCCTCCTTTTCTCCTTTACCCACTCCCTCCCTCTCACCTGCACCCTCTCCCTGCCTCTCCCCCCTCTCCCCTGCAGCCTCTCCCTCCCTCTCCCTCCCTCTCGTCTGGACCCTCTCCCTCCCTCTCCCTCCGTCTGCCTCCCTCTCCCTCCCTCTCGCCTGGCCCCTCTCCTTTCCTCTCCCTCCCTCTCGTCTTGCTCCCTCTCCCTCCCTCTCCCTCCCTCTCCCTCCGTCTGCCTCCCTCTCCCTCCCTCTCGTCTGGACCCTCTCCCTCCCTCTCCCTCCGTCTGCCACCCTCTCCCTCCCTCTCGTCTGGACCCTCTCCCTCCATCTCCCTCCCTCTCGTCTGGACCCTCTCCCTCCTTCTCCCTCCCTCTCGCCTGGACCCTCTCCATTCCTCTCCCTCCCTCTCTCCTGGACCCTCTCCCTCCCTCTCCCTCCCTCGGCCTCCCTCGCCCTCCTTCTCGTCTGGACCCTCTCTCTCCCTCTCCCTCCCGCTGCCTCCCTCTCCCTTCCCTCTCGTCTGGACCCTCTCTCTCACTCTCCCTCCCTCTCCCCTGGACCCTCTCCCGCCCTCTCCCTCCCTCTCCTCTGGATCATCTCCCTCCCTCTCCCTCCCTCTCGTCTGGACCCTCTCCCTCCCTCTCCCTCCCTTTCCCTCGGACCCTCTCCATTCCTCTCCCTCCCTCTCGCCTGGAACCTCTCCCTCCCTCTCCCTCCGTCTACCTCCCTCTCCCTCCCTCTCGCCTGGACCCTCTCCCTCCCTCTCGCCTGGCCCCTCTCCTTTCCTCTCCCTCCCTCTCGCCTGGACCTTCTCCATTCCTCTCCCTCCCTCTCGTCTGGCTCCCTCTCCCTCCCTCTCCCTCCCTCTCCCTCCGTCTGCCTCCCTCTCCCTCCCTCTCGTCTGGACCCTCTCCCTCCCTCTCCCTCCGTCTGCCACCCTCTCCCTCCCTCTCGTCTGGACCCTCTCCCTCCCTCTCCCTCCCTCTCGTCTGGACCCTCTCCCTCCTTCTCCCTCCCTCTCGCCTGGACCCTCTCCATTCCTCTCCCTCCCTCTCTCCTGGACCCTCTCCCTCCCTCTCCCTCCCTCTGCCTCCCTCTCCCTCCTTCTCGTCTGGACCCTCTCTCTCCCTCTCCCTCCCGCTGCCTCCCTCTCCCTTCCCTCTCGTCTGGACCCTCTCTCTCACTCTCCCTCCCTCTTGCCTGGACCCTCTTCCTCCCTCTCCCTCCCTCTCGTCTGGACCCTCTCCCTCCCTCTCCCTCCTTCTCGTCTGGACCCTCTCCCGCCCTCTCCCTCCCTCTTGCCTGGACCCTCTTCCTCCCTCTCCCTCCCTCTCCCCTGGACCCTCTCCCTCCCTCTCCCTCCTTCACGTCTGGACCCTCTCCCTGCCTCTCCCTCCCTCTCCCCTGCAGCCTCTCCCGCCCTCTCCCTCCCTCTTGTCTGGACCCTCTTCCTCCCTCTCCCTCCCCCTCCCTCCATTTCCCTCGAACCCTCTCCCTTCCTCTCCCTCCCTCTCCCTCGGACCCTCTGCCTGCCTCTCCCCCCCTCTCCCTCCCTCTCCCTCCCTCTCGCCTGGACCCTCTCCCTCCCTCTCCCTCCTTCACGTCTGGACCCTCTCCCTCCCTCTCCCTCCCTCTCCCCTGGACCCTCTCCCGCCCTCTCCCTCCCTCTCGTCTGGACCCTCTTCCTCCCTCTCCCTCCCTCTCCGTCCATTTCCCTCGGACCCTCTCCATTCCTCTCCCTCCCCCCTCGTCTGGACCCTCTCCCTCCCTCTCCTCCCTCTGCCTCCCTCTCGCCTGCACCCTCTCTCTCCCTCTCCCTCCTTTTCTCCTTTACCCACTCCCTCCCTCTCACCTGCACCCTCTCCCTGCCTCTCCCTTCCTCTCCCCTGCAGCCTCTCCCTCCCTCTCCCTCCCTCTCGTCTGGACCCTCTCCCTCCATCTCCCTCCGTCTGCCTCCCTCTCCCTCCCTCTCGCCTGGCCCCTCTCCTTTCCTCTCCCTCCCTCTCGCCTGGACCTTCTCCATTCCTCTCCCTCCCTCTCGTCTGGCTCCCTCTCCCTCCCTCTCCCTCCCTCTCCCTCCGTCTGCCTCCCTCTCCCTCCCTCTCGTCTGGACCCTCTCCCTCCCTCTCCCTCCGTCTGCCACCCTCTCCCTCCCTCTCGTCTGGACGCTCTCCCTCCCTCTCCCTCCCTCTCGTCTGGACCCTCTCCCTCCTTCTCCCTCCCTCTCGCCTGGACCCTCTCCATTCCTCTCCCTCCCTCTCTCCTGGACCCTCTCCCTCCCTCTCCCTCCCTCTGCCTCCCTCTCCCTCCTTCTCGTCTGGACCCTCTCTCTCCCTCTCCCTCCCGCTGCCTCCCTCTCCCTTCCCTCTCGTCTGGACCCTCTCTCTCACTCTCCCTCCCTCTTGCCTGGACCCTCTTCCTCCCTCTCCCTCCCTCTCGTCTGGACCCTCTCCCTCCCTCTCCCTCCTTCTCGTCTGGACCCTCTCCCGCCCTCTCCCTCCCTCTTGCCTGGACCCTCTTCCTCCCTCTCCCTCCCTCTCCCCTGGACCCTCTCCCTCCCTCTCCCTCCTTCACGTCTGGACCCTCTCCCTGCCTCTCCCTCCCTCTCCCCTGCAGCCTCTCCCGCCCTCTCCCTCCCTCTTGTCTGGACCCTCTTCCTCCCTCTCCCTCCCCCTCCCTCCATTTCCCTCGAACCCTCTCCCTTCCTCTCCCTCCCTCTCCCTCGGACCCTCTGCCTGCCTCTCCCCCCTTCTCCCTCCCTCTCCCTCCCTCTCGCCTGGACCCTCTCCCTCCCTCTCCCTCCTTCACGTCTGGACCCTCTCCCTCCCTCTCCCTCCCTCTCCCCTGGACCCTCTCCCGCCCTCTCCCTCCCTCTCGTCTGGACCCTCTTCCTCCCTCTCCCTCCCTCTCCGTCCATTTCCCTCGGACCCTCTCCATTCCTCTCCCTCCCCCCTCGTCTGGACCCTCTCCCTCCCTCTCCTCCCTCTGCCTCCCTCTCGCCTGCACCCTCTCTCTCCCTCTCCCTCCTTTTCTCCTTTACCCACTCCCTCCCTCTCACCTGCACCCTCTCCCTGCCTCTCCCTTCCTCTCCCCTGCAGCCTCTCCCTCCCTCTCCCTCCCTCTCGTCTGGACCCTCTCCCTCCATCTCCCTCCGTCTGCCTCCCTCTCCCTCCCTCTCGCCTGGCCCCTCTCCTTTCCTCTCCCTCCCTCTCCCCTGGACCTTCTCCATTCCTCTCCCTCCCTATCCCCTGGACCCTCTCCTGCCCTCTCCCTCCCTCTCGCCTGGACCCTCTCCCTCCCTCTCCCTTCCTCTCGTCTGGACCCTCTTCCTCCCTGTCCCTCTCTCTCCCTCCATTTCCCTCGTACCCTCTCCATTCCTCTCCCTCCCTCTCGCCTGGACCCTCTCCCTCCCTCTGCCTCCCTCTGCCTCCCTCTCCCTCCTTCTCTTCTGGACTCTCTCCCTCCCTCTCCTTCCCTCTCTCCTGTACCCTCTCTGTCCCTCTCCCTCCCCCTTCCTCCCTCTCCCTTCCTCTCGGCTGGAACCTCTCCCGCCCTCTCCTTCCCTGTCGCCTGGACCCTCTTTCTCCCTCTCCCCTGAACCCTCTCTGTCCCTCTCCCTCCCTCTCGCATAGACCCTCTCCCTCCCGCTCCCTCCCTCTCTCCTGCACCCTCTCCTCCCCCTCCCTCCATTTCCCTTGAACCCTCTCCATTCCTCTCCCTCCCTCTCCCTCGGACCCTCTCCCTCCCTCTCCCTCGGACCCTCTCCCTGCCTCTCCCCCCCTCTCCCTCCCTCTCCCTCCCTCTCGTCTGGACCCTCTCCCTCCTTCTCCCTCCCTCTCGCCTGGACCCTCTCCATTCCTCTCCCTCCCTCTCGCCTGGACCCTCTCCCTCCCTCTCCCTCCCTCTGCCTCCCTCTCCCTCCTTCTCGTCTGGACCCTCTCTGTCCGTCTCCCTCCCGCTGCCACCCTCTCCCTCCTTCTCGTCTGGCCCCTCTCCCTCCTTCTCCCTCCCTCTTGCCTGGACCCTCTCCATTCCTCTCCCTCCCTCTCGTCTGGACCCTCTCCCTCCCTCTCCCTCCCTCTGCCTCCCTCGCCCTCCTTCTCGTCTGGACCCTCTCTCTCACTCTCCCTCCCGCTGCCTCCCTCTCCCTCCCTCTCGCCTGGACCCTCTCCTTTCCTCTCCCTCCCTCTCCTCTGGATTATCTCCCTCCCTCTCCCTCCCTCTCGCCTGGACCCTCTCCCGCTGTCTCCCTCCCTGTCCCTCGGACCCTCTCCCTCCCTCTCCCTCCCTCTCCCTCCCTCTTATCTGGATCATCTCCTTCCCTCTCCCCTGGATCCTCTCCCTCCCTGTCCGTCTCTCTCCCGAGGTCCTTCTCCCGCCCTCTCCCTCCCTCTCGCCTGTACCCTCTCCCTCCCTCTCTCCTGGAACCTCTCCCACCCTCTCCCTCCCTCTCGCCGGGAACCTCTCTGTCCCTCTCCCTCCCTCTCGTCTGGACCCTCTCCTTCCCTCTCTCTCCCTCTGTCCTGGACCCTCTCCCTCCCTCTGCCTCCGTCTGCCTCCCTCTCCCTCCTTCTCCCCTGGATCCTCTCCCGCCCTCTCCCTCCCTCTGCCTCCCTCTCCCTCCTTCTCGTCTGGACTCTCTCCCTCCCTCTCCTTCCCTCTCTCCTGTACCCTCTCTGTCCCTCTCCCTCCCCCTTCCTCCCTCTCCCCTCCTCTCGGCTGGAACGTCTCCCGCCCTCTCCTTCCCTCTCGCCTGGACCCTCTTTCTCCCTCTCTCTCCCTCTCCCCTGGACCCTCTCTGTCCCACTCCCTCCCTCTCCCCTGGACCCTCTCCCTCCCGCTCCCTCCCTCTCTCCTGTACCCTCTCCCTCCCTCTCCCTCCCTCTCCCTCCCTCTCCCTTCCTCTCGGCTGGAACCTCTCCCGCCCTCTCCTTCCCTGTCGCCTGGACCCTCTTTCTCCCTCTCCCTCCCTCTCCCCTGGACCCTCTCTGTCCCTCTCCCTCCCTCTCGCCTAGACCCTCTCCCTCCCGCTCCCTCCCTCTCTCCTGCACCCTCTCCTCCCCCTCCCTCCATTTCCCTCGAACCCTCTCCCTTCCTCTCCCTCCCTCTCCCTCGGACCCTCTGCCTGCCTCTCCCCCCCTCTCCCTCCCTCTCCCTCCCTCTCGTCTGGACCCTCTCCCTCCTTCTCCCTCCCTCTCGCCTGGACCCTCTCCATTCCTCTCCCTCCCTCTCGCCTGGACCCTCTCCCTCCCTCTCCCTCCTTCTCGTCTGGAACCTCTCCCTCCCTCTCCCTCCCTCTCCCCTGGACCCTCTCCCGCCCTCTCCCTCCCTCTCCGTCCATTTCCCTCGGACCCTCTCCATTCCTCTCCCTCCCCCTGGTCTGGACCCTCTCCCTCCCTCTCCTCCCTCTGCCTCCCTCTCGCCTGCACCCTCTCCCTGCCTCTCCCCCCTCTCCCCTGCAGCCTCTCCCTCCCTCTCCCTCCCTCTCGTCTGGACCCTCTCCCTCCCTCTCCCTCCGTCTGCCTCCCTCTCCCTCCCTCTCGCCTGGCCCCTCTCCTTTCCTCTCCCTCCCTCTCGTCTTGCTCCCTCTCCCTCCCTCTCCCTCCCTCTCCCTCCGTCTGCCTCCCTCTCCCTCCCTCTCGTCTGGACCCTCTCCCTCCCTCTCCCTCCGTCTGCCACCCTCTCCCTCCCTCTCGTCTGGACCCTCTCCCTCCATCTCCCTCCCTCTCGTCTGGACCCTCTCCCTCCTTCTCCCTCCCTCTCGCCTGGACCCTCTCCATTCCTCTCCCTCCCTCTCGCCTGGACCCTCTCCCTCCCTCTGCCTCCCTCTGCCTCCCTCTCCCTCCTTCTCGTCTGGACTCTCTCCCTCCCTCTCCTTCCCTCTCTCCTGTACCCTCTCTGTCCCTCTCCCTCCCCCTTCCTCCCTCTCCCTTCCTCTCGGCTGGAACCTCTCCCGCCCTCTCCTTCCCTGTCGCCTGGACCCTCTTTCTCCCTCTCCCCTGAACCCTCTCTGTCCCTCTCCCTCCCTCTCGCCTAGACCCTCTCCCTCCCGCTCCCTCCCTCTCTCCTGCACCCTCTCCTCCCCCTCCCTCCATTTCCCTCGAACCCTCTCCATTCCTCTCCCTCCCTCTCCCTCGGACCCTCTCCCTGCCTCTCCCCCCCTCTCCCTCCCTCTCCCTCCCTCTCGTCTGGACCCTCTCCCTCCTTCTCCCTCCCTCTCGCCTGGACCCTCTCCATTCCTCTCCCTCCCTCTCGCCTGGACCCTCTCCCTCCCTCTCCCTCCCTCTGCCTCCCTCTCCCTCCTTCTCGTCTGGACCCTCTCTCTCCGTCTCCCTCCCGCTGCCTCCCTCTCCCTCCTTCTCGTCTGGCCCCTCTCCCTCCTTCTCCCTCCCTCTTGCCTGGACCCTCTCCATTCCTCTCCCTCCCTCTCGTCTGGACCCTCTCCCTCCCTCTCCCTCCGTCTGCCTCCCTCTCCCTCCCTCTCGTCTGGACCCTCTCTCTCCCTCTCCCTCCCGCTGCCTCCCTCTCCCGCCCTCTCGCCTGGCCCCTCTCCTTTCCTCTCCCTCCCTCTCCTCTGGATCATCTCCCTCCCTCTCCCTCCCTCTCGCCTGGACCCTCTCCCTCCCTCTCCCTCCCTTTCCCTCGGACCCTCTCCATTCCTCTCCCTCCCTCTCGCCTGGACCCCCTCCCTCCCTCTCCCTCCGTCTGCCTCCCTCTCCCTCCCTCTCGCCTGGACCCTCTCCTTTCCTCTCCCTCCCTCTCCTCTGGATTATCTCCCTCCCTCTCCCTCCCTCTCGCCCGGACCCTCTCCCGCCGTCTCCCTCCCTGTCCCTCGGACCCTCTCCCTCCCTCTCCCTCCCTCTCCCTCCCTCTTATCTGGATCATCTCCTTCCCTCTCCCCTGGATCCTCTCCCTCCCTCTCCGTCTCTCTCCCGAGGTCCTTCTCCCGCCCTCTCCCTCCCTCTCGCCTGTACCCTCTCCCTCCCTCTCTCCTGGAACCTCTCCCACCCTCTCCCTCCCTCTCGCCGGGAACCTCTCTGTCCCTCTCCCTCCCTCTCGTCTGGACCCTCTCCTTCCCTCTCTCTCCCTCTGTCCTGGACCCTCTATCTCCCTCCCCTCCCTCTCGCCGGGAACCTCTCTGTCCCTCTCCCTCCCTCTCGTCTGGACCCTCTCCTTCCCTCTCTCTCCCTCTGTCCTGGACCCTCTACCTCCCTCCCCTCCCTCTCGCCTGGAACCTCTCTGTCCCTCTCCCTCCTTCTCCACTGGACCCTCTCTATCCATCTCCCTCCCTGTCGCCTGGAGCCTCACCCTTCCTCTCCCTCACTCTCCCTCGGACCCTCTCCCTGCCTCTCCCCCCCTCTGCCTCCCTCTCCCTCCCTCTCGTCTGGACCCTCTCCCTCCTTCTCCCTCCCTCTCGCCTGGACCCTCTCCATTCCTCTCCCTCCCTCTCGCCTGGACCCTCTCCCTCCCTCTCCCTCCTTCTCGTCTGGACCCTCTCCCTTCCTCTCCCTCCCTCTCCCCCGGACCCTCTCCCGCCCTCTCCCTCCCTCTCGCCTGGACCCTCTCCCTCCCTCTCCCTCCTTCTCGCCTGGACCCTTTCCCTCCCTCTCCCTCGGACCCTCTCCCTCCCTCTCCCTCCTTCTCGTCTGGACCCTCTCCCTCCCTCTCCCTCCCTCTCCCCCGGACCCTCTCCCGCCCTCTCCCTCCCTCTCGCCTGGACCCTCTCCCTCCCTCTCCCTCCTTCTCGCCTGGACCCTCTCCCTCCCTCTCCCTCCCTCTCGTCTGGACCCTCTCCCGCCCTCTCCCTCCCTCTCGTCTGGCTCCCTCTCCCTCCCTCTCCCTCCCTCTCGCCTGGACCCTCTCCCTCCCTCTCCCTCCCTCTCCCTCCTTCTCGTCTGGACTCTCTCCCTCCCTCTCTTTCCCTCTCGCCCGGACGCTCTCCCTCCTTCTCCCTCCCTCTCGCCTGGATCCTCTTCCTCCCTCTCCCTCCCTCTCCCCTGGAACCTCTCCCGCCCTCTCCCTCCCTCTCGTCTGGACCCTTTTCCTCCCACTCCCTCCCTCTCCCTCCATTTCCCTCGGACCCTCGGACCCTCTCCCTTCCTCTCCCTCCCTCTCGCCTGGAACCTCTCCCTCCCTCTGCCTCCCTCTCCCTCCTTCTCGTCTGGACTCTCTCCCTCCCTCTCCTTCCCTCTCTCCTGTACCCTCTCCCTCCCTCTCCCTCCCTCTTCCTCCATCTCCCTTCCTCTCGGCTGGAACCTCTCCCGCCCTCTCCTTCCCTCTCGCCTGGACCCTCTTTCTCCCTCTCCCTCCCTCTCCCCTGGACCCTCTCTGTCCCACTCCCTCCCTCTCCCCTGGACCCTCTCGCTCCCGCTCCCTCCCTCTCTCCTGCACCCTCTCCTCCCCCTCCCTCCATTTCCCTCGATCCCTCTCCATTCCTCTCCCTCCCTCTCCCTCGGACCCTCTCCCTCCCTCTCGTCTGGACCCTCTCCCTCCTTCTCCCTCCCTCTCGCCTGGACCCTCTCCATTCCTCTCCCTCCCTCTCTCCTGCACCCTCTCCCTCCCTCTCCCTCCCTCTGCCTCCCTCTCCCTCCTTCTCGTCTGGACCCTCTCTGTCCGTCTCCCTCCCGCTGCCTCCCTCTCCCTCCTTCTCGTCTGGCCCCTCTCCCTCCTTCTCCCTCCCTCTTGCCTGGACCCTCTCCATTCCTCTCCCTCCCTCTCGTCTGGACCCTCTCTCTCCCTCCCTCTCCCTCCCTCTGCCTCCCTCTCCCTCCTTCTCGTCTGGACCCTCTCTGTCCGTCTCCCTCCCGCTGCCTCCCTCTCCCTCCTTTTCGTCTGGCCCCTCTCCCTCCTTCTCCCTCCCTGTTGCCTGGACCCTCTCCATTCCTCTCCCTCCCCCTCGTCTGGACCCTCTCTCTCCCTCTCCCTCCGTCTGCCTCCCTCTCCCGCCCTCTCGCCTGGCCCCTCTCCTTTCCTCTCCCTCCCTCTCCTCTGGATCATCTCCCTCCCTCTCCCTCCCTCTCGCCTGGACCCTCTCCCTCCCTCTCCCTCCCTTTCCCTCGGACCCTCTCCATTCCTCTCCCTCCCTCTCGCCTGGACCCCCTCCCTCCCTCTCCCTCCGTCTGCCTCCCTCTCCCTCCCTCTCGCCTGGACCCTCTCCTTTCCTCTCCCTCCCTCTCCTCTGGATTATCTCCCTCCCTCTCCCTCCCTCTCGCCTGGACCCTCTCCCGCCGTCTCCCTCCCTGTCCCTCGGACCCTCTCCCTCCCTCTCCCTCCCTCTCCCTCCCTCTTATCTGGATCATCTCCTTCCCTCTCCCCTGGATCCTCTCCCTCCCTCTCCATCTCTCTCCCGAGGTCCTTCTCCCGCCCTCTCCCTCCCTCTCGCCTGTACCCTCTCCCTCCCTCTCTCCTGGAACCTCTCCCTCCCTCCCCTCCCTCTCGCCTGGAACCTCTCTGTCCCTCTCCCTCCTTCTCCACTGGACCCTCTCTATCCATCTCCCTCCCTGTCGCCTGGAGCCTCACCCTTCCTCTCCCTCACTCTCCCTCGGACCCTCTCCCTGCCTCTCCCCTCCTCTGCCTCCCTCTCCCTCCCTCTCGTCTGGACCCTCTCCCTCCTTCTCCCTCCCTCTCGCCTGGACCCTCTCCATTCCTCTCCCTCCCTCTCGCCTGGACCCTCTCCCTCCCTCTCCCTCCTTCTCGTCTGGACCCTCTCCCTCCCTCTCCCTCCCTCTCCCCCGGACCCTCTCCCGCCCTCTCCCTCCCTCTCGCCTGGACCCTCTCCCTCCCTCTCCCTCCTTCTCGACTGGAGCCTCTCCCTCCCTCTCCCTCCCTCTCGTCTGGACACTCTCCCGCCCTCTCCCTCCCTCTCGTCTGGCTCCCTCTCCCTCCCTCTCCCTCCCTCCCGCCTGGACCCTCTCCCTCCCTCTCCCTCCCTCTCCCTCCTTCTCGTCTGGACTCTCTCCCTCCCTCTCCTTCCCTCTCGCCTGGACGCTCTCCCTCCTTCTCCCTCCCTCTCGCCTGGATCCTCTTCCTCCCTCTCCCTCCCTCTCCCCTGGAACCTCTCCCGCCCTCTCCCTCCCTCTCGCCTGGAATCTCTCTGTCCCTCTCCCTCCTTCTCCACTGGACCCTCTCTATCCATCTCCCTCCCTGTCGCCTGGAGCCTCACCCTTCCTCTCCCTCACTCTCCCTCGGACCCTCTCCCTGCCTCTCCCCCCCTCTGCCTCCCTCTCCCTCCCTCTCGTCTGGACCCTCTCCCTCCTTCTCCCTCCCTCTCGCCTGGCTCCCTCTCCCTCCCTCTCCCTCCCTCTCCCCTGGAACCTCTCCCGCCCTCTCCCTCCCTCTCGTCTGGACCCTTTTCCTCCCCCTCCCTCCCTCTCCCTCCATTTCCCTCGGACCCTCGGACCCTCTCCCTTCCTCTCCCTCCCTCTCGCCTTGAACCTCTCATTCCCTCTCCCTCCCTCTGCCTCCCTCTCCCTCCTTCTCGTCTGGACTCTCTCCCTCCCTCTCCTTCCCTCTCTCCTGTACCCTCTCCCTCCCTCTCCCTCCCTCTTCCTCCATCTCCCTTCCTCTCGGCTGGAACCTCTCCCGCCCTCTCCTTCCCTCTCGCCTGGACCCTCTTTCTCCCTCTCCCTCCCTCTCCCCTGGACCCTCTCTGTCCCACTCCCTCCCTCTCCCCTGGACCCTCTCCCTCCCGCTCCCTCCCTCTCTCCTGTACCCTCTCCCTCCCTCTCCCTCCCTCTTCCTCCCTCTCCCTTCCTCTCGGCTGGAACCTCTCCCGCCCTCTCCTTCCCTGTCGCCTGGACCCTCTTTCTCCCTCTCCCTCCCTCTCCCCTGGACCCTCTCTGTCCCTCTCCCTCCCTCTCGCCTAGACCCTCTCCCTTCCGCTCCCTCCCTCTCTCCTGCACCCTCTCCTCCCCCTCCCTCCATTTCCCTCGAACCCTCTCCCTTCCTCTCCCTCCCTCTCCCTCGGACCCTCTCCCTGCCTCTCCCCCCCTCTCCCTCCCTCTCCCTCCCTCTCGTCTGGACCCTCTCCCTCCTTCTCCCTCCCGCTCGCCTGGACCCTCTCCATTCCTCTCCCTCCCTCTCGCCTGGACCCTCTCCCTCCCGCTCCCTCCCTCTCTCCTGCACCCTCTCCTCCCCCTCCCTCCATTTCCCTCGAACCCTCTCCCTTCCTCTCCCTCCCTCTCCCTCGGACCCTCTGCCTGCCTCTCCCCCCCTCTCCCTCCCTCTCCCTCCCTCTCGCCTGGACCCTCTCCCTCCCTCTCCCTCCTTCACGTCTGGACCCTCTCCCTCCCTCTCCCTCCCTCTCCCCTGGACCCTCTCCCGCCCTCTCCCTCCCTCTCGTCTGGACCCTCTTCCTCCCTCTCCCTCCCTCTCCGTCCATTTCCCTCGGACCCTCTCCATTCCTCTCCCTCCCCCCTCGTCTGGACCCTCTCCCTCCCTCTCCTCCCTCTGCCTCCCTCTCGCCTGCACCCTCTCTCTCCCTCTCCCTCCTTTTCTCCTTTACCCACTCCCTCCCTCTCACCTGCACCCTCTCCCTGCCTCTCCCCCCTCTCCCCTGCAGCCTCTCCCTCCCTCTCCCTCCCTCTCGTCTGGACCCTCTCCCTCCATCTCCCTCCGTCTGCCTCCCTCTCCCTCCCTCTCGCCTGGCCCCTCTCCTTTCCTCTCCCTCCCTCTCCCCTGGACCTTCTCCATTCCTCTCCCTCCCTATCCCCTGGACCCTCTCCTGCCCTCTCCCTCCTTCTCGTCTGGACCCTCTCCCTCCCTCTCCCTCCCTCTCCCCTGGACCCTCTTCCTCCCTGTCCCTCTCTCTCCCTCCATTTCCCTCGTACCCTCTCCATTCCTCTCCCTCCCTCTCGCCTGGACCCTCTCCCTCCCTCTGCCTCCCTCTGCCTCCCTCTCCCTCCTTCTCGTCTGGACTCTCTCCCTCCCTCTCCTTCCCTCTCTCCTGTACCCTCTCTGTCCCTCTCCCTCCCCCTTCCTCCCTCTCCCTTCCTCTCGGCTGGAACCTCTCCCGCCCTCTCCTTCCCTGTCGCCTGGACCCTCTTTCTCCCTCTCCCCTGAACCCTCTCTGTCCCTCTCCCTCCCTCTCGCATAGACCCTCTCCCTCCCGCTCCCTCCCTCTCTCCTGCACCCTCTCCTCCCCCTCCCTCCATTTCCCTCGAACCCTCTCCATTCCTCTCCCTCCCTCTCCCTCGGACCCTCTCCCTCCCTGTCCCTCGGACCCTCTCCCTCCCTCTCCCCCCCTCTCCCTCCCTCTCCCTCCCTCTCGTCTGGACCCTCTCCCTCCTTCTCCCTCCCTCTCGCCTGGACCCTCTCCATTCCTCTCCCTCCCTCTCGCCTGGACCCTCTCCCTCCCTCTCCCTCCCTCTGCCTCCCTCTCCCTCCTTCTCGTCTGGACCCTCTCTGTCCGTCTCCCTCCGTCTGCCTCCCTCTCCCTCCCTCTCGTCTGGCCCCTCTCCCTCCTTCTCCCTCCCTCTCGTCTGGACCCTCTCCCTCCCTCTCCCTCCGTCTGCCTCCCTCTCCCTCCCTCTCGCCTGGACCCCCTCCCTCCCTCTCCCTCCGTCTGCCTCCCTCTCCCTCCCTCTCGCCTGGACCCTCTCCTTTCCTCTCCCTCCTTCTCCTCTGGATTATCTCCCTCCCTCTCCCTCCCTCTCGCCTGGACCCTCTCCCGTCGTCTCCCTCCCTGTCCCTCGGACCCTCTCCCTCCCTCTCCCTCCCTCTCCCTCCCTCTTATCTGGATCATCTCCTTCCCTCTCCCCTGGATCCTCTCCCTCCCTCTCCGTCTCTCTCCCGAGGTCCTTCTCCCGCCCTCTCCCTCCCTCTCGCCTGTACCCTCTCCCTCCCTCTCTCCTGGAACCTCTCCCACCCTCTCCCTCCCTCTCGCCGGGAACCTCTCTGTCCCTCTCCCTCCCTCTCGTCTGGACCCTCTCCTTCCCTCTCTCTCCCTCTGTCCTGGACCCTCTCCCTCCCTCTGCCTCCGTCTGCCTCCCTCTCCCTCCTTCTCCCCTGGATCCTCTCCCGCCCTCTCCCTCCCTCTGCCTCCCTCTCCCTCCTTCTCGTCTGGACTCTCTCCCTCCCTCTCCTTCCCTCTCTCCTGTACCCTCTCTGTCCCTCTCCCTCCCCCTTCCTCCCTCTCCCCTCCTCTCGGCTGGAACGTCTCCCGCCCTCTCCTTCCCTCTCGCCTGGACCCTCTTTCTCCCTCTCTCTCCCTCTCCCCTGGACCCTCTCTGTCCCACTCCCTCCCTCTCCCCTGGACCCTCTCCCTCCCGCTCCCTCCCTCTCTCCTGTACCCTCTCCCTCCCTCTCCCTCCCTCTTCCTCCCTCTCCCTTCCTCTCGGCTGGAACCTCTCCCGCCCTCTCCTTCCCTGTCGCCTGGACCCTCTTTCTCCCTCTCCCTCCCTCTCCCCTGGACCCTCTCTGTCCCTCTCCCTCCCTCTCGCCTAGACCCTCTCCCTCCCGCTCCCTCCCTCTCTCCTGCACCCTCTCCTCCCCCTCCCTCCATTTCCCTCGAACCCTCTCCCTTCCTCTCCCTCCCTCTCCCTCGGACCCTCTCCCTGCCTCTCCCCCCCTCTCCCTCCCTCTCCCTCCCTCTCGTCTGGACCCTCTCCCTCCTTCTCCCTCCCTCTCGCCTGGACCCTCTCCATTCCTCTCCCTCCCTCTCGCCTGGACCCTCTCCCTCCCTCTCCCTCCTTCTCGTCTGGACCCTCTCCCTCCCTCTCCCTCCCTCTCCCCCGGACCCTCTCCCGCCCTCTCCCTCCCTCTCGCCTGGACCCTCTCCCTCCCTCTCCCTCCTTCTCGTCTGGACCCTCTCCCTCCCTCTCCCTCCCTCTCCCCTGGACCCTCTCCCGCCCTCTCCCTCCCTCTCCGTCCATTTCCCTCGGACCCTCTCCATTCCTCTCCCTCCCCCTCGTCTGGACCCTCTCCCTCCCTCTCCTCCCTCTGCCTCCCTCTCGCCTGCACCCTCTCTCTCCCTCTCCCTCCTTTTCTCCTTTACCCACTCCCTCCCTCTCACCTGCACCCTCTCCCTGCCTCTCCCCCCTCTCCCCTGCAGCCTCTCCCTCCCTCTCCCTCCCTCTCGTCTGGACCCTCTCCCTCCCTCTCCCTCCGTCTGCCTCCCTCTCCCTCCCTCTCGCCTGGCCCCTCTCCTTTCCTCTCCCTCCCTCTCGTCTTGCTCCCTCTCCCTCCCTCTCCCTCCCTCTCCCTCCGTCTGCCTCCCTCTCCCTCCCTCTCGTCTGGACCCTCTCCCTCCCTCTCCCTCCGTCTGCCACCCTCTCCCTCCCTCTCGTCTGGACCCTCTCCCTCCATCTCCCTCCCTCTCGTCTGGACCCTCTCCCTCCTTCTCCCTCCCTCTCGCCTGGACCCTCTCCATTCCTCTCCCTCCCTCTCTCCTGGACCCTCTCCCTCCCTCTCCCTCCCTCGGCCTCCCTCGCCCTCCTTCTCGTCTGGACCCTCTCTCTCCCTCTCCCTCCCGCTGCCTCCCTCTCCCTTCCCTCTCGTCTGGACCCTCTCTCTCACTCTCCCTCCCTCTCCCCTGGACCCTCTCCCGCCCTCTCCCTCCCTCTCCTCTGGATCATCTCCCTCCCTCTCCCTCCCTCTCGTCTGGACCCTCTCCCTCCCTCTCCCTCCCTTTCCCTCGGACCCTCTCCATTCCTCTCCCTCCCTCTCGCCTGGAACCTCTCCCTCCCTCTCCCTCCGTCTACCTCCCTCTCCCTCCCTCTCGCCTGGACCCTCTCCCTCCCTCTCGCCTGGCCCCTCTCCTTTCCTCTCCCTCCCTCTCGCCTGGACCTTCTCCATTCCTCTCCCTCCCTCTCGTCTGGCTCCCTCTCCCTCCCTCTCCCTCCCTCTCCCTCCGTCTGCCTCCCTCTCCCTCCCTCTCGTCTGGACCCTCTCCCTCCCTCTCCCTCCGTCTGCCACCCTCTCCCTCCCTCTCGTCTGGACCCTCTCCCTCCCTCTCCCTCCCTCTCGTCTGGACCCTCTCCCTCCTTCTCCCTCCCTCTCGCCTGGACCCTCTCCATTCCTCTCCCTCCCTCTCTCCTGGACCCTCTCCCTCCCTCTCCCTCCCTCTGCCTCCCTCTCCCTCCTTCTCGTCTGGACCCTCTCTCTCCCTCTCCCTCCCGCTGCCTCCCTCTCCCTTCCCTCTCGTCTGGACCCTCTCTCTCACTCTCCCTCCCTCTTGCCTGGACCCTCTTCCTCCCTCTCCCTCCCTCTCGTCTGGACCCTCTCCCTCCCTCTCCCTCCTTCTCGTCTGGACCCTCTCCCGCCCTCTCCCTCCCTCTTGCCTGGACCCTCTTCCTCCCTCTCCCTCCCTCTCCCCTGGACCCTCTCCCTCCCTCTCCCTCCTTCACGTCTGGACCCTCTCCCTGCCTCTCCCTCCCTCTCCCCTGCAGCCTCTCCCGCCCTCTCCCTCCCTCTTGTCTGGACCCTCTTCCTCCCTCTCCCTCCCCCTCCCTCCATTTCCCTCGAACCCTCTCCCTTCCTCTCCCTCCCTCTCCCTCGGACCCTCTGCCTGCCTCTCCCCCCCTCTCCCTCCCTCTCCCTCCCTCTCGCCTGGACCCTCTCCCTCCCTCTCCCTCCTTCACGTCTGGACCCTCTCCCTCCCTCTCCCTCCCTCTCCCCTGGACCCTCTCCCGCCCTCTCCCTCCCTCTCGTCTGGACCCTCTTCCTCCCTCTCCCTCCCTCTCCGTCCATTTCCCTCGGACCCTCTCCATTCCTCTCCCTCCCCCCTCGTCTGGACCCTCTCCCTCCCTCTCCTCCCTCTGCCTCCCTCTCGCCTGCACCCTCTCTCTCCCTCTCCCTCCTTTTCTCCTTTACCCACTCCCTCCCTCTCACCTGCACCCTCTCCCTGCCTCTCCCTTCCTCTCCCCTGCAGCCTCTCCCTCCCTCTCCCTCCCTCTCGTCTGGACCCTCTCCCTCCATCTCCCTCCGTCTGCCTCCCTCTCCCTCCCTCTCGCCTGGCCCCTCTCCTTTCCTCTCCCTCCCTCTCGCCTGGACCTTCTCCATTCCTCTCCCTCCCTCTCGTCTGGCTCCCTCTCCCTCCCTCTCCCTCCCTCTCCCTCCGTCTGCCTCCCTCTCCCTCCCTCTCGTCTGGACCCTCTCCCTCCCTCTCCCTCCGTCTGCCACCCTCTCCCTCCCTCTCGTCTGGACGCTCTCCCTCCCTCTCCCTCCCTCTCGTCTGGACCCTCTCCCTCCTTCTCCCTCCCTCTCGCCTGGACCCTCTCCATTCCTCTCCCTCCCTCTCTCCTGGACCCTCTCCCTCCCTCTCCCTCCCTCTGCCTCCCTCTCCCTCCTTCTCGTCTGGACCCTCTCTCTCCCTCTCCCTCCCGCTGCCTCCCTCTCCCTTCCCTCTCGTCTGGACCCTCTCTCTCACTCTCCCTCCCTCTTGCCTGGACCCTCTTCCTCCCTCTCCCTCCCTCTCGTCTGGACCCTCTCCCTCCCTCTCCCTCCTTCTCGTCTGGACCCTCTCCCGCCCTCTCCCTCCCTCTTGCCTGGACCCTCTTCCTCCCTCTCCCTCCCTCTCCCCTGGACCCTCTCCCTCCCTCTCCCTCCTTCACGTCTGGACCCTCTCCCTGCCTCTCCCTCCCTCTCCCCTGCAGCCTCTCCCGCCCTCTCCCTCCCTCTTGTCTGGACCCTCTTCCTCCCTCTCCCTCCCCCTCCCTCCATTTCCCTCGAACCCTCTCCCTTCCTCTCCCTCCCTCTCCCTCGGACCCTCTGCCTGCCTCTCCCCCCTTCTCCCTCCCTCTCCCTCCCTCTCGCCTGGACCCTCTCCCTCCCTCTCCCTCCTTCACGTCTGGACCCTCTCCCTCCCTCTCCCTCCCTCTCCCCTGGACCCTCTCCCGCCCTCTCCCTCCCTCTCGTCTGGACCCTCTTCCTCCCTCTCCCTCCCTCTCCGTCCATTTCCCTCGGACCCTCTCCATTCCTCTCCCTCCCCCCTCGTCTGGACCCTCTCCCTCCCTCTCCTCCCTCTGCCTCCCTCTCGCCTGCACCCTCTCTCTCCCTCTCCCTCCTTTTCTCCTTTACCCACTCCCTCCCTCTCACCTGCACCCTCTCCCTGCCTCTCCCTTCCTCTCCCCTGCAGCCTCTCCCTCCCTCTCCCTCCCTCTCGTCTGGACCCTCTCCCTCCATCTCCCTCCGTCTGCCTCCCTCTCCCTCCCTCTCGCCTGGCCCCTCTCCTTTCCTCTCCCTCCCTCTCCCCTGGACCTTCTCCATTCCTCTCCCTCCCTATCCCCTGGACCCTCTCCTGCCCTCTCCCTCCCTCTCGCCTGGACCCTCTCCCTCCCTCTCCCTTCCTCTCGTCTGGACCCTCTTCCTCCCTGTCCCTCTCTCTCCCTCCATTTCCCTCGTACCCTCTCCATTCCTCTCCCTCCCTCTCGCCTGGACCCTCTCCCTCCCTCTGCCTCCCTCTGCCTCCCTCTCCCTCCTTCTCTTCTGGACTCTCTCCCTCCCTCTCCTTCCCTCTCTCCTGTACCCTCTCTGTCCCTCTCCCTCCCCCTTCCTCCCTCTCCCTTCCTCTCGGCTGGAACCTCTCCCGCCCTCTCCTTCCCTGTCGCCTGGACCCTCTTTCTCCCTCTCCCCTGAACCCTCTCTGTCCCTCTCCCTCCCTCTCGCATAGACCCTCTCCCTCCCGCTCCCTCCCTCTCTCCTGCACCCTCTCCTCCCCCTCCCTCCATTTCCCTTGAACCCTCTCCATTCCTCTCCCTCCCTCTCCCTCGGACCCTCTCCCTCCCTCTCCCTCGGACCCTCTCCCTGCCTCTCCCCCCCTCTCCCTCCCTCTCCCTCCCTCTCGTCTGGACCCTCTCCCTCCTTCTCCCTCCCTCTCGCCTGGACCCTCTCCATTCCTCTCCCTCCCTCTCGCCTGGACCCTCTCCCTCCCTCTCCCTCCCTCTGCCTCCCTCTCCCTCCTTCTCGTCTGGACCCTCTCTGTCCGTCTCCCTCCCGCTGCCACCCTCTCCCTCCTTCTCGTCTGGCCCCTCTCCCTCCTTCTCCCTCCCTCTTGCCTGGACCCTCTCCATTCCTCTCCCTCCCTCTCGTCTGGACCCTCTCCCTCCCTCTCCCTCCCTCTGCCTCCCTCGCCCTCCTTCTCGTCTGGACCCTCTCTCTCACTCTCCCTCCCGCTGCCTCCCTCTCCCTCCCTCTCGCCTGGACCCTCTCCTTTCCTCTCCCTCCCTCTCCTCTGGATTATCTCCCTCCCTCTCCCTCCCTCTCGCCTGGACCCTCTCCCGCTGTCTCCCTCCCTGTCCCTCGGACCCTCTCCCTCCCTCTCCCTCCCTCTCCCTCCCTCTTATCTGGATCATCTCCTTCCCTCTCCCCTGGATCCTCTCCCTCCCTGTCCGTCTCTCTCCCGAGGTCCTTCTCCCGCCCTCTCCCTCCCTCTCGCCTGTACCCTCTCCCTCCCTCTCTCCTGGAACCTCTCCCACCCTCTCCCTCCCTCTCGCCGGGAACCTCTCTGTCCCTCTCCCTCCCTCTCGTCTGGACCCTCTCCTTCCCTCTCTCTCCCTCTGTCCTGGACCCTCTCCCTCCCTCTGCCTCCGTCTGCCTCCCTCTCCCTCCTTCTCCCCTGGATCCTCTCCCGCCCTCTCCCTCCCTCTGCCTCCCTCTCCCTCCTTCTCGTCTGGACTCTCTCCCTCCCTCTCCTTCCCTCTCTCCTGTACCCTCTCTGTCCCTCTCCCTCCCCCTTCCTCCCTCTCCCCTCCTCTCGGCTGGAACGTCTCCCGCCCTCTCCTTCCCTCTCGCCTGGACCCTCTTTCTCCCTCTCTCTCCCTCTCCCCTGGACCCTCTCTGTCCCACTCCCTCCCTCTCCCCTGGACCCTCTCCCTCCCGCTCCCTCCCTCTCTCCTGTACCCTCTCCCTCCCTCTCCCTCCCTCTCCCTCCCTCTCCCTTCCTCTCGGCTGGAACCTCTCCCGCCCTCTCCTTCCCTGTCGCCTGGACCCTCTTTCTCCCTCTCCCTCCCTCTCCCCTGGACCCTCTCTGTCCCTCTCCCTCCCTCTCGCCTAGACCCTCTCCCTCCCGCTCCCTCCCTCTCTCCTGCACCCTCTCCTCCCCCTCCCTCCATTTCCCTCGAACCCTCTCCCTTCCTCTCCCTCCCTCTCCCTCGGACCCTCTGCCTGCCTCTCCCCCCCTCTCCCTCCCTCTCCCTCCCTCTCGTCTGGACCCTCTCCCTCCTTCTCCCTCCCTCTCGCCTGGACCCTCTCCATTCCTCTCCCTCCCTCTCGCCTGGACCCTCTCCCTCCCTCTCCCTCCTTCTCGTCTGGACCCTCTCCCTCCCTCTCCCTCCCTCTCCCCCGGACCCTCTCCCGCCCTCTCCCTCCCTCTCGCCTGGACCCTCTCCCTCCCTCTCCCTCCTTCTCGTCTGGAACCTCTCCCTCCCTCTCCCTCCCTCTCCCCTGGACCCTCTCCCGCCCTCTCCCTCCCTCTCCGTCCATTTCCCTCGGACCCTCTCCATTCCTCTCCCTCCCCCTGGTCTGGACCCTCTCCCTCCCTCTCCTCCCTCTGCCTCCCTCTCGCCTGCACCCTCTCCCTGCCTCTCCCCCCTCTCCCCTGCAGCCTCTCCCTCCCTCTCCCTCCCTCTCGTCTGGACCCTCTCCCTCCCTCTCCCTCCGTCTGCCTCCCTCTCCCTCCCTCTCGCCTGGCCCCTCTCCTTTCCTCTCCCTCCCTCTCGTCTTGCTCCCTCTCCCTCCCTCTCCCTCCCTCTCCCTCCGTCTGCCTCCCTCTCCCTCCCTCTCGTCTGGACCCTCTCCCTCCCTCTCCCTCCGTCTGCCACCCTCTCCCTCCCTCTCGTCTGGACCCTCTCCCTCCATCTCCCTCCCTCTCGTCTGGACCCTCTCCCTCCTTCTCCCTCCCTCTCGCCTGGACCCTCTCCATTCCTCTCCCTCCCTCTCGCCTGGACCCTCTCCCTCCCTCTGCCTCCCTCTGCCTCCCTCTCCCTCCTTCTCGTCTGGACTCTCTCCCTCCCTCTCCTTCCCTCTCTCCTGTACCCTCTCTGTCCCTCTCCCTCCCCCTTCCTCCCTCTCCCTTCCTCTCGGCTGGAACCTCTCCCGCCCTCTCCTTCCCTGTCGCCTGGACCCTCTTTCTCCCTCTCCCCTGAACCCTCTCTGTCCCTCTCCCTCCCTCTCGCCTAGACCCTCTCCCTCCCGCTCCCTCCCTCTCTCCTGCACCCTCTCCTCCCCCTCCCTCCATTTCCCTCGAACCCTCTCCATTCCTCTCCCTCCCTCTCCCTCGGACCCTCTCCCTGCCTCTCCCCCCCTCTCCCTCCCTCTCCCTCCCTCTCGTCTGGACCCTCTCCCTCCTTCTCCCTCCCTCTCGCCTGGACCCTCTCCATTCCTCTCCCTCCCTCTCGCCTGGACCCTCTCCCTCCCTCTCCCTCCCTCTGCCTCCCTCTCCCTCCTTCTCGTCTGGACCCTCTCTCTCCGTCTCCCTCCCGCTGCCTCCCTCTCCCTCCTTCTCGTCTGGCCCCTCTCCCTCCTTCTCCCTCCCTCTTGCCTGGACCCTCTCCATTCCTCTCCCTCCCTCTCGTCTGGACCCTCTCCCTCCCTCTCCCTCCGTCTGCCTCCCTCTCCCTCCCTCTCGTCTGGACCCTCTCTCTCCCTCTCCCTCCCGCTGCCTCCCTCTCCCGCCCTCTCGCCTGGCCCCTCTCCTTTCCTCTCCCTCCCTCTCCTCTGGATCATCTCCCTCCCTCTCCCTCCCTCTCGCCTGGACCCTCTCCCTCCCTCTCCCTCCCTTTCCCTCGGACCCTCTCCATTCCTCTCCCTCCCTCTCGCCTGGACCCCCTCCCTCCCTCTCCCTCCGTCTGCCTCCCTCTCCCTCCCTCTCGCCTGGACCCTCTCCTTTCCTCTCCCTCCCTCTCCTCTGGATTATCTCCCTCCCTCTCCCTCCCTCTCGCCCGGACCCTCTCCCGCCGTCTCCCTCCCTGTCCCTCGGACCCTCTCCCTCCCTCTCCCTCCCTCTCCCTCCCTCTTATCTGGATCATCTCCTTCCCTCTCCCCTGGATCCTCTCCCTCCCTCTCCGTCTCTCTCCCGAGGTCCTTCTCCCGCCCTCTCCCTCCCTCTCGCCTGTACCCTCTCCCTCCCTCTCTCCTGGAACCTCTCCCACCCTCTCCCTCCCTCTCGCCGGGAACCTCTCTGTCCCTCTCCCTCCCTCTCGTCTGGACCCTCTCCTTCCCTCTCTCTCCCTCTGTCCTGGACCCTCTATCTCCCTCCCCTCCCTCTCGCCGGGAACCTCTCTGTCCCTCTCCCTCCCTCTCGTCTGGACCCTCTCCTTCCCTCTCTCTCCCTCTGTCCTGGACCCTCTACCTCCCTCCCCTCCCTCTCGCCTGGAACCTCTCTGTCCCTCTCCCTCCTTCTCCACTGGACCCTCTCTATCCATCTCCCTCCCTGTCGCCTGGAGCCTCACCCTTCCTCTCCCTCACTCTCCCTCGGACCCTCTCCCTGCCTCTCCCCCCCTCTGCCTCCCTCTCCCTCCCTCTCGTCTGGACCCTCTCCCTCCTTCTCCCTCCCTCTCGCCTGGACCCTCTCCATTCCTCTCCCTCCCTCTCGCCTGGACCCTCTCCCTCCCTCTCCCTCCTTCTCGTCTGGACCCTCTCCCTTCCTCTCCCTCCCTCTCCCCCGGACCCTCTCCCGCCCTCTCCCTCCCTCTCGCCTGGACCCTCTCCCTCCCTCTCCCTCCTTCTCGCCTGGACCCTTTCCCTCCCTCTCCCTCGGACCCTCTCCCTCCCTCTCCCTCCTTCTCGTCTGGACCCTCTCCCTCCCTCTCCCTCCCTCTCCCCCGGACCCTCTCCCGCCCTCTCCCTCCCTCTCGCCTGGACCCTCTCCCTCCCTCTCCCTCCTTCTCGCCTGGACCCTCTCCCTCCCTCTCCCTCCCTCTCGTCTGGACCCTCTCCCGCCCTCTCCCTCCCTCTCGTCTGGCTCCCTCTCCCTCCCTCTCCCTCCCTCTCGCCTGGACCCTCTCCCTCCCTCTCCCTCCCTCTCCCTCCTTCTCGTCTGGACTCTCTCCCTCCCTCTCTTTCCCTCTCGCCCGGACGCTCTCCCTCCTTCTCCCTCCCTCTCGCCTGGATCCTCTTCCTCCCTCTCCCTCCCTCTCCCCTGGAACCTCTCCCGCCCTCTCCCTCCCTCTCGTCTGGACCCTTTTCCTCCCACTCCCTCCCTCTCCCTCCATTTCCCTCGGACCCTCGGACCCTCTCCCTTCCTCTCCCTCCCTCTCGCCTGGAACCTCTCCCTCCCTCTGCCTCCCTCTCCCTCCTTCTCGTCTGGACTCTCTCCCTCCCTCTCCTTCCCTCTCTCCTGTACCCTCTCCCTCCCTCTCCCTCCCTCTTCCTCCATCTCCCTTCCTCTCGGCTGGAACCTCTCCCGCCCTCTCCTTCCCTCTCGCCTGGACCCTCTTTCTCCCTCTCCCTCCCTCTCCCCTGGACCCTCTCTGTCCCACTCCCTCCCTCTCCCCTGGACCCTCTCGCTCCCGCTCCCTCCCTCTCTCCTGCACCCTCTCCTCCCCCTCCCTCCATTTCCCTCGATCCCTCTCCATTCCTCTCCCTCCCTCTCCCTCGGACCCTCTCCCTCCCTCTCGTCTGGACCCTCTCCCTCCTTCTCCCTCCCTCTCGCCTGGACCCTCTCCATTCCTCTCCCTCCCTCTCTCCTGCACCCTCTCCCTCCCTCTCCCTCCCTCTGCCTCCCTCTCCCTCCTTCTCGTCTGGACCCTCTCTGTCCGTCTCCCTCCCGCTGCCTCCCTCTCCCTCCTTCTCGTCTGGCCCCTCTCCCTCCTTCTCCCTCCCTCTTGCCTGGACCCTCTCCATTCCTCTCCCTCCCTCTCGTCTGGACCCTCTCTCTCCCTCCCTCTCCCTCCCTCTGCCTCCCTCTCCCTCCTTCTCGTCTGGACCCTCTCTGTCCGTCTCCCTCCCGCTGCCTCCCTCTCCCTCCTTTTCGTCTGGCCCCTCTCCCTCCTTCTCCCTCCCTGTTGCCTGGACCCTCTCCATTCCTCTCCCTCCCCCTCGTCTGGACCCTCTCTCTCCCTCTCCCTCCGTCTGCCTCCCTCTCCCGCCCTCTCGCCTGGCCCCTCTCCTTTCCTCTCCCTCCCTCTCCTCTGGATCATCTCCCTCCCTCTCCCTCCCTCTCGCCTGGACCCTCTCCCTCCCTCTCCCTCCCTTTCCCTCGGACCCTCTCCATTCCTCTCCCTCCCTCTCGCCTGGACCCCCTCCCTCCCTCTCCCTCCGTCTGCCTCCCTCTCCCTCCCTCTCGCCTGGACCCTCTCCTTTCCTCTCCCTCCCTCTCCTCTGGATTATCTCCCTCCCTCTCCCTCCCTCTCGCCTGGACCCTCTCCCGCCGTCTCCCTCCCTGTCCCTCGGACCCTCTCCCTCCCTCTCCCTCCCTCTCCCTCCCTCTTATCTGGATCATCTCCTTCCCTCTCCCCTGGATCCTCTCCCTCCCTCTCCATCTCTCTCCCGAGGTCCTTCTCCCGCCCTCTCCCTCCCTCTCGCCTGTACCCTCTCCCTCCCTCTCTCCTGGAACCTCTCCCTCCCTCCCCTCCCTCTCGCCTGGAACCTCTCTGTCCCTCTCCCTCCTTCTCCACTGGACCCTCTCTATCCATCTCCCTCCCTGTCGCCTGGAGCCTCACCCTTCCTCTCCCTCACTCTCCCTCGGACCCTCTCCCTGCCTCTCCCCTCCTCTGCCTCCCTCTCCCTCCCTCTCGTCTGGACCCTCTCCCTCCTTCTCCCTCCCTCTCGCCTGGACCCTCTCCATTCCTCTCCCTCCCTCTCGCCTGGACCCTCTCCCTCCCTCTCCCTCCTTCTCGTCTGGACCCTCTCCCTCCCTCTCCCTCCCTCTCCCCCGGACCCTCTCCCGCCCTCTCCCTCCCTCTCGCCTGGACCCTCTCCCTCCCTCTCCCTCCTTCTCGACTGGAGCCTCTCCCTCCCTCTCCCTCCCTCTCGTCTGGACACTCTCCCGCCCTCTCCCTCCCTCTCGTCTGGCTCCCTCTCCCTCCCTCTCCCTCCCTCCCGCCTGGACCCTCTCCCTCCCTCTCCCTCCCTCTCCCTCCTTCTCGTCTGGACTCTCTCCCTCCCTCTCCTTCCCTCTCGCCTGGACGCTCTCCCTCCTTCTCCCTCCCTCTCGCCTGGATCCTCTTCCTCCCTCTCCCTCCCTCTCCCCTGGAACCTCTCCCGCCCTCTCCCTCCCTCTCGCCTGGAATCTCTCTGTCCCTCTCCCTCCTTCTCCACTGGACCCTCTCTATCCATCTCCCTCCCTGTCGCCTGGAGCCTCACCCTTCCTCTCCCTCACTCTCCCTCGGACCCTCTCCCTGCCTCTCCCCCCCTCTGCCTCCCTCTCCCTCCCTCTCGTCTGGACCCTCTCCCTCCTTCTCCCTCCCTCTCGCCTGGCTCCCTCTCCCTCCCTCTCCCTCCCTCTCCCCTGGAACCTCTCCCGCCCTCTCCCTCCCTCTCGTCTGGACCCTTTTCCTCCCCCTCCCTCCCTCTCCCTCCATTTCCCTCGGACCCTCGGACCCTCTCCCTTCCTCTCCCTCCCTCTCGCCTTGAACCTCTCATTCCCTCTCCCTCCCTCTGCCTCCCTCTCCCTCCTTCTCGTCTGGACTCTCTCCCTCCCTCTCCTTCCCTCTCTCCTGTACCCTCTCCCTCCCTCTCCCTCCCTCTTCCTCCATCTCCCTTCCTCTCGGCTGGAACCTCTCCCGCCCTCTCCTTCCCTCTCGCCTGGACCCTCTTTCTCCCTCTCCCTCCCTCTCCCCTGGACCCTCTCTGTCCCACTCCCTCCCTCTCCCCTGGACCCTCTCCCTCCCGCTCCCTCCCTCTCTCCTGTACCCTCTCCCTCCCTCTCCCTCCCTCTTCCTCCCTCTCCCTTCCTCTCGGCTGGAACCTCTCCCGCCCTCTCCTTCCCTGTCGCCTGGACCCTCTTTCTCCCTCTCCCTCCCTCTCCCCTGGACCCTCTCTGTCCCTCTCCCTCCCTCTCGCCTAGACCCTCTCCCTTCCGCTCCCTCCCTCTCTCCTGCACCCTCTCCTCCCCCTCCCTCCATTTCCCTCGAACCCTCTCCCTTCCTCTCCCTCCCTCTCCCTCGGACCCTCTCCCTGCCTCTCCCCCCCTCTCCCTCCCTCTCCCTCCCTCTCGTCTGGACCCTCTCCCTCCTTCTCCCTCCCGCTCGCCTGGACCCTCTCCATTCCTCTCCCTCCCTCTCGCCTGGACCCTCTCCCTCCCGCTCCCTCCCTCTCTCCTGCACCCTCTCCTCCCCCTCCCTCCATTTCCCTCGAACCCTCTCCCTTCCTCTCCCTCCCTCTCCCTCGGACCCTCTGCCTGCCTCTCCCCCCCTCTCCCTCCCTCTCCCTCCCTCTCGCCTGGACCCTCTCCCTCCCTCTCCCTCCTTCACGTCTGGACCCTCTCCCTCCCTCTCCCTCCCTCTCCCCTGGACCCTCTCCCGCCCTCTCCCTCCCTCTCGTCTGGACCCTCTTCCTCCCTCTCCCTCCCTCTCCGTCCATTTCCCTCGGACCCTCTCCATTCCTCTCCCTCCCCCCTCGTCTGGACCCTCTCCCTCCCTCTCCTCCCTCTGCCTCCCTCTCGCCTGCACCCTCTCTCTCCCTCTCCCTCCTTTTCTCCTTTACCCACTCCCTCCCTCTCACCTGCACCCTCTCCCTGCCTCTCCCCCCTCTCCCCTGCAGCCTCTCCCTCCCTCTCCCTCCCTCTCGTCTGGACCCTCTCCCTCCATCTCCCTCCGTCTGCCTCCCTCTCCCTCCCTCTCGCCTGGCCCCTCTCCTTTCCTCTCCCTCCCTCTCCCCTGGACCTTCTCCATTCCTCTCCCTCCCTATCCCCTGGACCCTCTCCTGCCCTCTCCCTCCTTCTCGTCTGGACCCTCTCCCTCCCTCTCCCTCCCTCTCCCCTGGACCCTCTTCCTCCCTGTCCCTCTCTCTCCCTCCATTTCCCTCGTACCCTCTCCATTCCTCTCCCTCCCTCTCGCCTGGACCCTCTCCCTCCCTCTGCCTCCCTCTGCCTCCCTCTCCCTCCTTCTCGTCTGGACTCTCTCCCTCCCTCTCCTTCCCTCTCTCCTGTACCCTCTCTGTCCCTCTCCCTCCCCCTTCCTCCCTCTCCCTTCCTCTCGGCTGGAACCTCTCCCGCCCTCTCCTTCCCTGTCGCCTGGACCCTCTTTCTCCCTCTCCCCTGAACCCTCTCTGTCCCTCTCCCTCCCTCTCGCATAGACCCTCTCCCTCCCGCTCCCTCCCTCTCTCCTGCACCCTCTCCTCCCCCTCCCTCCATTTCCCTCGAACCCTCTCCATTCCTCTCCCTCCCTCTCCCTCGGACCCTCTCCCTCCCTGTCCCTCGGACCCTCTCCCTCCCTCTCCCCCCCTCTCCCTCCCTCTCCCTCCCTCTCGTCTGGACCCTCTCCCTCCTTCTCCCTCCCTCTCGCCTGGACCCTCTCCATTCCTCTCCCTCCCTCTCGCCTGGACCCTCTCCCTCCCTCTGCCTCCCTCTGCCTCCCTCTCCCTCCTTCTCGTCTGGACCCTCTCTGTCCGTCTCCCTCCCGCTGCCACCCTCTCCCTCCTTCTCGTCTGGCCCCTCTCCCTCCTTCTCCCTCCCTCTTGCCTGGACCCTCTCCATTCCTCTCCCTCCCTCTCGTCTGGACCCTCTCCCTCCCTCTCCCTCCCTCTGCCTCCCTCGCCCTCCTTCTCGTCTGGACCCTCTCTCTCACTCTCCCTCCCGCTGCCTCCCTCTCCCTCCCTCTCGCCTGGACCCTCTCCTTTCCTCTCCCTCCCTCTCCTCTGGATTATCTCCCTCCCTCTCCCTCCCTCTCGCCTGGACCCTCTCCCGCTGTCTCCCTCCCTGTCCCTCGGACCCTCTCCCTCCCTCTCCCTCCCTCTCCCTCCCTCTTATCTGGATCATCTCCTTCCCTCTCCCCTGGATCCTCTCCCTCCCTGTCCGTCTCTCTCCCGAGGTCCTTCTCCCGCCCTCTCCCTCCCTCTCGCCTGTACCCTCTCCCTCCCTCTCTCCTGGAACCTCTCCCACCCTCTCCCTCCCTCTCGCCGGGAACCTCTCTGTCCCTCTCCCTCCCTCTCGTCTGGACCCTCTCCTTCCCTCTCTCTCCCTCTGTCCTGGACCCTCTCCCTCCCTCTGCCTCCGTCTGCCTCCCTCTCCCTCCTTCTCCCCTGGATCCTCTCCCGCCCTCTCCCTCCCTCTGCCTCCCTCTCCCTCCTTCTCGTCTGGACTCTCTCCCTCCCTCTCCTTCCCTCTCTCCTGTACCCTCTCTGTCCCTCTCCCTCCCCCTTCCTCCCTCTCCCCTCCTCTCGGCTGGAACGTCTCCCGCCCTCTCCTTCCCTCTCGCCTGGACCCTCTTTCTCCCTCTCTCTCCCTCTCCCCTGGACCCTCTCTGTCCCACTCCCTCCCTCTCCCCTGGACCCTCTCCCTCCCGCTCCCTCCCTCTCTCCTGTACCCTCTCCCTCCCTCTCCCTCCCTCTTCCTCCCTCTCCCTTCCTCTCGGCTGGAACCTCTCCCGCCCTCTCCTTCCCTGTCGCCTGGACCCTCTTTCTCCCTCTCCCTCCCTCTCCCCTGGACCCTCTCTGTCCCTCTCCCTCCCTCTCGCCTAGACCCTCTCCCTCCCGCTCCCTCCCTCTCTCCTGCACCCTCTCCTCCCCCTCCCTCCATTTCCCTCGAACCCTCTCCCTTCCTCTCCCTCCCTCTCCCTCGGACCCTCTGCCTGCCTCTCCCCCCCTCTCCCTCCCTCTCCCTCCCTCTCGTCTGGACCCTCTCCCTCCTTCTCCCTCCCTCTCGCCTGGACCCTCTCCATTCCTCTCCCTCCCTCTCGCCTGGACTCTCTCCCTCCCTCTCCCTCCTTCTCGTCTGGACCCTCTCCCTCCCTCTCCCTCCCTCTCCCCCGGACCCTCTCCCGCCCTCTCCCTCCCTCTCGCCTGGACCCTCTCCCTCCCTCTCCCTCCTTCTCGTCTGGACCCTCTCCCTCCCTCTCCCTCCCTCTCCCCTGGACCCTCTCCCGCCCTCTCCCTCCCTCTCCGTCCATTTCCCTCGGACCCTCTCCATTCCTCTCCCTCCCCCTCGTCTGGACCCTCTCCCTCCCTCTCCTCCCTCTGCCTCCCTCTCGCCTGCACCCTCTCTCTCCCTCTCCCTCCTTTTCTCCTTTACCCACTCCCTCCCTCTCACCTGCACCCTCTCCCTGCCTCTCCCCCCTCTCCCCTGCAGCCTCTCCCTCCCTCTCCCTCCCTCTCGTCTGGACCCTCTCCCTCCCTCTCCCTCCGTCTGCCTCCCTCTCCCTCCCTCTCGCCTGGCCCCTCTCCTTTCCTCTCCCTCCCTCTCGTCTTGCTCCCTCTCCCTCCCTCTCCCTCCCTCTCCCTCCGTCTGCCTCCCTCTCCCTCCCTCTCGTCTGGACCCTCTCCCTCCCTCTCCCTCCGTCTGCCACCCCGTCCCTCCCTCTCGTCTGGACCCTCTCCCTCCATCTCCCTCCCTCTCGTCTGGACCCTCTCCCTCCTTCTCCCTCCCTCTCGCCTGGACCCTCTCCATTCCTCTCCCTCCCTCTCTCCTGGACCCTCTCCCTCCCTCTCCCTCCCTCGGCCTCCCTCGCCCTCCTTCTCGTCTGGACCCTCTCTCTCACTCTCCCTCCCGCTGCCTCCCTCTCCCTTCCCTCTCGTCTGGACCCTCTCTCTCACTCTCCCTCCCTCTCCCCTGGACCCTCTCCCGCCCTCTCCCTCCCTCTCCTCTGGATCATCTCCCTCCCTCTCGCCTGGACCCTCTCCCTCCCTCTCCCTCCCTTTCCCTCGGACCCTCTCCATTCCTCTCCCTCCCTCTCGCCTGGACCCTCTCCCTCCGTCTACCTCCCTCTCCCTCCCTCTCGCCTGCACCCTCTCCCTCCCTCTCCCTCCGTCTGCTTCCCTCTCCCTCCCTCTCGCCTGGCCCCTCTCCTTTCCTCTCCCTCCCTCTCGCCTGGACCTTCTCCATTCCTCTCCCTCCTTCTCGTCTGGCTCCCTCTCCCTCCCTCTCCCTCCCTCTCCCTCCGTCTGCCTCCCTCTCCCTCCCTCTCGTCTGGACCCTCTCCCTCCCTCTCCCTCCGTCTGCCACCCTGTCCCTCCCTCTCGTCTGGACCCTCTCCCTCCCTCTCCCTCCCTCTCGTCTGGACCCTCTCCCTCCTTCTCCCTCCCTCTCGCCTGGACCCTCTCCATTCCTCTCCCTCCCTCTCTCCTGGACCCTCTCCCTCCCTCTCCCTCCCTCTGCCTCCCTCTCCCTCCTTCTCCTCTGGACCCTCTCTCTCCCTCTCCCTCCCTCTGCCTCCCTCGCCCTCCTTCTCGTCTGGACCCTCTCTCTCACTCTCCCTCCCGCTGCCTCCCTCTCCCTTCCCTCTCGTCTGGACCCTCTCTCTCACTCTCCCTCCCTCTCCCCTGGACCCTCTCCCGCCCTCTCCCTCCCTCTCCTCTGGATCATCTCCCTCCCTCTCCCTCCCTCTCGCCTGGACCCTCTCCCTCCCTCTCCCTCCCTTTCCCTCGGACCCTCTCCATTCCTCTCCCTCCCTCTCGCCTGGACCCTCTCCCTTCGTCTACCTCCCTCTCCCTCCCTCTCGCCTGGACCCTCTCCCTCCCTCTCCCTCCGTCTGCCTCCCTCTCCCTCCCTCTCGCCTGGCCCCTCTCCTTTCCTCTCCCTCCCTCTCGCCTGGACCTTCTCCATTCCTCTCCCTCCTTCTCGTCTGGCTCCCTCTCCCTCCCTCTCCCTCCCTCTCCCTCCGTCTGCCTCCCTCTCCCTCCCTCTCGTCTGGACCCTCTCCCTCCCTCTCCCTCCGTCTGCCACCCTGTCCCTCCCTCTCGTCTGGACCCTCTCCCTCCCTCTCCCTCCCTCTCGTCTGGACCCTCTCCCTCCTTCTCCCTCCCTCTCGCCTGGACCCTCTCCATTCCTCTCCCTCCCTCTCTCCTGGACCCTCTCCCTCCCTCTCCCTCCCTCTGCCTCCCTCTCCCTCCTTCTCGTCTGGACCCTCTCTCTCCCTCTCCCTCCCGCTGCCTCCCTCTCCCTTCCCTCTCGTCTGGACCCTCTCTCTCACTCTCCCTCCCTCTCCCCTGGAACCTCTCCCGCCCTCTCCCTCCCTCTCGCCTGGACCCTCTCCCTCCCTCTCCCTCCTTCTCGTCTGGACCCTCTCCCGCCCTCTCCCTCCCTCTCGTCTGGACCCTCTTCCTCCCTCTCCCTCCCTCTCCCCTGGACCCTCTCCCTCCCTCTCCCTCCTTCACGTCTGGACCCTCTCCCTGCCTCTCCCTCCCTCTCCCCTGCAGCCTCTCCCGCCCTCTCCCTCCCTCTTGTCTGGACCCTCTTCCTCCCTCTCCCTCCCTCTGCCTCCCTCTCGCCTGCACCCTCTCTCTCCCTCTCCCTCCTTTTCTCCTTTACCCACTCCCTCCCTCTCACCTGCACCCTCTCCCTGCCTCTCCCTTCCTCTCCCCTGCAGCCTCTCCCTTCCTCTCCCTCCCTCTCGTCTGGACCCTCTCCCTCCCTCTCCCTCCCTCTCCCTCCCTCTGCCTCCCTCTCCCTCCTTCTCGTCTGGACCCTCTCTCTCCCTCTCCCTCCCGCTGCCTCCCTCTCCCTCCTTCTCGTCTGGAC
This sequence comes from Struthio camelus, assembly GCF_040807025.1. Classification (NCBI taxonomy): domain Eukaryota; kingdom Metazoa; phylum Chordata; class Aves; order Struthioniformes; family Struthionidae; genus Struthio; species Struthio camelus. The sequence goes on along the minus strand of NC_090981.1, from coordinate 10,740,651 downwards.
CCTCTCCCTCCCTCTCCCTCCCTCTCGTCTAGACCCTCTTCCTCCTTCTCCCTCCCTCTCTCCTGGACCCTCTCCCTCCCTCTCCGTCCATTTCCCTCGGACCCTCTCCATTCCTCTCCCTCCCCCTCGTCTGGACCCTCTCCCTCCCTCTCCTCCCTCTGCCTCCCTCTCGCCTGCACCCTCTCTCTCCCTCTCCCTCCTTTTCTCCTTTACCCACTCCCTCCCTCTCACCTGCACCCTCTCCCTGCCTCTCCCCCCTCTCCCCTGCAGCCTCTCCCTCCCTCTCCCTCCCTCTCGTCTGGACCCTCTCCCTCCCTCTCCCTCCGTCTGCCTCCCTCTCCCTCCCTCTCGCCTGGCCCCTCTCCTTTCCTCTCCCTCCCTCTCGTCTTGCTCCCTCTCCCTCCCTCTCCCTTCCTCTCCCTCCGTCTGCCTCCCTCTCCCTCCCTCTCGCCTGGACCCTCTCCCTCCCTCTCCCTCCCTCTCCCTCCTTCTCGTCTGGACTCTCTCCCTCCCTCTCCTTCCCTCTCGCCTGGACGCTCTCCCTCCTTCTCCCCCCCTCTCGCCTGGATCCTCTTCCTCCCTCTCCCTCCCTCTCCCCTGGAACCTCTCCCGCCCTCTCCCTCCCTCTCGTCTGGACCCTTTTCCTCCCGCTCCCTCCCTCTCCCTCCATTTCCCTCGGACCCTCTCCACTCCTCTCCCTCCCTCTCGTCTGGACCCTCTCCCTCCCTCTCCCTTCGTCTGCCTCCCTCTACCTCCCTCTCGTCTGGACCCTCTCCCTCCATCTCCCTCCGTCTGCCTCCCTCTCCCGCCCGCTCGCCTGGCCCCTCTCCTTTCCTCTCCCTCCCTCTCCCCTGGACCCTCTCCATTCCTCTCCCTCCCTCTCCCCTGGACCCTCTCCTGCCCTCTCCCTCCCTCTCGCCTGGACCCTCTCCCTCCCTCTCCCTCCTTCTCGTCTGGACCCTCTCCCTCCCTCTCCCCTTCAGCCTCTCCCGCCCTCTCCCTCCCTCTCGTCTGCACCCTCTTCCTCCCTGTCCCTCTCTCTCCCTCCATTTCCCTCGTACCCTCTCCATTCCTCTCCCTCCCTCTCGCCTGGACCCTCTCCCTCCCTCTGCCTCCCTCTCCCTCCCTCTCCCTCCTTCTCGTCTGGACTCTCACCCTCCCTCTCCTTCCCTCTCTCCTGTACCCTCTCTGTCCCTCTTCCTCCCTCTGCCTCCCTCTCCCTCCTTCGCGTCTGGACCCTCTCTCTCCCTCTCCCTCCCGCTGCCTCCCTCTCCCTCCTTCTCGTCTGGACCCTCTCCCTCCCTCTCCCTCCCTCTCGTCTGGACCCTCTCCCTCCTTCTCCCTCCCTCTCTCCTGGACCCTCTCCCTCCCTCTCCCTCCCTCTGCCTCCCTCTCCCTCCTTCTCGTCTGGACCCTCTCTCTCCCTCTCCCTCTCGCTGCCTCCCTCTCCCTTCCCTCTCGTCTGGACCCTCTCTCTCACTCTCCCTCCCTCTCCCCTGGACCCTCTCCCGCCCTCTCCCTCTCTCTCGTCTGGACCCTCTCCCTCCCTCTGCCTCCCTCTCCCTCCATTTCCCTCGGACCCTCTCCACTCCTCTCCCTCCCTCTCGTCTTGCTCCCTCTCCCTCCCTCTCCCTCCCTCTCCCTCCGTCTGCCTCCCTCTCCCTCCCTCTCGTCTGGACCCTCTCCCTCCCTCTCCCTCCGTCTGCCACCCCGTCCCTCCCTCTCGTCTGGACCCTCTCCCTCCCTCTCCCTCCCTCTCGTCTGGACCCTCTCCCTCCTTCTCCCTCCCTCTCGCCTGGACCCTCTCCATTCCTCTCCCTCCCTCTCTCCTGGACCCTCTCCCTCCCTCTCCCTCCCTCTGCCTCCCTCGCCCTCCTTCTCGTCTGGACCCTCTCTCTCACTCTCCCTCCCGCTGCCTCCCTCTCCCTTCCCTCTCGTCTGGACCCTCTCTCTCACTCTCCCTCCCTCTCCCCTGGACCCTCTCCCGCCCTCTCCCTCCCTCTCCTCTGGATCATCTCCCTCCCTCTCGCCTGGACCCTCTCCCTCCCTCTCCCTCCCTTTCCCTCGGACCCTCTCCATTCCTCTCCCTCCCTCTCGCCTGGACCCTCTCCCTCCGTCTACCTCCCTCTCCCTCCCTCTCGCCTGCACCCTCTCCCTCCCTCTCCCTCCGTCTGCTTCCCTCTCCCTCCCTCTCGCCTGGCCCCTCTCCTTTCCTCTCCCTCCCTCTCGCCTGGACCTTCTCCATTCCTCTCCCTCCTTCTCGTCTGGCTCCCTCTCCCTCCCTCTCCCTCCCTCTCCCTCCGTCTGCCTCCCTCTCCCTCCCTCTCGTCTGGACCCTCTCCCTCCCTCTCCCTCCGTCTGCCACCCTGTCCCTCCCTCTCGTCTGGACCCTCTCCCTCCCTCTCCCTCCCTCTCGTCTGGACCCTCTCCCTCCTTCTCCCTCCCTCTCGCCTGGACCCTCTCCATTCCTCTCCCTCCCTCTCTCCTGGACCCTCTCCCTCCCTCTCCCTCCCTCTGCCTCCCTCTCCCTCCTTCTCCTCTGGACCCTCTCTCTCCCTCTCCCTCCCTCTGCCTCCCTCGCCCTCCTTCTCGTCTGGACCCTCTCTCTCACTCTCCCTCCCGCTGCCTCCCTCTCCCTTCCCTCTCGTCTGGACCCTCTCTCTCACTCTCCCTCCCTCTCCCCTGGACCCTCTCCCGCCCTCTCCCTCCCTCTCCTCTGGATCATCTCCCTCCCTCTCCCTCCCTCTCGCCTGGACCCTCTCCCTCCCTCTCCCTCCCTTTCCCTCGGACCCTCTCCATTCCTCTCCCTCCCTCTCGCCTGGACCCTCTCCCTTCGTCTACCTCCCTCTCCCTCCCTCTCGCCTGGACCCTCTCCCTCCCTCTCCCTCCGTCTGCCTCCCTCTCCCTCCCTCTCGCCTGGCCCCTCTCCTTTCCTCTCCCTCCCTCTCGCCTGGACCTTCTCCATTCCTCTCCCTCCTTCTCGTCTGGCTCCCTCTCCCTCCCTCTCCCTCCCTCTCCCTCCGTCTGCCTCCCTCTCCCTCCCTCTCGTCTGGACCCTCTCCCTCCCTCTCCCTCCGTCTGCCACCCTGTCCCTCCCTCTCGTCTGGACCCTCTCCCTCCCTCTCCCTCCCTCTCGTCTGGACCCTCTCCCTCCTTCTCCCTCCCTCTCGCCTGGACCCTCTCCATTCCTCTCCCTCCCTCTCTCCTGGACCCTCTCCCTCCCTCTCCCTCCCTCTGCCTCCCTCTCCCTCCTTCTCGTCTGGACCCTCTCTCTCCCTCTCCCTCCCGCTGCCTCCCTCTCCCTTCCCTCTCGTCTGGACCCTCTCTCTCACTCTCCCTCCCTCTCCCCTGGAACCTCTCCCGCCCTCTCCCTCCCTCTCGCCTGGACCCTCTCCCTCCCTCTCCCTCCTTCTCGTCTGGACCCTCTCCCGCCCTCTCCCTCCCTCTCGTCTGGACCCTCTTCCTCCCTCTCCCTCCCTCTCCCCTGGACCCTCTCCCTCCCTCTCCCTCCTTCACGTCTGGACCCTCTCCCTGCCTCTCCCTCCCTCTCCCCTGCAGCCTCTCCCGCCCTCTCCCTCCCTCTTGTCTGGACCCTCTTCCTCCCTCTCCCTCCCTCTGCCTCCCTCTCGCCTGCACCCTCTCTCTCCCTCTCCCTCCTTTTCTCCTTTACCCACTCCCTCCCTCTCACCTGCACCCTCTCCCTGCCTCTCCCTTCCTCTCCCCTGCAGCCTCTCCCTTCCTCTCCCTCCCTCTCGTCTGGACCCTCTCCCTCCCTCTCCCTCCCTCTCCCTCCCTCTGCCTCCCTCTCCCTCCTTCTCGTCTGGACCCTCTCTCTCCCTCTCCCTCCCGCTGCCTCCCTCTCCCTCCTTCTCGTCTGGACCCTCTCCCTCCCTCTCCCTCCCTCTCGTCTAGACCCTCTTCCTCCTTCTCCCTCCCTCTCTCCTGGACCCTCTCCCTCCCTCTCCGTCCATTTCCCTCGGACCCTCTCCATTCCTCTCCCTCCCCCTCGTCTGGACCCTCTCCCTCCCTCTCCTCCCTCTGCCTCCCTCTCGCCTGCACCCTCTCTCTCCCTCTCCCTCCTTTTCTCCTTTACCCACTCCCTCCCTCTCACCTGCACCCTCTCCCTGCCTCTCCCCCCTCTCCCCTGCAGCCTCTCCCTCCCTCTCCCTCCCTCTCGTCTGGACCCTCTCCCTCCCTCTCCCTCCGTCTGCCTCCCTCTCCCTCCCTCTCGCCTGGCCCCTCTCCTTTCCTCTCCCTCCCTCTCGTCTTGCTCCCTCTCCCTCCCTCTCCCTTCCTCTCCCTCCGTCTGCCTCCCTCTCCCTCCCTCTCGCCTGGACCCTCTCCCTCCCTCTCCCTCCCTCTCCCTCCTTCTCGTCTGGACTCTCTCCCTCCCTCTCCTTCCCTCTCGCCTGGACGCTCTCCCTCCTTCTCCCCCCCTCTCGCCTGGATCCTCTTCCTCCCTCTCCCTCCCTCTCCCCTGGAACCTCTCCCGCCCTCTCCCTCCCTCTCGTCTGGACCCTTTTCCTCCCGCTCCCTCCCTCTCCCTCCATTTCCCTCGGACCCTCTCCACTCCTCTCCCTCCCTCTCGTCTGGACCCTCTCCCTCCCTCTCCCTTCGTCTGCCTCCCTCTACCTCCCTCTCGTCTGGACCCTCTCCCTCCATCTCCCTCCGTCTGCCTCCCTCTCCCGCCCGCTCGCCTGGCCCCTCTCCTTTCCTCTCCCTCCCTCTCCCCTGGACCCTCTCCATTCCTCTCCCTCCCTCTCCCCTGGACCCTCTCCTGCCCTCTCCCTCCCTCTCGCCTGGACCCTCTCCCTCCCTCTCCCTCCTTCTCGTCTGGACCCTCTCCCTCCCTCTCCCCTTCAGCCTCTCCCGCCCTCTCCCTCCCTCTCGTCTGCACCCTCTTCCTCCCTGTCCCTCTCTCTCCCTCCATTTCCCTCGTACCCTCTCCATTCCTCTCCCTCCCTCTCGCCTGGACCCTCTCCCTCCCTCTGCCTCCCTCTCCCTCCCTCTCCCTCCTTCTCGTCTGGACTCTCACCCTCCCTCTCCTTCCCTCTCTCCTGTACCCTCTCTGTCCCTCTTCCTCCCTCTGCCTCCCTCTCCCTCCTTCGCGTCTGGACCCTCTCTCTCCCTCTCCCTCCCGCTGCCTCCCTCTCCCTCCTTCTCGTCTGGACCCTCTCCCTCCCTCTCCCTCCCTCTCGTCTGGACCCTCTCCCTCCTTCTCCCTCCCTCTCTCCTGGACCCTCTCCCTCCCTCTCCCTCCCTCTGCCTCCCTCTCCCTCCTTCTCGTCTGGACCCTCTCTCTCCCTCTCCCTCTCGCTGCCTCCCTCTCCCTTCCCTCTCGTCTGGACCCTCTCTCTCACTCTCCCTCCCTCTCCCCTGGACCCTCTCCCGCCCTCTCCCTCTCTCTCGTCTGGACCCTCTCCCTCCCTCTGCCTCCCTCTCCCTCCATTTCCCTCGGACCCTCTCCACTCCTCTCCCTCCCTCTCGTCTGGACCCTCTCCCTCCCTCTCCCTTCGTCTGCCTCCCTCTACCTCCCTCTCGTCTGGACCCTCTCCCTCCATCTCCCTCCGTCTGCCTCCCTCTCCCGCCCGCTCGCCTGGCCCCTCTCCTTTCCTCTCCCTCCCTCTCCCCTGGACCTTCTCCATTCCTCTCCCTCCCTCTCCCCTGGAACCTCTCCTGCCCTCTCCCTCCCTCTCGCCTGGACCCTCTCCCTCCCTCTCCCTCCTTCTCGTCTGGACCCTCTCCCTCCCTCTCCCTCCCTCTCCCCTTCAGCCTCTCCCGCCCTCTCCCTCCCTCTCGTCTGGACCCTCTTCCTCCCTGTCCCTCTCTCTCCCTCCATTTCCCTCGTACCCTCTCCATTCCTCTCCCTCCCTCTCGTCTGGACCCTCTCCCTCCCTCTCCCTCCCTCTCCCCCGGACCCTCTCCTGCCCTCTCCCTCCCTCTCGCCTGGACCCTCTCCCTCCCTCTCCCTCCTTCTCGTCTGGACCCTCTCCCTCCCTCTCCCTCCCTCTCCCCTGGACCCTCTCCCGCCCTCTCCCTCCCTCTCCGTCCATTTCCCTCGGACCCTCTCCATTCCTCTCCCTCCCCCTCGTCTGGACCCTCTCCCTCCCTCTCCTCCCTCTGCCTCCCTCTCGCCTGCACCCTCTCTCTCCCTCTCCCTCCTTTTCTCCTTTACCCACTCCCTCCCTCTCACCTGCACCCTCTCCCTGCCTCTCCCCCCTCTCCCCTGCAGCCTCTCCCTCCCTCTCCCTCCCTCTCGTCTGGACCCTCTCCCTCCCTCTCCCTCCGTCTGCCTCCCTCTCCCTCCCTCTCGCCTGGCCCCTCTCCTTTCCTCTCCCTCCCTCTCGTCTTGCTCCCTCTCCCTCCCTCTCCCTTCCTCTCCCTCCGTCTGCCTCCCTCTCCCTCCCTCTCGCCTGGACCCTCTCCCTCCCTCTCCCTCCGTCTGCCACCCTCTCCCTCCCTCTCGTCTGGACCCTCTCCCTCCATCTCCCTCCCTCTCGTCTGGACCCTCTCCCTCCTTCTCCCTCCCTCTCGCCTGGACCCTCTCCATTCCTCTCCCTCCCTCTCTCCTGGACCCTCTCCCTCCCTCTCCCTCCCTCTGCCTCCCTCGCCCTCCTTCTCGTCTGGACCCTCTCTCTCCCTCTCCCTCCCGCTGCCTCCCTCTCCCTTCCCTCTCGTCTGGACCCTCTCTCTCACTCTCCCTCCCTCTCCCCTGGACCCTCTCCCGCCCTCTCCCTCCCTCTCGTCTGGACCCTCTCCCTCCCTCTCCCTCCTTCACGTCTGGACCCTCTCCCTGCCTCTCCCTCCCTCTCCCCTGCAGCCTCTCCCGCCCTCTCCCTCCCTCTTGTCTGGACCCTCTTCCTCCCTCTCCCTCCCCCTCCCTCCATTTCCCTCGAACCCTCTCCCTTCCTCTCCCTCCCTCTCCCTCGGACCCTCTGCCTGCCTCTCCCCCCCTCTCCCTCCCTCTCCCTCCCTCTCGTCTGGACCCTCTCCCTCCCTCTCCCTCCTTCACGTCTGGACCCTCTCCCTCCCTCTCCCTCCCTCTCCCCTGGACCCTCTCCCGCCCTCTCCCTCCCTCTCGTCTGGACCCTCTTCCTCCCTCTCCCTCCCTCTCCGTCCATTTCCCTCGGACCCTCTCCATTCCTCTCCCTCCCCCCTCGTCTGGACCCTCTCCCTCCCTCTCCTCCCTCTGCCTCCCTCTCGCCTGCACCCTCTCTCTCCCTCCTTTTCTCCTTTACCCACTCCCTCCCTCTCACCTGCACCCTCTCCCTGCCTCTCCCTTCCTCTCCCCTGCAGCCTCTCCCTCCCTCTCCCTCCCTCTCGTCTGGACCCTCTCCCTCCATCTCCCTCCGTCTGCCTCCCTCTCCCTCCCTCTCGCCTGGCCCCTCTCCTTTCCTCTCCCTCCCTCTCCCCTGGACCTTCTCCATTCCTCTCCCTCCCTATCCCCTGGACCCTCTCCTGCCCTCTCCCTCCCTCTCGCCTGGACCCTCTCCCTCCCTCTCCCTTCCTCTCGTCTGGACCCTCTTCCTCCCTGTCCCTCTCTCTCCCTCCATTTCCCTCGTACCCTCTCCATTCCTCTCCCTCCCTCTCGTCTGGACCCTCTCCCTCCCTCTGCCTCCCTCTGCCTCCCTCTCCCTCCTTCTCGTCTGGACTCTCTCCCTCCCTCTCCTTCCCTCTCTCTTGTACCCTCTCTGTCCCTCTCCCTCCCCCTTCCTCCCTCTCCCTTCCTCTCGGCTGGAACCTCTCCCGCCCTCTCCTTCCCTGTCGCCTGGACCCTCTTTCTCCCTCTCCCCTGAACCCTCTCTGTCCCTCTCCCTCCCTCTCGCATAGACCCTCTCCCTCCCGCTCCCTCCCTCTCTCCTGCACCCTCTCCTCCCCCTCCCTCCATTTCCCTCGAACCCTCTCCATTCCTCTCCCTCCCTCTCCCTCGGACCCTCTCCCTCCCTCTCCCTCGGACCCTCTCCCTGCCTCTCCCCCCCTCTCCCTCCCTCTCCCTCCCTCTCGTCTGGACCCTCTCCCTCCTTCTCCCTCCCTCTCGCCTGGACCCTCTCCATTCCTCTCCCTCCCTCTCGCCTGGACCCTCTCCCTCCCTCTCCCTCCCTCTGCCTCCCTCTCCCTCCTTCTCGTCTGGACCCTCTCTGTCCGTCTCCCTCCCGCTGCCACCCTCTCCCTCCTTCTCGTCTGGCCCCTCTCCCTCCTTCTCCCTCCCTCTTGCCTGGACCCTCTCCATTCCTCTCCCTCCCTCTCGTCTGGACCCTCTCCCTCCCTCTCCCTCCCTCTGCCTCCCTCGCCCTCCTTCTCGTCTGGACCCTCTCTCTCACTCTCCCTCCCGCTGCCTCCCTCTCCCTCCCTCTCGCCTGGACCCTCTCCCGCCGTCTCCCTCCCTGTCCCTCGGACCCTCTCCCTCCCTCTCCCTGCCTCTCCCTCCCTCTTATCTGGATCATCTCCTTCCCTCTCCCCTGGATCCTCTCCCTCCCTGTCCGTCTCTCTCCCGAGGTCCTTCTCCCGCCCTCTCCCTCCCTCTCGCCTGTACCCTCTCCCTCCCTCTCTCCTGGAACCTCTCCCACCCTCTCCCTCCCTCTCGCCGGGAACCTCTCTGTCCCTCTCCCTCCCTCTCGTCTGGACCCTCTCCTTCCCTCTCTCTCCCTCTGTCCTGGACCCTCTCCCTCCCTCTGCCTCCGTCTGCCTCCCTCTCCCTCCTTCTCCCCTGGATCCTCTCCCGCCCTCTCCCTCCCTCTGCCTCCCTCTCCCTCCTTCTCGTCTGGACTCTCTCCCTCCCTCTCCTTCCCTCTCTCCTGTACCCTCTCTGTCCCTCTCCCTCCCCCTTCCTCCCTCTCCCCTCCTCTCGGCTGGAACGTCTCCCGCCCTCTCCTTCCCTCTCGCCTGGACCCTCTTTCTCCCTCTCTCTCCCTCTCCCCTGGACCCTCTCTGTCCCACTCCCTCCCTCTCCCCTGGACCCTCTCCCTCCCGCTCCCTCCCTCTCTCCTGTACCCTCTCCCTCCCTCTCCCTCCCTCTTCCTCCCTCTCCCTTCCTCTCGGCTGGAACCTCTCCCGCCCTCTCCTTCCCTGTCGCCTGGACCCTCTTTCTCCCTCTCCCTCCCTCTCCCCTGGACCCTCTCTGTCCCTCTCCCTCCCTCTCGCCTAGACCCTCTCCCTCCCGCTCCCTCCCTCTCTCCTGCACCCTCTCCTCCCCCTCCCTCCATTTCCCTCGAACCCTCTCCCTTCCTCTCCCTCCCTCTCCCTCGGACCCTCTGCCTGCCTCTCCCCCCCTCTCCCTCCCTCTCCCTCCCTCTCGTCTGGACCCTCTCCCTCCTTCTCCCTCCCTCTCGCCTGGACCCTCTCCATTCCTCTCCCTCCCTCTCGCCTGGACTCTCTCCCTCCCTCTCCCTCCTTCTCGTCTGGACCCTCTCCCTCCCTCTCCCTCCCTCTCCCCCGGACCCTCTCCCGCCCTCTCCCTCCCTCTCGCCTGGACCCTCTCCCTCCCTCTCCCTCCTTCTCGTCTGGACCCTCTCCCTCCCTCTCCCTCCCTCTCCCCTGGACCCTCTCCCGCCCTCTCCCTCCCTCTCCGTCCATTTCCCTCGGACCCTCTCCATTCCTCTCCCTCCCCCTCGTCTGGACCCTCTCCCTCCCTCTCCTCCCTCTGCCTCCCTCTCGCCTGCACCCTCTCTCTCCCTCTCCCTCCTTTTCTCCTTTACCCACTCCCTCCCTCTCACCTGCACCCTCTCCCTGCCTCTCCCCCCTCTCCCCTGCAGCCTCTCCCTCCCTCTCCCTCCCTCTCGTCTGGACCCTCTCCCTCCCTCTCCCTCCGTCTGCCTCCCTCTCCCTCCCTCTCGCCTGGCCCCTCTCCTTTCCTCTCCCTCCCTCTCGTCTTGCTCCCTCTCCCTCCCTCTCCCTCCCTCTCGTCTTGCTCCCTCTCCCTCCCTCTCCCTCCCTCTCCCTCCGTCTGCCTCCCTCTCCCTCCCTCTCGTCTGGACCCTCTCCCTCCCTCTCCCTCCGTCTGCCACCCCGTCCCTCCCTCTCGTCTGGACCCTCTCCCTCCCTCTCCCTCCCTCTCGTCTGGACCCTCTCCCTCCTTCTCCCTCCCTCTCGCCTGGACCCTCTCCATTCCTCTCCCTCCCTCTCTCCTGGACCCTCTCCCTCCCTCTCCCTCCCTCTGCCTCCCTCGCCCTCCTTCTCGTCTGGACCCTCTCTCTCACTCTCCCTCCCGCTGCCTCCCTCTCCCTTCCCTCTCGTCTGGACCCTCTCTCTCACTCTCCCTCCCTCTCCCCTGGACCCTCTCCCTCCCTCTCCCTCCCTCTCCTCTGGATCATCTCCCTCCCTCTCCCTCCCTCTCGCCTGGACCCTCTCCCTCCCTCTCCCTCCCTTTCCCTCGGACCCTCTCCATTCCTCTCCCTCCCTCTCGCCTGGACCCTCTCCCTCCGTCTACCTCCCTCTCCCTCCCTCTCGCCTGGACCCTCTCCCTCCCTCTCCCTCCGTCTGCCTCCCTCTCCCTCCCTCTCGCCTGGCCCCTCTCCTTTCCTCTCCCTCCCTCTCGCCTGGACCTTCTCCATTCCTCTCCCTCCTTCTCGTCTGGCTCCCTCTCCCTCCCTCTCCCTCCCTCTCCCTCCGTCTGCCTCCCTCTCCCTCCCTCTCGTCTGGACCCTCTCCCTCCCTCTCCCTCCGTCTGCCACCCTGTCCCTCCCTCTCGTCTGGACCCTCTCCCTCCCTCTCCCTCCCTCTCGTCTGGACCCTCTCCCTCCTTCTCCCTCCCTCTCGCCTGGACCCTCTCCATTCCTCTCCCTCCCTCTCTCCTGGACCCTCTCCCTCCCTCTCCCTCCCTCTGCCTCCCTCTCCCTCCTTCTCGTCTGGACCCTCTCTCTCCCTCTCCCTCCCTCTGCCTCCCTCGCCCTCCTTCTCGTCTGGACCCTCTCTCTCACTCTCCCTCCCGCTGCCTCCCTCTCCCTTCCCTCTCGTCTGGACCCTCTCTCTCACTCTCCCTCCCTCTCCCCTGGACCCTCTCCCGCCCTCTCCCTCCCTCTCCTCTGGATCATCTCCCTCCCTCTCCCTCCCTCTCGCCTGGACCCTCTCCCTCCCTCTCCCTCCCTTTCCCTCGGACCCTCTCCATTCCTCTCCCTCCCTCTCGCCTGGACCCTCTCCCTCCGTCTACCTCCCTCTCCCTCCCTCTCGCCTGGACCCTCTCCCTCCCTCTCCCTCCGTCTGCCTCCCTCTCCCTCCCTCTCGCCTGGCCCCTCTCCTTTCCTCTCCCTCCCTCTCGCCTGGACCTTCTCCATTCCTCTCCCTCCTTCTCGTCTGGCTCCCTCTCCCTCCCTCTCCCTCCCTCTCCCTCCGTCTGCCTCCCTCTCCCTCCCTCTCGCCTGGCCCCTCTCCTTTCCTCTCCCTCCCTCTCCCCTGGACCTTCTCCATTCCTCTCCCTCCCTATCCCCTGGACCCTCTCCTGCCCTCTCCCTCCTTCTCGTCTGGACCCTCTCCCTCCCTCTCCCTCCCTCTCCCCTGGACCCTCTTCCTCCCTGTCCCTCTCTCTCCCTCCATTTCCCTCGTACCCTCTCCATTCCTCTCCCTCCCTCTCGCCTGGACCCTCTCCCTCCCTCTGCCTCCCTCTGCCTCCCTCTCCCTCCTTCTCGTCTGGACTCTCTCCCTCCCTCTCCTTCCCTCTCTCCTGTACCCTCTCTGTCCCTCTCCCTCCCCCTTCCTCCCTCTCCCTTCCTCTCGGCTGGAACCTCTCCCGCCCTCTCCTTCCCTGTCGCCTGGACCCTCTTTCTCCCTCTCCCCTGAACCCTCTCTGTCCCTCTCCCTCCCTCTCGCATAGACCCTCTCCCTCCCGCTCCCTCCCTCTCTCCTGCACCCTCTCCTCCCCCTCCCTCCATTTCCCTCGAACCCTCTCCATTCCTCTCCCTCCCTCTCCCTCGGACCCTCTCCCTCCCTGTCCCTCGGACCCTCTCCCTCCCTCTCCCCCCCTCTCCCTCCCTCTCCCTCCCTCTCGTCTGGACCCTCTCCCTCCTTCTCCCTCCCTCTCGCCTGGACCCTCTCCATTCCTCTCCCTCCCTCTCGCCTGGACCCTCTCCCTCCCTCTCCCTCCCTCTGCCTCCCTCTCCCTCCTTCTCGTCTGGACCCTCTCTGTCCGTCTCCCTCCGTCTGCCTCCCTCTCCCTCCCTCTCGTCTGGCCCCTCTCCCTCCTTCTCCCTCCCTCTCGTCTGGACCCTCTCCCTCCCTCTCCCTCCGTCTGCCTCCCTCTCCCTCCCTCTCGCCTGGACCCCCTCCCTCCCTCTCCCTCCGTCTGCCTCCCTCTCCCTCCCTCTCGCCTGGACCCTCTCCTTTCCTCTCCCTCCTTCTCCTCTGGATTATCTCCCTCCCTCTCCCTCCCTCTCGCCTGGACCCTCTCCCGTCGTCTCCCTCCCTGTCCCTCGGACCCTCTCCCTCCCTCTCCCTCCCTCTCCCTCCCTCTTATCTGGATCATCTCCTTCCCTCTCCCCTGGATCCTCTCCCTCCCTCTCCGTCTCTCTCCCGAGGTCCTTCTCCCGCCCTCTCCCTCCCTCTCGCCTGTACCCTCTCCCTCCCTCTCTCCTGGAACCTCTCCCACCCTCTCCCTCCCTCTCGCCGGGAACCTCTCTGTCCCTCTCCCTCCCTCTCGTCTGGACCCTCTCCTTCCCTCTCTCTCCCTCTGTCCTGGACCCTCTCCCTCCCTCTGCCTCCGTCTGCCTCCCTCTCCCTCCTTCTCCCCTGGATCCTCTCCCGCCCTCTCCCTCCCTCTGCCTCCCTCTCCCTCCTTCTCGTCTGGACTCTCTCCCTCCCTCTCCTTCCCTCTCTCCTGTACCCTCTCTGTCCCTCTCCCTCCCCCTTCCTCCCTCTCCCCTCCTCTCGGCTGGAACGTCTCCCGCCCTCTCCTTCCCTCTCGCCTGGACCCTCTTTCTCCCTCTCTCTCCCTCTCCCCTGGACCCTCTCTGTCCCACTCCCTCCCTCTCCCCTGGACCCTCTCCCTCCCGCTCCCTCCCTCTCTCCTGTACCCTCTCCCTCCCTCTCCCTCCCTCTTCCTCCCTCTCCCTTCCTCTCGGCTGGAACCTCTCCCGCCCTCTCCTTCCCTGTCGCCTGGACCCTCTTTCTCCCTCTCCCTCCCTCTCCCCTGGACCCTCTCTGTCCCTCTCCCTCCCTCTCGCCTAGACCCTCTCCTTCCCGCTCCCTCCCTCTCTCCTGCACCCTCTCCTCCCCCTCCCTCCATTTCCCTCGAACCCTCTCCCTTCCTCTCCCTCCCTCTCCCTCGGACCCTCTCCCTGCCTCTCCCCCCCTCTCCCTCCCTCTCCCTCCCTCTCGTCTGGACCCTCTCCCTCCTTCTCCCTCCCTCTCGCCTGGACCCTCTCCATTCCTCTCCCTCCCTCTCGCCTGGACCCTCTCCCTCCCTCTCCCTCCTTCTCGTCTGGACCCTCTCCCTCCCTCTCCCTCCCTCTCCCCCGGACCCTCTCCCGCCCTCTCCCTCCCTCTCGCCTGGACCCTCTCCCTCCCTCTCCCTCCTTCTCGTCTGGACCCTCTCCCTCCCTCTCCCTCCCTCTCCCCTGGACCCTCTCCCGCCCTCTCCCTCCCTCTCCGTCCATTTCCCTCGGACCCTCTCCATTCCTCTCCCTCCCCCTCGTCTGGACCCTCTCCCTCCCTCTCCTCCCTCTGCCTCCCTCTCGCCTGCACCCTCTCTCTCCCTCTCCCTCCTTTTCTCCTTTACCCACTCCCTCCCTCTCACCTGCACCCTCTCCCTGCCTCTCCCCCCTCTCCCCTGCAGCCTCTCCCTCCCTCTCCCTCCCTCTCGTCTGGACCCTCTCCCTCCCTCTCCCTCCGTCTGCCTCCCTCTCCCTCCCTCTCGCCTGGCCCCTCTCCTTTCCTCTCCCTCCCTCTCGTCTTGCTCCCTCTCCCTCCCTCTCCCTCCCTCTCCCTCCGTCTGCCTCCCTCTCCCTCCCTCTCGTCTGGACCCTCTCCCTCCCTCTCCCTCCGTCTGCCACCCTCTCCCTCCCTCTCGTCTGGACCCTCTCCCTCCATCTCCCTCCCTCTCGTCTGGACCCTCTCCCTCCTTCTCCCTCCCTCTCGCCTGGACCCTCTCCATTCCTCTCCCTCCCTCTCTCCTGGACCCTCTCCCTCCCTCTCCCTCCCTCGGCCTCCCTCGCCCTCCTTCTCGTCTGGACCCTCTCTCTCCCTCTCCCTCCCGCTGCCTCCCTCTCCCTTCCCTCTCGTCTGGACCCTCTCTCTCACTCTCCCTCCCTCTCCCCTGGACCCTCTCCCGCCCTCTCCCTCCCTCTCCTCTGGATCATCTCCCTCCCTCTCCCTCCCTCTCGTCTGGACCCTCTCCCTCCCTCTCCCTCCCTTTCCCTCGGACCCTCTCCATTCCTCTCCCTCCCTCTCGCCTGGAACCTCTCCCTCCCTCTCCCTCCGTCTACCTCCCTCTCCCTCCCTCTCGCCTGGACCCTCTCCCTCCCTCTCGCCTGGCCCCTCTCCTTTCCTCTCCCTCCCTCTCGCCTGGACCTTCTCCATTCCTCTCCCTCCCTCTCGTCTGGCTCCCTCTCCCTCCCTCTCCCTCCCTCTCCCTCCGTCTGCCTCCCTCTCCCTCCCTCTCGTCTGGACCCTCTCCCTCCCTCTCCCTCCGTCTGCCACCCTCTCCCTCCCTCTCGTCTGGACCCTCTCCCTCCCTCTCCCTCCCTCTCGTCTGGACCCTCTCCCTCCTTCTCCCTCCCTCTCGCCTGGACCCTCTCCATTCCTCTCCCTCCCTCTCTCCTGGACCCTCTCCCTCCCTCTCCCTCCCTCTGCCTCCCTCTCCCTCCTTCTCGTCTGGACCCTCTCTCTCCCTCTCCCTCCCGCTGCCTCCCTCTCCCTTCCCTCTCGTCTGGACCCTCTCTCTCACTCTCCCTCCCTCTTGCCTGGACCCTCTTCCTCCCTCTCCCTCCCTCTCGTCTGGACCCTCTCCCTCCCTCTCCCTCCTTCTCGTCTGGACCCTCTCCCGCCCTCTCCCTCCCTCTTGCCTGGACCCTCTTCCTCCCTCTCCCTCCCTCTCCCCTGGACCCTCTCCCTCCCTCTCCCTCCTTCACGTCTGGACCCTCTCCCTGCCTCTCCCTCCCTCTCCCCTGCAGCCTCTCCCGCCCTCTCCCTCCCTCTTGTCTGGACCCTCTTCCTCCCTCTCCCTCCCCCTCCCTCCATTTCCCTCGAACCCTCTCCCTTCCTCTCCCTCCCTCTCCCTCGGACCCTCTGCCTGCCTCTCCCCCCCTCTCCCTCCCTCTCCCTCCCTCTCGCCTGGACCCTCTCCCTCCCTCTCCCTCCTTCACGTCTGGACCCTCTCCCTCCCTCTCCCTCCCTCTCCCCTGGACCCTCTCCCGCCCTCTCCCTCCCTCTCGTCTGGACCCTCTTCCTCCCTCTCCCTCCCTCTCCGTCCATTTCCCTCGGACCCTCTCCATTCCTCTCCCTCCCCCCTCGTCTGGACCCTCTCCCTCCCTCTCCTCCCTCTGCCTCCCTCTCGCCTGCACCCTCTCTCTCCCTCTCCCTCCTTTTCTCCTTTACCCACTCCCTCCCTCTCACCTGCACCCTCTCCCTGCCTCTCCCTTCCTCTCCCCTGCAGCCTCTCCCTCCCTCTCCCTCCCTCTCGTCTGGACCCTCTCCCTCCATCTCCCTCCGTCTGCCTCCCTCTCCCTCCCTCTCGCCTGGCCCCTCTCCTTTCCTCTCCCTCCCTCTCCCCTGGACCTTCTCCATTCCTCTCCCTCCCTATCCCCTGGACCCTCTCCTGCCCTCTCCCTCCCTCTCGCCTGGACCCTCTCCCTCCCTCTCCCTCCCTCTCCCCTGGACCCTCTTCCTCCCTGTCCCTCTCTCTCCCTCCATTTCCCTCGTACCCTCTCCATTCCTCTCCCTCCCTCTCGCCTGGACCCTCTCCCTCCCTCTGCCTCCCTCTGCCTCCCTCTCCCTCCTTCTCTTCTGGACTCTCTCCCTCCCTCTCCTTCCCTCTCTCCTGTACCCTCTCTGTCCCTCTCCCTCCCCCTTCCTCCCTCTCCCTTCCTCTCGGCTGGAACCTCTCCCGCCCTCTCCTTCCCTGTCGCCTGGACCCTCTTTCTCCCTCTCCCCTGAACCCTCTCTGTCCCTCTCCCTCCCTCTCGCATAGACCCTCTCCCTCCCGCTCCCTCCCTCTCTCCTGCACCCTCTCCTCCCCCTCCCTCCATTTCCCTTGAACCCTCTCCATTCCTCTCCCTCCCTCTCCCTCGGACCCTCTCCCTCCCTCTCCCTCGGACCCTCTCCCTGCCTCTCCCCCCCTCTCCCTCCCTCTCCCTCCCTCTCGTCTGGACCCTCTCCCTCCTTCTCCCTCCCTCTCGCCTGGACCCTCTCCATTCCTCTCCCTCCCTCTCGCCTGGACCCTCTCCCTCCCTCTGCCTCCCTCTGCCTCCCTCTCCCTCCTTCTCGTCTGGACCCTCTCTGTCCGTCTCCCTCCCGCTGCCACCCTCTCCCTCCTTCTCGTCTGGCCCCTCTCCCTCCTTCTCCCTCCCTCTTGCCTGGACCCTCTCCATTCCTCTCCCTCCCTCTCGTCTGGACCCTCTCCCTCCCTCTCCCTCCCTCTGCCTCCCTCGCCCTCCTTCTCGTCTGGACCCTCTCTCTCACTCTCCCTCCCGCTGCCTCCCTCTCCCTCCCTCTCGCCTGGACCCTCTCCTTTCCTCTCCCTCCCTCTCCTCTGGATTATCTCCCTCCCTCTCCCTCCCTCTCGCCTGGACCCTCTCCCGCTGTCTCCCTCCCTGTCCCTCGGACCCTCTCCCTCCCTCTCCCTCCCTCTCCCTCCCTCTTATCTGGATCATCTCCTTCCCTCTCCCCTGGATCCTCTCCCTCCCTGTCCGTCTCTCTCCCGAGGTCCTTCTCCCGCCCTCTCCCTCCCTCTCGCCTGTACCCTCTCCCTCCCTCTCTCCTGGAACCTCTCCCACCCTCTCCCTCCCTCTCGCCGGGAACCTCTCTGTCCCTCTCCCTCCCTCTCGTCTGGACCCTCTCCTTCCCTCTCTCTCCCTCTGTCCTGGACCCTCTCCCTCCCTCTGCCTCCGTCTGCCTCCCTCTCCCTCCTTCTCCCCTGGATCCTCTCCCGCCCTCTCCCTCCCTCTGCCTCCCTCTCCCTCCTTCTCGTCTGGACTCTCTCCCTCCCTCTCCTTCCCTCTCTCCTGTACCCTCTCTGTCCCTCTCCCTCCCCCTTCCTCCCTCTCCCCTCCTCTCGGCTGGAACGTCTCCCGCCCTCTCCTTCCCTCTCGCCTGGACCCTCTTTCTCCCTCTCTCTCCCTCTCCCCTGGACCCTCTCTGTCCCACTCCCTCCCTCTCCCCTGGACCCTCTCCCTCCCGCTCCCTCCCTCTCTCCTGTACCCTCTCCCTCCCTCTCCCTCCCTCTTCCTCCCTCTCCCTTCCTCTCGGCTGGAACCTCTCCCGCCCTCTCCTTCCCTGTCGCCTGGACCCTCTTTCTCCCTCTCCCTCCCTCTCCCCTGGACCCTCTCTGTCCCTCTCCCTCCCTCTCGCCTAGACCCTCTCCCTCCCGCTCCCTCCCTCTCTCCTGCACCCTCTCCTCCCCCTCCCTCCATTTCCCTCGAACCCTCTCCCTTCCTCTCCCTCCCTCTCCCTCGGACCCTCTGCCTGCCTCTCCCCCCCTCTCCATCCCTCTCCCTCCCTCTCGTTTGGACCCTCTCCCTCCTTCTCCCTCCCTCTCGCCTGGACCCTCTCCATTCCTCTCCCTCCCTCTCGCCTGGACTCTCTCCCTCCCTCTCCCTCCTTCTCGTCTGGACCCTCTCCCTCCCTCTCCCTCCCTCTCCCCCGGACCCTCTCCCGCCCTCTCCCTCCCTCTCGCCTGGACCCTCTCCCTCCCTCTCCCTCCTTCTCGTCTGGACCCTCTCCCTCCCTCTCCCTCCCTCTCCCCTGGACCCTCTCCCGCCCTCTCCCTCCCTCTCCGTCCATTTCCCTCGGACCCTCTCCATTCCTCTCCCTCCCCCTCGTCTGGACCCTCTCCCTCCCTCTCCTCCCTCTGCCTCCCTCTCGCCTGCACCCTCTCTCTCCCTCTCCCTCCTTTTCTCCTTTACCCACTCCCTCCCTCTCACCTGCACCCTCTCCCTGCCTCTCCCCCCTCTCCCCTGCAGCCTCTCCCTCCCTCTCCCTCCCTCTCGTCTGGACCCTCTCCCTCCCTCTCCCTCCGTCTGCCTCCCTCTCCCTCCCTCTCGCCTGGCCCCTCTCCTTTCCTCTCCCTCCCTCTCGTCTTGCTCCCTCTCCCTCCCTCTCCCTCCCTCTCCCTCCGTCTGCCTCCCTCTCCCTCCCTCTCGTCTGGACCCTCTCCCTCCCTCTCCCTCCGTCTGCCACCCCGTCCCTCCCTCTCGTCTGGACCCTCTCCCTCCCTCTCCCTCCCTCTCGTCTGGACCCTCTCCCTCCTTCTCCCTCCCTCTCGCCTGGACCCTCTCCATTCCTCTCCCTCCCTCTCTCCTGGACCCTCTCCCTCCCTCTCCCTCCCTCTGCCTCCCTCGCCCTCCTTCTCGTCTGGACCCTCTCTCTCACTCTCCCTCCCGCTGCCTCCCTCTCCCTTCCCTCTCGTCTGGACCCTCTCTCTCACTCTCCCTCCCTCTCCCCTGGACCCTCTCCCGCCCTCTCCCTCCCTCTCCTCTGGATCATCTCCCTCCCTCTCGCCTGGACCCTCTCCCTCCCTCTCCCTCCCTTTCCCTCGGACCCTCTCCATTCCTCTCCCTCCCTCTCGCCTGGACCCTCTCCCTCCGTCTACCTCCCTCTCCCTCCCTCTCGCCTGCACCCTCTCCCTCCCTCTCCCTCCGTCTGCTTCCCTCTCCCTCCCTCTCGCCTGGCCCCTCTCCTTTCCTCTCCCTCCCTCTCGCCTGGACCTTCTCCATTCCTCTCCCTCCTTCTCGTCTGGCTCCCTCTCCCTCCCTCTCCCTCCCTCTCCCTCCGTCTGCCTCCCTCTCCCTCCCTCTCGTCTGGACCCTCTCCCTCCCTCTCCCTCCGTCTGCCACCCTGTCCCTCCCTCTCGTCTGGACCCTCTCCCTCCCTCTCCCTCCCTCTCGTCTGGACCCTCTCCCTCCTTCTCCCTCCCTCTCGCCTGGACCCTCTCCATTCCTCTCCCTCCCTCTCTCCTGGACCCTCTCCCTCCCTCTCCCTCCCTCTGCCTCCCTCTCCCTCCTTCTCCTCTGGACCCTCTCTCTCCCTCTCCCTCCCTCTGCCTCCCTCGCCCTCCTTCTCGTCTGGACCCTCTCTCTCACTCTCCCTCCCGCTGCCTCCCTCTCCCTTCCCTCTCGTCTGGACCCTCTCTCTCACTCTCCCTCCCTCTCCCCTGGACCCTCTCCCGCCCTCTCCCTCCCTCTCCTCTGGATCATCTCCCTCCCTCTCCCTCCCTCTCGCCTGGACCCTCTCCCTCCCTCTCCCTCCCTTTCCCTCGGACCCTCTCCATTCCTCTCCCTCCCTCTCGCCTGGACCCTCTCCCTTCGTCTACCTCCCTCTCCCTCCCTCTCGCCTGGACCCTCTCCCTCCCTCTCCCTCCGTCTGCCTCCCTCTCCCTCCCTCTCGCCTGGCCCCTCTCCTTTCCTCTCCCTCCCTCTCGCCTGGACCTTCTCCATTCCTCTCCCTCCTTCTCGTCTGGCTCCCTCTCCCTCCCTCTCCCTCCCTCTCCCTCCGTCTGCCTCCCTCTCCCTCCCTCTCGTCTGGACCCTCTCCCTCCCTCTCCCTCCGTCTGCCACCCTGTCCCTCCCTCTCGTCTGGACCCTCTCCCTCCCTCTCCCTCCCTCTCGTCTGGACCCTCTCCCTCCTTCTCCCTCCCTCTCGCCTGGACCCTCTCCATTCCTCTCCCTCCCTCTCTCCTGGACCCTCTCCCTCCCTCTCCCTCCCTCTGCCTCCCTCTCCCTCCTTCTCGTCTGGACCCTCTCTCTCCCTCTCCCTCCCGCTGCCTCCCTCTCCCTTCCCTCTCGTCTGGACCCTCTCTCTCACTCTCCCTCCCTCTCCCCTGGAACCTCTCCCGCCCTCTCCCTCCCTCTCGCCTGGACCCTCTCCCTCCCTCTCCCTCCTTCTCGTCTGGACCCTCTCCCGCCCTCTCCCTCCCTCTCGTCTGGACCCTCTTCCTCCCTCTCCCTCCCTCTCCCCTGGACCCTCTCCCTCCCTCTCCCTCCTTCACGTCTGGACCCTCTCCCTGCCTCTCCCTCCCTCTCCCCTGCAGCCTCTCCCGCCCTCTCCCTCCCTCTTGTCTGGACCCTCTTCCTCCCTCTCCCTCCCTCTGCCTCCCTCTCGCCTGCACCCTCTCTCTCCCTCTCCCTCCTTTTCTCCTTTACCCACTCCCTCCCTCTCACCTGCACCCTCTCCCTGCCTCTCCCTTCCTCTCCCCTGCAGCCTCTCCCTTCCTCTCCCTCCCTCTCGTCTGGACCCTCTCCCTCCCTCTCCCTCCCTCTCCCTCCCTCTGCCTCCCTCTCCCTCCTTCTCGTCTGGACCCTCTCTCTCCCTCTCCCTCCCGCTGCCTCCCTCTCCCTCCTTCTCGTCTGGACCCTCTCCCTCCCTCTCCCTCCCTCTCGTCTAGACCCTCTTCCTCCTTCTCCCTCCCTCTCTCCTGGACCCTCTCCCTCCCTCTCCGTCCATTTCCCTCGGACCCTCTCCATTCCTCTCCCTCCCCCTCGTCTGGACCCTCTCCCTCCCTCTCCTCCCTCTGCCTCCCTCTCGCCTGCACCCTCTCTCTCCCTCTCCCTCCTTTTCTCCTTTACCCACTCCCTCCCTCTCACCTGCACCCTCTCCCTGCCTCTCCCCCCTCTCCCCTGCAGCCTCTCCCTCCCTCTCCCTCCCTCTCGTCTGGACCCTCTCCCTCCCTCTCCCTCCGTCTGCCTCCCTCTCCCTCCCTCTCGCCTGGCCCCTCTCCTTTCCTCTCCCTCCCTCTCGTCTTGCTCCCTCTCCCTCCCTCTCCCTTCCTCTCCCTCCGTCTGCCTCCCTCTCCCTCCCTCTCGCCTGGACCCTCTCCCTCCCTCTCCCTCCCTCTCCCTCCTTCTCGTCTGGACTCTCTCCCTCCCTCTCCTTCCCTCTCGCCTGGACGCTCTCCCTCCTTCTCCCCCCCTCTCGCCTGGATCCTCTTCCTCCCTCTCCCTCCCTCTCCCCTGGAACCTCTCCCGCCCTCTCCCTCCCTCTCGTCTGGACCCTTTTCCTCCCGCTCCCTCCCTCTCCCTCCATTTCCCTCGGACCCTCTCCACTCCTCTCCCTCCCTCTCGTCTGGACCCTCTCCCTCCCTCTCCCTTCGTCTGCCTCCCTCTACCTCCCTCTCGTCTGGACCCTCTCCCTCCATCTCCCTCCGTCTGCCTCCCTCTCCCGCCCGCTCGCCTGGCCCCTCTCCTTTCCTCTCCCTCCCTCTCCCCTGGACCCTCTCCATTCCTCTCCCTCCCTCTCCCCTGGACCCTCTCCTGCCCTCTCCCTCCCTCTCGCCTGGACCCTCTCCCTCCCTCTCCCTCCTTCTCGTCTGGACCCTCTCCCTCCCTCTCCCCTTCAGCCTCTCCCGCCCTCTCCCTCCCTCTCGTCTGCACCCTCTTCCTCCCTGTCCCTCTCTCTCCCTCCATTTCCCTCGTACCCTCTCCATTCCTCTCCCTCCCTCTCGCCTGGACCCTCTCCCTCCCTCTGCCTCCCTCTCCCTCCCTCTCCCTCCTTCTCGTCTGGACTCTCACCCTCCCTCTCCTTCCCTCTCTCCTGTACCCTCTCTGTCCCTCTTCCTCCCTCTGCCTCCCTCTCCCTCCTTCGCGTCTGGACCCTCTCTCTCCCTCTCCCTCCCGCTGCCTCCCTCTCCCTCCTTCTCGTCTGGACCCTCTCCCTCCCTCTCCCTCCCTCTCGTCTGGACCCTCTCCCTCCTTCTCCCTCCCTCTCTCCTGGACCCTCTCCCTCCCTCTCCCTCCCTCTGCCTCCCTCTCCCTCCTTCTCGTCTGGACCCTCTCTCTCCCTCTCCCTCTCGCTGCCTCCCTCTCCCTTCCCTCTCGTCTGGACCCTCTCTCTCACTCTCCCTCCCTCTCCCCTGGACCCTCTCCCGCCCTCTCCCTCTCTCTCGTCTGGACCCTCTCCCTCCCTCTGCCTCCCTCTCCCTCCATTTCCCTCGGACCCTCTCCACTCCTCTACCTCCCTCTCGTCTTGCTCCCTCTCCCTCCCTCTCCCTCCCTCTCCCTCCGTCTGCCTCCCTCTCCCTCCCTCTCGTCTGGACCCTCTCCCTCCCTCTCCCTCCGTCTGCCACCCCGTCCCTCCCTCTCGTCTGGACCCTCTCCCTCCCTCTCCCTCCCTCTCGTCTGGACCCTCTCCCTCCTTCTCCCTCCCTCTCGCCTGGACCCTCTCCATTCCTCTCCCTCCCTCTCTCCTGGACCCTCTCCCTCCCTCTCCCTCCCTCTGCCTCCCTCGCCCTCCTTCTCGTCTGGACCCTCTCTCTCACTCTCCCTCCCGCTGCCTCCCTCTCCCTTCCCTCTCGTCTGGACCCTCTCTCTCACTCTCCCTCCCTCTCCCCTGGACCCTCTCCCGCCCTCTCCCTCCCTCTCCTCTGGATCATCTCCCTCCCTCTCGCCTGGACCCTCTCCCTCCCTCTCCCTCCCTTTCCCTCGGACCCTCTCCATTCCTCTCCCTCCCTCTCGCCTGGACCCTCTCCCTCCGTCTACCTCCCTCTCCCTCCCTCTCGCCTGCACCCTCTCCCTCCCTCTCCCTCCGTCTGCTTCCCTCTCCCTCCCTCTCGCCTGGCCCCTCTCCTTTCCTCTCCCTCCCTCTCGCCTGGACCTTCTCCATTCCTCTCCCTCCTTCTCGTCTGGCTCCCTCTCCCTCCCTCTCCCTCCCTCTCCCTCCGTCTGCCTCCCTCTCCCTCCCTCTCGTCTGGACCCTCTCCCTCCCTCTCCCTCCGTCTGCCACCCTGTCCCTCCCTCTCGTCTGGACCCTCTCCCTCCCTCTCCCTCCCTCTCGTCTGGACCCTCTCCCTCCTTCTCCCTCCCTCTCGCCTGGACCCTCTCCATTCCTCTCCCTCCCTCTCTCCTGGACCCTCTCCCTCCCTCTCCCTCCCTCTGCCTCCCTCTCCCTCCTTCTCCTCTGGACCCTCTCTCTCCCTCTCCCTCCCTCTGCCTCCCTCGCCCTCCTTCTCGTCTGGACCCTCTCTCTCACTCTCCCTCCCGCTGCCTCCCTCTCCCTTCCCTCTCGTCTGGACCCTCTCTCTCACTCTCCCTCCCTCTCCCCTGGACCCTCTCCCGCCCTCTCCCTCCCTCTCCTCTGGATCATCTCCCTCCCTCTCCCTCCCTCTCGCCTGGACCCTCTCCCTCCCTCTCCCTCCCTTTCCCTCGGACCCTCTCCATTCCTCTCCCTCCCTCTCGCCTGGACCCTCTCCCTTCGTCTACCTCCCTCTCCCTCCCTCTCGCCTGGACCCTCTCCCTCCCTCTCCCTCCGTCTGCCTCCCTCTCCCTCCCTCTCGCCTGGCCCCTCTCCTTTCCTCTCCCTCCCTCTCGCCTGGACCTTCTCCATTCCTCTCCCTCCTTCTCGTCTGGCTCCCTCTCCCTCCCTCTCCCTCCCTCTCCCTCCGTCTGCCTCCCTCTCCCTCCCTCTCGTCTGGACCCTCTCCCTCCCTCTCCCTCCGTCTGCCACCCTGTCCCTCCCTCTCGTCTGGACCCTCTCCCTCCCTCTCCCTCCCTCTCGTCTGGACCCTCTCCCTCCTTCTCCCTCCCTCTCGCCTGGACCCTCTCCATTCCTCTCCCTCCCTCTCTCCTGGACCCTCTCCCTCCCTCTCCCTCCCTCTGCCTCCCTCTCCCTCCTTCTCGTCTGGACCCTCTCTCTCCCTCTCCCTCCCGCTGCCTCCCTCTCCCTTCCCTCTCGTCTGGACCCTCTCTCTCACTCTCCCTCCCTCTCCCCTGGAACCTCTCCCGCCCTCTCCCTCCCTCTCGCCTGGACCCTCTCCCTCCCTCTCCCTCCTTCTCGTCTGGACCCTCTCCCGCCCTCTCCCTCCCTCTCGTCTGGACCCTCTTCCTCCCTCTCCCTCCCTCTCCCCTGGACCCTCTCCCTCCCTCTCCCTCCTTCACGTCTGGACCCTCTCCCTGCCTCTCCCTCCCTCTCCCCTGCAGCCTCTCCCGCCCTCTCCCTCCCTCTTGTCTGGACCCTCTTCCTCCCTCTCCCTCCCTCTGCCTCCCTCTCGCCTGCACCCTCTCTCTCCCTCTCCCTCCTTTTCTCCTTTACCCACTCCCTCCCTCTCACCTGCACCCTCTCCCTGCCTCTCCCTTCCTCTCCCCTGCAGCCTCTCCCTTCCTCTCCCTCCCTCTCGTCTGGACCCTCTCCCTCCCTCTCCCTCCCTCTCCCTCCCTCTGCCTCCCTCTCCCTCCTTCTCGTCTGGACCCTCTCTCTCCCTCTCCCTCCCGCTGCCTCCCTCTCCCTCCTTCTCGTCTGGACCCTCTCCCTCCCTCTCCCTCCCTCTCGTCTAGACCCTCTTCCTCCTTCTCCCTCCCTCTCTCCTGGACCCTCTCCCTCCCTCTCCGTCCATTTCCCTCGGACCCTCTCCATTCCTCTCCCTCCCCCTCGTCTGGACCCTCTCCCTCCCTCTCCTCCCTCTGCCTCCCTCTCGCCTGCACCCTCTCTCTCCCTCTCCCTCCTTTTCTCCTTTACCCACTCCCTCCCTCTCACCTGCACCCTCTCCCTGCCTCTCCCCCCTCTCCCCTGCAGCCTCTCCCTCCCTCTCCCTCCCTCTCGTCTGGACCCTCTCCCTCCCTCTCCCTCCGTCTGCCTCCCTCTCCCTCCCTCTCGCCTGGCCCCTCTCCTTTCCTCTCCCTCCCTCTCGTCTTGCTCCCTCTCCCTCCCTCTCCCTTCCTCTCCCTCCGTCTGCCTCCCTCTCCCTCCCTCTCGCCTGGACCCTCTCCCTCCCTCTCCCTCCCTCTCCCTCCTTCTCGTCTGGACTCTCTCCCTCCCTCTCCTTCCCTCTCGCCTGGACGCTCTCCCTCCTTCTCCCCCCCTCTCGCCTGGATCCTCTTCCTCCCTCTCCCTCCCTCTCCCCTGGAACCTCTCCCGCCCTCTCCCTCCCTCTCGTCTGGACCCTTTTCCTCCCGCTCCCTCCCTCTCCCTCCATTTCCCTCGGACCCTCTCCACTCCTCTCCCTCCCTCTCGTCTGGACCCTCTCCCTCCCTCTCCCTTCGTCTGCCTCCCTCTACCTCCCTCTCGTCTGGACCCTCTCCCTCCATCTCCCTCCGTCTGCCTCCCTCTCCCGCCCGCTCGCCTGGCCCCTCTCCTTTCCTCTCCCTCCCTCTCCCCTGGACCCTCTCCATTCCTCTCCCTCCCTCTCCCCTGGACCCTCTCCTGCCCTCTCCCTCCCTCTCGCCTGGACCCTCTCCCTCCCTCTCCCTCCTTCTCGTCTGGACCCTCTCCCTCCCTCTCCCCTTCAGCCTCTCCCGCCCTCTCCCTCCCTCTCGTCTGCACCCTCTTCCTCCCTGTCCCTCTCTCTCCCTCCATTTCCCTCGTACCCTCTCCATTCCTCTCCCTCCCTCTCGCCTGGACCCTCTCCCTCCCTCTGCCTCCCTCTCCCTCCCTCTCCCTCCTTCTCGTCTGGACTCTCACCCTCCCTCTCCTTCCCTCTCTCCTGTACCCTCTCTGTCCCTCTTCCTCCCTCTGCCTCCCTCTCCCTCCTTCGCGTCTGGACCCTCTCTCTCCCTCTCCCTCCCGCTGCCTCCCTCTCCCTCCTTCTCGTCTGGACCCTCTCCCTCCCTCTCCCTCCCTCTCGTCTGGACCCTCTCCCTCCTTCTCCCTCCCTCTCTCCTGGACCCTCTCCCTCCCTCTCCCTCCCTCTGCCTCCCTCTCCCTCCTTCTCGTCTGGACCCTCTCTCTCCCTCTCCCTCTCGCTGCCTCCCTCTCCCTTCCCTCTCGTCTGGACCCTCTCTCTCACTCTCCCTCCCTCTCCCCTGGACCCTCTCCCGCCCTCTCCCTCTCTCTCGTCTGGACCCTCTCCCTCCCTCTGCCTCCCTCTCCCTCCATTTCCCTCGGACCCTCTCCACTCCTCTCCCTCCCTCTCGTCTGGACCCTCTCCCTCCCTCTCCCTTCGTCTGCCTCCCTCTACCTCCCTCTCGTCTGGACCCTCTCCCTCCATCTCCCTCCGTCTGCCTCCCTCTCCCGCCCGCTCGCCTGGCCCCTCTCCTTTCCTCTCCCTCCCTCTCCCCTGGACCTTCTCCATTCCTCTCCCTCCCTCTCCCCTGGAACCTCTCCTGCCCTCTCCCTCCCTCTCGCCTGGACCCTCTCCCTCCCTCTCCCTCCTTCTCGTCTGGACCCTCTCCCTCCCTCTCCCTCCCTCTCCCCTTCAGCCTCTCCCGCCCTCTCCCTCCCTCTCGTCTGGACCCTCTTCCTCCCTGTCCCTCTCTCTCCCTCCATTTCCCTCGTACCCTCTCCATTCCTCTCCCTCCCTCTCGTCTGGACCCTCTCCCTCCCTCTCCCTCCCTCTCCCCCGGACCCTCTCCTGCCCTCTCCCTCCCTCTCGCCTGGACCCTCTCCCTCCCTCTCCCTCCTTCTCGTCTGGACCCTCTCCCTCCCTCTCCCTCCCTCTCCCCTGGACCCTCTCCCGCCCTCTCCCTCCCTCTCCGTCCATTTCCCTCGGACCCTCTCCATTCCTCTCCCTCCCCCTCGTCTGGACCCTCTCCCTCCCTCTCCTCCCTCTGCCTCCCTCTCGCCTGCACCCTCTCTCTCCCTCTCCCTCCTTTTCTCCTTTACCCACTCCCTCCCTCTCACCTGCACCCTCTCCCTGCCTCTCCCCCCTCTCCCCTGCAGCCTCTCCCTCCCTCTCCCTCCCTCTCGTCTGGACCCTCTCCCTCCCTCTCCCTCCGTCTGCCTCCCTCTCCCTCCCTCTCGCCTGGCCCCTCTCCTTTCCTCTCCCTCCCTCTCGTCTTGCTCCCTCTCCCTCCCTCTCCCTTCCTCTCCCTCCGTCTGCCTCCCTCTCCCTCCCTCTCGCCTGGACCCTCTCCCTCCCTCTCCCTCCGTCTGCCACCCTCTCCCTCCCTCTCGTCTGGACCCTCTCCCTCCATCTCCCTCCCTCTCGTCTGGACCCTCTCCCTCCTTCTCCCTCCCTCTCGCCTGGACCCTCTCCATTCCTCTCCCTCCCTCTCTCCTGGACCCTCTCCCTCCCTCTCCCTCCCTCTGCCTCCCTCGCCCTCCTTCTCGTCTGGACCCTCTCTCTCCCTCTCCCTCCCGCTGCCTCCCTCTCCCTTCCCTCTCGTCTGGACCCTCTCTCTCACTCTCCCTCCCTCTCCCCTGGACCCTCTCCCGCCCTCTCCCTCCCTCTCGTCTGGACCCTCTCCCTCCCTCTCCCTCCTTCACGTCTGGACCCTCTCCCTGCCTCTCCCTCCCTCTCCCCTGCAGCCTCTCCCGCCCTCTCCCTCCCTCTTGTCTGGACCCTCTTCCTCCCTCTCCCTCCCCCTCCCTCCATTTCCCTCGAACCCTCTCCCTTCCTCTCCCTCCCTCTCCCTCGGACCCTCTGCCTGCCTCTCCCCCCCTCTCCCTCCCTCTCCCTCCCTCTCGTCTGGACCCTCTCCCTCCCTCTCCCTCCTTCACGTCTGGACCCTCTCCCTCCCTCTCCCTCCCTCTCCCCTGGACCCTCTCCCGCCCTCTCCCTCCCTCTCGTCTGGACCCTCTTCCTCCCTCTCCCTCCCTCTCCGTCCATTTCCCTCGGACCCTCTCCATTCCTCTCCCTCCCCCCTCGTCTGGACCCTCTCCCTCCCTCTCCTCCCTCTGCCTCCCTCTCGCCTGCACCCTCTCTCTCCCTCCTTTTCTCCTTTACCCACTCCCTCCCTCTCACCTGCACCCTCTCCCTGCCTCTCCCTTCCTCTCCCCTGCAGCCTCTCCCTCCCTCTCCCTCCCTCTCGTCTGGACCCTCTCCCTCCATCTCCCTCCGTCTGCCTCCCTCTCCCTCCCTCTCGCCTGGCCCCTCTCCTTTCCTCTCCCTCCCTCTCCCCTGGACCTTCTCCATTCCTCTCCCTCCCTATCCCCTGGACCCTCTCCTGCCCTCTCCCTCCCTCTCGCCTGGACCCTCTCCCTCCCTCTCCCTTCCTCTCGTCTGGACCCTCTTCCTCCCTGTCCCTCTCTCTCCCTCCATTTCCCTCGTACCCTCTCCATTCCTCTCCCTCCCTCTCGTCTGGACCCTCTCCCTCCCTCTGCCTCCCTCTGCCTCCCTCTCCCTCCTTCTCGTCTGGACTCTCTCCCTCCCTCTCCTTCCCTCTCTCTTGTACCCTCTCTGTCCCTCTCCCTCCCCCTTCCTCCCTCTCCCTTCCTCTCGGCTGGAACCTCTCCCGCCCTCTCCTTCCCTGTCGCCTGGACCCTCTTTCTCCCTCTCCCCTGAACCCTCTCTGTCCCTCTCCCTCCCTCTCGCATAGACCCTCTCCCTCCCGCTCCCTCCCTCTCTCCTGCACCCTCTCCTCCCCCTCCCTCCATTTCCCTCGAACCCTCTCCATTCCTCTCCCTCCCTCTCCCTCGGACCCTCTCCCTCCCTCTCCCTCGGACCCTCTCCCTGCCTCTCCCCCCCTCTCCCTCCCTCTCCCTCCCTCTCGTCTGGACCCTCTCCCTCCTTCTCCCTCCCTCTCGCCTGGACCCTCTCCATTCCTCTCCCTCCCTCTCGCCTGGACCCTCTCCCTCCCTCTCCCTCCCTCTGCCTCCCTCTCCCTCCTTCTCGTCTGGACCCTCTCTGTCCGTCTCCCTCCCGCTGCCACCCTCTCCCTCCTTCTCGTCTGGCCCCTCTCCCTCCTTCTCCCTCCCTCTTGCCTGGACCCTCTCCATTCCTCTCCCTCCCTCTCGTCTGGACCCTCTCCCTCCCTCTCCCTCCCTCTGCCTCCCTCGCCCTCCTTCTCGTCTGGACCCTCTCTCTCACTCTCCCTCCCGCTGCCTCCCTCTCCCTCCCTCTCGCCTGGACCCTCTCCCGCCGTCTCCCTCCCTGTCCCTCGGACCCTCTCCCTCCCTCTCCCTGCCTCTCCCTCCCTCTTATCTGGATCATCTCCTTCCCTCTCCCCTGGATCCTCTCCCTCCCTGTCCGTCTCTCTCCCGAGGTCCTTCTCCCGCCCTCTCCCTCCCTCTCGCCTGTACCCTCTCCCTCCCTCTCTCCTGGAACCTCTCCCACCCTCTCCCTCCCTCTCGCCGGGAACCTCTCTGTCCCTCTCCCTCCCTCTCGTCTGGACCCTCTCCTTCCCTCTCTCTCCCTCTGTCCTGGACCCTCTCCCTCCCTCTGCCTCCGTCTGCCTCCCTCTCCCTCCTTCTCCCCTGGATCCTCTCCCGCCCTCTCCCTCCCTCTGCCTCCCTCTCCCTCCTTCTCGTCTGGACTCTCTCCCTCCCTCTCCTTCCCTCTCTCCTGTACCCTCTCTGTCCCTCTCCCTCCCCCTTCCTCCCTCTCCCCTCCTCTCGGCTGGAACGTCTCCCGCCCTCTCCTTCCCTCTCGCCTGGACCCTCTTTCTCCCTCTCTCTCCCTCTCCCCTGGACCCTCTCTGTCCCACTCCCTCCCTCTCCCCTGGACCCTCTCCCTCCCGCTCCCTCCCTCTCTCCTGTACCCTCTCCCTCCCTCTCCCTCCCTCTTCCTCCCTCTCCCTTCCTCTCGGCTGGAACCTCTCCCGCCCTCTCCTTCCCTGTCGCCTGGACCCTCTTTCTCCCTCTCCCTCCCTCTCCCCTGGACCCTCTCTGTCCCTCTCCCTCCCTCTCGCCTAGACCCTCTCCCTCCCGCTCCCTCCCTCTCTCCTGCACCCTCTCCTCCCCCTCCCTCCATTTCCCTCGAACCCTCTCCCTTCCTCTCCCTCCCTCTCCCTCGGACCCTCTGCCTGCCTCTCCCCCCCTCTCCCTCCCTCTCCCTCCCTCTCGTCTGGACCCTCTCCCTCCTTCTCCCTCCCTCTCGCCTGGACCCTCTCCATTCCTCTCCCTCCCTCTCGCCTGGACTCTCTCCCTCCCTCTCCCTCCTTCTCGTCTGGACCCTCTCCCTCCCTCTCCCTCCCTCTCCCCCGGACCCTCTCCCGCCCTCTCCCTCCCTCTCGCCTGGACCCTCTCCCTCCCTCTCCCTCCTTCTCGTCTGGACCCTCTCCCTCCCTCTCCCTCCCTCTCCCCTGGACCCTCTCCCGCCCTCTCCCTCCCTCTCCGTCCATTTCCCTCGGACCCTCTCCATTCCTCTCCCTCCCCCTCGTCTGGACCCTCTCCCTCCCTCTCCTCCCTCTGCCTCCCTCTCGCCTGCACCCTCTCTCTCCCTCTCCCTCCTTTTCTCCTTTACCCACTCCCTCCCTCTCACCTGCACCCTCTCCCTGCCTCTCCCCCCTCTCCCCTGCAGCCTCTCCCTCCCTCTCCCTCCCTCTCGTCTGGACCCTCTCCCTCCCTCTCCCTCCGTCTGCCTCCCTCTCCCTCCCTCTCGCCTGGCCCCTCTCCTTTCCTCTCCCTCCCTCTCGTCTTGCTCCCTCTCCCTCCCTCTCCCTCCCTCTCGTCTTGC
Organism: Struthio camelus; assembly: GCF_040807025.1. Classification (NCBI taxonomy): domain Eukaryota; kingdom Metazoa; phylum Chordata; class Aves; order Struthioniformes; family Struthionidae; genus Struthio; species Struthio camelus. The sequence continues at coordinate 10,710,251 of NC_090981.1, read as the reverse complement.
TCCCTCTCCCTCCCTCTCCCTCCCTCTCCCTCCGTCTGCCTCCCTCTCCCTCCCTCTCGTCTGGACCCTCTCCCTCCCTCTCCCTCCGTCTGCCACCCCGTCCCTCCCTCTCGTCTGGACCCTCTCCCTCCCTCTCCCTCCCTCTCGTCTGGACCCTCTCCCTCCTTCTCCCTCCCTCTCGCCTGGACCCTCTCCATTCCTCTCCCTCCCTCTCTCCTGGACCCTCTCCCTCCCTCTCCCTCCCTCTGCCTCCCTCGCCCTCCTTCTCGTCTGGACCCTCTCTCTCACTCTCCCTCCCGCTGCCTCCCTCTCCCTTCCCTCTCGTCTGGACCCTCTCTCTCACTCTCCCTCCCTCTCCCCTGGACCCTCTCCCTCCCTCTCCCTCCCTCTCCTCTGGATCATCTCCCTCCCTCTCCCTCCCTCTCGCCTGGACCCTCTCCCTCCCTCTCCCTCCCTTTCCCTCGGACCCTCTCCATTCCTCTCCCTCCCTCTCGCCTGGACCCTCTCCCTCCGTCTACCTCCCTCTCCCTCCCTCTCGCCTGGACCCTCTCCCTCCCTCTCCCTCCGTCTGCCTCCCTCTCCCTCCCTCTCGCCTGGCCCCTCTCCTTTCCTCTCCCTCCCTCTCGCCTGGACCTTCTCCATTCCTCTCCCTCCTTCTCGTCTGGCTCCCTCTCCCTCCCTCTCCCTCCCTCTCCCTCCGTCTGCCTCCCTCTCCCTCCCTCTCGTCTGGACCCTCTCCCTCCCTCTCCCTCCGTCTGCCACCCTGTCCCTCCCTCTCGTCTGGACCCTCTCCCTCCCTCTCCCTCCCTCTCGTCTGGACCCTCTCCCTCCTTCTCCCTCCCTCTCGCCTGGACCCTCTCCATTCCTCTCCCTCCCTCTCTCCTGGACCCTCTCCCTCCCTCTCCCTCCCTCTGCCTCCCTCTCCCTCCTTCTCGTCTGGACCCTCTCTCTCCCTCTCCCTCCCTCTGCCTCCCTCGCCCTCCTTCTCGTCTGGACCCTCTCTCTCACTCTCCCTCCCGCTGCCTCCCTCTCCCTTCCCTCTCGTCTGGACCCTCTCTCTCACTCTCCCTCCCTCTCCCCTGGACCCTCTCCCGCCCTCTCCCTCCCTCTCCTCTGGATCATCTCCCTCCCTCTCCCTCCCTCTCGCCTGGACCCTCTCCCTCCCTCTCCCTCCCTTTCCCTCGGACCCTCTCCATTCCTCTCCCTCCCTCTCGCCTGGACCCTCTCCCTCCGTCTACCTCCCTCTCCCTCCCTCTCGCCTGGACCCTCTCCCTCCCTCTCCCTCCGTCTGCCTCCCTCTCCCTCCCTCTCGCCTGGCCCCTCTCCTTTCCTCTCCCTCCCTCTCGCCTGGACCTTCTCCATTCCTCTCCCTCCTTCTCGTCTGGCTCCCTCTCCCTCCCTCTCCCTCCCTCTCCCTCCGTCTGCCTCCCTCTCCCTCCCTCTCGTCTGGACCCTCTCCCTCCCTCTCCCTCCGTCTGCCACCCTGTCCCTCCCTCTCGTCTGGACCCTCTCCCTCCCTCTCCCTCCCTCTCGTCTGGACCCTCTCCCTCCTTCTCCCTCCCTCTCGCCTGGACCCTCTCCATTCCTCTCCCTCCCTCTCTCCTGGACCCTCTCCCTCCCTCTCCCTCCCTCTGCCTCCCTCTCCCTCCTTCTCGTCTGGACCCTCTCTCTCCCTCTCCCTCCCGCTGCCTCCCTCTCCCTTCCCTCTCGTCTGGACCCTCTCTCTCACTCTCCCTCCCTCTCCCCTGGAACCTCTCCCGCCCTCTCCCTCCCTCTCGCCTGGACCCTCTCCCTCCCTCTCCCTCCTTCTCGTCTGGACCCTCTCCCGCCCTCTCCCTCCCTCTCGTCTGGACCCTCTTCCTCCCTCTCCCTCCCTCTCCCCTGGACCCTCTCCCTCCCTCTCCCTCCTTCACGTCTGGACCCTCTCCCTGCCTCTCCCTCCCTCTCCCCTGCAGCCTCTCCCGCCCTCTCCCTCCCTCTTGTCTGTACCCTCTTCCTCCCTCTCCCTCCCTCTGCCTCCCTCTCGCCTGCACCCTCTCTCTCCCTCTCCCTCCTTTTCTCCTTTACCCACTCCCTCCCTCTCACCTGCACCCTCTCCCTGCCTCTCCCTTCCTCTCCCCTGCAGCCTCTCCCTTCCTCTCCCTCCCTCTCGTCTGGACCCTCTCCCTCCCTCTCCCTCCCTCTCCCTCCCTCTGCCTCCCTCTCCCTCCTTCTCGTCTGGACCCTCTCTCTCCCTCTCCCTCCCGCTGCCTCCCTCTCCCTCCTTCTCGTCTGGACCCTCTCCCTCCCTCTCCCTCCCTCTCGTCTAGACCCTCTTCCTCCTTCTCCCTCCCTCTCTCCTGGACCCTCTCCCTCCCTCTCCGTCCATTTCCCTCGGACCCTCTCCATTCCTCTCCCTCCCCCTCGTCTGGACCCTCTCCCGCCCTCTCCTCCCTCTGCCTCCCTCTCGCCTGCACCCTCTCTCTCCCTCTCCCTCCTTTTCTCCTTTACCCACTCCCTCCCTCTCACCTGCACCCTCTCCCTGCCTCTCCCCCCTCTCCCCTGCAGCCTCTCCCTCCCTCTCCCTCCCTCTCGTCTGGACCCTCTCCCTCCCTCTCCCTCCGTCTGCCTCCCTCTCCCTCCCTCTCGCCTGGCCCCTCTCCTTTCCTCTCCCTCCCTCTCGTCTTGCTCCCTCTCCCTCCCTCTCCCTTCCTCTCCCTCCGTCTGCCTCCCTCTCCCTCCCTCTCGCCTGGACCCTCTCCCTCCCTCTCCCTCCCTCTCCCTCCTTCTCGTCTGGACTCTCTCCCTCCCTCTCCTTCCCTCTCGCCTGGACGCTCTCCCTCCTTCTCCCCCCCTCTCGCCTGGATCCTCTTCCTCCCTCTCCCTCCCTCTCCCCTGGAACCTCTCCCGCCCTCTCCCTCCCTCTCGTCTGGACCCTTTTCCTCCCGCTCCCTCCCTCTCCCTCCATTTCCCTCGGACCCTCTCCACTCCTCTCCCTCCCTCTCGTCTGGACCCTCTCCCTCCCTCTCCCTTCGTCTGCCTCCCTCTACCTCCCTCTCGTCTGGACCCTCTCCCTCCATCTCCCTCCGTCTGCCTCCCTCTCCCGCCCGCTCGCCTGGCCCCTCTCCTTTCCTCTCCCTCCCTCTCCCCTGGACCCTCTCCATTCCTCTCCCTCCCTCTCCCCTGGACCCTCTCCTGCCCTCTCCCTCCCTCTCGCCTGGACCCTCTCCCTCCCTCTCCCTCCTTCTCGTCTGGACCCTCTCCCTCCCTCTCCCCTTCAGCCTCTCCCGCCCTCTCCCTCCCTCTCGTCTGCACCCTCTTCCTCCCTGTCCCTCTCTCTCCCTCCATTTCCCTCGTACCCTCTCCATTCCTCTCCCTCCCTCTCGCCTGGACCCTCTCCCTCCCTCTGCCTCCCTCTGCCTCCCTCTCCCTCCTTCTCGTCTGGACTCTCTCCCTCCCTCTCCTTCCCTCTCTCCTGTACCCTCTCTGTCCCTCTCCCTCCCTCTGCCTCCCTCTCCCTCCTTCTCGTCTGGACCCTCTCTCTCCCTCTCCCTCCCGCTGCCTCCCTCTCCCTCCTTCTCGTCTGGACCCTCTCCCTCCCTCTCCCTCCCTCTCGTCTGGACCCTCTCCCTCCTTCTCCCTCCCTCTCTCCTGGACCCTCTCCCTCCCTCTCCCTCCCTCTGCCTCCCTCTCCCTCCTTCTCGTCTGGACCCTCTCTCTCACTCTCCCTCTCGCTGCCTCCCTCTCCCTTCCCTCTCGTCTGGACCCTCTCTCTCACTCTCCCTCCCTCTCCCCTGGACCCTCTCCCGCCCTCTCCCTCTCTCTCGTATGGACCCTCTCCCTCCCTCTGCCTCCCTCTCCCTCCATTTCCCTCGGACCCTCTCCACTCCTCTCCCTCCCTCTCGTCTGGACCCTCTCCCTCCCTCTCCCTTCGTCTGCCTCCCTCTACCTCCCTCTCGTCTGGACCCTCTCCCTCCATCTCCCTCCGTCTGCCTCCCTCTCCCGCCCGCTCGCCTGGCCCCTCTCCTTTCCTCTCCCTCCCTCTCCCCTGGACCTTCTCCATTCCTCTCCCTCCCTCTCCCCTGGACCCTCTCCTGCCCTCTCCCTCCCTCTCGCCTGGACCCTCTCCCTCCCTCTCCCTCCTTCTCGTCTGGACCCTCTCCCTCCCTCTCCCTCCCTCTCCCCTTCAGCCTCTCCCACCCTCTCCCTCCCTCTCGTCTGGACCCTCTTCCTCCCTGTCCCTCTCTCTCCCTCCATTTCCCTCGTACCCTCTCCATTCCTCTCCCTCCCTCTCGCCTGGACCCTCTCCCTCCCTCTGCCTCCCTCTGCCTCCCTCTCCCTCCTTCTCGTCTGGACTCTCTCCCTCCCTCTCCTTCCCTCTCTCCTGTACCCTCTCTGTCCCTCTCCCTCCCCCTTCCTCCCTCTCCCTTCCTCTCGGCTGGAACCTCTCCCGCCCTCTCCTTCCCTGTCGCCTGGACCCTCTTTCTCCCTCTCCCCTGAACCCTCTCTGTCCCTCTCCCTCCCTCTCGCCTAGACCCTCTCCCTCCCGCTCCCTCCCTCTCTCCTGCACCCTCTCCTCCCCCTCCCTCCATTTCCCTCGAACCCTCTCCATTCCTCTCCCTCCCTCTCCCTCGGACCCTCTCCCTGCCTCTCCCCCCCTCTCCCTCCCTCTCCCTCCCTCTCGTCTGGACCCTCTCCCTCCTTCTCCCTCCCTCTCGCCTGGACCCTCTCCATTCCTCTCCCTCCCTCTCGCCTGGACCCTCTCCCTCCCTCTCCCTCCCTCTGCCTCCCTCTCCCTCCTTCTCGTCTGGACCCTCTCTCTCCGTCTCCCTCCCGCTGCCTCCCTCTCCCTCCTTCTCGTCTGGACCCTCTCCCTCCTTCTCCCTCCCTCTTGCCTGGACCCTCTCCATTCCTCTCCCTCCCTCTCGTCTGGACCCTCTCCCTCCCTCTCCCTCCGTCTGCCTCCCTCTCCCTCCCTCTCGTCTGGACCCTCTCTCTCCCTCTCCCTCCCGCTGCCTCCCTCTCCCGCCCTCTCGCCTGGCCCCTCTCCTTTCCTCTCCCTCCCTCTCCTCTGGATCATCTCCCTCCCTCTCCCTCCCTCTCGCCTGGACCCTCTCCCTCCCTCTCCCTCCCTCTCGCCTGGACCCTCTCCATTCCTCTCCCTCCCTCTCGCCTGGACCCCCTCCCTCCCTCTCCCTCCGTCTGCCTCCCTCTCCCTCCCTCTCGCCTGGACCCTCTCCTTTCCTCTCCCTCCCTCTCCTCTGGATTATCTCCCTCCCTCTCCCTCCCTCTCGCCTGGACCCTCTCCCGCCGTCTCCCTCCCTGTCCCTCGGACCCTCTCCCTCCCTCTCCCTCCCTCTGCCTCCCTCGCCCTCCTTCTCGTCTGGACCCTCTCTCTCACTCTCCCTCCCGCTGCCTCCCTCTCCCTCCCTCTCGCCTGGACCCTCTCCCGCCGTCTCCCTCCCTGTCCCTCGGACCCTCTCCCTCCCTCTCCCTGCCTCTCCCTCCCTCTTATCTGGATCATCTCCTTCCCTCTCCCCTGGATCCTCTCCCTCCCTGTCCGTCTCTCTCCCGAGGTCCTTCTCCCGCCCTCTCCCTCCCTCTCGCCTGTACCCTCTCCCTCCCTCTCTCCTGGAACCTCTCCCACCCTCTCCCTCCCTCTCGCCGGGAACCTCTCTGTCCCTCTCCCTCCCTCTCGTCTGGACCCTCTCCTTCCCTCTCTCTCCCTCTGTCCTGGACCCTCTCCCTCCCTCTGCCTCCGTCTGCCTCCCTCTCCCTCCTTCTCCCCTGGATCCTCTCCCGCCCTCTCCCTCCCTCTGCCTCCCTCTCCCTCCTTCTCGTCTGGACTCTCTCCCTCCCTCTCCTTCCCTCTCTCCTGTACCCTCTCTGTCCCTCTCCCTCCCCCTTCCTCCCTCTCCCCTCCTCTCGGCTGGAACGTCTCCCGCCCTCTCCTTCCCTCTCGCCTGGACCCTCTTTCTCCCTCTCTCTCCCTCTCCCCTGGACCCTCTCTGTCCCACTCCCTCCCTCTCCCCTGGACCCTCTCCCTCCCGCTCCCTCCCTCTCTCCTGTACCCTCTCCCTCCCTCTCCCTCCCTCTTCCTCCCTCTCCCTTCCTCTCGGCTGGAACCTCTCCCGCCCTCTCCTTCCCTGTCGCCTGGACCCTCTTTCTCCCTCTCCCTCCCTCTCCCCTGGACCCTCTCTGTCCCTCTCCCTCCCTCTCGCCTAGACCCTCTCCCTCCCGCTCCCTCCCTCTCTCCTGCACCCTCTCCTCCCCCTCCCTCCATTTCCCTCGAACCCTCTCCCTTCCTCTCCCTCCCTCTCCCTCGGACCCTCTGCCTGCCTCTCCCCCCCTCTCCCTCCCTCTCCCTCCCTCTCGTCTGGACCCTCTCCCTCCTTCTCCCTCCCTCTCGCCTGGACCCTCTCCATTCCTCTCCCTCCCTCTCGCCTGGACTCTCTCCCTCCCTCTCCCTCCTTCTCGTCTGGACCCTCTCCCTCCCTCTCCCTCCCTCTCCCCCGGACCCTCTCCCGCCCTCTCCCTCCCTCTCGCCTGGACCCTCTCCCTCCCTCTCCCTCCTTCTCGTCTGGACCCTCTCCCTCCCTCTCCCTCCCTCTCCCCTGGACCCTCTCCCGCCCTCTCCCTCCCTCTCCGTCCATTTCCCTCGGACCCTCTCCATTCCTCTCCCTCCCCCTCGTCTGGACCCTCTCCCTCCCTCTCCTCCCTCTGCCTCCCTCTCGCCTGCACCCTCTCTCTCCCTCTCCCTCCTTTTCTCCTTTACCCACTCCCTCCCTCTCACCTGCACCCTCTCCCTGCCTCTCCCCCCTCTCCCCTGCAGCCTCTCCCTCCCTCTCCCTCCCTCTCGTCTGGACCCTCTCCCTCCCTCTCCCTCCGTCTGCCTCCCTCTCCCTCCCTCTCGCCTGGCCCCTCTCCTTTCCTCTCCCTCCCTCTCGTCTTGCTCCCTCTCCCTCCCTCTCCCTCCCTCTCGTCTTGCTCCCTCTCCCTCCCTCTCCCTCCCTCTCCCTCCGTCTGCCTCCCTCTCCCTCCCTCTCGTCTGGACCCTCTCCCTCCCTCTCCCTCCGTCTGCCACCCCGTCCCTCCCTCTCGTCTGGACCCTCTCCCTCCCTCTCCCTCCCTCTCGTCTGGACCCTCTCCCTCCTTCTCCCTCCCTCTCGCCTGGACCCTCTCCATTCCTCTCCCTCCCTCTCTCCTGGACCCTCTCCCTCCCTCTCCCTCCCTCTGCCTCCCTCGCCCTCCTTCTCGTCTGGACCCTCTCTCTCACTCTCCCTCCCGCTGCCTCCCTCTCCCTTCCCTCTCGTCTGGACCCTCTCTCTCACTCTCCCTCCCTCTCCCCTGGACCCTCTCCCTCCCTCTCCCTCCCTCTCCTCTGGATCATCTCCCTCCCTCTCCCTCCCTCTCGCCTGGACCCTCTCCCTCCCTCTCCCTCCCTTTCCCTCGGACCCTCTCCATTCCTCTCCCTCCCTCTCGCCTGGACCCTCTCCCTCCGTCTACCTCCCTCTCCCTCCCTCTCGCCTGGACCCTCTCCCTCCCTCTCCCTCCGTCTGCCTCCCTCTCCCTCCCTCTCGCCTGGCCCCTCTCCTTTCCTCTCCCTCCCTCTCGCCTGGACCTTCTCCATTCCTCTCCCTCCTTCTCGTCTGGCTCCCTCTCCCTCCCTCTCCCTCCCTCTCCCTCCGTCTGCCTCCCTCTCCCTCCCTCTCGTCTGGACCCTCTCCCTCCCTCTCCCTCCGTCTGCCACCCTGTCCCTCCCTCTCGTCTGGACCCTCTCCCTCCCTCTCCCTCCCTCTCGTCTGGACCCTCTCCCTCCTTCTCCCTCCCTCTCGCCTGGACCCTCTCCATTCCTCTCCCTCCCTCTCTCCTGGACCCTCTCCCTCCCTCTCCCTCCCTCTGCCTCCCTCTCCCTCCTTCTCGTCTGGACCCTCTCTCTCCCTCTCCCTCCCTCTGCCTCCCTCGCCCTCCTTCTCGTCTGGACCCTCTCTCTCACTCTCCCTCCCGCTGCCTCCCTCTCCCTTCCCTCTCGTCTGGACCCTCTCTCTCACTCTCCCTCCCTCTCCCCTGGACCCTCTCCCGCCCTCTCCCTCCCTCTCCTCTGGATCATCTCCCTCCCTCTCCCTCCCTCTCGCCTGGACCCTCTCCCTCCCTCTCCCTCCCTTTCCCTCGGACCCTCTCCATTCCTCTCCCTCCCTCTCGCCTGGACCCTCTCCCTCCGTCTACCTCCCTCTCCCTCCCTCTCGCCTGGACCCTCTCCCTCCCTCTCCCTCCGTCTGCCTCCCTCTCCCTCCCTCTCGCCTGGCCCCTCTCCTTTCCTCTCCCTCCCTCTCGCCTGGACCTTCTCCATTCCTCTCCCTCCTTCTCGTCTGGCTCCCTCTCCCTCCCTCTCCCTCCCTCTCCCTCCGTCTGCCTCCCTCTCCCTCCCTCTCGTCTGGACCCTCTCCCTCCCTCTCCCTCCGTCTGCCACCCTGTCCCTCCCTCTCGTCTGGACCCTCTCCCTCCCTCTCCCTCCCTCTCGTCTGGACCCTCTCCCTCCTTCTCCCTCCCTCTCGCCTGGACCCTCTCCATTCCTCTCCCTCCCTCTCTCCTGGACCCTCTCCCTCCCTCTCCCTCCCTCTGCCTCCCTCTCCCTCCTTCTCGTCTGGACCCTCTCTCTCCCTCTCCCTCCCGCTGCCTCCCTCTCCCTTCCCTCTCGTCTGGACCCTCTCTCTCACTCTCCCTCCCTCTCCCCTGGAACCTCTCCCGCCCTCTCCCTCCCTCTCGCCTGGACCCTCTCCCTCCCTCTCCCTCCTTCTCGTCTGGACCCTCTCCCGCCCTCTCCCTCCCTCTCGTCTGGACCCTCTTCCTCCCTCTCCCTCCCTCTCCCCTGGACCCTCTCCCTCCCTCTCCCTCCTTCACGTCTGGACCCTCTCCCTGCCTCTCCCTCCCTCTCCCCTGCAGCCTCTCCCGCCCTCTCCCTCCCTCTTGTCTGTACCCTCTTCCTCCCTCTCCCTCCCTCTGCCTCCCTCTCGCCTGCACCCTCTCTCTCCCTCTCCCTCCTTTTCTCCTTTACCCACTCCCTCCCTCTCACCTGCACCCTCTCCCTGCCTCTCCCTTCCTCTCCCCTGCAGCCTCTCCCTTCCTCTCCCTCCCTCTCGTCTGGACCCTCTCCCTCCCTCTCCCTCCCTCTCCCTCCCTCTGCCTCCCTCTCCCTCCTTCTCGTCTGGACCCTCTCTCTCCCTCTCCCTCCCGCTGCCTCCCTCTCCCTCCTTCTCGTCTGGACCCTCTCCCTCCCTCTCCCTCCCTCTCGTCTAGACCCTCTTCCTCCTTCTCCCTCCCTCTCTCCTGGACCCTCTCCCTCCCTCTCCGTCCATTTCCCTCGGACCCTCTCCATTCCTCTCCCTCCCCCTCGTCTGGACCCTCTCCCGCCCTCTCCTCCCTCTGCCTCCCTCTCGCCTGCACCCTCTCTCTCCCTCTCCCTCCTTTTCTCCTTTACCCACTCCCTCCCTCTCACCTGCACCCTCTCCCTGCCTCTCCCCCCTCTCCCCTGCAGCCTCTCCCTCCCTCTCCCTCCCTCTCGTCTGGACCCTCTCCCTCCCTCTCCCTCCGTCTGCCTCCCTCTCCCTCCCTCTCGCCTGGCCCCTCTCCTTTCCTCTCCCTCCCTCTCGTCTTGCTCCCTCTCCCTCCCTCTCCCTTCCTCTCCCTCCGTCTGCCTCCCTCTCCCTCCCTCTCGCCTGGACCCTCTCCCTCCCTCTCCCTCCCTCTCCCTCCTTCTCGTCTGGACTCTCTCCCTCCCTCTCCTTCCCTCTCGCCTGGACGCTCTCCCTCCTTCTCCCCCCCTCTCGCCTGGATCCTCTTCCTCCCTCTCCCTCCCTCTCCCCTGGAACCTCTCCCGCCCTCTCCCTCCCTCTCGTCTGGACCCTTTTCCTCCCGCTCCCTCCCTCTCCCTCCATTTCCCTCGGACCCTCTCCACTCCTCTCCCTCCCTCTCGTCTGGACCCTCTCCCTCCCTCTCCCTTCGTCTGCCTCCCTCTACCTCCCTCTCGTCTGGACCCTCTCCCTCCATCTCCCTCCGTCTGCCTCCCTCTCCCGCCCGCTCGCCTGGCCCCTCTCCTTTCCTCTCCCTCCCTCTCCCCTGGACCCTCTCCATTCCTCTCCCTCCCTCTCCCCTGGACCCTCTCCTGCCCTCTCCCTCCCTCTCGCCTGGACCCTCTCCCTCCCTCTCCCTCCTTCTCGTCTGGACCCTCTCCCTCCCTCTCCCCTTCAGCCTCTCCCGCCCTCTCCCTCCCTCTCGTCTGCACCCTCTTCCTCCCTGTCCCTCTCTCTCCCTCCATTTCCCTCGTACCCTCTCCATTCCTCTCCCTCCCTCTCGCCTGGACCCTCTCCCTCCCTCTGCCTCCCTCTGCCTCCCTCTCCCTCCTTCTCGTCTGGACTCTCTCCCTCCCTCTCCTTCCCTCTCTCCTGTACCCTCTCTGTCCCTCTCCCTCCCTCTGCCTCCCTCTCCCTCCTTCTCGTCTGGACCCTCTCTCTCCCTCTCCCTCCCGCTGCCTCCCTCTCCCTCCTTCTCGTCTGGACCCTCTCCCTCCCTCTCCCTCCCTCTCGTCTGGACCCTCTCCCTCCTTCTCCCTCCCTCTCTCCTGGACCCTCTCCCTCCCTCTCCCTCCCTCTGCCTCCCTCTCCCTCCTTCTCGTCTGGACCCTCTCTCTCCCTCTCCCTCTCGCTGCCTCCCTCTCCCTTCCCTCTCGTCTGGACCCTCTCTCTCACTCTCCCTCCCTCTCCCCTGGACCCTCTCCCGCCCTCTCCCTCTCTCTCGTATGGACCCTCTCCCTCCCTCTCCCTCCCTCTCCCTCCATTTCCCTCGGACCCTCTCCACTCCTCTCCCTCCCTCTCGTCTGGACCCTCTCCCTCCCTCTCCCTTCGTCTGCCTCCCTCTACCTCCCTCTCGTCTGGACCCTCTCCCTCCATCTCCCTCCGTCTGCCTCCCTCTCCCGCCCGCTCGCCTGGCCCCTCTCCTTTCCTCTCCCTCCCTCTCCCCTGGACCTTCTCCATTCCTCTCCCTCCCTCTCCCCTGGACCCTCTCCTGCCCTCTCCCTCCCTCTCGCCTGGACCCTCTCCCTCCCTCTCCCTCCTTCTCGTCTGGACCCTCTCCCTCCCTCTCCCTCCCTCTCCCCTTCAGCCTCTCCCGCCCTCTCCCTCCCTCTCGTCTGGACCCTCTTCCTCCCTGTCCCTCTCTCTCCCTCCATTTCCCTCGTACCCTCTCCATTCCTCTCCCTCCCTCTCGCCTGGACCCTCTCCCTCCCTCTGCCTCCCTCTGCCTCCCTCTCCCTCCTTCTCGTCTGGACTCTCTCCCTCCCTCTACTTCCCTCTCTCCAGTACCCTCTCTGTCCCTCTCCCTCCCCCTTCCTCCCTCTCCCTTCCTCTCGGCTGGAACCTCTCCCGCCCTCTCCTTCCCTGTCGCCTGGACCCTCTTTCTCCCTCTCCCCTGAACCCTCTCTGTCCCTCTCCCTCCCTCTCGCCTAGACCCTCTCCCTCCCGCTCCCTCCCTCTCTCCTGCACCCTCTCCTCCCCCTCCCTCCATTTCCCTCGAACCCTCTCCATTCCTCTCCCTCCCTCTCCCTCGGACCCTCTCCCTGCCTCTCCCCCCCTCTCCCTCCCTCTCCCTCCCTCTCGTCTGGACCCTCTCCCTCCTTCTCCCTCCCTCTCGCCTGGACCCTCTCCATTCCTCTCCCTCCCTCTCGCCTGGACCCTCTCCCTCCCTCTCCCTCCCTCTGCCTCCCTCTCCCTCCTTCTCGTCTGGACCCTCTCTCTCCGTCTCCCTCCCGCTGCCTCCCTCTCCCTCCTTCTCGTCTGGACCCTCTCCCTCCTTCTCCCTCCCTCTTGCCTGGACCCTCTCCATTCCTCTCCCTCCCTCTCGTCTGGACCCTCTCCCTCCCTCTCCCTCCGTCTGCCTCCCTCTCCCTCCCTCTCGTCTGGACCCTCTCTCTCCCTCTCCCTCCCGCTGCCTCCCTCTCCCGCCCTCTCGCCTGGCCCCTCTCCTTTCCTCTCCCTCCCTCTCCTCTGGATCATCTCCCTCCCTCTCCCTCCCTCTCCCCTGGACCCTCTCCCTCCCTCTCCCTCCCTTTCCCTCGGACCCTCTCCATTCCTCTCCCTCCCTCTCGCCTGGACCCCCTCCCTCCCTCTCCCTCCGTCTGCCTCCCTCTCCCTCCCTCTCGCCTGGACCCTCTCCTTTCCTCTCCCTCCCTCTCCTCTGGATTATCTCCCTCCCTCTCCCTCCCTCTCGCCTGGACCCTCTCCCGCCGTCTCCCTCCCTGTCCCTCGGACCCTCTCCCTCCCTCTCCCTCCCTCTCCCTCCCTCTTATCTGGATCATCTCCTTCCCTCTCCCCTGGATCCTCTCCCTCCCTCTCCGTCTCTCTCCCGAGGTCCTTCTCCCGCCCTCTCCCTCCCTCTCGCCTGTACCCTCTCCCTCCCTCTCTCCTGGAACCTCTCCCACCCTCTCCCTCCCTCTCGCCGGGAACCTCTCTGTCCCTCTCCCTCCCTCTCGTCTGGACCCTCTCCTTCCCTCTCTCTCCCTCTGTCCTGGACCCTCTATCTCCCTCCCCTCCCTCTCGCCTGGAACCTCTCTGTCCCTCTCCCTCCTTCTCCACTGGACCCTCTCTATCCATCTCCCTCCCTGTCGCCTGGAGCCTCACCCTTCCTCTCCCTCACTCTCCCTCGGACCCTCTCCCTGCCTCTCCCTCCCTCTGCCTCCCTCTCCCTCCCTCTCGTCTGGACCCTCTCCCTCCTTCTCCCTCCCTCTCGCCTGGACCCTCTCCATTCCTCTCCCTCCCTCTCTCCTGGACCCTCTCCCTCCCTCTCCCTCCTTCTCGTCTGGACCCTCTCCCTCCCTCTCCCTCCCTCTCCCCCGGACCCTCTCCCGCCCTCTCCCTCCCTCTCGCCTGGACCCTCTCCCTCCCTCTCCCTCCTTCTCGCCTGGACCCTCTCCCTCCCTCTCCCTCCCTCTCGTCTGGACCCTCTCCCGCCCTCTCCCTCCCTCTCGTCTGGCTCCCTCTCCCTCCCTCTCCCTCCCTCTCGCCTGGACCCTCTCCCTCCCTCTCCCTCCCTCTCCCTCCTTCTCGTCTGGACTCTCTCCCTCCCTCTCCTTCCCTCTCGCCTGGACGCTCTCCCTCCTTCTCCCTCCCTCTCGCCTGGATCCTCTTCCTCCCTCTCCCTCCCTCTCCCCTGGAACCTCTCCCGCCCTCTCCCTCCCTCTCGCCTGGAATCTCTCTGTCCCCCTCCCTCCTTCTCCACTGGACCCTCTCTATCCATCTCCCTCCCTGTCGCCTGGAGCCTCACCCTTCCTCTCCCTCACTCTCCCTCGGACCCTCTCCCTGCCTCTCCCCCCCTCTGCTTCCCTCTCCCTCCCTCTCGTCTGGACCCTCTCCCTCCCTCTCCCTCCCTCTCCCTCCATTTCCCTCGGACCCTCTCCACTCCTCTCCCTCCCTGTCGTCTGGACCCTCTCCCTCCCTCTCCCTTGGACCCTCTCCACTCCTCTCCCTCCCTGTCGTCTGGACCCTCTCCCTCCCTCTCCCTTCGTCTGCCTCCCTCTACCTCCCTCTCGTCTGGACCCTCTCCCTCCATCTCCCTCCGTCTGCCTCCCTCTCCCTCCCTCTCGCCTGGCCCCTCTCCTTTCCTCTCCCTCCCTCTCCCCTGGACCTTCTCCATTCCTCTCCCTCCCTCTCCCCTGGACCCTCTCCTGCCCTCTCCCTCCCTCTCGCCTGGACCCTCTCCCTCCCTCTCCCTCCTTCTCGTCTGGACCCTCTCCCTCCCTCTCCCTCCCTCTCCCCTTCAGCCTCTCCCGCCCTCTCCCTCCCTCTCGTCTGGACCCTCTTCCTCCCTGTCCCTCTCTCTCCCTCCATTTCCCTCGTACCCTCTCCATTCCTCTCCCTCCCTCTCGCCTGGACCCTCTCCCTCCCTCTGCCTCCCTCTGCCTCCCTCTCCCTCCTTCTCGTCTGGACTCTCTCCCTCCCTCTCCTTCCCTCTCTCCAGTACCCTCTCTGTCCCTCTCCCTCCCCCTTCCTCCCTCTCCCTTCCTCTCGGCTGGAACCTCTCCCGCCCTCTCCTTCCCTGTCGCCTGGACCCTCTTTCTCCCTCTCCCCTGAACCCTCTCTGTCCCTCTCCCTCCCTCTCGCCTAGACCCTCTCCCTCCCGCTCCCTCCCTCTCTCCTGCACCCTCTCCTCCCCCTCCCTCCATTTCCCTCGAACCCTCTCCATTCCTCTCCCTCCCTCTCCCTCGGACCCTCTCCCTCCCTCTCCCCCCCTCTCCCTCCCTCTCCCTCCCTCTCGTCTGGACCCTCTCCCTCCTTCTCCCTCCCTCTCGCCTGGACCCTCTCCATTCCTCTCCCTCCCTCTCGCCTGGACCCTCTCCCTCCCTCTCCCACCCTCTGCCTCCCTCTCCCTCCTTCTCGTCTGGACCCCCTCTGTCCGTCTCCCTCCCGCTGCCTCCCTCTCCCTCCTTCTCGTCTGGCCTCTCTCCCTCCTTCTCCCTCCCTCTTGCCTGGACCCTCTCCATTCCTCTCCCTCCCTCTCGTCTGGACCCTCTCCCTCCCTCTCCCTCCGTCTGCCTCCCTCTCCCTCCTTCTCGTCTGGACCCTCTCTCTCCCTCTCCCTCCCGCTGCCTCCCTCTCCCGCCCTCTCGCCTGGCCCCTCTCCTTTCCTCTCCCTCCCTCTCCTCTGGATCATCTCCCTCCCTCTCCCTCCCTCTCGCCTGGACCCTCTCCCTCCCTCTCCCTCCCTTTCCCTCGGACCCTCTCCATTCCTCTCCCTCCCTCTCGCCTGGACCCCCTCCCTCCCTCTCCCTCCGTCTGCCTCCCTCTCCCTCCCTCTCGCCTGGACCCTCTCCTTTCCTCTCCCTCCCTCTCCTCTGGATTATCTCCCTCCCTCTCCCTCCCTCTCGCCTGGACCCTCTCCCGCCGTCTCCCTCCCTGTCCCTCGGACCCTCTCCCTCCCTCTCCCTCCCTCTCCCTCCCTCTTATCTGGATCATCTCCTTCCCTCTCCCCTGGATCCTCTCCCTCCCTCTCCGTCTCTCTCCTGAGGTCCTTCTCCCGCCCTCTCCCTCCCTCTCGCCTGTACCCTCTCCCTCCCTCTCTCCTGGAACCTCTCCCACCCTCTCCCTCCCTCTCGCCGGGAACCTCTCTGTCCCTCTCCCTCCCTCTCGTCTGGACCCTCTCCTTCCCTCTCTCTCCCTGTGTCCTGGACCCTCTATCTCCCTCCCCTCCCTCTCGCCTGGAACCTCTCTGTCCCTCTCCCTCCTTCTCCACTGGACCCTCTCTATCCATCTCCCTCCCTGTCGCCTGGAGCCTCACCCTTCCTCTCCCTCACTCTCCCTCGGACCCTCTCCCTGCCTCTCCCTCCCTCTGCCTCCCTCTCCCTCCCTCTCGTCTGGACCCTCTCCCTCCTTCTCCCTCCCTCTCGCCTGGACCCTCTCCATTCCTCTCCCTCCCTCTCTCCTGGACCCTCTCCCTCCCTCTCCCTCCTTCTCGTCTGCACCCTCTCCCTCCCTCTCCCTCCCTCTCCCCCGGACCCTCTCCCGCCCTCTCCCTCCCTCTCGCCTGGACCCTCTCCCTCCCTCTCCCTCCTTCTCGCCTGGACCCTCTCCCTCCCTCTCCCTCCCTCTCGTCTGGACCCTCTCCCGCCCTCTCCCTCCCTCTCGTCTGGCTCCCTCTCCCTCCCTCTCCCTCCCTCTCGCCTGGACCCTCTCCCTCCCTCTCCCTCCCTCTCCCCTGGAACCTCTCCCGCCCTCTCCCTCCCTCTCGCCTGGAATCTCTCTGTCCCTCTCCCTCCTTCTCCACTGGACCCTCTCTATCCATCTCCCTCCCTGTCGCCTGGAGCCTCACCCTTCCTCTCCCTCACTCTCCCTCGGACCCTCTCCCTGCCTCTCCCCCCCTCTGCCTCCCTCTCCCTCCCTCTCGTCTGGACCCTCTCCCTCCCTCTCCCTCCCTCTCCCTCCATTTCCCTCGGACCCTCTCCACTCCTCTCCCTCCCTCTCGTCTGGACCCTCTCCCTCCCTCTCCCTTCGTCTGCCTCCCTCTACCTCCCTCTCGTCTGGACCCTCTCCCTCCATCTCCCTCCGTCTGCCTCCCTCTCCCTCCCTCTCGCCTGGCCCCTCTCCTTTCCTCTCCCTCCCTCTCCCCTGGACCTTCTCCATTCCTCTCCCTCCCTCTCCCCTGGACCCTCTCCTGCCCTCTCCCTCCCTCTCGCCTGGACCCTCTCCCTCCATCTCCCTCCTTCTCGTCTGGACCCTCTCCCTCCCTCTCCCTCCCTCTCCCCTTCAGCCTCTCCCGCCCTCTCCCTCCCTCTCGTCTGGACCCTCTTCCTCCCTGTCCCTCTCTCTCCCTCCATTTCCCTCGTACCCTCTCCATTCCTCTCCCTCCCTCTCGCCTGGACCCTCTCCCTCCCTCTGCCTCCCTCTGCCTCCCTCTCCCTCCTTCTCGTCTGGACTCTCTCCCTCCCTCTCCTTCCCTCTCTCCTGTACCCTCTCTGTCCCTCTCCCTCCCCCTTCCTCCCTCTCCCTTCCTCTCGGCTGGAACCTCTCCCGCCCTCTCCTTCCCTGTCGCCTGGACCCTCTTTCTCCCTCTCCCCTGAACCCTCTCTGTCCCTCTCCCTCCCTCTCGCCTAGGCCCTCTCCCTCCCGCTCCCTCCCTCTCTCCTGCACCCTCTCCTCCCCCTCCCTCCATTTCCCTCGAACCCTCTCCATTCCTCTCCCTCCCTCTCCCTCGGACCCTCTCCCTCCCTCTCCCCCCTCTCCCTCCCTCTCCCTCCCTCTCGTCTGGACCCTCTCCCTCCTTCTCCCTCCCTCTCGCCTGGACCCTCTCCATTCCTCTCCCTCCCTCTCGCCTGGACCCTCTCCCTCCCTCTCCCTCCCTCTGCCTCCCTCTCCCTCCTTCTCGTCTGGACCCTCTCTCTCCGTCTCCCTCCCGCTGCCTCCCTCTCCCTCCTTCTCGTCTGGCCCCTCTCCCTCCTTCTCCCTCCCTCTTGCCTGGACCCTCTCCATTCCTCTCCCTCCCTCTCGTCTGGACCCTCTCCCTCCCTCTCCCTCCGTCTGCCTCCCTCTCCCTCCTTCTCGTCTGGACCCTCTCTCTCCCTCTCCCTCCCGCTGCCTCCCTCTCCCGCCCTCTCGCCTGGCCCCTCTCCTTTCCTCTCCCTCCCTCTCCTCTGGATCATCTCCCTCCCTCTCCCTCCCTCTCGCCTGGACCCTCTCCCTCCCTCTCCCTCCCTTTCCCTCGGACCCTCTCCATTCCTCTCCCTCCCTCTCGCCTGGACCCCCTCCCTCCCTCTCCCTCCGTCTGCCTCCCTCTCCCTCCCTCTCGCCTGGACCCTCTCCTTTCCTCTCCCTCCCTCTCCTCTGGATTATCTCCCTCCCTCTCCCTCCCTCTCGCCTGGACCCTCTCCCGCCGTCTCCCTCCCTGTCCCTCGGACCCTCTCCCTCCCTCTCCCTCCCTCTCCCTCCCTCTTATCTGGATCATCTCCTTCCCTCTCCCCTGGATACTCTCCCTCCCTCTCCGTCTCTCTCCCGAGGTCCTTCTCCCGCCCTCTCCCTCCCTCTCGCCTGTACCCTCTCCCTCCCTCTCTCCTGGAACCTCTCCCACCCTCTCCCTCCCTCTCGCCGGGAACCTCTCTGTCCCTCTCCCTCCCTCTCGTCTGGACCCTCTCCTTCCCTCTCTCTCCCTCTGTCCTGGACCCTCTACCTCCCTCCCCTCCCTCTCGCCGGGAACCTCTCTGTCCCTCTCCCTCCCTCTCGTCTGGACCCTCTCCTTCCCTCTCTCTCCCTCTGTCCTGGACCCTCTACCTCCCTCCCCTCCCTCTCGCCTGGAACCTCTCTGTCCCTCTCCCTCCTTCTCCACTGGACCCTCTCTATCCATCTCCCTCCCTGTCGCCTGGAGCCTCACCCTTCCTCTCCCTCACTCTCCCTCGGACCCTCTCCCTGCCTCTCCCCCCCTCTGCCTCCCTCTCCCTCCCTCTCGTCTGGACCCTCTCCCTCCTTCTCCCTCCCTCTCGCCTGGACCCTCTCCATTCCTCTCCCTCCCTCTCGCCTGGACCCTCTCCCTCCCTCTCCCTCCTTCTCGTCTGGACCCTCTCCCTCCCTCTCCCTCCCTCTCCCCCGGACCCTCTCCCGCCCTCTCCCTCCCTCTCGCCTGGACCCTCTCCCTCCCTCTCCCTCCTTCTCGCCTGGACCCTTTCCCTCCCTCTCCCTCGGACCCTCTCCCTCCCTCTCCCTCCTTCTCGTCTGGACCCTCTCCCTCCCTCTCCCTCCCTCTCCCCCGGACCCTCTCCCGCCCTCTCCCTCCCTCTCGCCTGGACCCTCTCCCTCCTTCTCGCCTGGACCCTCTCCCTCCCTCTCCCTCCCTCTCCCCTGGACCCTCTCCCGCCCTCTCCCTCCCTCTCGTCTGGACCCTCTTCCTCCCTCTCCCTCCCTCTCCGGCCATTTCCCTCGGACCCTCTCCATTCCTCTCCCTCCCCCCTCGTCTGGACCCTCTCCCTCCCTCTCCTCCCTCTGCCTCCCTCTCGCCTGCACCCTCTCTCTCCCTCTCCCTCCTTTTCTCCTTTACCCACTCCCTCCCTCTCACCTGCACCCTCTCCCTGCCTCTCCCCCCTCTCCCCTGCAGCCTCTCCCTCCCTCTCCCTCCCTCTCGTCTGGACCCTCTCCCTCCATCTCCCTCCGTCTGCCTCCCTCTCCCTCCCTCTCGCCTGGCCCCTCTCCTTTCCTCTCCCTCCCTCTCCCCTGGACCTTCTCCATTCCTCTCCCTCCCTATCCCCTGGACCCTCTCCTGCCCTCTCCCTCCTTCTCGTCTGGACCCTCTCCCTCCCTCTCCCTTCCTCTCGTCTGGACCCTCTTCCTCCCTGTCCCTCTCTCTCCCTCCATTTCCCTCGTACCCTCTCCATTCCTCTCCCTCCCTCTCGCCTGGACCCTCTCCCTCCCTCTGCCTCCCTCTGCCTCCCTCTCCCTCCTTCTCGTCTGGACTCTCTCCCTCCCTCTCCTTCCCTCTCTCCTGTACCCTCTCTGTCCCTCTCCCTCCCCCTTCCTCCCTCTCCCTTCCTCTCGGCTGGAACCTCTCCCGCCCTCTCCTTCCCTGTCGCCTGGACCCTCTTTCTCCCTCTCCCCTGAACCCTCTCTGTCCCTCTCCCTCCCTCTCGCATAGACCCTCTCCCTCCCGCTCCCTCCCTCTCTCCTGCACCCTCTCCTCCCCCTCCCTCCATTTCCCTCGAACCCTCTCCATTCCTCTCCCTCCCTCTCCCTCGGACCCTCTCCCTCCCTGTCCCTCGGACCCTCTCCCTGCCTCTCCCCCCCTCTCCCTCCCTCTCCCTCCCTCTCGTCTGGACCCTCTCCCTCCTTCTCCCTCCCTCTCGCCTGGACCCTCTCCATTCCTCTCCCTCCCTCTCGCCTGGACCCTCTCCCTCCCTCTCCCTCCCTCTGCCTCCCTCTCCCTCCTTCTCGTCTGGACCCTCTCTGTCCGTCTCCCTCCCGCTGCCACCCTCTCCCTCCTTCTCGTCTGGCCCCTCTCCCTCCTTCTCCCTCCCTCTTGCCTGGACCCTCTCCATTCCTCTCCCTCCCTCTCGTCTGGACCCTCTCCCTCCCTCTCCCTCCCTCTGCCTCCCTCGCCCTCCTTCTCGTCTGGACCCTCTCTCTCACTCTCCCTCCCGCTGCCTCCCTCTCCCTCCCTCTCGCCTGGACCCTCTCCTTTCCTCTCCCTCCCTCTCCTCTGGATTATCTCCCTCCCTCTCCCTCCCTCTCGCCTGGACCCTCTCCCGCTGTCTCCCTCCCTGTCCCTCGGACCCTCTCCCTCCCTCTCCCTCCCTCTCCCTCCCTCTTATCTGGATCATCTCCTTCCCTCTCCCCTGGATCCTCTCCCTCCCTGTCCGTCTCTCTCCCGAGGTCCTTCTCCCGCCCTCTCCCTCCCTCTCGCCTGTACCCTCTCCCTCCCTCTCTCCTGGAACCTCTCCCACCCTCTCCCTCCCTCTCGCCGGGAACCTCTCTGTCCCTCTCCCTCCCTCTCGTCTGGACCCTCTCCTTCCCTCTCTCTCCCTCTGTCCTGGACCCTCTCCCTCCCTCTGCCTCCGTCTGCCTCCCTCTCCCTCCTTCTCCCCTGGATCCTCTCCCGCCCTCTCCCTCCCTCTGCCTCCCTCTCCCTCCTTCTCGTCTGGACTCTCTCCCTCCCTCTCCTTCCCTCTCTCCTGTACCCTCTCTGTCCCTCTCCCTCCCCCTTCCTCCCTCTCCCCTCCTCTCGGCTGGAACGTCTCCCGCCCTCTCCTTCCCTCTCGCCTGGACCCTCTTTCTCCCTCTCTCTCCCTCTCCCCTGGACCCTCTCTGTCCCACTCCCTCCCTCTCCCCTGGACCCTCTCCCTCCCGCTCCCTCCCTCTCTCCTGTACCCTCTCCCTCCCTCTCCCTCCCTCTTCCTCCCTCTCCCTTCCTCTCGGCTGGAACCTCTCCCGCCCTCTCCTTCCCTGTCGCCTGGACCCTCTTTCTCCCTCTCCCTCCCTCTCCCCTGGACCCTCTCTGTCCCTCTCCCTCCCTCTCGCCTAGACCCTCTCCCTCCCGCTCCCTCCCTCTCTCCTGCACCCTCTCCTCCCCCTCCCTCCATTTCCCTCGAACCCTCTCCCTTCCTCTCCCTCCCTCTCCCTCGGACCCTCTGCCTGCCTCTCCCCCCCTCTCCCTCCCTCTCCCTCCCTCTCGTCTGGACCCTCTCCCTCCTTCTCCCTCCCTCTCGCCTGGACCCTCTCCATTCCTCTCCCTCCCTCTCGCCTGGACCCTCTCCCTCCCTCTCCCTCCTTCTCGTCTGGACCCTCTCCCTCCCTCTCCCTCCCTCTCCCCCGGACCCTCTCCCGCCCTCTCCCTCCCTCTCGCCTGGACCCTCTCCCTCCCTCTCCCTCCTTCTCGTCTGGAACCTCTCCCTCCCTCTCCCTCCCTCTCCCCTGGACCCTCTCCCGCCCTCTCCCTCCCTCTCCCTCCATTTCCCTCGGACCCTCTCCATTCCTCTCCCTCCCCCTCGTCTGGACCCTCTCCCTCCCTCTCCTCCCTCTGCCTCCCTCTCGCCTGCACCCTCTCTCTCCCTCTCCCTCCTTTTCTCCTTTACCCACTCCCTCCCTCTCACCTGCACCCTCTCCCTGCCTCTCCCCCCTCTCCCCTGCAGCCTCTCCCTCCCTCTCCCTCCCTCTCGTCTGGACCCTCTCCCTCCCTCTCCCTCCGTCTGCCTCCCTCTCCCTCCCTCTCGCCTGGCCCCTCTCCTTTCCTCTCCCTCCCTCTCGTCTTGCTCCCTCTCCCTCCCTCTCCCTCCCTCTCCCTCCGTCTGCCTCCCTCTCCCTCCCTCTCTCCTGGACCCTCTCCCTCCCTCTCCCTCCGTCTGCCACCCTCTCCCTCCCTCTCGTCTGGACCCTCTTCCTCCCTGTCCCTCTCTCTCCCTCCATTTCCCTCGTACCCTCTCCATTCCTCTCCCTCCCTCTCGCCTGGACCCTCTCCCTCCCTCTGCCTCCCTCTGCCTCCCTCTCCCTCCTTCTCGTCTGGACTCTCTCCCTCCCTCTCCTTCCCTCTCTCCTGTACCCTCTCTGTCCCTCTCCCTCCCCCTTCCTCCCTCTCCCTTCCTCTCGGCTGGAACCTCTCCCGCCCTCTCCTTCCCTGTCGCCTGGACTCTCTTTCTCCCTCTCCCCTGAACCCTCTCTGTCCCTCTCCCTCCCTCTCGCCTAGGCCCTCTCCCTCCCGCTCCCTCCCTCTCTCCTGCACCCTCTCCTCCCCCTCCCTCCATTTCCCTCGAACCCTCTCCATTCCTCTCCCTCCCTCTCCCTCGGACCCTCTCCCTCCCTCTCCCCCCCTCTCCCTCCCTCTCCCTCCCTCTCGTCTGGACCCTCTCCCTCCTTCTCCCTCCCTCTCGCCTGGACCCTCTCCATTCCTCTCCCTCCCTCTCGCCTGGACCCTCTCCCTCCCTCTCCCTCCCTCTGCCTCCCTCTCCCTCCTTCTCCTCTGGACCCTCTCTCTCCGTCTCCCTCCCACTGCCTCCCTCTCCCTCCTTCTCGTCTGGCCCCTCTCCCTCCTTCTCCCTCCCTCTTGCCTGGACCCTCTCCATTCCTCTCCCTCCCTCTCGTCTGGACCCTCTCCCTCCCTCTCCCTCCGTCTGCCTCCCTCTCCCTCCTTCTCGTCTGGACCCTCTCTCTCCCTCTCCCTCCCGCTGCCTCCCTCTCCCGCCCTCTCGCCTGGCCCCTCTCCTTTCCTCTCCCTCCCTCTCCTCTGGATCATCTCCCTCCCTCTCCCTCCCTCTCGCCTGGACCCTCTCCCTCCCTCTCCCTCCCTTTCCCTCGGACCCTCTCCATTCCTCTCCCTCCCTCTCGCCTGGACCCCCTCCCTCCCTCTCCCTCCGTCTGCCTCCCTCTCCCTCCCTCTCGCCTGGACCCTCTCCTTTCCTCTCCCTCCCTCTCCTCTGGATTATCTCCCTCCCTCTCCCTCCCTCTCGCCTGGACCCTCTCCCGCCGTCTCCCTCCCTGTCCCTCGGACCCTCTCCCTCCCTCTCCCTCCCTCTCCCTCCCTCTTATCTGGATCATCTCCTTCCCTCTCCCCTGGATCCTCTCCCTCCCTCTCCGTCTCTCTCCCGAGGTCCTTCTCCCGCCCTCTCCCTCCCTCTCGCCTGTACCCTCTCCCTCCCTCTCTCCTGGAACCTCTCCCACCCTCTCCCTCCCTCTCGCCGGGAACCTCTCTGTCCCTCTCCCTCCCTCTCGTCTGGACCCTCTCCTTCCCTCTCTCTCCCTCTGTCCTGGACCCTCTACCTCCCTCCCCTCCCTCTCGCCGGGAACCTCTCTGTCCCTCTCCCTCCCTCTCGTCTGGACCCTCTCCTTCCCTCTCTCTCCCTCTGTCCTGGACCCTCTACCTCCCTCCCCTCCCTCTCGCCTGGAACCTCTCTGTCCCTCTCCCTCCTTCTCCACTGGACCCTCTCTATCCATCTCCCTCCCTGTCGCCTGGAGCCTCACCCTTCCTCTCCCTCACTCTCCCTCGGACCCTCTCCCTGCCTCTCGCCCCCTCTGCCTCCCTCTCCCTCCCTCTCGTCTGGACCCTCTCCCTCCTTCTCCCTCCCTCTCGCCTGGACCCTCTCCATTCCTCTCCCTCCCTCTCGCCTGGACCCTCTCCCTCCCTCTCCCTCCTTCTCGTCTGGACCCTCTCCCTCCCTCTCCCTCCCTCTCCCCCGGACCCTCTCCCGCCCTCTCCCTCCCTCTCGCCTGGACCCTCTCCCTCCCTCTCCCTCCTTCTCGCCTGGACCCTTTCCCTCCCTCTCCCTCGGACCCTCTCCCTCCCTCTCCCTCCTTCTCGTCTGGACCCTCTCCCTCCCTCTCCCTCCCTCTCCCCCGGACCCTCTCCCGCCCTCTCCCTCCCTCTCGCCTGGACCCTCTCCCTCCCTCTCGCCTGGACCCTCTCCCTCCTTCTCGCCTGGACCCTCTCCCTCCCTCTCCCTCCCTCTCCCCTGGACCCTCTCCCGCCCTCTCCCTCCCTCTCGTCTGGACCCTCTTCCTCCCTCTCCCTCCCTCTCCGGCCATTTCCCTCGGACCCTCTCCATTCCTCTCCCTCCCCCCTCGTCTGGACCCTCTCCCTCCCTCTCCTCCCTCTGCCTCCCTCTCGCCTGCACCCTCTCTCTCCCTCTCCCTCCTTTTCTCCTTTACCCACTCCCTCCCTCTCACCTGCACCCTCTCCCTGCCTCTCCCCCCTCTCCCCTGCAGCCTCTCCCTCCCTCTCCCTCCCTCTCGTCTGGACCCTCTCCCTCCATCTCCCTCCGTCTGCCTCCCTCTCCCTCCCTCTCGCCTGGCCCCTCTCCTTTCCTCTCCCTCCCTCTCCCCTGGACCTTCTCCATTCCTCTCCCTCCCTATCCCCTGGACCCTCTCCTGCCCTCTCCCTCCTTCTCGTCTGGACCCTCTCCCTCCCTCTCCCTTCCTCTCGTCTGGACCCTCTTCCTCCCTGTCCCTCTCTCTCCCTCCATTTCCCTCGTACCCTCTCCATTCCTCTCCCTCCCTCTCGCCTGGACCCTCTCCCTCCCTCTGCCTCCCTCTGCCTCCCTCTCCCTCCTTCTCGTCTGGACTCTCTCCCTCCCTCTCCTTCCCTCTCTCCTGTACCCTCTCTGTCCCTCTCCCTCCCCCTTCCTCCCTCTCCCTTCCTCTCGGCTGGAACCTCTCCCGCCCTCTCCTTCCCTGTCGCCTGGACCCTCTTTCTCCCTCTCCCCTGAACCCTCTCTGTCCCTCTCCCTCCCTCTCGCATAGACCCTCTCCCTCCCGCTCCCTCCCTCTCTCCTGCACCCTCTCCTCCCCCTCCCTCCATTTCCCTCGAACCCTCTCCATTCCTCTCCCTCCCTCTCCCTCGGACCCTCTCCCTCCCTGTCCCTCGGACCCTCTCCCTGCCTCTCCCCCCCTCTCCCTCCCTCTCCCTCCCTCTCGTCTGGACCCTCTCCCTCCTTCTCCCTCCCTCTCGCCTGGACCCTCTCCATTCCTCTCCCTCCCTCTCGCCTGGACCCTCTCCCTCCCTCTCCCTCCCTCTGCCTCCCTCTCCCTCCTTCTCGTCTGGACCCTCTCTGTCCGTCTCCCTCCCGCTGCCACCCTCTCCCTCCTTCTCGTCTGGCCCCTCTCCCTCCTTCTCCCTCCCTCTTGCCTGGACCCTCTCCATTCCTCTCCCTCCCTCTCGTCTGGACCCTCTCCCTCCCTCTCCCTCCCTCTGCCTCCCTCGCCCTCCTTCTCGTCTGGACCCTCTCTCTCACTCTCCCTCCCGCTGCCTCCCTCTCCCTCCCTCTCGCCTGGACCCTCTCCTTTCCTCTCCCTCCCTCTCCTCTGGATTATCTCCCTCCCTCTCCCTCCCTCTCGCCTGGACCCTCTCCCGCTGTCTCCCTCCCTGTCCCTCGGACCCTCTCCCTCCCTCTCCCTCCCTCTCCCTCCCTCTTATCTGGATCATCTCCTTCCCTCTCCCCTGGATCCTCTCCCTCCCTGTCCGTCTCTCTCCCGAGGTCCTTCTCCCGCCCTCTCCCTCCCTCTCGCCTGTACCCTCTCCCTCCCTCTCTCCTGGAACCTCTCCCACCCTCTCCCTCCCTCTCGCCGGGAACCTCTCTGTCCCTCTCCCTCCCTCTCGTCTGGACCCTCTCCTTCCCTCTCTCTCCCTCTGTCCTGGACCCTCTCCCTCCCTCTGCCTCCGTCTGCCTCCCTCTCCCTCCTTCTCCCCTGGATCCTCTCCCGCCCTCTCCCTCCCTCTGCCTCCCTCTCCCTCCTTCTCGTCTGGACTCTCTCCCTCCCTCTCCTTCCCTCTCTCCTGTACCCTCTCTGTCCCTCTCCCTCCCCCTTCCTCCCTCTCCCCTCCTCTCGGCTGGAACGTCTCCCGCCCTCTCCTTCCCTCTCGCCTGGACCCTCTTTCTCCCTCTCTCTCCCTCTCCCCTGGACCCTCTCTGTCCCACTCCCTCCCTCTCCCCTGGACCCTCTCCCTCCCGCTCCCTCCCTCTCTCCTGTACCCTCTCCCTCCCTCTCCCTCCCTCTTCCTCCCTCTCCCTTCCTCTCGGCTGGAACCTCTCCCGCCCTCTCCTTCCCTGTCGCCTGGACCCTCTTTCTCCCTCTCCCTCCCTCTCCCCTGGACCCTCTCTGTCCCTCTCCCTCCCTCTCGCCTAGACCCTCTCCCTCCCGCTCCCTCCCTCTCTCCTGCACCCTCTCCTCCCCCTCCCTCCATTTCCCTCGAACCCTCTCCCTTCCTCTCCCTCCCTCTCCCTCGGACCCTCTGCCTGCCTCTCCCCCCCTCTCCCTCCCTCTCCCTCCCTCTCGTCTGGACCCTCTCCCTCCTTCTCCCTCCCTCTCGCCTGGACCCTCTCCATTCCTCTCCCTCCCTCTCGCCTGGACCCTCTCCCTCCCTCTCCCTCCTTCTCGTCTGGACCCTCTCCCTCCCTCTCCCTCCCTCTCCCCTTCAGCCTCTCCCGCCCTCTCCCTCCCTCTCGCCTGGACCCTCTCCCTCCCTCTCCCTCCTTCTCGTCTGGAACCTCTCCCTCCCTCTCCCTCCCTCTCCCCTGGACCCTCTCCCGCCCTCTCCCTCCCTCTCCCTCCATTTCCCTCGGACCCTCTCCATTCCTCTCCCTCCCCCTCGTCTGGACCCTCTCCCTCCCTCTCCTCCCTCTGCCTCCCTCTCGCCTGCACCCTCTCTCTCCCTCTCCCTCCTTTTCTCCTTTACCCACTCCCTCCCTCTCACCTGCACCCTCTCCCTGCCTCTCCCCCCTCTCCCCTGCAGCCTCTCCCTCCCTCTCCCTCCCTCTCGTCTGGACCCTCTCCCTCCCTCTCCCTCCGTCTGCCTCCCTCTCCCTCCCTCTCGCCTGGCCCCTCTCCTTTCCTCTCCCTTCCTCTCGTCTTGCTCCCTCTCCCTCCCTCTCCCTCCCTCTCCCTCCGTCTGCCTCCCTCTCCCTCCCTCTCGTCTGGACCCTCTCCCTCCCTCTCCCTCCGTCTGCCACCCTCTCCCTCCCTCTCGTCTGGACCCTCTCCCTCCATCTCCCTCCCTCTCGTCTGGACCCTCTCCCTCCTTCTCCCTCCCTCTCGCCTGGACCCTCTCCATTCCTCTCCCTCCCTCTCTCCTGGACCCTCTCCCTCCCTCTCCCTCCCTCTGCCTCCCTCGCCCTCCTTCTCGTCTGGACCCTCTCTCTCCCTCTCCCTCCCGCTGCCTCCCTCTCCCTTCCCTCTCCCCTGGACCCTCTCTCTCACTCTCCCTCCCTCTCCCCTGGACCCTCTCCCGCCCTCTCCCTCCCTCTCCTCTGGATCATCTCCCTCCCTCTCCCTCCCTCTCGCCTGGACCCTCTCCCTCCCTCTCCCTCCCTTTCCCTCGGACCCTCTCCATTCCTCTCCCTCCCTCTCGCTTGGAACCTCTCCCTCCCTCTCCCTCCCTCTCCCTCCTTCTCGTCTGGACTCTCTCCCTCCCTCTCCTTCCCTCTCGCCTGGACGCTCTCCCTCCTTCTCCCTCCCTCTCGCCTGGATCCTCTTCCTCCCTCTCCCTCCCTCTCCCCTGGAACCTCTCCCGCCCTCTCCCTCCCTCTCGTCTGGACCCTTTTCCTCCCGCTCCCTCCCTCTCCCTCCATTTCCCTCCGACCCTCTCCACTCCTCTCCCTCCCTCTCGTCTGGACCCTCTCCCTCCCTCTGCCTCCCTCTGCCTCCCTCTCTCTCCCTCTTATCTGGATCATCTCCTTCCCTCTCCCCTGGATCCTCTCCCTCCCTCTCCGTCTCTCTCCCGAGGTCCTTCTCCCGCCCTCTCCCTCCCTCTCGCCTGTACCCTCTCCCTCCCTCTCTCCTGGAACCTCTCCCACCCTCTCCCTCCCTCTCGCCGGGAACCTCTCTGTCCCTCTCCCTCCCTCTCGTCTGGACCCTCTCCTTCCCTCTCTCTCCCTCTGTCCTGGACCCTCTATCTCCCTCCCCTCCCTCTCGCCTTGAACCTCTCTGTCCCTCTCCCTCCTTCTCCACTGGACCCTCTCTATCCATCTCCCTCCCTGTCGCCTGGAGCCTCACCCTTCCTCTCCCTCACTCTCCCTCGGACCCTCTCCCTGCCTCTCCCTCCCTCTGCCTCCCTCTCCCTCCCTCTCGTCTGGACCCTCTCCCTCCTTCTCCCTCCCTCTCGCCTGGACCCTCTCCATTCCTCTCCCTCCCTCTCTCCTGGACCCTCTCCCTCCCTCTCCCTCCTTCTCGTCTGGACCCTCTCCCTCCCTCTCCCTCCCTCTCCCCCGGACCCTCTCCCGCCCTCTCCCTCCCTCTCGCCTGGACCCTCTCCCTCCCTCTCCCTCCTTCTCGCCTGGACCCTCTCCCTCCCTCTCCCTCCCTCTCGTCTGGACCCTCTCCCGCCCTCTCCCTCCCTCTCGTCTGGCTCCCTCTCCCTCCCTCTCCCTCCCTCTCGCCTGGACCCTCTCCCTCCCTCTCCCTCCCTCTCCCTCCTTCTCGTCTGGACTCTCTCCCTCCCTCTCCTTCCCTCTCGCCTGGACGCTCTCCCTCCTTCTCCCTCCCTCTCGCCTGGATCCTCTTCCTCCCTCTCCCTCCCTCTCCCCTGGAACCTCTCCCGCCCTCTCCCTCCCTCTCGTCTGGACCCTTTTCCTCCCGCTCCCTCCCTCTCCCTCCATTTCCCTCGGACCCTCTCCACTCCTCTCCCTCCCTCTCGTCTGGACCCTCTCCCTCCCTCTCCCTTCGTCTGCCTCCCTCTACCTCCCTCTCGTCTGGACCCTCTCCCTCCATCTCCCTCCGTCTGCCTCCCTCTCCCGCCCGCTCGCCAGGCCCCTCTCCTTTCCTCTCCCTCCCTCTCCCCTGGACCCTCTCCATTCCTCTCCCTCCCTCTCCCCTGGACCCTCTCCTGCCCTCTCCCTCCCTCTCGCCTGGACCCTCTCCCTCCCTCTCCCTCCCTCTCCCCTTCAGCCTCTCCCGCCCTCTCCCTCCCTCTCGTCTGGACCCTCTTCCTCCCTGTCCCTCTCTCTCCCTCCATTTCCCTCGTACCCTCTCCATTCCTCTCCCTCCCTCTCGCCTGGACCCTCTCCCTCCCTCTGCCTCCCTCTGCCTCCCTCTCCCTCCTTCTCGTCTGGACTCTCTCCCTCCCTCTCCTTCCCTCTCTCCTGTACCCTCTCTGTCCCTCTCCCTCCCCCTTCCTCCCTCTCCCTTCCTCTCGGCTGGAACCTCTCCCGCCCTCTCCTTCCCTGTCGCCTGGACCCTCTTTCTCCCTCTCCCCTGAACCCTCTCTGTCCCTCTCCCTCCCTCTCGCCTAGACCCTCTCCCTCCCGCTCCCTCCCTCTCTCCTGCACCCTCTCCTCCCCCTCCCTCCATTTCCCTCGAACCCTCTCCATTCCTCTCCCGCCCTCTCCCTCGGACCCTCTCCCTGCCTCTCCCCCCCTCTCCCTCCCTCTCCCTCCCTCTCGTCTGGACCCTCTCCCTCCTTCTCCCTCCCTCTCGCCTGGACCCTCTCCATTCCTCTCCCTCCCTCTCGCCTGGACCCTCTCCCTCCCTCTCCCTCCCTCTGCCTCCCTCTCCCTCCTTCTCGTCTGGACCCTCTCTGTCCGTCTCCCTCCCGCTGCCTCCCTCTCCCTCCTTCTCGTCTGGACCCTCTCCCTCCTTCTCCCTCCCTCTTGCCTGGACCCTCTCCATTCCTCTCCCTCCCTCTCGTCTGGACCCTCTCCCTCCCTCTCCCTCCGTCTGCCTCCCTCTCCCTCCCTCTCGTCTGGACCCTCTCTCTCCCTCTCCCTCCCGCTGCCTCCCTCTCCCGCCCTCTCGCCTGGCCCCTCTCCTTTCCTCTCCCTCCCTCTCCTCTGGATCATCTCCCTCCCTCTCCCTCCCTCTCCCCTGGACCCTCTCCCTCCCTCTCCCTCCCTTTCCCTCGGACCCTCTCCATTCCTCTCCCTCCCTCTCACCTGGACCCCCTCCCTCCCTCTCCCTCCGTCTGCCTCCCTCTCCCTCCCTCTCGCCTGGACCCTCTCCTTTCCTCTCCCTCCCTCTCCTCTGGATTATCTCCCTCCCTCTCCCTCCCTCTCGCCTGGACCCTCTCCCGCCGTCTCCCTCCCTGTCCCTCGGACCCTCTCCCTCCCTCTCCCTCCCTCTCCCTCCCTCTTATCTGGATCATCTCCTTCCCTCTCCCCTGGATCCTCTCCCTCCCTCTCCGTCTCTCTCCCGAGGTCCTTCTCCCGCCCTCTCCCTCCCTCTCGCCTGTACCCTCTCCCTCCCTCTCTCCTGGAACCTCTCCCACCCTCTCCCTCCCTCTCGCCGGGAACCTCTCTGTCCCTCTCCCTCCCTCTCGTCTGGACCCTCTCCTTCCCTCTCTCTCCCTCTGTCCTGGACCCTCTATCTCCCTCCCCTCCCTCTCGCCTGGAACCTCTCTGTCCCTCTCCCTCCTTCTCCACTGGACCCTCTCTATCCATCTCCCTCCCTGTCGCCTGGAGCCTCACCCTTCCTCTCCCTCACTCTCCCTCGGACCCTCTCCCTGCCTCTCCCTCCCTCTGCCTCCCTCTCCCTCCCTCTCGTCTGGACCCTCTCCCTCCTTCTCCCTCCCTCTCGCCTGGACCCTCTCCATTCCTCTCCCTCCCTCTCTCCTGGACCCTCTCCCTCCCTCTCCCTCCTTCTCGTCTGGACCCTCTCCCTCCCTCTCCCTCCCTCTCCCCCGGACCCTCTCCCGCCCTCTCCCTCCCTCTCGCCTGGACCCTCTCCCTCCCTCTCCCTCCTTCTCGCCTGGACCCTCTCCCTCCCTCTCCCTCCCTCTCGTCTGGACCCTCTCCCGCCCTCTCCCTCCCTCTCGTCTGGCTCCCTCTCCCTCCCTCTCCCTCCCTCTCGCCTGGACCCTCTCCCTCCCTCTCCCTCCCTCTCCCCTGGAACCTCTCCCGCCCTCTCCCTCCCTCTCGCCTGGAATCTCTCTGTCCCTCTCCCTCCTTCTCCACTGGACCCTCTCTATCCATCTCCCTCCCTGTCGCCTGGAGCCTCACCCTTCCTCTCCCTCACTCTCCCTCGGACCCTCTCCCTGCCTCTCCCCCCCTCTGCCTCCCTCTCCCTCCCTCTCGTCTGGACCCTCTCCCTCCCTCTCCCTCCCTCTCCCTCCATTTCCCTCGGACCCTCTCCACTCCTCTCCCTCCCTCTCGTCTGGACCCTCTCCCTCCCTCTCCCTTCGTCTGCCTCCCTCTACCTCCCTCTCGTCTGGACCCTCTCCCTCCATCTCCCTCCGTCTGCCTCCCTCTCCCTCCCTCTCGCCTGGCCCCTCTCCTTTCCTCTCCCTCCCTCTCCCCTGGACCTTCTCCATTCCTCTCCCTCCCTCTCCCCTGGACCCTCTCCTGCCCTCTCCCTCCCTCTCGCCTGGACCCTCTCCCTCCATCTCCCTCCTTCTCGTCTGGACCCTCTCCCTCCCTCTCCCTCCCTCTCCCCTTCAGCCTCTCCCGCCCTCTCCCTCCCTCTCGTCTGGACCCTCTTCCTCCCTGTCCCTCTCTCTCCCTCCATTTCCCTCGTACCCTCTCCATTCCTCTCCCTCCCTCTCGCCTGGACCCTCTCCCTCCCTCTGCCTCCCTCTGCCTCCCTCTCCCTCCTTCTCGTCTGGACTCTCTCCCTCCCTCTCCTTCCCTCTCTCCTGTACCCTCTCTGTCCCTCTCCCTCCCCCTTCCTCCCTCTCCCTTCCTCTCGGCTGGAACCTCTCCCGCCCTCTCCTTCCCTGTCGCCTGGACCCTCTTTCTCCCTCTCCCCTGAACCCTCTCTGTCCCTCTCCCTCCCTCTCGCCTAGGCCCTCTCCCTCCCGCTCCCTCCCTCTCTCCTGCACCCTCTCCTCCCCCTCCCTCCATTTCCCTCGAACCCTCTCCATTCCTCTCCCTCCCTCTCCCTCGGACCCTCTCCCTCCCTCTCCCCCCCTCTCCCTCCCTCTCCCTCCCTCTCGTCTGGACCCTCTCCCTCCTTCTCCCTCCCTCTCGCCTGGACCCTCTCCATTCCTCTCCCTCCCTCTCGCCTGGACCCTCTCCCTCCCTCTCCCTCCCTCTGCCTCCCTCTCCCTCCTTCTCGTCTGGACCCTCTCTCTCCGTCTCCCTCCCGCTGCCTCCCTCTCCCTCCTTCTCGTCTGGCCCCTCTCCCTCCTTCTCCCTCCCTCTTGCCTGGACCCTCTCCATTCCTCTCCCTCCCTCTCGTCTGGACCCTCTCCCTCCCTCTCCCTCCGTCTGCCTCCCTCTCCCTCCTTCTCGTCTGGACCCTCTCTCTCCCTCTCCCTCCCGCTGCCTCCCTCTCCCGCCCTCTCGCCTGGCCCCTCTCCTTTCCTCTCCCTCCCTCTCCTCTGGATCATCTCCCTCCCTCTCCCTCCCTCTCGCCTGGACCCTCTCCCTCCCTCTCCCTCCCTTTCCCTCGGACCCTCTCCATTCCTCTCCCTCCCTCTCGCCTGGACCCCCTCCCTCCCTCTCCCTCCGTCTGCCTCCCTCTCCCTCCCTCTCGCCTGGACCCTCTCCTTTCCTCTCCCTCCCTCTCCTCTGGATTATCTCCCTCCCTCTCCCTCCCTCTCGCCTGGACCCTCTCCCGCCGTCTCCCTCCCTGTCCCTCGGACCCTCTCCCTCCCTCTCCCTCCCTCTCCCTCCCTCTTATCTGGATCATCTCCTTCCCTCTCCCCTGGATACTCTCCCTCCCTCTCCGTCTCTCTCCCGAGGTCCTTCTCCCGCCCTCTCCCTCCCTCTCGCCTGTACCCTCTCCCTCCCTCTCTCCTGGAACCTCTCCCACCCTCTCCCTCCCTCTCGCCGGGAACCTCTCTGTCCCTCTCCCTCCCTCTCGTCTGGACCCTCTCCTTCCCTCTCTCTCCCTCTGTCCTGGACCCTCTACCTCCCTCCCCTCCCTCTCGCCGGGAACCTCTCTGTCCCTCTCCCTCCCTCTCGTCTGGACCCTCTCCTTCCCTCTCTCTCCCTCTGTCCTGGACCCTCTACCTCCCTCCCCTCCCTCTCGCCTGGAACCTCTCTGTCCCTCTCCCTCCTTCTCCACTGGACCCTCTCTATCCATCTCCCTCCCTGTCGCCTGGAGCCTCACCCTTCCTCTCCCTCACTCTCCCTCGGACCCTCTCCCTGCCTCTCCCCCCCTCTGCCTCCCTCTCCCTCCCTCTCGTCTGGACCCTCTCCCTCCTTCTCCCTCCCTCTCGCCTGGACCCTCTCCATTCCTCTCCCTCCCTCTCGCCTGGACCCTCTCCCTCCCTCTCCCTCCTTCTCGTCTGGACCCTCTCCCTCCCTCTCCCTCCCTCTCCCCCGGACCCTCTCCCGCCCTCTCCCTCCCTCTCGCCTGGACCCTCTCCCTCCCTCTCCCTCCTTCTCGCCTGGACCCTTTCCCTCCCTCTCCCTCGGACCCTCTCCCTCCCTCTCCCTCCTTCTCGTCTGGACCCTCTCCCTCCCTCTCCCTCCCTCTCCCCCGGACCCTCTCCCGCCCTCTCCCTCCCTCTCGCCTGGACCCTCTCCCTCCTTCTCGCCTGGACCCTCTCCCTCCCTCTCCCTCCCTCTCCCCTGGACCCTCTCCCGCCCTCTCCCTCCCTCTCGTCTGGACCCTCTTCCTCCCTCTCCCTCCCTCTCCGGCCATTTCCCTCGGACCCTCTCCATTCCTCTCCCTCCCCCCTCGTCTGGACCCTCTCCCTCCCTCTCCTCCCTCTGCCTCCCTCTCGCCTGCACCCTCTCTCTCCCTCTCCCTCCTTTTCTCCTTTACCCACTCCCTCCCTCTCACCTGCACCCTCTCCCTGCCTCTCCCCCCTCTCCCCTGCAGCCTCTCCCTCCCTCTCCCTCCCTCTCGTCTGGACCCTCTCCCTCCATCTCCCTCCGTCTGCCTCCCTCTCCCTCCCTCTCGCCTGGCCCCTCTCCTTTCCTCTCCCTCCCTCTCCCCTGGACCTTCTCCATTCCTCTCCCTCCCTATCCCCTGGACCCTCTCCTGCCCTCTCCCTCCTTCTCGTCTGGACCCTCTCCCTCCCTCTCCCTTCCTCTCGTCTGGACCCTCTTCCTCCCTGTCCCTCTCTCTCCCTCCATTTCCCTCGTACCCTCTCCATTCCTCTCCCTCCCTCTCGCCTGGACCCTCTCCCTCCCTCTGCCTCCCTCTGCCTCCCTCTCCCTCCTTCTCGTCTGGACTCTCTCCCTCCCTCTCCTTCCCTCTCTCCTGTACCCTCTCTGTCCCTCTCCCTCCCCCTTCCTCCCTCTCCCTTCCTCT
Source organism: Struthio camelus (assembly GCF_040807025.1). Taxonomy (NCBI): domain Eukaryota; kingdom Metazoa; phylum Chordata; class Aves; order Struthioniformes; family Struthionidae; genus Struthio; species Struthio camelus. The sequence continues at coordinate 10,676,637 of NC_090981.1, read as the reverse complement.
CGGCTGGAACCTCTCCCGCCCTCTCCTTCCCTGTCGCCTGGACCCTCTTTCTCCCTCTCCCCTGAACCCTCTCTGTCCCTCTCCCTCCCTCTCGCATAGACCCTCTCCCTCCCGCTCCCTCCCTCTCTCCTGCACCCTCTCCTCCCCCTCCCTCCATTTCCCTCGAACCCTCTCCATTCCTCTCCCTCCCTCTCCCTCGGACCCTCTCCCTCCCTGTCCCTCGGACCCTCTCCCTGCCTCTCCCCCCCTCTCCCTCCCTCTCCCTCCCTCTCGTCTGGACCCTCTCCCTCCTTCTCCCTCCCTCTCGCCTGGACCCTCTCCATTCCTCTCCCTCCCTCTCGCCTGGACCCTCTCCCTCCCTCTCCCTCCCTCTGCCTCCCTCTCCCTCCTTCTCGTCGGGACCCTCTCTGTCCGTCTCCCTCCCGCTGCCACCCTCTCCCTCCTTCTCGTCTGGCCCCTCTCCCTCCTTCTCCCTCCCTCTTGCCTGGACCCTCTCCATTCCTCTCCCTCCCTCTCGTCTGGACCCTCTCCCTCCCTCTCCCTCCCTCTGCCTCCCTCGCCCTCCTTCTCGTCTGGACCCTCTCTCTCACTCTCCCTCCCGCTGCCTCCCTCTCCCTCCCTCTCGCCTGGACCCTCTCCTTTCCTCTCCCTCCCTCTCCTCTGGATTATCTCCCTCCCTCTCCCTCCCTCTCGCCTGGACCCTCTCCCGCTGTCTCCCTCCCTGTCCCTCGGACCCTCTCCCTCCCTCTCCCTCCCTCTCCCTCCCTCTTATCTGGATCATCTCCTTCCCTCTCCCCTGGACCCTCTCCCTCCCTGTCCGTCTCTCTCCCGAGGTCCTTCTCCCGCCCTCTCCCTCCCTCTCGCCTGTACCCTCTCCCTCCCTCTCTCCTGGAACCTCTCCCACCCTCTCCCTCCCTCTCGCCGGGAACCTCTCTGTCCCTCTCGCTCCCTCTCGTCTGGACCCTCTCCTTCCCTCTCTCTCCCTCTGTCCTGGACCCTCTCCCTCCCTCTGCCTCCGTCTGCCTCCCTCTCCCTCCTTCTCCCCTGGATCCTCTCCCGCCCTCTCCCTCCCTCTGCCTCCCTCTCCCTCCTTCTCGTCTGGACTCTCTCCCTCCCTCTCCTTCCCTCTCTCCTGTACCCTCTCTGTCCCTCTCCCTCCCCCTTCCTCCCTCTCCCCTCCTCTCGGCTGGAACGTCTCCCGCCCTCTCCTTCCCTCTCGCCTGGACCCTCTTTCTCCCTCTCTCTCCCTCTCCCCTGGACCCTCTCTGTCCCACTCCCTCCCTCTCCCCTGGACCCTCTCCCTCCCGCTCCCTCCCTCTCTCCTGTACCCTCTCCCTCCCTCTCCCTCCCTCTTCCTCCCTCTCCCTTCCTCTCGGCTGGAACCTCTCCCGCCCTCTCCTTCCCTGTCGCCTGGACCCTCTTTCTCCCTCTCCCTCCCTCTCCCCTGGACCCTCTCTGTCCCTCTCCCTCCCTCTCGCCTAGACCCTCTCCCTCCCGCTCCCTCCCTCTCTCCTGCACCCTCTCCTCCCCCTCCCTCCATTTCCCTCGAACCCTCTCCCTTCCTCTCCCTCCCTCTCCCTCGGACCCTCTGCCTGCCTCTCCCCCCCTCTCCCTCCCTCTCCCTCCCTCTCGTCTGGACCCTCTCCCTCCTTCTCCCTCCCTCTCGCCTGGCCCCTCTCCTTTCCTCTCCCTCCCTCTCGCCTGGACCTTCTCCATTCCTCTCCCTCCCTCTCGTCTGGCTCCCTCTCCCTCCCTCTCCCTCCCTCTCCCTCCGTCTGCCACCCTCTCCCTCCCTCTCGTCTGGACCCTCTCCCTCCCGCTCCCTCCCTCTCGTCTGGACCCTCTCCCTCCTTCTCCCTCCCTCTCGCCTGGACCCTCTCCATTCCTCTCCCTCCCTCTCTCCTGGACCCTCTCCCTCCCTCTCCCTCCCTCTGCCTCCCTCTCCCTCCTTCTCGTCTGGACCCTCTCTCTCCCTCTCCCTCCCGCTGCCTCCCTCTCCCTTCCCTCTCGTCTGGACCCTCTCTCTCACTCTCCCTCCCTCTCCTCTGGAACCTCTCCCGCCCTCTCCCTCCCTCTCGCCTGGACCCTCTCCCTCCCTCTCCCTCCTTCTCTTCTGGACCCTCTCCCGCCCTCTCCCTCCCTCTTGCCTGGACCCTCTTCCTCCCTCTCCCTCCCTCTCGCCTGGACCCTCTCCCTCCCTCTCCCTCCCTCACGTCTGGACCCTCTCCCTGCCTCTCCCTCCCTCTCCCCTGCAGCCTCTCCCGCCCTCTCCCTCCCTCTTGTCTGGACCCTCTTCCTCCCTCTCCCTCCCCCTCCCTCCATTTCCCTCGAACCCTCTCCCTTCCTCTCCCTCCCTCTCCCTCGGACCCTCTGCCTGCCTCTCCCCCCCTCTCCCTCCCTCTCCCTCCCTCTCGTCTGGACCCTCTCCCTCCTTCTCCCTCCCTCTCGCCTGGACCCTCTCCATTCCTCTCCCTCCCTCTCGCCTGGACCCTCTCCCTCCCTCTCCCTCCTTCTCGTCTGGACCCTCTCCCTCCCTCTCCCTCCCTCTCCCCCGGACCCTCTCCCGCCCTCTCCCTCCCTCTCGCCTGGACCCTCTCCCTCCCTCTCCCTCCTTCTCGTCTGGAACCTCTCCCTCCCTCTCCCTCCCTCTCGTCTGGACCCTCTCCCGCCCTCTCCCTCCCTCTCCCTCCATTTCCCTCGGACCCTCTCCATTCCTCTCCCTCCCCCTCGTCTGGACCCTCTCCCTCCCTCTCCTCCCTCTGCCTCCCTCTCGCCTGCACCCTCTCTCTCCCTCTCCCTCCTTTTCTCCTTTACCCACTCCCTCCCTCTCACCTGCACCCTCTCCCTGCCTCTCCCCCCTCTCCCCTGCAGCCTCTCCCTCCCTCTCCCTCCCTCTCGTCTGGACCCTCTCCCTCCATCTCCCTCCGTCTGCCTCCCTCTCCCTCCCTCTCGCCTGGCCCCTCTCCTTTCCTCTCCCTCCCTCTCCCCTGGACCTTCTCCATTCCTCTCCCTCCCTATCCCCTGGACCCTCTCCTGCCCTCTCCCTCCCTCTCGCCTGGACCCTCTCCCTCCCTCTCCCTTCCTCTCGTCTGGACCCTCTTCCTCCCTGTCCCTCTCTCTCCCTCCATTTCCCTCGTACCCTCTCCATTCCTCTCCCTCCCTCTCGCCTGGACCCTCTCCCTCCCTCTGCCTCCCTCTGCCTCCCTCTCCCTCCTTCTCGTCTGGACTCTCTCCCTCCCTCTCCTTCCCTCTCTCCTGTACCCTCTCTGTCCCTCTCCCTCCCCCTTCCTCCCTCTCCCTTCCTCTCGGCTGGAACCTCTCCCGCCCTCTCCTTCCCTGTCGCCTGGACCCTCTTTCTCCCTCTCCCCTGAACCCTCTCTGTCCCTCTCCCTCCCTCTCGCATAGACCCTCTCCCTCCCGCTCCCTCCCTCTCTCCTGCACCCTCTCCTCCCCCTCCCTCCATTTCCCTCGAACCCTCTCCATTCCTCTCCCTCCCTCTCCCTCGGACCCTCTCCCTCCCTCTCCCTCGGACCCTCTCCCTGCCTCTCCCCCCCTCTCCCTCCCTCTCCCTCCCTCTCGCCTGGACCCTCTCCCTCCTTCTCCCTCCCTCTCGCCTGGACCCTCTCCATTCCTCTCCCTCCCTCTCGCCTGGACCCTCTCCCTCCCTCTCCCTCCCTCTGCCTCCCTCTCCCTCCTTCTCGTCTGGACCCTCTCTGTCCGTCTCCCTCCCGCTGCCTCCCTCTCCCTCCTTCTCGTCTGGCCCCTCTCCCTCCTTCTCCCTCCCTCTTGCCTGGACCCTCTCCATTCCTCTCCCTCCCTCTCGTCTGGACCCTCTCTCTCACTCTCCCTCCCGCTGCCTCCCTCTCCCTCCCTCTCGCCTGGACCCTCTCCTTTCCTCTCCCTCCCTCTCCTCTGGATTATCTCCCTCCCTCTCCCTCCCTCTCGCCTGGACCCTCTCCCGCCGTCTCCCTCCCTGTCCCTCGGACCCTCTCCCTCCCTCTCCCTCCCTCTCCCTCCCTCTTATCTGGATCATCTCCTTCCCTCTCCCCTGGATCCTCTCCCTCCCTGTCCGTCTCTCTCCCGAGGTCCTTCTCCCGCCCTCTCCCTCCCTCTCGCCTGTACCCTCTCCCTCCCTCTCTCCTGGAACCTCTCCCACCCTCTCCCTCCCTCTCGCCGGGAACCTCTCTGTCCCTCTCCCTCCCTCTCGTCTGGACCCTCTCCTTCCCTCTCTCTCCCTCTGTCCTGGACCCTCTCCCTCCCTCTGCCTCCGTCTGCCTCCCTCTCCCTCCTTCTCCCCTGGATCCTCTCCCGCCCTCTCCCTCCCTCTGCCTCCCTCTCCCTCCTTCTCGTCTGGACTCTCTCCCTCCCTCTCCTTCCCTCTCTCCTGTACCCTCTCTGTCCCTCTCCCTCCCCCTTCCTCCCTCTCCCCTCCTCTCGGCTGGAACGTCTCCCGCCCTCTCCTTCCCTCTCGCCTGGACCCTCTTTCTCCCTCTCTCCCTCTCCCCCGGACCCTCTCTGTCCCACTCCCTCCCTCTCCCCTGGACCCTCTCCCTCCCGCTCCCTCCCTCTCTCCTGTACCCTCTCCCTCCCTCTTCCTCCCTCTCCCTTCCTCTCGGCTGGAACCTCTCCCGCCCTCTCCTTCCCTGTCGCCTGGACCCTCTTTCTCCCTCTCCCTCCCTCTCCCCTGGACCCTCTCTGTCCCTCTCCCTCCCTCTCTCCTGCACCCTCTCCTCCCCCTCCCTCCATTTCCCTCGAACCCTCTCCCTTCCTCTCCCTCCCTCTCCCTCGGACCCTCTGCCTGCCTCTCCCCCCCTCTGCCTCCCTCTCCCTCCCTCTCTTCTGGACCCTCTCCCTCCTTCTCCCTCCCTCTCGCCTGGACCCTCTCCATTCCTCTCCCTCCCTCTCGCCTGGACCCTCTCCCTCCCTCTCCCTCCTTCTCGTCTGGACCCTCTCCCTCCCTCTCCCTCCCTCTCCCCCGGACCCTCTCCCGCCCTCTCCCTCCCTCTCGCCTGGACCCTCTCCCTCCCTCTCCCTCCTTCTCGTCTGGACCCTCTCCCTCCCTCTCCCTCCCTCTCCCCTGGACCCTCTCCCGCCCTCTCCCTCCCTCTCCGTCCATTTCCCTCGGACCCTCTCCATTCCTCTCCCTCCCCCTCGTCTGGACCCTCTCCCTCCCTCTCCTCCCTCTGCCTCCCTCTCGCCTGCACCCTCTCTCTCCCTCTCCCTCCTTTTCTCCTTTACCCACTCCCTCCCTCTCACCTGCACCCTCTCCCTGCCTCTCCCCCCTCTCCCCTGCAGCCTCTCCCTCCCTCTCCCTCCCTCTCGTCTGGACCCTCTCCCTCCCTCTCCCTCCGTCTGCCTCCCTCTCCCTCCCTCTCGCCTGGCCCCTCTCCTTTCCTCTCCCTCCCTCTCGTCTTGCTCCCTCTCCCTCCCTCTCCCTCCCTCTCCCTCCGTCTGCCTCCCTCTCCCTCCCTCTCGTCTGGACCCTCTCCCTCCCTCTCCCTCCGTCTGCCACCCTCTCCCTCCCTCTCGTCTGGACCCTCTCCCTCCATCTCCCTCCCTCTCGTCTGGACCCTCTCCCTCCTTCTCCCTCCCTCTTGCCTGGACCCTCTCCATTCCTCTCCCTCCCTCTCTCCTGGACCCTCTCCCTCCCTCTCCCTCCCTCTGCCTCCCTCGCCCTCCTTCTCGCCTGGACCCTCTCTCTCACTCTCCCTCCCGCTGCCTCCCTCTCCCTTCCCTCTCGTCTGGACCCTCTCTCTCACTCTCCCTCCCTCTCCCCTGGACCCTCTCCCGCCCTCTCCCTCCCTCTCCTCTGGATCATCTCCCTCCCTCTCCCTCCCTCTCGCCTGGACCCTCTCCCTCCCTCTCCCTCCCTTTCCCTCGGACCCTCTCCATTCCTCTCCCTCCCTCTCGCCTGGACCCTCTCCCTCCCTCTCCCTCCGTCTACCTCCCTCTCCCTCCCTCTCGCCTGGACCCTCTCCCTCCCTCTCCCTCCGTCTGCCTCCCTCTCCCTCCCTCTCGCCTGGCCCCTCTCCTTTCCTCTCCCTCCCTCTCGCCTGGACCTTCTCCATTCCTCTCCCTCCTTCTCGTCTGGCTCCCTCTCCCTCCCTCTCCCTCCCTCTCCCTCCGTCTGCCTCCCTCTCCCTCCCTCTCGTCTGGACCCTCTCCCTCCCTCTCCCTCCGTCTGCCTCCCTCTCCCTCCCTCTCGTCTGGACCCTCTCCCTCCCTCTCCCTCCGTCTGCCACCCTCTCCCTCCCTCTCGTCTGGACCCTCTCCCTCCATCTCCCTCCCTCTCGTCTGGACCCTCTCCCTCCTTCTCCCTCCCTCTCGCCTGGACCCTCTCCATTCCTCTCCCTCCCTCTCTCCTGGACCCTCTCCCTCCCTCTCCCTCCCTCTGCCTCCCTCTCCCTCATTCTCGTCTGGACCCTCTCTCTCCCTCTCCCTCCCGCTGCCTCCCTCTCCCTTCCCTCTCGTCTGGACCCTCTCTCTCACTCTCCCTCCCTCTCCCCTGGACCCTCTCCCGCCCTCTCCCTCCCTCTCCCTCCATTTCCCTCGGACCCTCTCCATTCCTCTCCCTCCCTCTCGTCTGGACCCTCTCTCTCCCTCTCCCTCCCGCTGCCTCCCTCTCCCGCCCTCTCGCCTGGCCCCTCTCCTTTCCTCTCCCTCCCTCTCCTCTGGATCATCTCCCTCCCTCTCCCTCCCTCTCGCCTGGACCCTCTCCCTCCCTCTCCCTCCCTTTCCCTCGGACCCTCTCCATTCCTCTCCCTCCCTCTCGCCTGGACCCCCTCCCTCCCTCTCCCTCCGTCTGCCTCCCTCTCCCTCCCTCTCGCCTGGACCCTCTCCTTTCCTCTCCCTCCCTCTCCTCTGGATTATCTCCCTCCCTCTCCCTCCCTCTCGCCTGGACCCTCTCCCGCCGTCTCCCTCCCTGTCCCTCGGACCCTCTCCCTCCCTCTCCCTCCCTCTCCCTCCCTCTTATCTGGATCATCTCCTTCCCTCTCCCCTGGATACTCTCCCTCCCTCTCCGTCTCTCTCCCGAGGTCCTTCTCCCGCCCTCTCCCTCCCTCTCGCCTGTACCCTCTCCCTCCCTCTCTCCTGGAACCTCTCCCACCCTCTCCCTCCCTCTCGCCGGGAACCTCTCTGTCCCTCTCCCTCCCTCTCGTCTGGACCCTCTCCTTCCCTCTCTCTCCCTCTGTCCTGGACCCTCTACCTCCCTCCCCTCCCTCTCGCCGGGAACCTCTCTGTCCCTCTCCCTCCCTCTCGTCTGGACCCTCTCCTTCCCTCTCTCTCCCTCTGTCCTGGACCCTCTACCTCCCTCCCCTCCCTCTCGCCTGGAACCTCTCTGTCCCTCTCCCTCCTTCTCCACTGGACCCTCTCTATCCATCTCCCTCCCTGTCGCCTGGAGCCTCACCCTTCCTCTCCCTCACTCTCCCTCGGACCCTCTCCCTGCCTCTCCCCCCCTCTGCCTCCCTCTCCCTCCCTCTCGTCTGGACCCTCTCCCTCCTTCTCCCTCCCTCTCGCCTGGACCCTCTCCATTCCTCTCCCTCCCTCTCGCCTGGACCCTCTCCCTCCCTCTCCCTCCTTCTCGTCTGGACCCTCTCCCTCCCTCTCCCTCCCTCTCCCCCGGACCCTCTCCCGCCCTCTCCCTCCCTCTCGCCTGGACCCTCTCCCTCCCTCTCCCTCCTTCTCGCCTGGACCCTTTCCCTCCCTCTCCCTCGGACCCTCTCCCTCCCTCTCCCTCCTTCTCGTCTGGACCCTCTCCCTCCCTCTCCCTCCCTCTCCCCCGGACCCTCTCCCGCCCTCTCCCTCCCTCTCGCCTGGACCCTCTCCCTCCTTCTCGCCTGGACCCTCTCCCTCCCTCTCCCTCCCTCTCCCCTGGACCCTCTCCCGCCCTCTCCCTCCCTCTCGTCTGGACCCTCTTCCTCCCTCTCCCTCCCTCTCCGGCCATTTCCCTCGGACCCTCTCCATTCCTCTCCCTCCCCCCTCGTCTGGACCCTCTCCCTCCCTCTCCTCCCTCTGCCTCCCTCTCGCCTGCACCCTCTCTCTCCCTCTCCCTCCTTTTCTCCTTTACCCACTCCCTCCCTCTCACCTGCACCCTCTCCCTGCCTCTCCCCCCTCTCCCCTGCAGCCTCTCCCTCCCTCTCCCTCCCTCTCGTCTGGACCCTCTCCCTCCATCTCCCTCCGTCTGCCTCCCTCTCCCTCCCTCTCGCCTGGCCCCTCTCCTTTCCTCTCCCTCCCTCTCCCCTGGACCTTCTCCATTCCTCTCCCTCCCTATCCCCTGGACCCTCTCCTGCCCTCTCCCTCCTTCTCGTCTGGACCCTCTCCCTCCCTCTCCCTTCCTCTCGTCTGGACCCTCTTCCTCCCTGTCCCTCTCTCTCCCTCCATTTCCCTCGTACCCTCTCCATTCCTCTCCCTCCCTCTCGCCTGGACCCTCTCCCTCCCTCTGCCTCCCTCTGCCTCCCTCTCCCTCCTTCTCGTCTGGACTCTCTCCCTCCCTCTCCTTCCCTCTCTCCTGTACCCTCTCTGTCCCTCTCCCTCCCCCTTCCTCCCTCTCCCTTCCTCTCGGCTGGAACCTCTCCCGCCCTCTCCTTCCCTGTCGCCTGGACCCTCTTTCTCCCTCTCCCCTGAACCCTCTCTGTCCCTCTCCCTCCCTCTCGCATAGACCCTCTCCCTCCCGCTCCCTCCCTCTCTCCTGCACCCTCTCCTCCCCCTCCCTCCATTTCCCTCGAACCCTCTCCATTCCTCTCCCTCCCTCTCCCTCGGACCCTCTCCCTCCCTGTCCCTCGGACCCTCTCCCTGCCTCTCCCCCCCTCTCCCTCCCTCTCCCTCCCTCTCGTCTGGACCCTCTCCCTCCTTCTCCCTCCCTCTCGCCTGGACCCTCTCCATTCCTCTCCCTCCCTCTCGCCTGGACCCTCTCCCTCCCTCTCCCTCCCTCTGCCTCCCTCTCCCTCCTTCTCGTCGGGACCCTCTCTGTCCGTCTCCCTCCCGCTGCCACCCTCTCCCTCCTTCTCGTCTGGCCCCTCTCCCTCCTTCTCCCTCCCTCTTGCCTGGACCCTCTCCATTCCTCTCCCTCCCTCTCGTCTGGACCCTCTCCCTCCCTCTCCCTCCCTCTGCCTCCCTCGCCCTCCTTCTCGTCTGGACCCTCTCTCTCACTCTCCCTCCCGCTGCCTCCCTCTCCCTCCCTCTCGCCTGGACCCTCTCCTTTCCTCTCCCTCCCTCTCCTCTGGATTATCTCCCTCCCTCTCCCTCCCTCTCGCCTGGACCCTCTCCCGCTGTCTCCCTCCCTGTCCCTCGGACCCTCTCCCTCCCTCTCCCTCCCTCTCCCTCCCTCTTATCTGGATCATCTCCTTCCCTCTCCCCTGGACCCTCTCCCTCCCTGTCCGTCTCTCTCCCGAGGTCCTTCTCCCGCCCTCTCCCTCCCTCTCGCCTGTACCCTCTCCCTCCCTCTCTCCTGGAACCTCTCCCACCCTCTCCCTCCCTCTCGCCGGGAACCTCTCTGTCCCTCTCGCTCCCTCTCGTCTGGACCCTCTCCTTCCCTCTCTCTCCCTCTGTCCTGGACCCTCTCCCTCCCTCTGCCTCCGTCTGCCTCCCTCTCCCTCCTTCTCCCCTGGATCCTCTCCCGCCCTCTCCCTCCCTCTGCCTCCCTCTCCCTCCTTCTCGTCTGGACTCTCTCCCTCCCTCTCCTTCCCTCTCTCCTGTACCCTCTCTGTCCCTCTCCCTCCCCCTTCCTCCCTCTCCCCTCCTCTCGGCTGGAACGTCTCCCGCCCTCTCCTTCCCTCTCGCCTGGACCCTCTTTCTCCCTCTCTCTCCCTCTCCCCTGGACCCTCTCTGTCCCACTCCCTCCCTCTCCCCTGGACCCTCTCCCTCCCGCTCCCTCCCTCTCTCCTGTACCCTCTCCCTCCCTCTCCCTCCCTCTTCCTCCCTCTCCCTTCCTCTCGGCTGGAACCTCTCCCGCCCTCTCCTTCCCTGTCGCCTGGACCCTCTTTCTCCCTCTCCCTCCCTCTCCCCTGGACCCTCTCTGTCCCTCTCCCTCCCTCTCGCCTAGACCCTCTCCCTCCCGCTCCCTCCCTCTCTCCTGCACCCTCTCCTCCCCCTCCCTCCATTTCCCTCGAACCCTCTCCCTTCCTCTCCCTCCCTCTCCCTCGGACCCTCTGCCTGCCTCTCCCCCCCTCTCCCTCCCTCTCCCTCCCTCTCGTCTGGACCCTCTCCCTCCTTCTCCCTCCCTCTCGCCTGGCCCCTCTCCTTTCCTCTCCCTCCCTCTCGCCTGGACCTTCTCCATTCCTCTCCCTCCCTCTCGTCTGGCTCCCTCTCCCTCCCTCTCCCTCCCTCTCCCTCCGTCTGCCACCCTCTCCCTCCCTCTCGTCTGGACCCTCTCCCTCCCGCTCCCTCCCTCTCGTCTGGACCCTCTCCCTCCTTCTCCCTCCCTCTCGCCTGGACCCTCTCCATTCCTCTCCCTCCCTCTCTCCTGGACCCTCTCCCTCCCTCTCCCTCCCTCTGCCTCCCTCTCCCTCCTTCTCGTCTGGACCCTCTCTCTCCCTCTCCCTCCCGCTGCCTCCCTCTCCCTTCCCTCTCGTCTGGACCCTCTCTCTCACTCTCCCTCCCTCTCCTCTGGAACCTCTCCCGCCCTCTCCCTCCCTCTCGCCTGGACCCTCTCCCTCCCTCTCCCTCCTTCTCTTCTGGACCCTCTCCCGCCCTCTCCCTCCCTCTTGCCTGGACCCTCTTCCTCCCTCTCCCTCCCTCTCGCCTGGACCCTCTCCCTCCCTCTCCCTCCCTCACGTCTGGACCCTCTCCCTGCCTCTCCCTCCCTCTCCCCTGCAGCCTCTCCCGCCCTCTCCCTCCCTCTTGTCTGGACCCTCTTCCTCCCTCTCCCTCCCCCTCCCTCCATTTCCCTCGAACCCTCTCCCTTCCTCTCCCTCCCTCTCCCTCGGACCCTCTGCCTGCCTCTCCCCCCCTCTCCCTCCCTCTCCCTCCCTCTCGTCTGGACCCTCTCCCTCCTTCTCCCTCCCTCTCGCCTGGACCCTCTCCATTCCTCTCCCTCCCTCTCGCCTGGACCCTCTCCCTCCCTCTCCCTCCTTCTCGTCTGGACCCTCTCCCTCCCTCTCCCTCCCTCTCCCCCGGACCCTCTCCCGCCCTCTCCCTCCCTCTCGCCTGGACCCTCTCCCTCCCTCTCCCTCCTTCTCGTCTGGAACCTCTCCCTCCCTCTCCCTCCCTCTCGTCTGGACCCTCTCCCGCCCTCTCCCTCCCTCTCCCTCCATTTCCCTCGGACCCTCTCCATTCCTCTCCCTCCCCCTCGTCTGGACCCTCTCCCTCCCTCTCCTCCCTCTGCCTCCCTCTCGCCTGCACCCTCTCTCTCCCTCTCCCTCCTTTTCTCCTTTACCCACTCCCTCCCTCTCACCTGCACCCTCTCCCTGCCTCTCCCCCCTCTCCCCTGCAGCCTCTCCCTCCCTCTCCCTCCCTCTCGTCTGGACCCTCTCCCTCCATCTCCCTCCGTCTGCCTCCCTCTCCCTCCCTCTCGCCTGGCCCCTCTCCTTTCCTCTCCCTCCCTCTCCCCTGGACCTTCTCCATTCCTCTCCCTCCCTATCCCCTGGACCCTCTCCTGCCCTCTCCCTCCCTCTCGCCTGGACCCTCTCCCTCCCTCTCCCTTCCTCTCGTCTGGACCCTCTTCCTCCCTGTCCCTCTCTCTCCCTCCATTTCCCTCGTACCCTCTCCATTCCTCTCCCTCCCTCTCGCCTGGACCCTCTCCCTCCCTCTGCCTCCCTCTGCCTCCCTCTCCCTCCTTCTCGTCTGGACTCTCTCCCTCCCTCTCCTTCCCTCTCTCCTGTACCCTCTCTGTCCCTCTCCCTCCCCCTTCCTCCCTCTCCCTTCCTCTCGGCTGGAACCTCTCCCGCCCTCTCCTTCCCTGTCGCCTGGACCCTCTTTCTCCCTCTCCCCTGAACCCTCTCTGTCCCTCTCCCTCCCTCTCGCATAGACCCTCTCCCTCCCGCTCCCTCCCTCTCTCCTGCACCCTCTCCTCCCCCTCCCTCCATTTCCCTCGAACCCTCTCCATTCCTCTCCCTCCCTCTCCCTCGGACCCTCTCCCTCCCTCTCCCTCGGACCCTCTCCCTGCCTCTCCCCCCCTCTCCCTCCCTCTCCCTCCCTCTCGCCTGGACCCTCTCCCTCCTTCTCCCTCCCTCTCGCCTGGACCCTCTCCATTCCTCTCCCTCCCTCTCGCCTGGACCCTCTCCCTCCCTCTCCCTCCCTCTGCCTCCCTCTCCCTCCTTCTCGTCTGGACCCTCTCTGTCCGTCTCCCTCCCGCTGCCTCCCTCTCCCTCCTTCTCGTCTGGCCCCTCTCCCTCCTTCTCCCTCCCTCTTGCCTGGACCCTCTCCATTCCTCTCCCTCCCTCTCGTCTGGACCCTCTCTCTCACTCTCCCTCCCGCTGCCTCCCTCTCCCTCCCTCTCGCCTGGACCCTCTCCTTTCCTCTCCCTCCCTCTCCTCTGGATTATCTCCCTCCCTCTCCCTCCCTCTCGCCTGGACCCTCTCCCGCCGTCTCCCTCCCTGTCCCTCGGACCCTCTCCCTCCCTCTCCCTCCCTCTCCCTCCCTCTTATCTGGATCATCTCCTTCCCTCTCCCCTGGATCCTCTCCCTCCCTGTCCGTCTCTCTCCCGAGGTCCTTCTCCCGCCCTCTCCCTCCCTCTCGCCTGTACCCTCTCCCTCCCTCTCTCCTGGAACCTCTCCCACCCTCTCCCTCCCTCTCGCCGGGAACCTCTCTGTCCCTCTCCCTCCCTCTCGTCTGGACCCTCTCCTTCCCTCTCTCTCCCTCTGTCCTGGACCCTCTCCCTCCCTCTGCCTCCGTCTGCCTCCCTCTCCCTCCTTCTCCCCTGGATCCTCTCCCGCCCTCTCCCTCCCTCTGCCTCCCTCTCCCTCCTTCTCGTCTGGACTCTCTCCCTCCCTCTCCTTCCCTCTCTCCTGTACCCTCTCTGTCCCTCTCCCTCCCCCTTCCTCCCTCTCCCCTCCTCTCGGCTGGAACGTCTCCCGCCCTCTCCTTCCCTCTCGCCTGGACCCTCTTTCTCCCTCTCTCCCTCTCCCCCGGACCCTCTCTGTCCCACTCCCTCCCTCTCCCCTGGACCCTCTCCCTCCCGCTCCCTCCCTCTCTCCTGTACCCTCTCCCTCCCTCTTCCTCCCTCTCCCTTCCTCTCGGCTGGAACCTCTCCCGCCCTCTCCTTCCCTGTCGCCTGGACCCTCTTTCTCCCTCTCCCTCCCTCTCCCCTGGACCCTCTCTGTCCCTCTCCCTCCCTCTCTCCTGCACCCTCTCCTCCCCCTCCCTCCATTTCCCTCGAACCCTCTCCCTTCCTCTCCCTCCCTCTCCCTCGGACCCTCTGCCTGCCTCTCCCCCCCTCTGCCTCCCTCTCCCTCCCTCTCTTCTGGACCCTCTCCCTCCTTCTCCCTCCCTCTCGCCTGGACCCTCTCCATTCCTCTCCCTCCCTCTCGCCTGGACCCTCTCCCTCCCTCTCCCTCCTTCTCGTCTGGACCCTCTCCCTCCCTCTCCCTCCCTCTCCCCCGGACCCTCTCCCGCCCTCTCCCTCCCTCTCGCCTGGACCCTCTCCCTCCCTCTCCCTCCTTCTCGTCTGGACCCTCTCCCTCCCTCTCCCTCCCTCTCCCCTGGACCCTCTCCCGCCCTCTCCCTCCCTCTCCGTCCATTTCCCTCGGACCCTCTCCATTCCTCTCCCTCCCCCTCGTCTGGACCCTCTCCCTCCCTCTCCTCCCTCTGCCTCCCTCTCGCCTGCACCCTCTCTCTCCCTCTCCCTCCTTTTCTCCTTTACCCACTCCCTCCCTCTCACCTGCACCCTCTCCCTGCCTCTCCCCCCTCTCCCCTGCAGCCTCTCCCTCCCTCTCCCTCCCTCTCGTCTGGACCCTCTCCCTCCCTCTCCCTCCGTCTGCCTCCCTCTCCCTCCCTCTCGCCTGGCCCCTCTCCTTTCCTCTCCCTCCCTCTCGTCTTGCTCCCTCTCCCTCCCTCTCCCTCCCTCTCCCTCCGTCTGCCTCCCTCTCCCTCCCTCTCGTCTGGACCCTCTCCCTCCCTCTCCCTCCGTCTGCCACCCTCTCCCTCCCTCTCGTCTGGACCCTCTCCCTCCATCTCCCTCCCTCTCGTCTGGACCCTCTCCCTCCTTCTCCCTCCCTCTTGCCTGGACCCTCTCCATTCCTCTCCCTCCCTCTCTCCTGGACCCTCTCCCTCCCTCTCCCTCCCTCTGCCTCCCTCGCCCTCCTTCTCGCCTGGACCCTCTCTCTCACTCTCCCTCCCGCTGCCTCCCTCTCCCTTCCCTCTCGTCTGGACCCTCTCTCTCACTCTCCCTCCCTCTCCCCTGGACCCTCTCCCGCCCTCTCCCTCCCTCTCCTCTGGATCATCTCCCTCCCTCTCCCTCCCTCTCGCCTGGACCCTCTCCCTCCCTCTCCCTCCCTTTCCCTCGGACCCTCTCCATTCCTCTCCCTCCCTCTCGCCTGGACCCTCTCCCTCCCTCTCCCTCCGTCTACCTCCCTCTCCCTCCCTCTCGCCTGGACCCTCTCCCTCCCTCTCCCTCCGTCTGCCTCCCTCTCCCTCCCTCTCGCCTGGCCCCTCTCCTTTCCTCTCCCTCCCTCTCGCCTGGACCTTCTCCATTCCTCTCCCTCCTTCTCGTCTGGCTCCCTCTCCCTCCCTCTCCCTCCCTCTCCCTCCGTCTGCCTCCCTCTCCCTCCCTCTCGTCTGGACCCTCTCCCTCCCTCTCCCTCCGTCTGCCTCCCTCTCCCTCCCTCTCGTCTGGACCCTCTCCCTCCCTCTCCCTCCGTCTGCCACCCTCTCCCTCCCTCTCGTCTGGACCCTCTCCCTCCATCTCCCTCCCTCTCGTCTGGACCCTCTCCCTCCTTCTCCCTCCCTCTCGCCTGGACCCTCTCCATTCCTCTCCCTCCCTCTCTCCTGGACCCTCTCCCTCCCTCTCCCTCCCTCTGCCTCCCTCTCCCTCATTCTCGTCTGGACCCTCTCTCTCCCTCTCCCTCCCGCTGCCTCCCTCTCCCTTCCCTCTCGTCTGGACCCTCTCTCTCACTCTCCCTCCCTCTCCCCTGGACCCTCTCCCGCCCTCTCCCTCCCTCTCCCTCCATTTCCCTCGGACCCTCTCCATTCCTCTCCCTCCCTCTCGTCTGGACCCTCTCCCTCCCTCTCCCTCCGTCTGCCTCCCTCTCCCTCCCTCTCGTCTGGACCCTCTCTCTCCCTCTCCCTCCGTCTGCCTCCCTCTCCCGCCCGCTCGCCTGGCCCCTCTCCTTTCCTCTCCCTCCCTCTCCTCTGGATCATCTCCCTCCCTCTCCCTCCCTCTCGCCTGGACCCTCTCCCTCCCTCTCCCTCCCTTTCCCTCGGACCCTCTCCATTCCTCTCCCTCCCTCTCGCCTGGACCCTCTCCCTCCCTCTCCCTCCGTCTACCTCCCTCTCCCTCCCTCTCGCCTGGACCCTCTCCCGCCGTCTCCCTCCGTCTGCCTCCCTCTCCCTCCCTCTCGCCTGGCCCCTCTCCTTTCCTCTCCCTCCCTCTCGCCTGGACCTTCTCCATTCCTCTCCCTCCCTCTCCCTCCTTCTCGTCTGGACCCTCTCCCTCCCTCTCCCTCCTTCTCGTCTGGACCCTCTCCCTCCCTCTCCCTCCCTCTCCCCTGGACCCTCTCCCGCCCTCTCCCTCCCTCTCCGTCCATTTCCCTCGGACCCTCTCCATTCCTCTCCCTCCCCCTCGTCTGGACCCTCTCCCTCCCTCTCCTCCCTCTGCCTCCCTCTCGCCTGCACCCTCTCTCTCCCTCTCCCTCCTTTTCTCCTTTACCCACTCCCTCCCTCTCACCTGCACCCTCTCCCTGCCTCTCCCCCCTCTCCCCTGCAGCCTCTCCCTCCCTCTCCCTCCCTCTCGTCTGGACCCTCTCCCTCCCTCTCCCTCCGTCTGCCTCCCTCTCCCTCCCTCTCGCCTGGCCCCTCTCCTTTCCTCTCCCTCCCTCTCGTCTTGCTCCCTCTCCCTCCCTCTCCCTCCCTCTCCCTCCGTCTGCCTCCCTCTCCCTCCCTCTCTCCTGGACCCTCTCCCTCCCTCTCCCTCCGTCTGCCACCCTCTCCCTCCCTCTCGTCTGGACCCTCTCCCTCCCTCTCCCTCCCTCTCGTCTGGACCCTCTCCCTCCTTCTCCCTCCCTCTCGCCTGGACCCTCTCCATTCCTCTCCCTCCCTCTCTCCTGGACCCTCTCCCTCCCTCTCCCTCCCTCTGCCTCCCTCGCCCTCCTTCTCGTCTGGACCCTCTCTCTCCCTCTCCCTCCCGCTGCCTCCCTCTCCCTTCCCTCTCGTCTGGACCCTCTCTCTCACTCTCCCTCCCTCTCCCCTGGACCCTCTCCCGCCCTCTCCCTCCCTCTCCTCTGGATCATCTCCCTCCCTCTCCCTCCCTCTCGCCTGGACCCTCTCCCTCCCTCTCCCTCCCTTTCCCTCGGACCCTCTCCATTCCTCTCCCTCCCTCTCGCCTGGAACCTCTCCCTCCCTCTCCCTCCGTCTACCTCCCTCTCCCTCCCTCTCGCCTGGACCCTCTCCCTCCCTCTCCCTCCGTCTGCCTCCCTCTCCCTCCCTCTCGCCTGGCCCCTCTCCTTTCCTCTCCCTCCCTCTCGCCTGGACCTTCTCCATTCCTCTCCCTCCCTCTCGTCTGGCTCCCTCTCCCTCCCTCTCCCTCCCTCTCCCTCCGTCTGCCACCCTCTCCCTCCCTCTCGTCTGGACCCTCTCCCTCCCTCTCCCTCCCTCTCGTCTGGACCCTCTCCCTCCTTCTCCCTCCCTCTCGCCTGGACCCTCTCCATTCCTCTCCCTCCCTCTCTCCTGGACCCTCTCCCTCCCTCTCCCTCCCTCTGCCTCCCTCTCCCTCCTTCTCGTCTGGACCCTCTCTCTCCCTCTCCCTCCCGCTGCCTCCCTCTCCCTTCCCTCTCGTCTGGACCCTCTCTCTCACTCTCCCTCCCTCTCCCCTGGAACCTCTCCCGCCCTCTCCCTCCCTCTCGTCTGGACCCTCTCCCTCCCTCTCCCTCCTTCTCGTCTGGACCCTCTCCCGCCCTCTCCCTCCCTCTTGCCTGGACCCTCTTCCTCCCTCTCCCTCCCTCTCCCCTGGACCCTCTCCCTTCCTCTCCCTCCTTCACGTCTGGACCCTCTCCCTGCCTCTCCCTCCCTCTCCCCTGCAGCCTCTCCCGCCCTCTCCCTCCCTCTTGTCTGGACCCTCTTCCTCCCTCTCCCTCCCCCTCCCTCCATTTCCCTCGAACCCTCTCCCTTCCTCTCCCTCCCTCTCCCTCGGACCCTCTGCCTGCCTCTCCCCCCCTCTCCCTCCCTCTCCCTCCCTCTCGCCTGGACCCTCTCCCTCCCTCTCCCTCCTTCACGTCTGGACCCTCTCCCTCCCTCTCCCTCCCTCTCCCCTGGACCCTCTCCCGCCCTCTCCCTCCCTCTCGTCTGGACCCTCTTCCTCCCTCTCCCTCCCTCTCCGTCCATTTCCCTCGGACCCTCTCCATTCCTCTCCCTCCCCCCTCGTCTGGACCCTCTCCCTCCCTCTCCTCCCTCTGCCTCCCTCTCGCCTGCACCCTCTCTCTCCCTCTCCCTCCTTTTCTCCTTTACCCACTCCCTCCCTCTCACCTGCACCCTCTCCCTGCCTCTCCCTTCCTCTCCCCTGCAGCCTCTCCCTCCCTCTCCCTCCCTCTCGTCTGGACCCTCTCCCTCCATCTCCCTCCGTCTGCCTCCCTCTCCCTCCCTCTCGCCTGGCCCCTCTCCTTTCCTCTCCCTCCCTCTCCCCTGGACCTTCTCCATTCCTCTCCCTCCCTATCCCCTGGACCCTCTCCTGCCCTCTCCCTCCTTCTCGTCTGGACCCTCTCCCTCCCTCTCCCTTCCTCTCGTCTGGACCCTCTTCCTCCCTGTCCCTCTCTCTCCCTCCATTTCCCTCGTACCCTCTCCATTCCTCTCCCTCCCTCTCGCCTGGACCCTCTCCCTCCCTCTGCCTCCCTCTGCCTCCCTCTCCCTCCTTCTCGTCTGGACTCTCTCCCTCCCTCTCCTTCCCTCTCTCCTGTACCCTCTCTGTCCCTCTCCCTCCCCCTTCCTCCCTCTCCCTTCCTCTCGGCTGGAACCTCTCCCGCCCTCTCCTTCCCTGTCGCCTGGACCCTCTTTCTCCCTCTCCCCTGAACCCTCTCTGTCCCTCTCCCTCCCTCTCGCATAGACCCTCTCCCTCCCGCTCCCTCCCTCTCTCCTGCACCCTCTCCTCCCCCTCCCTCCATTTCCCTCGAACCCTCTCCATTCCTCTCCCTCCCTCTCCCTCGGACCCTCTCCCTCCCTCTCCCTCGGACCCTCTCCCTGCCTCTCCCCCCCTCTCCCTCCCTCTCCCTCCCTCTCGTCTGGACCCTCTCCCTCCTTCTCCCTCCCTCTCGCCTGGACCCTCTCCATTCCTCTCCCTCCCTCTCGCCTGGACCCTCTCCCTCCCTCTCCCTCCCTCTGCCTCCCTCTCCCTCCTTCTCGTCTGGACCCTCTCTGTCCGTCTCCCTCCCGCTGCCTCCCTCTCCCTCCTTCTCGTCTGGCCCCTCTCCCTCCTTCTCCCTCCCTCTTGCCTGGACCCTCTCCATTCCTCTCCCTCCCTCTCCTCTGGATTATCTCCCTCCCTCTCCCTCCCTCTCGCCTGGACCCTCTCCCGCCGTCTCCCTCCCTGTCCCTCGGACCCTCTCCCTCCCTCTCCCTCCCTCTCCCTCCCTCTTATCTGGATCATCTCCTTCCCTCTCCCCTGGATCCTCTCCCTCCCTGTCCGTCTCTCTCCCGAGGTCCTTCTCCCGCCCTCTCCCTCCCTCTCGCCTGTACCCTCTCCCTCCCTCTCTCCTGGAACCTCTCCCACCCTCTCCCTCCCTCTCGCCGGGAACCTCTCTGTCCCTCTCCCTCCCTCTCGTCTGGACCCTCTCCTTCCCTCTCTCTCCCTCTGTCCTGGACCCTCTCCCTCCCCCTTCCTCCCTCTCCCCTCCTCTCGGCTGGAACGTCTCCCGCCCTCTCCTTCCCTGTCGCCTGGACCCTCTTTCTCCCTCTCCCTCCCTCTCCCCTGGACCCTCTCTGTCCCTCTCCCTCCCTCTCTCCTGCACCCTCTCCTCCCCCTCCCTCCATTTCCCTCGAACCCTCTCCCTTCCTCTCCCTCCCTCTCCCTCGGACCCTCTGCCTGCCTCTCCCCCCCTCTCCCTCCCTCTCCCTCCCTCTCGTCTGGACCCTCTCCCTCCTTCTCCCTCCCTCTCGCCTGGACCCTCTCCATTCCTCTCCCTCCCTCTCGTCTGGACCCTCTCCCTCCCTCTCCCTCCTTCTCGTCTGGACCCTCTCCCTCCCTCTCCCTCCCTCTCCCCCGGACCCTCTCCCGCCCTCTCCCGCCCTCTCGCCTGGACCCTCTCCCTCCCTCTCCCTCCTTCTCGTCTGGACCCTCTCCCTCCCTCTCCCTCCCTCTCCCCTGGACCCTCTCCCGCCCTCTCCCTCCCTCTCCGTCCATTTCCCTCGGACCCTCTCCATTCCTCTCCCTCCCCCTCGTCTGGACCCTCTCCCTCCCTCTCCTCCCTCTGCCTCCCTCTCGCCTGCACCCTCTCTCTCCCTCTCCCTCCTTTTCTCCTTTACCCACTCCCTCCCTCTCACCTGCACCCTCTCCCTGCCTCTCCCCCCTCTCCCCTGCAGCCTCTCCCTCCCTCTCCCTCCCTCTCGTCTGGACCCTCTCCCTCCCTCTCCCTCCGTCTGCCTCCCTCTCCCTCCCTCTCGCCTGGCCCCTCTCCTTTCCTCTCCCTCCCTCTCGTCTTGCTCCCTCTCCCTCCCTCTCCCTC
This sequence comes from Struthio camelus, assembly GCF_040807025.1. Lineage (NCBI taxonomy): Eukaryota > Metazoa > Chordata > Aves > Struthioniformes > Struthionidae > Struthio > Struthio camelus. Next base: position 10,656,838 of record NC_090981.1, on the reverse strand, counting down.
CCTCTCCCTCCGTCTGCCTCCCTCTCCCTCCCTCTCCCCTGGACCCTCTCCCGCCCTCTCCCTCCCTCTCCTCTGGATCATCTCCCTCCCTCTCCCTCCCTCTCGCCTGGACCCTCTCCCTCCCTCTCCCTCCCTTTCCCTCGGACCCTCTCCATTCCTCTCCCTCCCTCTCGCCTGGACCCTCTCCCTCCCTCTCCCTCCGTCTACCTCCCTCTCCCTCCCTCTCGCCTGGACCCTCTCCCTCCCTCTCCCTCCGTCTGCCTCCCTCTCCCTCCCTCTCGCCTGGCCCCTCTCCTTTCCTCTCCCTCCCTCTCGCCTGGACCTTCTCCATTCCTCTCCCTCCTTCTCGTCTGGCTCCCTCTCCCTCCCTCTCCCTCCCTCTCCCTCCGTCTGCCTCCCTCTCCCTCCCTCTCGTCTGGACCCTCTCCCTCCCTCTCCCTCCGTCTGCCACCCTGTCCCTCCCTCTCGTCTGGACCCTCTCCCTCCCGCTCCCTCCCTCTCGTCTGGACCCTCTCCCTCCTTCTCCCTCCCTCTCGCCTGGACCCTCTCCATTCCTCTCCCTCCCTCTCTCCTGGACCCTCTCCCTCCCTCTCCCTCCCTCTGCCTCCCTCTCCCTCCTTCTCGTCTGGACCCTCTCTCTCCCTCTCCCTCCCGCTGCCTCCCTCTCCCTTCCCTCTCGTCTGGACCCTCTCTCTCACTCTCCCTCCCTCTCCCCTGGAACCTCTCCCGCCCTCTCCCTCCCTCTCGCCTGGACCCTCTCCCTCCCTCTCCCTCCTTCTCGTCTGGACCCTCTCCCGCCCTCTCCCTCCCTCTCGTCTGGACCCTCTTCCTCCCTCTCCCTCCCTCTCCCCTGGACCCTCTCCCTCCCTCTCCCTCCTTCACGTCTGGACCCTCTCCCTGCCTCTCCCTCCCTCTCCCCTGCAGCCTCTCCCGCCCTCTCCCTCCCTCTTGTCTGGACCCTCTTCCTCCCTCTCCCTCCCTCTGCCTCCCTCTCGCCTGCACCCTCTCTCTCCCTCTCCCTCCTTTTCTCCTTTACCCACTCCCTCCCTCTCACCTGCACCCTCTCCCTGCCTCTCCCTTCCTCTCCCCTGCAGCCTCTCCCTTCCTCTCCCTCCCTCTCGTCTGGACCCTCTCCCTCCCTCTCCCTCCCTCTCCCTCCCTCTGCCTCCCTCTCCCTCCTTCTCGTCTGGACCCTCTCTCTCCCTCTCCCTCCCGCTGCCTCCCTCTCCCTCCTTCTCGTCTGGACCCTCTCCCTCCCTCTCCCTCCCTCTCGTCTAGACCCTCTTCCTCCTTCTCCCTCCCTCTCTCCTGGACCCTCTCCCTCCCTCTCCGTCCATTTCCCTCGGACCCTCTCCATTCCTCTCCCTCCCCCTCGTCTGGACCCTCTCCCTCCCTCTCCTCCCTCTGCCTCCCTCTCGCCTGCACCCTCTCTCTCCCTCTCCCTCCTTTTCTCCTTTACCCACTCCCTCCCTCTCACCTGCACCCTCTCCCTGCCTCTCCCCCCTCTCCCCTGCAGCCTCTCCCTCCCTCTCCCTCCCTCTCGTCTGGACCCTCTCCCTCCCTCTCCCTCCGTCTGCCTCCCTCTCCCTCCCTCTCGCCTGGCCCCTCTCCTTTCCTCTCCCTCCCTCTCGTCTTGCTCCCTCTCCCTCCCTCTCCCTTCCTCTCCCTCCGTCTGCCTCCCTCTCCCTCCCTCTCGCCTGGACCCTCTCCCTCCCTCTCCCTCCCTCTCCCTCCTTCTCGTCTGGACTCTCTCCCTCCCTCTCCTTCCCTCTCGCCTGGACGCTCTCCCTCCTTCTCCCTCCCTCTCGCCTGGATCCTCTTCCTCCCTCTCCCTCCCTCTCCCCTGGAACCTCTCCCGCCCTCTCCCTCCCTCTCGTCTGGACCCTTTTCCTCCCGCTCCCTCCCTCTCCCTCCATTTCCCTCGGACCCTCTCCACTCCTCTCCCTCCCTCTCGTCTGGACCCTCTCCCTCCCTCTCCCTTCGTCTGCCTCCCTCTACCTCCCTCTCGTCTGGACCCTCTCCCTCCATCTCCCTCCGTCTGCCTCCCGCTCCCGCCCGCTCGCCTGGCCCCTCTCCTTTCCTCTCCCTCCCTCTCCCCTGGACCCTCTCCATTCCTCTCCCTCCCTCTCCCCTGGACCCTCTCCTGCCCTCTCCCTCCCTCTCGCCTGGACCCTCTCCCTCCCTCTCCCTCCTTCTCGTCTGGACCCTCTCCCTCCCTCTCCCCTTCAGCCTCTCCCGCCCTCTCCCTCCCTCTCGTCTGCACCCTCTTCCTCCCTGTCCCTCTCTCTCCCTCCATTTCCCTCGTACCCTCTCCATTCCTCTCCCTCCCTCTCGCCTGGACCCTCTGCCTCCCTCTGCCTCCCTCTGCCTCCCTCTCCCTCCTTCTCGTCTGGACTCTCTCCCTCCCTCTCCTTCCCTCTCTCCTGTACCCTCTCTGTCCCTCTTCCTCCCTCTGCCTCCCTCTCCCTCCTTCGCGTCTGGACCCTCTCTCTCCCTCTCCCTCCCGCTGCCTCCCTCTCCCTCCTTCTCGTCTGGACCCTCTCCCTCCCTCTCCCTCCCTCTCGTCTGGACCCTCTCCCTCCTTCTCCCTCCCTCTCTCCTGGACCCTCTCCCTCCCTCTCCCTCCCTCTGCCTCCCTCTCCCTCCTTCTCGTCTGGACCCTCTCTCTCCCTCTCCCTCTCGCTGCCTCCCTCTCCCTTCCCTCTCGTCTGGACCCTCTCTCTCACTCTCCCTCCCTCTCCCCTGGACCCTCTCCCGCCCTCTCCCTCTCTCTCGTATGGACCCTCTCCCTCCCTCTCCCTCCCTTTCCCTCCATTTCCCTCGGACCCTCTCCACTCCTCTCCCTCCCTCTCGTCTGGACCCTCTCCCTCCCTCTCCCTTCGTCTGCCTCCCTCTACCTCCCTCTCGTCTGGACCCTCTCCCTCCATCTCCCTCCGTCTGCCTCCCTCTCCCTCCCTCTCGCCTGGCCCCTCTCCTTTCCTCTCCCTCCCTCTCCCCTGGACCTTCTCCATTCCTCTCCCTCCCTCTCCCCTGGACCCTCTCCTGCCCTCTCCCTCCCTCTCGCCTGGACCCTCTCCCTCCCTCTCCCTCCTTCTCGCCTGGACCCTCTCCCTCCCTCTCCCTCCCTCTCCCCTTCAGCCTCTCCCGCCCTCTCCCTCCCTCTCGTCTGGACCCTCTTCCTCCCTGTCCCTCTCTCTCCCTCCATTTCCCTCGTACCCTCTCCATTCCTCTCCCTCCCTCTCGCCTGGACCCTCTCCCTGCCTCTCCCTCCCTCTGCCTCCCTCTCCCTCCTTCTCGTCTGGACTCTCTCCCTCCCTCTCCTTCCCTCTCTCCTGTACCCTCTCTGTCCCTCTCCCTCCCCCTTCCTCCCTCTCCCTTCCTCTCGGCTGGAACCTCTCCCGCCCTCTCCTTCCCTGTCGCCTGGACCCTCTTTCTCCCTCTCCCCTGAACCCTCTCTGTCCCTCTCCCTCCCTCTCGCCTAGACCCTCTCCCTCCCGCTCCCTCCCTCTCTCCTGCACCCTCTCCTCCCCCTCCCTCCATTTCCCTCGAACCCTCTCCATTCCTCTCCCTCCCTCTCCCTCGGACCCTCTCCCTGCCTCTCCCCCCCTCTCCCTCCCTCTCCCTCCCTCTCGTCTGGACCCTCTCCCTCCTTCTCCCTCCCTCTCGCCTGGACCCTCTCCATTCCTCTCCCTCCCTCTCGCCTGGACCCTCTCCCTCCCTCTCCCTCCCTCTGCCTCCCTCTCCCTCCTTCTCGTCTGGACCCTCTCTCTCCGTCTCCCTCCCGCTGCCTCCCTCTCCCTCCTTCTCGTCTGGACCCTCTCCCTCCTTCTCCCTCCCTCTTGCCTGGACCCTCTCCATTCCTCTCCCTCCCTCTCGTCTGGACCCTCTCCCTCCCTCTCCCTCCCTCTGCCTCCCTCTCCCTCCCTCTCGTCTGGACCCTCTCTCTCCCTCTCCCTCCGTCTGCCTCCCTCTCCCGCCCTCTCGCCTGGCCCCTCTCCTTTCCTCTCCCTCCCTCTCCTCTGGATCATCTCCCTCCCTCTCCCTCCCTCTCGCCTGGACCCTCTCCCTCCCTCTCCCTCCCTTTCCCTCGGACCCTCTCCATTCCTCTCCCTCCCTCTCGCCTGGACCCCCTCCCTCCCTCTCCCTCCGTCTGCCTCCCTCTCCCTCCCTCTCGCCTGGACCCTCTCCTTTCCTCTCCCTCCCTCTCCTCTGGATTATCTCCCTCCCTCTCCCTCCCTCTCGCCTGGACCCTCTCCCGCCGTCTCCCTCCCTGTCCCTCGGACCCTCTCCCTCCCTCTCCCTCCCTCTCCCTCCCTCTTATCTGGATCATCTCCTTCCCTCTCCCCTGGATCCTCTCCCTCCCTCTCCGTCTCTCTCCCGAGGTCCTTCTCCCGCCCTCTCCCTCCCTCTCGCCTGTACCCTCTCCCTCCCTCTCTCCTGGAACCTCTCCCACCCTCTCCCTCCCTCTCGCCGGGAACCTCTCTGTCCCTCTCCCTCCCTCTCGTCTGGACCCTCTCCTTCCCTCTCTCTCCCTCTGTCCTGGACCCTCTATCTCCCTCCCCTCCCTCTCGCCTGGAACCTCTCTGTCCCTCTCCCTCCTTCTCCACTGGACCCTCTCTATCCATCTCCCTCCCTGTCGCCTGGAGCCTCACCCTTCCTCTCCCTCACTCTCCCTCGGACCCTCTCCCTGCCTCTCCCTCCCTCTGCCTCCCTCTCCCTCCCTCTCGTCTGGACCCTCTCCCTCCTTCTCCCTCCCTCTCGCCTGGACCCTCTCCCTCCTTCTCCCTCCCTCTCGCCTGGACCCTCTCCATTCCTCTCCCTCCCTCTCGCCTGGACCCTCTCCCTCCCTCTCCCTCCCTCTCCCCCGGACCCTCTCCCGCCCTCTCCCTCCCTCTCGCCTGGACCCTCTCCCTCCCTCTCCCTCCTTCTCGCCTGGAGCCTCTCCCTCCCTCTCCCTCCCTCTCGTCTGGACCCTCTCCCGCCCTCTCCCTCCCTCTCGTCTGGCTCCCTCTCCCTCCGTCTCCCTCCCTCTCGCCTGGACCCTCTCCCTCCCTCTCCCTCCCTCTCCCTCCTTCTCGTCTGAACTCTCTCCCTCCCTCTCCTTCCCTCTCGCCTGGACGCTCTCCCTCCTTCTCCCTCCCTCTCGCCTGGATCCTCTTCCTCCCTCTCCCTCCCTCTCCCCTGGAACCTCTCCCGCCCTCTCCCTCCCTCTCGCCTGGAATCTCTCTGTCCCTCTCCCTCCTTCTCCACTGGACCCTCTCTATCCATCTCCCTCCCTGTCGCCTGGAGCCTCACCCTTCCTCTCCCTCACTCTCCCTCGGACCCTCTCCCTGCCTCTCCCCCCCTCTGCCTCCCTCTCCCTCCCTCTCGTCTGGACCCTCTCCCTCCCTCTCCCTCCCTCTCCCTCCATTTCCCTCGGACCCTCTCCACTCCTCTCCCTCCCTCTCGTCTGGACCCTCTCCCTCCCTCTCCCTTCGTCTGCCTCCCTCTACCTCCCTCTCGTCTGGACCCTCTCCCTCCATCTCCCTCCGTCTGCCTCCCTCTCCCTCCCTCTCGCCTGGCCCCTCTCCTTTCCTCTCCCTCCCTGTCCCCTGGACCTTCTCCATTCCTCTCCCTCCCTCTCCCCTGGACCCTCTCCTGCCCTCTCCCTCCCTCTCGCCTGGACCCTCTCCCTCCCTCTCCCTCCTTCTCGTCTGGACCCTCTCCCTCCCTCTCCCTCCCTCTCCCCTTCAGCCTCTTCCGCCCTCTCCCTCCCTCTCGTCTGGACCCTCTTCCTCCCTGTCCCTCTCTCTCCCTCCATTTCCCTCGTACCCTCTCCATTCCTCTCCCTCCCTCTCGCCTGGACCCTCTCCCTCCCTCTGCCTCCCTCTGCCTCCCTCTCCCTCCTTCTCGTCTGGACTCTCTCCCTCCCTCTCCTTCCCTCTCTCCTGTACCCTCTCTGTCCCTCTCCCTCCCCCTTCCTCCCTCTCCCTTCCTCTCGGCTGGAACCTCTCCCGCCCTCTCCTTCCCTGTCGCCTGGACCCTCTTTCTCCCTCTCCCCTGAACCCTCTCTGTCCCTCTCCCTCCCTCTCGCATAGACCCTCTCCCTCCCGCTCCCTCCCTCTCTCCTGCACCCTCTCCTCCCCCTCCCTCCATTTCCCTCGAACCCTCTCCATTCCTCTCCCTCCCTCTCCCTCGGACCCTCTCCCTGCCTCTCCCCCCCTCTCCCTCCCTCTCCCTCCCTCTCGTCTGGACCCTCTCCCTCCTTCTCCCTCCCTCTCGCCTGGACCCTCTCCATTCCTCTCCCTCCCTCTCGCCTGGACCCTCTCCCTCCCTCTCCCTCCCTCTCCCTCCCTCGCCCTCCTTCTCGTCTGGACCCTCTCTCTCCGTCTCCCTCCCGCTGCCTCCCTCTCCCTCCTTCTCGTCTGGCCCCTCTCCCTCCTTCTCCCTCCCTCTTGCCTGGACCCTCTCCATTCCTCTCCCTCCCTCTCGTCTGGACCCTCTCCCTCCCTCTCCCTCCGTCTGCCTCCCTCTCCCTCCTTCTCGTCTGGACCCTCTCTCTCCCTCTCCCTCCCGCTGCCTCCCTCTCCCGCCCTCTCGCCTGGCCCCTCTCCTTTCCTCTCCCTCCCTCTCCTCTGGATCATCTCCCTCCCTCTCCCTCCCTCTCGCCTGGACCCTCTCCCTCCCTCTCCCTCCCTTTCCCTCGGACCCTCTCCATTCCTCTCCCTCCCTCTCGCCTGGACCCCCTCCCTCCCTCTCCCTCCGTCTGCCTCCCTCTCCCTCCCTCTCGCCTGGACCCTCTCCTTTCCTCTCCCTCCCTCTCCTCTGGATTATCTCCCTCCCTCTCCCTCCCTCTCGCCTGGACCCTCTCCCGCCGTCTCCCTCCCTGTCCCTCGGACCCTCTCCCTCCCTCTCCCTCCCTCTCCCTCCCTCTTATCTGGATCATCTCCTTCCCTCTCCCCTGGATCCTCTCCCTCCCTCTCCGTCTCTCTCCCGAGGTCCTTCTCCCGCCCTCTCCCTCCCTCTCGCCTGTACCCTCTCCCTCCCTCTCTCCTGGAACCTCTCCCACCCTCTCCCTCCCTCTCGCCGGGAACCTCTCTGTCCCTCTCCCTCCCTCTCGTCTGGACCCTCTCCTTCCCTCTCTCTCCCTCTGTCCTGGACCCTCTACCTCCCTCCCCTCCCTCTCGCCGGGAACCTCTCTGTCCCTCTCCCTCCCTCTCGTCTGGACCCTCTCCTTCCCTCTCTCTCCCTCTGTCCTGGACCCTCTACCTCCCTCCCCTCCCTCTCGCCTGGAACCTCTCTGTCCCTCTCCCTCCTTCTCCACTGGACCCTCTCTATCCATCTCCCTCCCTGTCGCCTGGAGCCTCACCCTTCCTCTCCCTCACTCTCCCTCGGACCCTCTCCCTGCCTCTCCCCCCCTCTGCCTCCCTCTCCCTCCCTCTCGTCTGGACCCTCTCCCTCCTTCTCCCTCCCTCTCGCCTGGACCCTCTCCATTCCTCTCCCTCCCTCTCTCCTGGACCCTCTCCCTCCCTCTCCCTCCCTCTGCCTCCCTCTCCCTCCTTCTCGTCTGGACCCTCTCTCTCCCTCTCCCTCCCGCTGCCTCCCTCTCCCTTCCCTCTCGTCTGGACCCTCTCTCTCACTCTCCCTCCCTCTCCCCTGGAACCTCTCCCGCCCTCTCCCTCCCTCTCGTCTGGACCCTCTCCCTCCCTCTCCCTCCTTCTCGTCTGGACCCTCTCCCGCCCTCTCCCTCCCTCTTGCCTGGACCCTCTTCCTCCCTCTCCCTCCCTCTCCCCTGGACCCTCTCCCTCCCTCTCCCTCCTTCACGTCTGGACCCTCTCCCTGCCTCTCCCTCCCTCTCCCCTGCAGCCTCTCCCGCCCTCTCCCTCCCTCTTGTCTGGACCCTCTTCCTCCCTCTCCCTCCCCCTCCCTCCATTTCCCTCGAACCCTCTCCCTTCCTCTCCCTCCCTCTCCCTCGGACCCTCTGCCTGCCTCTCCCCCCCTCTCCCTCCCTCTCCCTCCCTCTCCCTCCCTCTCGCCTGGACCCTCTCCCTCCCTCTCCCTCCTTCACGTCTGGACCCTCTCCCTCCCTCTCCCTCCCTCTCCCCTGGACCCTCTCCCGCCCTCTCCCTCCCTCTCGTCTGGACCCTCTTCCTCCCTCTCCCTCCCTCTCCGTCCATTTCCCTCGGACCCTCTCCATTCCTCTCCCTCCCCCCTCGTCTGGACCCTCTCCCTCCCTCTCCTCCCTCTGCCTCCCTCTCGCCTGCACCCTCTCTCTCCCTCTCCCTCCTTTTCTCCTTTACCCACTCCCTCCCTCTCACCTGCACCCTCTCCCTGCCTCTCCCTTCCTCTCCCCTGCAGCCTCTCCCTCCCTCTCCCTCCCTCTCGTCTGGACCCTCTCCCTCCATCTCCCTCCGTCTGCCTCCCTCTCCCTCCCTCTCGCCTGGCCCCTCTCCTTTCCTCTCCCTCCCTCTCCCCTGGACCCTCTCCCTCCCTCTCCCTCCCTATCCCCTGGACCCTCTCCTGCCCTCTCCCTACCTCTCGCCTGGACCCTCTCCCTCCCTCTCCCTTCCTCTCGTCTGGACCCTCTTCCTCCCTGTCCCTCTCTCTCCCTCCATTTCCCTCGTACCCTCTCCATTCCTCTCCCTCCCTCTCGCCTGGACCCTCTCCCTCCCTCTGCCTCCCTCTGCCTCCCTCTCCCTCCTTCTCGTCTGGACTCTCTCCCTCCCTCTCCTTCCCTCTCTCCTGTACCCTCTCTGTCCCTCTCCCTCCCCCTTCCTCCCTCTCCCTTCCTCTCGGCTGGAACCTCTCCCGCCCTCTCCTTCCCTGTCGCCTGGACCCTCTTTCTCCCTCTCCCCTGAACCCTCTCTGTCCCTCTCCCTCCCTCTCGCATAGACCCTCTCCCTCCCGCTCCCTCCCTCTCTCCTGCACCCTCTCCTCCCCCTCCCTCCATTTCCCTCGAACCCTCTCCATTCCTCTCCCTCCCTCTCCCTCGGACCCTCTCCCTCCCTCTCCCTCGGACCCTCTCCCTGCCTCTCCCCCCCTCTCCCTCCCTCTCCCTCCCTCTCGTCTGGACCCTCTCCCTCCTTCTCCCTCCCTCTCGCCTGGACCCTCTCCATTCCTCTCCCTCCCTCTCGCCTGGACCCTCTCCCTCCCTCTCCCTCCCTCTGCCTCCCTCTCCCTCCTTCTCGTCTGGACCCTCTCTGTCCGTCTCCCTCCCGCTGCCTCCCTCTCCCTCCTTCTCGTCTGGCCCCTCTCCCTCCTTCTCCCTCCCTCTTGCCTGGACCCTCTCCATTCCTCTCCCTCCCTCTCGCCTGGACCCTCTCCCTCCGTCTACCTCCCTCTCCCTCCCTCTCGCCTGGACCCTCTCCCTCCCTCTCCCTCCGTCTGCCTCCCTCTCCCTCCCTCTCGTCTGGACCCTCTCCTTTCCTCTCCCTCCCTCTCGCCTGGACCTTCTCCATTCCTCTCCCTCCCTCTCGTCTGGCTCCCTCTCCCTCCCTCTCCCTCCCTCTCCCTCCGTCTGCCTCCCTCTCCCTCCCTCTCGTCTGGACCCTCTCCCTCCCTCTCCCTCCGTCTGCCACCCTCTCTCTCCCTCTCGTCTGGACCCTCTCCCTCCCTCTCCCTCCTTCACGTCTGGACCCTCTCCCTGCCTCTCCCTCCCTCTCCCCTGCAGCCTCTCCCGCCCTCTCCCTCCCTCTTGTCTGGACCCTCTTCCTCCCTCTCCCTCCCCCTCCCTCCATTTCCCTCGAACCCTCTCCCTTCCTCTCCCTCCCTCTCCCTCGGACCCTCTGCCTGCCTCTCCCCCCCTCTCCCTCCCTCTCCCTCCCTCTCCCTCCCTCTCGCCTGGACCCTCTCCCTCCCTCTCCCTCCTTCACGTCTGGACCCTCTCCCTCCCTCTCCCTCCCTCTCCCCTGGACCCTCTCCCGCCCTCTCCCTCCCTCTCGTCTGGACCCTCTTCCTCCCTCTCCCTCCCTCTCCGTCCATTTCCCTCGGACCCTCTCCATTCCTCTCCCTCCCCCCTCGTCTGGACCCTCTCCCTCCCTCTCCTCCCTCTGCCTCCCTCTCGCCTGCACCCTCTCTCTCCCTCTCCCTCCTTTTCTCCTTTACCCACTCCCTCCCTCTCACCTGCACCCTCTCCCTGCCTCTCCCTTCCTCTCCCCTGCAGCCTCTCCCTCCCTCTCCCTCCCTCTCGTCTGGACCCTCTCCCTCCATCTCCCTCCGTCTGCCTCCCTCTCCCTCCCTCTCGCCTGGCCCCTCTCCTTTCCTCTCCCTCCCTCTCCCCTGGACCTTCTCCATTCCTCTCCCTCCCTATCCCCTGGACCCTCTCCTGCCCTCTCCCTACCTCTCGCCTGGACCCTCTCCCTCCCTCTCCCTTCCTCTCGTCTGGACCCTCTTCCTCCCTGTCCCTCTCTCTCCCTCCATTTCCCTCGTACCCTCTCCATTCCTCTCCCTCCCTCTCGCCTGGACCCTCTCCCTCCCTCTGCCTCCCTCTGCCTCCCTCTCCCTCCTTCTCGTCTGGACTCTCTCCCTCCCTCTCCTTCCCTCTCTCCTGTACCCTCTCTGTCCCTCTCCCTCCCCCTTCCTCCCTCTCCCTTCCTCTCGGCTGGAACCTCTCCCGCCCTCTCCTTCCCTGTCGCCTGGACCCTCTTTCTCCCTCTCCCCTGAACCCTCTCTGTCCCTCTCCCTCCCTCTCGCATAGACCCTCTCCCTCCCGCTCCCTCCCTCTCTCCTGCACCCTCTCCTCCCCCTCCCTCCATTTCCCTCGAACCCTCTCCATTCCTCTCCCTCCCTCTCCCTCGGACCCTCTCCCTCCCTCTCCCTCGGACCCTCTCCCTGCCTCTCCCCCCCTCTCCCTCCCTCTCCCTCCCTCTCGTCTGGACCCTCTCCCTCCTTCTCCCTCCCTCTCGCCTGGACCCTCTCCATTCCTCTCCCTCCCTCTCGCCTGGACCCTCTCCCTCCCTCTCCCTCCCTCTGCCTCCCTCTCCCTCCTTCTCGTCTGGACCCTCTCTGTCCGTCTCCCTCCCGCTGCCTCCCTCTCCCTCCTTCTCGTCTGGCCCCTCTCCCTCCTTCTCCCTCCCTCTTGCCTGGACCCTCTCCATTCCTCTCCCTCCCTCTCGCCTGGACCCTCTCCCTCCGTCTACCTCCCTCTCCCTCCCTCTCGCCTGGACCCTCTCCCTCCCTCTCCCTCCGTCTGCCTCCCTCTCCCTCCCTCTCGCCTGGCCCCTCTCCTTTCCTCTCCCTCCCTCTCGCCTGGACCTTCTCCATTCCTCTCCCTCCCTCTCGTCTGGCTCCCTCTCCCTCCCTCTCCCTCCCTCTCCCTCCGTCTGCCTCCCTCTCCCTCCCTCTCGTCTGGACCCTCTCCCTCCCTCTCCCTCCGTCTGCCACCCTCTCTCTCCCTCTCGTCTGGACCCTCTCCCTCCCTCTCCCTCCCTCTCGTCTGGACCCTCTCCCTCCTTCTCCCTCCCTCTCGCCTGGACCCTCTCCATTCCTCTCCCTCCCTCTCTCCTGGACCCTCTCCCTCCCTCTCCCTCCCTCTGCCTCCCTCTCCCTCCTTCTCGTCTGGACCCTCTCTCTCCCTCTCCCTCCCGCTGCCTCCCTCTCCCTTCCCTCTCGTCTGGACCCTCTCTCTCACTCTCCCTCCCTCTCCCCTGGAACCTCTCCCGCCCTCTCCCTCCCTCTCTCCTGGACCCTCTCCCTCCCTCTCCCTCCTTCTCGTCTGGACCCTCTCCCGCCCTCTCCCTCCCTCTCGTCTGGACCCTCTTCCTCCCTCTCCCTCCCTCTCCCCTGGACCCTCTCCCTCCCTCTCCCTCCTTCACGTCTGGACCCTCTCCCTGCCTCTCCCTCCCTCTCCCCTGCAGCCTCTCCCGCCCTCTCCCTCCCTCTTGTCTGGACCCTCTTCCTCCCTCTCCCTCCCTCTGCCTCCCTCTCGCCTGCACCCTCTCTCTCCCTCTCCCTCCTTTTCTCCTTTACCCACTCCCTCCCTCTCACCTGCACCCTCTCCCTGCCTCTCCCTTCCTCTCCCCTGCAGCCTCTCCCTTCCTCTCCCTCCCTCTTGTCTGGACCCTCTCCCTCCCTCTCCCTCCCTCTCCCTCCCTCTGCCTCCCTCTCCCTCCTTCTCGTCTGGACCCTCTCTCTCCCTCTCCCTCCCGCTGCCTCCCTCTCCCTCTTTCTCATCTGGACCCTCTCTCTCCCTCTCCCTCCCTCTCGTCTAGACCCTCTTCCTCCTTCTCCCTCCCTCTCTCCTGGACCCTCTCCCTCCCTCTCCGTCCATTTCCCTCGGACCCTCTCCATTCCTCTCCCTCCCCCTCGTCTGGACCCTCTCCCTCCCTCTCCTCCCTCTGCCTCCCTCTCGCCTGCACCCTCTCTCTCCCTCTCCCTCCTTTTCTCCTTTACCCACTCCCTCCCTTTCACCTGCACCCTCTCCCTGCCTCTCCCCCCTCTCCCCTGCAGCCTCTCCCTCCCTCTCCCTCCCTCTCGTCTGGACCCTCTCCCTCCCTCTCCCTCCGTCTGCCTCCCTCTCCCTCCCTCTCGCCTGGCCCCTCTCCTTTCCTCTCCCTCCCTCTCGTCTTGCTCCCTCTCCCTCCCTATCCCTCCCTCTCCCTCCGTCTGCCTCCCTCTCCCTCCCTCTCGTCTGGACCCTCTCCCTCCCTCTCCCTCCCTATCCCTCCCTCTCCCTCCGTCTGCCTCCCTCTCCCTCCCTCTCGTCTGGACCCTCTCCCTCCCTCTCCCTCCGTCTGCCACCCTCTCCCTCCCTCTCGTCTGGACCCTCTCCCTCCCTCTCCCTCCCTCTCGTCTGGACCCTCTCCCTCCTTCTCCCTCCCTCTCGCCTGGACCCTCTCCCTCCCTCTCCCTCCTTCTCGCCTGGAGCCTCTCCCTCCCTCTCCCTCCCTCTCGTCTGGACCCTCTCCCGCCCTCTCCCTCCCTCTCGTCTGGCTCCCTCTCCCTCCGTCTCCCTCCCTCTCGCCTGGACCCTCTCCCTCCCTCTCCCTCCCTCTCCCTCCTTCTCGTCTGGACTCTCTCCCTCCCTCTCCTTCCCTCTCGCCTGGACGCTCTCCCTCCTTCTCCCTCCCTCTCGCCTGGATCCTCTTCCTCCCTCTCCCTCCCTCTCCCCTGGAACCTCTCCCGCCCTCTCCCTCCCTCTCGCCTGGAATCTCTCTGTCCCTCTCCCTCCTTCTCCACTGGACCCTCTCTATCCATCTCCCTCCCTGTCGCCTGGAGCCTCACCCTTCCTCTCCCTCACTCTCCCTCGGACCCTCTCCCTGCCTCTCCCCCCCTCTGCCTCCCTCTCCCTCCCTCTCGTCTGGACCCTCTCCCTCCCTCTCCCTCCCTCTCCCTCCATTTCCCTCGGACCCTCTCCACTCCTCTCCCTCCCTCTCGTCTGGACCCTCTCCCTCCCTCTCCCTTCGTCTGCCTCCCTCTACCTCCCTCTCGTCTGGACCCTCTCCCTCCATCTCCCTCCGTCTGCCTCCCTCTCCCTCCCTCTCGCCTGGCCCCTCTCCTTTCCTCTCCCTCCCTCTCCCCTGGACCTTCTCCATTCCTCTCCCTCCCTCTCCCCTGGACCCTCTCCTGCCCTCTCCCTCCCTCTCGCCTGGACCCTCTCCCTCCCTCTCCCTCCTTCTCGTCTGGACCCTCTCCCTCCCTCTCCCTCCCTCTCCCCTTCAGCCTCTTCCGCCCTCTCCCTCCCTCTCGTCTGGACCCTCTTCCTCCCTGTCCCTCTCTCTCCCTCCATTTCCCTCGTACCCTCTCCATTCCTCTCCCTCCCTCTCGCCTGGACCCTCTCCCTCCCTCTGCCTCCCTCTGCCTCCCTCTCCCTCCTTCTCGTCTGGACTCTCTCCCTCCCTCTCCTTCCCTCTCTCCTGTACCCTCTCTGTCCCTCTCCCTCCCCCTTCCTCCCTCTCCCTTCCTCTCGGCTGGAACCTCTCCCGCCCTCTCCTTCCCTGTCGCCTGGACCCTCTTTCTCCCTCTCCCCTGAACCCTCTCTGTCCCTCTCCCTCCCTCTCGCCTAGACCCTCTCCCTCCCGCTCCCTCCCTCTCTCCTGCACCCTCTCCTCCCCCTCCCTCCATTTCCCTCGAACCCTCTCCATTCCTCTCCCTCCCTCTCCCTCGGACCCTCTCCCTGCCTCTCCCCCCCTCTCCCTCCCTCTCCCTCCCTCTCGTCTGGACCCTCTCCCTCCTTCTCCCTCCCTCTCGCCTGGACCCTCTCCATTCCTCTCCCTCCCTCTCGCCTGGACCCTCTCCCTCCCTCTCCCTCCCTCTCCCTCCCTCGCCCTCCTTCTCGTCTGGACCCTCTCTCTCCGTCTCCCTCCCGCTGCCTCCCTCTCCCTCCTTCTCGTCTGGCCCCTCTCCCTCCTTCTCCCTCCCTCTTGCCTGGACCCTCTCCATTCCTCTCCCTCCCTCTCGTCTGGACCCTCTCCCTCCCTCTCCCTCCGTCTGCCTCCCTCTCCCTCCTTCTCGTCTGGACCCTCTCTCTCCCTCTCCCTCCCGCTGCCTCCCTCTCCCGCCCTCTCGCCTGGCCCCTCTCCTTTCCTCTCCCTCCCTCTCCTCTGGATCATCTCCCTCCCTCTCCCTCCCTCTCGCCTGGACCCTCTCCCTCCCTCTCCCTCCCTTTCCCTCGGACCCTCTCCATTCCTCTCCCTCCCTCTCGCCTGGACCCCCTCCCTCCCTCTCCCTCCGTCTGCCTCCCTCTCCCTCCCTCTCGCCTGGACCCTCTCCTTTCCTCTCCCTCCCTCTCCTCTGGATTATCTCCCTCCCTCTCCCTCCCTCTCGCCTGGACCCTCTCCCGCCGTCTCCCTCCCTGTCCCTCGGACCCTCTCCCTCCCTCTCCCTCCCTCTCCCTCCCTCTTATCTGGATCATCTCCTTCCCTCTCCCCTGGATCCTCTCCCTCCCTCTCCGTCTCTCTCCCGAGGTCCTTCTCCCGCCCTCTCCCTCCCTCTCGCCTGTACCCTCTCCCTCCCTCTCTCCTGGAACCTCTCCCACCCTCTCCCTCCCTCTCGCCGGGAACCTCTCTGTCCCTCTCCCTCCCTCTCGTCTGGACCCTCTCCTTCCCTCTCTCTCCCTCTGTCCTGGACCCTCTACCTCCCTCCCCTCCCTCTCGCCGGGAACCTCTCTGTCCCTCTCCCTCCCTCTCGTCTGGACCCTCTCCTTCCCTCTCTCTCCCTCTGTCCTGGACCCTCTACCTCCCTCCCCTCCCTCTCGCCTGGAACCTCTCTGTCCCTCTCCCTCCTTCTCCACTGGACCCTCTCTATCCATCTCCCTCCCTGTCGCCTGGAGCCTCACCCTTCCTCTCCCTCACTCTCCCTCGGACCCTCTCCCTGCCTCTCCCCCCCTCTGCCTCCCTCTCCCTCCCTCTCGTCTGGACCCTCTCCCTCCTTCTCCCTCCCTCTCGCCTGGACCCTCTCCATTCCTCTCCCTCCCTCTCTCCTGGACCCTCTCCCTCCCTCTCCCTCCCTCTGCCTCCCTCTCCCTCCTTCTCGTCTGGACCCTCTCTCTCCCTCTCCCTCCCGCTGCCTCCCTCTCCCTTCCCTCTCGTCTGGACCCTCTCTCTCACTCTCCCTCCCTCTCCCCTGGAACCTCTCCCGCCCTCTCCCTCCCTCTCGTCTGGACCCTCTCCCTCCCTCTCCCTCCTTCTCGTCTGGACCCTCTCCCGCCCTCTCCCTCCCTCTTGCCTGGACCCTCTTCCTCCCTCTCCCTCCCTCTCCCCTGGACCCTCTCCCTCCCTCTCCCTCCTTCACGTCTGGACCCTCTCCCTGCCTCTCCCTCCCTCTCCCCTGCAGCCTCTCCCGCCCTCTCCCTCCCTCTTGTCTGGACCCTCTTCCTCCCTCTCCCTCCCCCTCCCTCCATTTCCCTCGAACCCTCTCCCTTCCTCTCCCTCCCTCTCCCTCGGACCCTCTGCCTGCCTCTCCCCCCCTCTCCCTCCCTCTCCCTCCCTCTCCCTCCCTCTCGCCTGGACCCTCTCCCTCCCTCTCCCTCCTTCACGTCTGGACCCTCTCCCTCCCTCTCCCTCCCTCTCCCCTGGACCCTCTCCCGCCCTCTCCCTTCCTCTCGTCTGGACCCTCTTCCTCCCTCTCCCTCCCTCTCCGTCCATTTCCCTCGGACCCTCTCCATTCCTCTCCCTCCCCCCTCGTCTGGACCCTCTCCCTCCCTCTCCTCCCTCTGCCTCCCTCTCGCCTGCACCCTCTCTCTCCCTCTCCCTCCTTTTCTCCTTTACCCACTCCCTCCCTCTCACCTGCACCCTCTCCCTGCCTCTCCCTTCCTCTCCCCTGCAGCCTCTCCCTCCCTCTCCCTCCCTCTCGTCTGGACCCTCTCCCTCCATCTCCCTCCGTCTGCCTCCCTCTCCCTCCCTCTCGCCTGGCCCCTCTCCTTTCCTCTCCCTCCCTCTCCCCTGGACCCTCTCCCTCCCTCTCCCTCCCTATCCCCTGGACCCTCTCCTGCCCTCTCCCTACCTCTCGCCTGGACCCTCTCCCTCCCTCTCCCTTCCTCTCGTCTGGACCCTCTTCCTCCCTGTCCCTCTCTCTCCCTCCATTTCCCTCGTACCCTCTCCATTCCTCTCCCTCCCTCTCGCCTGGACCCTCTCCCTCCCTCTGCCTCCCTCTGCCTCCCTCTCCCTCCTTCTCGTCTGGACTCTCTCCCTCCCTCTCCTTCCCTCTCTCCTGTACCCTCTCTGTCCCTCTCCCTCCCCCTTCCTCCCTCTCCCTTCCTCTCGGCTGGAACCTCTCCCGCCCTCTCCTTCCCTGTCGCCTGGACCCTCTTTCTCCCTCTCCCCTGAACCCTCTCTGTCCCTCTCCCTCCCTCTCGCATAGACCCTCTCCCTCCCGCTCCCTCCCTCTCTCCTGCACCCTCTCCTCCCCCTCCCTCCATTTCCCTCGAACCCTCTCCATTCCTCTCCCTCCCTCTCCCTCGGACCCTCTCCCTCCCTCTCCCTCGGACCCTCTCCCTGCCTCTCCCCCCCTCTCCCTCCCTCTCCCTCCCTCTCGTCTGGACCCTCTCCCTCCTTCTCCCTCCCTCTCGCCTGGACCCTCTCCATTCCTCTCCCTCCCTCTCGCCTGGACCCTCTCCCTCCCTCTCCCTCCCTCTGCCTCCCTCTCCCTCCTTCTCGTCTGGACCCTCTCTGTCCGTCTCCCTCCCGCTGCCTCCCTCTCCCTCCTTCTCGTCTGGCCCCTCTCCCTCCTTCTCCCTCCCTCTTGCCTGGACCCTCTCCATTCCTCTCCCTCCCTCTCGCCTGGACCCTCTCCCTCCGTCTACCTCCCTCTCCCTCCCTCTCGCCTGGACCCTCTCCCTCCCTCTCCCTCCGTCTGCCTCCCTCTCCCTCCCTCTCGTCTGGACCCTCTCCTTTCCTCTCCCTCCCTCTCGCCTGGACCTTCTCCATTCCTCTCCCTCCCTCTCGTCTGGCTCCCTCTCCCTCCCTCTCCCTCCCTCTCCCTCCGTCTGCCTCCCTCTCCCTCCCTCTCGTCTGGACCCTCTCCCTCCCTCTCCCTCCGTCTGCCACCCTCTCTCTCCCTCTCGTCTGGACCCTCTCCCTCCCTCTCCCTCCTTCACGTCTGGACCCTCTCCCTGCCTCTCCCTCCCTCTCCCCTGCAGCCTCTCCCGCCCTCTCCCTCCCTCTTGTCTGGACCCTCTTCCTCCCTCTCCCTCCCCCTCCCTCCATTTCCCTCGAACCCTCTCCCTTCCTCTCCCTCCCTCTCCCTCGGACCCTCTGCCTGCCTCTCCCCCCCTCTCCCTCCCTCTCCCTCCCTCTCCCTCCCTCTCGCCTGGACCCTCTCCCTCCCTCTCCCTCCTTCACGTCTGGACCCTCTCCCTCCCTCTCCCTCCCTCTCCCCTGGACCCTCTCCCGCCCTCTCCCTCCCTCTCGTCTGGACCCTCTTCCTCCCTCTCCCTCCCTCTCCGTCCATTTCCCTCGGACCCTCTCCATTCCTCTCCCTCCCCCCTCGTCTGGACCCTCTCCCTCCCTCTCCTCCCTCTGCCTCCCTCTCGCCTGCACCCTCTCTCTCCCTCTCCCTCCTTTTCTCCTTTACCCACTCCCTCCCTCTCACCTGCACCCTCTCCCTGCCTCTCCCTTCCTCTCCCCTGCAGCCTCTCCCTCCCTCTCCCTCCCTCTCGTCTGGACCCTCTCCCTCCATCTCCCTCCGTCTGCCTCCCTCTCCCTCCCTCTCGCCTGGCCCCTCTCCTTTCCTCTCCCTCCCTCTCCCCTGGACCTTCTCCATTCCTCTCCCTCCCTATCCCCTGGACCCTCTCCTGCCCTCTCCCTACCTCTCGCCTGGACTCTCTCCCTCCCTCTCCTTCCCTCTCTCCTGTACCCTCTCTGTCCCTCTCCCTCCCCCTTCCTCCCTCTCCCTTCCTCTCGGCTGGAACCTCTCCCGCCCTCTCCTTCCCTGTCGCCTGGACCCTCTTTCTCCCTCTCCCCTGAACCCTCTCTGTCCCTCTCCCTCCCTCTCGCATAGACCCTCTCCCTCCCGCTCCCTCCCTCTCTCCTGCACCCTCTCCTCCCCCTCCCTCCATTTCCCTCGAACCCTCTCCATTCCTCTCCCTCCCTCTCCCTCGGACCCTCTCCCTCCCTCTCCCTCGGACCCTCTCCCTGCCTCTCCCCCCCTCTCCCTCCCTCTCCCTCCCTCTCGTCTGGACCCTCTCCCTCCTTCTCCCTCCCTCTCGCCTGGACCCTCTCCATTCCTCTCCCTCCCTCTCGCCTGGACCCTCTCCCTCCCTCTCCCTCCCTCTGCCTCCCTCTCCCTCCTTCTCGTCTGGACCCTCTCTGTCCGTCTCCCTCCCGCTGCCTCCCTCTCCCTCCTTCTCGTCTGGCCCCTCTCCCTCCTTCTCCCTCCCTCTTGCCTGGACCCTCTCCATTCCTCTCCCTCCCTCTCGCCTGGACCCTCTCCCTCCGTCTACCTCCCTCTCCCTCCCTCTCGCCTGGACCCTCTCCCTCCCTCTCCCTCCGTCTGCCTCCCTCTCCCTCCCTCTCGCCTGGCCCCTCTCCTTTCCTCTCCCTCCCTCTCGCCTGGACCTTCTCCATTCCTCTCCCTCCCTCTCGTCTGGCTCCCTCTCCCTCCCTCTCCCTCCCTCTCCCTCCGTCTGCCTCCCTCTCCCTCCCTCTCGTCTGGACCCTCTCCCTCCCTCTCCCTCCGTCTGCCACCCTCTCTCTCCCTCTCGTCTGGACCCTCTCCCTCCCTCTCCCTCCCTCTCGTCTGGACCCTCTCCCTCCTTCTCCCTCCCTCTCGCCTGGACCCTCTCCATTCCTCTCCCTCCCTCTCTCCTGGACCCTCTCCCTCCCTCTCCCTCCCTCTGCCTCCCTCTCCCTCCTTCTCGTCTGGACCCTCTCTCTCCCTCTCCCTCCCGCTGCCTCCCTCTCCCTTCCCTCTCGTCTGGACCCTCTCTCTCACTCTCCCTCCCTCTCCCCTGGAACCTCTCCCGCCCTCTCCCTCCCTCTCTCCTGGACCCTCTCCCTCCCTCTCCCTCCTTCTCGTCTGGACCCTCTCCCGCCCTCTCCCTCCCTCTCGTCTGGACCCTCTTCCTCCCTCTCCCTCCCTCTCCCCTGGACCCTCTCCCTCCCTCTCCCTCCTTCACGTCTGGACCCTCTCCCTGCCTCTCCCTCCCTCTCCCCTGCAGCCTCTCCCGCCCTCTCCCTCCCTCTTGTCTGGACCCTCTTCCTCCCTCTCCCTCCCTCTGCCTCCCTCTCGCCTGCACCCTCTCTCTCCCTCTCCCTCCTTTTCTCCTTTACCCACTCCCTCCCTCTCACCTGCACCCTCTCCCTGCCTCTCCCTTCCTCTCCCCTGCAGCCTCTCCCTTCCTCTCCCTCCCTCTTGTCTGGACCCTCTCCCTCCCTCTCCCTCCCTCTCCCTCCCTCTGCCTCCCTCTCCCTCCTTCTCGTCTGGACCCTCTCTCTCCCTCTCCCTCCCGCTGCCTCCCTCTCCCTCTTTCTCATCTGGACCCTCTCTCTCCCTCTCCCTCCCTCTCGTCTGGACCCTCTCCCTCCTTCTCCCTCCCTCTCGCCTGGACCCTCTCCATTCCTCTCCCTCCCTCTCTCCTGGACCCTCTCCCTCCCTCTCCCTCCCTCTGCCTCCCTCTCCCTCCTTCTCGTCTGGACCCTCTCTCTCCCTCTCCCTCCCGCTGCCTCCCTCTCCCTTCCCTCTCGTCTGGACCCTCTCTCTCACTCTCCCTCCCTCTCCCCTGGACCCTCTCCCGCCCTCTCCCTCCCTCTCCCTCCATTTCCCTCGGACCCTCTCCATTCCTCTCCCTCCCTCTCGTCTGGACCCTCTCCCTCCCTCTCCCTCCGTCTGCCTCCCTCTCCCTCCCTCTCGTCTGGACCCTCTCTCTCCCTCTCCCTCCGTCTGCCTCCCTCTCCCGCCCGCTCGCCTGGCCCCTCTCCTTTCCTCTCCCTCCCTCTCCTCTGGATCATCTCCCTCCCTCTCCCTCCCTCTCGCCTGGACCCTCTCCCTCCCTCTCCCTCCCTTTCCCTCGGACCCTCTCCATTCCTCTCCCTCCCTCTCGCCTGGACCCTCTCCCTCCCTCTCCCTCCGTCTACCTCCCTCTCCCTCCCTCTCGCCTGGACCCTCTCCCGCCGTCTCCCTCCGTCTGCCTCCCTCTCCCTCCCTCTCGCCTGGCCCCTCTCCTTTCCTCTCCCTCCCTCTCGCCTGGACCTTCTCCATTCCTCTCCCTCCCTCTCCCTCCTTCTCGTCTGGACCCTCTCCCTCCCTCTCCCTCCTTCTCGTCTGGACCCTCTCCCTCCCTCTCCCTCCCTCTCCCCTGGACCCTCTCCCGCCCTCTCCCTCCCTCTCCGTCCATTTCCCTCGGACCCTCTCCATTCCTCTCCCTCCCCCTCGTCTGGACCCTCTCCCTCCCTCTCCTCCCTCTGCCTCCCTCTCGCCTGCACCCTCTCTCTCCCTCTCCCTCCTTTTCTCCTTTACCCACTCCCTCCCTCTCACCTGCACCCTCTCCCTGCCTCTCCCCCCTCTCCCCTGCAGCCTCTCCCTCCCTCTCCCTCCCTCTCGTCTGGACCCTCTCCCTCCCTCTCCCTCCGTCTGCCTCCCTCTCCCTCCCTCTCGCCTGGCCCCTCTCCTTTCCTCTCCCTCCCTCTCGTCTTGCTCCCTCTCCCTCCCTCTCCCTCCCTCTCCCTCCGTCTGCCTCCCTCTCCCTCCCTCTCTCCTGGACCCTCTCCCTCCCTCTCCCTCCGTCTGCCACCCTCTCCCTCCCTCTCGTCTGGACCGTCTCCCTCCCTCTCCCTCCCTCTCGTCTGGACCCTCTCCCTCCTTCTCCCTCCCTCTCGCCTGGACCCTCTCCATTCCTCTCCCTCCCTCTCTCCTGGACCCTCTCCCTCCCTCTCCCTCCCTCTGCCTCCCTCGCCCTCCTTCTCGTCTGGACCCTCTCTCTCCCTCTCCCTCCCGCTGCCTCCCTCTCCCTTCCCTCTCGTCTGGACCCTCTCTCTCACTCTCCCTCCCTCTCCCCTGGACCCTCTCCCGCCCTCTCCCTCCCTCTCCTCTGGATCATCTCCCTCCCTCTCCCTCCCTCTCGCCTGGACCCTCTCCCTCCCTCTCCCTCCCTTTCCCTCGGACCCTCTCCATTCCTCTCCCTCCCTCTCGCCTGGAACCTCTCCCTCCCTCTCCCTCCGTCTACCTCCCTCTCCCTCCCTCTCGCCTGGACCCTCTCCCTCCCTCTCCCTCCGTCTGCCTCCCTCTCCCTCCCTCTCGCCTGGCCCCTCTCCTTTCCTCTCCCTCCCTCTCGCCTGGACCTTCTCCATTCCTCTCCCTCCCTCTCGTCTGGCTCCCTCTCCCTCCCTCTCCCTCCCTCTCCCTCCGTCTGCCACCCTCTCCCTCCCTCTCGTCTGGACCCTCTCCCTCCCTCTCCCTCCCTCTCGTCTGGACCCTCTCCCTCCTTCTCCCTCCCTCTCGCCTGGACCCTCTCCATTCCTCTCCCTCCCTCTCTCCTGGACCCTCTCCCTCCCTCTCCCTCCCTCTGCCTCCCTCTCCCTCCTTCTCGTCTGGACCCTCTCTCTCCCTCTCCCTCCCGCTGCCTCCCTCTCCCTTCCCTCTCGTCTGGACCCTCTCTCTCACTCTCCCTCCCTCTCCCCTGGAACCTCTCCCGCCCTCTCCCTCCCTCTCGTCTGGACCCTCTCCCTCCCTCTCCCTCCTTCTCGTCTGGACCCTCTCCCGCCCTCTCCCTCCCTCTTGCCTGGACCCTCTTCCTCCCTCTCCCTCCCTCTCCCCTGGACCCTCTCCCTCCCTCTCCCTCCTTCACGTCTGGACCCTCTCCCTGCCTCTCCCTCCCTCTCCCCTGCAGCCTCTCCCGCCCTCTCCCTCCCTCTTGTCTGGACCCTCTTCCTCCCTCTCCCTCCCCCTCCCTCCATTTCCCTCGAACCCTCTCCCTTCCTCTCCCTCCCTCTCCCTCGGACCCTCTGCCTGCCTCTCCCCCCCTCTCCCTCCCTCTCCCTCCCTCTCGCCTGGACCCTCTCCCTCCCTCTCCCTCCTTCACGTCTGGACCCTCTCCCTCCCTCTCCCTCCCTCTCCCCTGGACCCTCTCCCGCCCTCTCCCTCCCTCTCGTCTGGACCCTCTTCCTCCCTCTCCCTCCCTCTCCGTCCATTTCCCTCGGACCCTCTCCATTCCTCTCCCTCCCCCCTCGTCTGGACCCTCTCCCTCCCTCTCCTCCCTCTGCCTCCCTCTCGCCTGCACCCTCTCTCTCCCTCTCCCTCCTTTTCTCCTTTACCCACTCCCTCCCTCTCACCTGCACCCTCTCCCTGCCTCTCCCTTCCTCTCCCCTGCAGCCTCTCCCTCCCTCTCCCTCCCTCTCGTCTGGACCCTCTCCCTCCATCTCCCTCCGTCTGCCTCCCTCTCCCTCCCTCTCGCCTGGCCCCTCTCCTTTCCTCTCCCTCCCTCTCCCCTGGACCTTCTCCATTCCTCTCCCTCCCTATCCCCTGGACCCTCTCCTGCCCTCTCCCTACCTCTCGCCTGGACCCTCTCCCTCCCTCTCCCTTCCTCTCGTCTGGACCCTCTTCCTCCCTGTCCCTCTCTCTCCCTCCATTTCCCTCGTACCCTCTCCATTCCTCTCCCTCCCTCTCGCCTGGACCCTCTCCCTCCCTCTGCCTCCCTCTGCCTCCCTCTCCCTCCTTCTCGTCTGGACTCTCTCCCTCCCTCTCCTTCCCTCTCTCCTGTACCCTCTCTGTCCCTCTCCCTCCCCCTTCCTCCCTCTCCCTTCCTCTCGGCTGGAACCTCTCCCGCCCTCTCCTTCCCTGTCGCCTGGACCCTCTTTCTCCCTCTCCCCTGAACCCTCTCTGTCCCTCTCCCTCCCTCTCGCATAGACCCTCTCCCTCCCGCTCCCTCCCTCTCTCCTGCACCCTCTCCTCCCCCTCCCTCCATTTCCCTCGAACCCTCTCCATTCCTCTCCCTCCCTCTCCCTCGGACCCTCTCCCTCCCTCTCCCTCGGACCCTCTCCCTGCCTCTCCCCCCCTCTCCCTCCCTCTCCCTCCCTCTCGTCTGGACCCTCTCCCTCCTTCTCCCTCCCTCTCGCCTGGACCCTCTCCATTCCTCTCCCTCCTTCTCGTCTGGACCCTCTCTGTCCGTCTCCCTCCCGCTGCCTCCCTCTCCCTCCTTCTCGTCTGGCCCCTCTCCCTCCTTCTCCCTCCCTCTTGCCTGGACCCTCTCCATTCCTCTCCCTCCCTCTCGTCTGGACCCTCTCCCTCCCTCTCCCTCCCGCTGCCTCCCTCTCCCTCCCTCTCGCCTGGACCCTCTCCTTTCCTCTCCCTCCCTCTCCTCTGGATTATCTCCCTCCCTCTCCCTCCCTCTCGCCTGGACCCTCTCCCGCTGTCTCCCTCCCTGTCCCTCGGACCCTCTCCCTCCCTCTCCCTCCCTCTCCCTCCCTCTTATCTGGATCATCTCCTTCCCTCTCCCCTGGATCCTCTCCCTCCCTGTCCGTCTCTCTCCCGAGGTCCTTCTCCCGCCCTCTCCCTCCCTCTCGCCTGTACCCTCTCCCTCCCTCTCTCCTGGAACCTCTCCCACCCTCTCCCTCCCTCTCGCCGGGAACCTCTCTGTCCCTCTCCCTCCCTCTCGTCTGGACCCTCTCCTTCCCTCTCTCTCCCTCTGTCCTGGACCCTCTCCCTCCCCCTTCCTCCCTCTCCCCTCCTCACGGCTGGAACGTCTCCCGCCCTCTCCTTCCCTCTCGCCTGGACCCTCTTTCTCCCTCTCTCTCCCTCTCCCCTGGACCCTCTCTGTCCCACTCCCTCCCTCTCCCCTGGACCCTCTCCCTCCCGCTCCCTCCCTCTCTCCTGTACCCTCTCCCTCCCTCTCCCTCCCTCTTCCTCCCTCTCCCTTCCTCTCGGCTGGAACCTCTCCCGCCCTCTCCTTCCCTGTCGCCTGGACCCTCTTTCTCCCTCTCCCTCCCTCTCCCCTGGACCCTCTCTGTCCCTCTCCCTCCCTCTCTCCTGCACCCTCTCCTCCCCCTCCCTCCATTTCCCTCGAACCCTCTCCCTTCCTCTCCCTCCCTCTCGCCTGGACTCTCTCCCTCCCTCTCCCTCCTTCTCGTCTGGACCCTCTCCCTCCCTCTCCCTCCCTCTCCCCCGGACCCTCTCCCGCCCTCTCCCGCCCTCTCGCCTGGACCCTCTCCCTCCCTCTCCCTCCTTCTCGTCTGGACCCTCTCCCTCCCTCTCCCTCCCTCTCCCCTGGACCCTCTCCCGCCCTCTCCCTCCCTCTCCGTCCATTTCCCTCGGACCCTCTCCATTCCTCTCCCTCCCCCTCGTCTGGACCCTCTCCCTCCCTCTCCTCCCTCTGCCTCCCTCTCGCCTGCACCCTCTCTCTCCCTCTCCGTCCTTTTCTCCTTTACCCACTCCCTCCCTCTCACCTGCACCCTCTCCCTGCCTCTCCCCCCTCTCCCCTGCAGCCTCTCCCTCCCTCTCCCTCCCTCTCGTCTGGACCCTCTCCCTCCCTCTCCCTCCGTCTGCCTCCCTCTCCCTCCCTCTCGCCTGGCCCCTCTCCTTTCCTCTCCCTCCCTCTCGTCTTGCTCCCTCTCCCTCCCTCTCCCTCCCTCTCCCTCCGTCTGCCTCCCTCTCCCTCCCTCTCGCCTGGACCCTCTCCCTCCCTCTCCCTCCGTCTGCCACCCTCTCCCTCCCTCTCGTCTGGACCCTCTCCCTCCATCTCCCTCCCTCTCGTCTGGACCCTCTCCCTCCTTCTCCCTCCCTCTCGCCTGGACCCTCTCCATTCCTCTCCCTCCCTCTCTCCTGGACCCTCTCCCTCCCTCTCCCTCCCTCTGCCTCCCTCGCCCTCCTTCTCGTCTGGACCCTCTCTCTCACTCTCCCTCCCGCTGCCTCCCTCTCCCTTCCCTCTCGTCTGGACCCTCTCTCTCACTCTCCCTCCCTCTCCCCTGGACCCTCTCCCGCCCTCTCCCTCCCTCTCCTCTGGATCATCTCCCTCCCTCTCCCTCCCTCTCGCCTGGACCCTCTCCCTCCCTCTCCCTCCCTTTCCCTCGGACCCTCTCCATTCCTCTCCCTCCCTCTCGCCTGGACCCTCTCCCTCCCTCTCCCTCCGTCTACCTCCCTCTCCCTCCCTCTCGCCTGGACCCTCTCCCTCCCTCTCCCTCCGTCTGCCTCCCTCTCCCTCCCTCTCGCCTGGCCCCTCTCCTTTCCTCTCCCTCCCTCTCGCCTGGACCTTCTCCATTCCTCTCCCTCCTTCTCGTCTGGCTCCCTCTCCCTCCCTCTCCCTCCCTCTCCCTCCGTCTGCCTCCCTCTCCCTCCCTCTCGTCTGGACCCTCTCCCTCCCTCTCCCTCCGTCTGCCACCCTGTCCCTCCCTCTCGTCTGGACCCTCTCCCTCCCTCTCCCTCCCTCTCGTCTGGACCCTCTCCCTCCTTCTCCCTCCCTCTCGCCTGGACCCTCTCCATTCCTCTCCCTCCCTCTCTCCTGGACCCTCTCCCTCCCTCTCCCTCCCTCTGCCTCCCTCTCCCTCCTTCTCGTCTGGACCCTCTCTCTCCCTCTCCCTCCCGCTGCCTCCCTCTCCCTTCCCTCTCGTCTGGACCCTCTCTCTCACTCTCCCTCCCTCTCCCCTGGAACCTCTCCCGCCCTCTCCCTCCCTCTCGCCTGGACCCTCTCCCTCCCTCTCCCTCCCTCTCGTCTGGACCCTCTCCCGCCCTCTCCCTCCCTCTCGTCTGGACCCTCTTCCTCCCTCTCCCTCCCTCTCCCCTGGACCCTCTCCCTCCCTCTCCCTCCTTCACGTCTGGACCCTCTCCCTGCCTCTCCCTCCCTCTCCCCTGCAGCCTCTCCCGCCCTCTCCCTCCCTCTTGTCTGGACCCTCTTCCTCCCTCTCCCTCCCTCTGCCTCCCTCTCGCCTGCACCCTCTCTCTCCCTCTCCCTCCTTTTCTCCTTTACCCACTCCCTCCCTCTCACCTGCACCCTCTCCCTGCCTCTCCCTTCCTCTCCCCTGCAGCCTCTCCCTTCCTCTCCCTCCCTCTCGTCTGGACCCTCTCCCTCCCTCTCCCTCCCTCTCCCTCCCTCTGCCTCCCTCTCCCTCCTTCTCGTCTGGACCCTCTCTCTCCCTCTCCCTCCCGCTGCCTCCCTCTCCCTCCTTCTCGTCTGGACCCTCTCCCTCCCTCTCCCTCCCTCTCGTCTAGACCCTCTTCCTCCTTCTCCCTCCCTCTCTCCTAGACCCTCTCCCTCCCTCTCCGTCCATTTCCCTCGGACCCTCTCCATTCCTCTCCCTCCCCCTCGTCTGGACCCTCTCCCTCCCTCTCCTCCCTCTGCCTCCCTCTCGCCTGCACCCTCTCTCTCCCTCTCCCTCCTTTTCTCCTTTACCCACTCCCTCCCTCTCACCTGCACCCTCTCCCTGCCTCTCCCCCCTCTCCCCTGCAGCCTCTCCCTCCCTCTCCCTCCCTCTCGTCTGGACCCTCTCCCTCCCTCTCCCTCCGTCTGCCTCCCTCTCCCTCCCTCTCGCCTGGCCCCTCTCCTTTCCTCTCCCTCCCTCTCGTCTTGCTCCCTCTCCCTCCCTCTCCCTTCCTCTCCCTCCGTCTGCCTCCCTCTCCCTCCCTCTCGCCTGGACCCTCTCCCTCCCTCTCCCTCCCTCTCCCTCCTTCTCGTCTGGACTCTCTCCCTCCCTCTCCTTCCCTCTCGCCTGGACGCTCTCCCTCCTTCTCCCTCCCTCTCGCCTGGATCCTCTTCCTCCCTCTCCCTCCCTCTCCCCTGGAACCTCTCCCTCCCTCTCCCTCCCTCTCCCTCCTTCTCGTCTGGACTCTCTCCCTCCCTCTCCTTCCCTCTCGCCTGGACGCTCTCCCTCCTTCTCCCTCCCTCTCGCCTGGATCCTCTTCCTCCCTCTCCCTCCCTCTCCCCTGGAACCTCTCCCGCCCTCTCCCTCCCTATCGTCTGGACCCTTTTCCTCCCGCTCCCTCCCTCTCCCTCCATTTCCCTCGGACCCTCTCCACTCCTCTCCCTCCCTCTCGTCTGGACCCTCTCCCTCCCTCTCCCTTCGTCTGCCTCCCTCTACCTCCCTCTCGTCTGGACCCTCTCCCTCCATCTCCCTCCGTCTGCCTCCCGCTCCCGCCCGCTCGCCTGGCCCCTCTCCTTTCCTCTCCCTCCCTCTCCCCTGGACCCTCTCCATTCCTCTCCCTCCCTCTCCCCTGGACCCTCTCCTGCCCTCTCCCTCCCTCTCGCCTGGACCCTCTCCCTCCCTCTCCCTCCTTCTCGTCTGGACCCTCTCCCTCCCTCTCCCCTTCAGCCTCTCCCGCCCTCTCCCTCCCTCTCGTCTGCACCCTCTTCCTCCCTGTCCCTCTCTCTCCCTCCATTTCCCTCGTACCCTCTCCATTCCTCTCCCTCCCTCTCGCCTGGACCCTCTCCCTCCCTCTGCCTCCCTCTGCCTCCCTCTCCCTCCTTCTCGTCTGGACTCTCTCCCTCCCTCTCCTTCCCTCTCTCCTGTACCCTCTCTGTCCCTCTTCCTCCCTCTGCCTCCCTCTCCCTCCTTCGCGTCTGGACCCTCTCTCTCCCTCTCCCTCCCGCTGCCTCCCTCTCCCTCCTTCTCGTCTGGACCCTCTCCCTCCCTCTCCCTCCCTCTCGTCTGGACCCTCTCCCTCCTTCTCCCTCCCTCTCTCCTGGACCCTCTCCCTCCCTCTCCCTCCCTCTGCCTCCCTCTCCCTCCTTCTCGTCTGGACCCTCTCTCTCCCTCTCCCTCTCGCTGCCTCCCTCTCCCTTCCCTCTCGTCTGGACCCTCTCTCTCACTCTCCCTCCCTCTCCCCTGGACCCTCTCCCGCCCTCTCCCTCTCTCTCGTATGGACCCTCTCCCTCCCTCTCCCTCCCTTTCCCTCCATTTCCCTCGGACCCTCTCCACTCCTCTCCCTCCCTCTCGTCTGGACCCTCTCCCTCCCTCTCCCTTCGTCTGCCTCCCTCTACCTCCCTCTCGTCTGGACCCTCTCCCTCCATCTCCCTCCGTCTGCCTCCCTCTCCCTCCCTCTCGCCTGGCCCCTCTCCTTTCCTCTCCCTCCCTCTCCCCTGGACCTTCTCCATTCCTCTCCCTCCCTCTCCCCTGGACCCTCTCCTGCCCTCTCCCTCCCTCTCGCCTGGACCCTCTCCCTCCCTCTCCCTCCTTCTCGTCTGGACCCTCTCCCTCCCTCTCCCTCCCTCTCCCCTTCAGCCTCTCCCGCCCTCTCCCTCCCTCTCGTCTGGACCCTCTTCCTCCCTGTCCCTCTCTCTCCCTCCATTTCCCTCGTACCCTCTCCATTCCTCTCCCTCCCTCTCGCCTGGACCCTCTCCCTGCCTCTCCCTCCCTCTGCCTCCCTCTCCCTCCTTCTCGTCTGGACTCTCTCCCTCCCTCTCCTTCCCTCTCTCCTGTACCCTCTCTGTCCCTCTCCCTCCCCCTTCCTCCCTCTCCCTTCCTCTCGGCTGGAACCTCTCCCGCCCTCTCCTTCCCTGTCGCCTGGACCCTCTTTCTCCCTCTCCCCTGAACCCTCTCTGTCCCTCTCCCTCCCTCTCGCCTAGACCCTCTCCCTCCCGCTCCCTCCCTCTCTCCTGCACCCTCTCCTCCCCCTCCCTCCATTTCCCTCGAACCCTCTCCATTCCTCTCCCTCCCTCTCCCTCGGACCCTCTCCCTGCCTCTCCCCCCCTCTCCCTCCCTCTCCCTCCCTCTCGTCTGGACCCTCTCCCTCCTTCTCCCTCCCTCTCGCCTGGACCCTCTCCATTCCTCTCCCTCCCTCTCGCCTGGACCCTCTCCCTCCCTCTCCCTCCCTCTGCCTCCCTCTCCCTCCTTCTCGTCTGGACCCTCTCTCTCCGTCTCCCTCCCGCTGCCTCCCTCTCCCTCCTTCTCGTCTGGACCCTCTCCCTCCTTCTCCCTCCCTCTTGCCTGGACCCTCTCCATTCCTCTCCCTCCCTCTCGTCTGGACCCTCTCCCTCCCTCTCCCTCCCTCTGCCTCCCTCTCCCTCCCTCTCGTCTGGACCCTCTCTCTCCCTCTCCCTCCGTCTGCCTCCCTCTCCCGCCCTCTCGCCTGGCCCCTCTCCTTTCCTCTCCCTCCCTCTCCTCTGGATCATCTCCCTCCCTCTCCCTCCCTCTCGCCTGGACCCTCTCCCTCCCTCTCCCTCCCTTTCCCTCGGACCCTCTCCATTCCTCTCCCTCCCTCTCGCCTGGACCCCCTCCCTCCCTCTCCCTCCGTCTGCCTCCCTCTCCCTCCCTCTCGCCTGGACCCTCTCCTTTCCTCTCCCTCCCTCTCCTCTGGATTATCTCCCTCCCTCTCCCTCCCTCTCGCCTGGACCCTCTCCCGCCGTCTCCCTCCCTGTCCCTCGGACCCTCTCCCTCCCTCTCCCTCCCTCTCCCTCCCTCTTATCTGGATCATCTCCTTCCCTCTCCCCTGGATCCTCTCCCTCCCTCTCCGTCTCTCTCCCGAGGTCCTTCTCCCGCCCTCTCCCTCCCTCTCGCCTGTACCCTCTCCCTCCCTCTCTCCTGGAACCTCTCCCACCCTCTCCCTCCCTCTCGCCGGGAACCTCTCTGTCCCTCTCCCTCCCTCTCGTCTGGACCCTCTCCTTCCCTCTCTCTCCCTGTGTCCTGGACCCTCTATCTCCCTCCCCTCCCTCTCGCCTGGAACCTCTCTGTCCCTCTCCCTCCTTCTCCACTGGACCCTCTCTATCCATCTCCCTCCCTGTCGCCTGGAGCCTCACCCTTCCTCTCCCTCACTCTCCCTCGGACCCTCTCCCTGCCTCTCCCTCCCTCTGCCTCCCTCTCCCTCCCTCTCGTCTGGACCCTCTCCCTCCTTCTCCCTCCCTCTCGCCTGGACCCTCTCCATTCCTCTCCCTCCCTCTCGTCTGGACCCTCTCCCTCCCTCTCCCTCCTTCTCGTCTGGACCCTCTCCCTCCCTCTCCCTCCCTCTCCCCCGGACCCTCTCCCGCCCTCTCCCTCCCTCTCGCCTGGACCCTCTCCCTCCCTCTCCCTCCTTCTCGCCTGGAGCCTCTCCCTCCCTCTCCCTCCCTCTCGTCTGGACCCTCTCCCGCCCTCTCCCTCCCTCTCGTCTAGCTCCCTCTCCCTCCGTCTCCCTCCCTCTCGCCTGGACCCTCTCCCTCCCTCTCCCTCCCTCTCCCTCCTTCTCGTCTGGACTCTCTCCCTCCCTCTCCTTCCCTCTCGCCTGGACGCTCTCCCTCCTTCTCCCTCCCTCTCGCCTGGATCCTCTTCCTCCCTCTCCCTCCCTCTCCCCTGGAACCTCTCCCGCCCTCTCCCTCCCTCTCGCCTGGAATCTCTCTGTCCCTCTCCCTCCTTCTCCACTGGACCCTCTCTATCCATCTCCCTTCCTGTCGCCTGGAGCCTCACCCTTCCTCTCCCTCACTCTCCCTCGGACCCTCTCCCTGCCTCTCCCCCCCTCTGCCTCCCTCTCCCTCCCTCTCGTCTGGACCCTCTCCCTCCCTCTCCCTCCCTCTCCCTCCATTTCCCTCGGACCCTCTCCACTCCTCTCCCTCCCTCTCCCTCGGACCCTCTCCCTCCCTCTCCCCCCCTCTCCCTCCCTCTCCCTCCCTCTCGTCTGGACCCTCTCCCTCCTTCTCCCTCCCTCTCGCCTGGACCCTCTCCATTCCTCTCCCTCCCTCTCGCCTGGACCCTCTCCCTCCCTCTCCCTCCCTCTGCCTCCCTCTCCCTCCTTCTCGTCTGGACCCTCTCTCTCCGTCTCCCTCCCGCTGCCTCCCTCTCCCTCCTTCTCGTCTGGCCCCTCTCCCTCCTTCTCCCTCCCTCTTGCCTGGACCCTCTCCATTCCTCTCCCTCCCTCTCGTCTGGACCCTCTCCCTCCCTCTCCCTCCGTCTGCCTCCCTCTCCCTCCTTCTCGTCTGGACCCTCTCTCTCCCTCTCCCTCCCGCTGCCTCCCTCTCCCGCCCTCTCGCCTGGCCCCTCTCCTTTCCTCTCCCTCCCTCTCCTCTGGATCATCTCCCTCCCTCTCCCTCCCTCTCGCCTGGACCCTCTCCCTCCCTCTCCCTCCCTTTCCCTCGGACCCTCTCCATTCCTCTCCCTCCCTCTCGCCTGGACCCCCTCCCTCCCTCTCCCTCCGTCTGCCTCCCTCTCCCTCCCTCTCGCCTGGACCCTCTCCTTTCCTCTCCCTCCCTCTCCTCTGGATTATCTCCCTCCCTCTCCCTCCCTCTCGCCTGGACCCTCTCCCGCCGTCTCCCTCCCTGTCCCTCGGACCCTCTCCCTCCCTCTCCCTCCCTCTCCCTCCCTCTTATCTGGATCATCTCCTTCCCTCTCCCCTGCATCCTCTCCCTCCCTCTCCGTCTCTCTCCCGAGGTCCTTCTCCCGCCCTCTCCCTCCCTCTCGCCTGTACCCTCTCCCTCCCTCTCTCCTGGAACCTCTCCCACCCTCTCCCTCCCTCTCGCCGGGAACCTCTCTGTCCCTCTCCCTCCCTCTCGTCTGGACCCTCTCCTTCCCTCTCTCTCCCTCTGTCCTGGACCCTCTACCTCCCTCCCCTCCCTCTCGCCGGGAACCTCTCTGTCCCTCTCCCTCCCTCTCGTCTGGACCCTCTCCTTCCCTCTCTCTCCCTCTGTCCTGGACCCTCTACCTCCCTCCCCTCCCTCTCGCCTGGAACCTCTCTGTCCCTCTCCCTCCTTCTCCACTGGACCCTCTCTATCCATCTCCCTCCCTGTCGCCTGGAGCCTCACCCTTCCTCTCCCTCACTCTCCCTCGGACCCTCTCCCTGCCTCTCCCCCCCTCTGCCTCCCTCTCCCTCCCTCTCGTCTGGACCCTCTCCCTCCTTCTCCCTCCCTCTCGCCTGGACCCTCTCCATTCCTCTCCCTCCCTCTCTCCTGGACCCTCTCCCTCCCTCTCCCTCCCTCTGCCTCCCTCTCCCTCCTTCTCGTCTGGACCCTCTCTCTCCCTCTCCCTCCCGCTGCCTCCCTCTCCCTTCCCTCTCGTCTGGACCCTCTCTCTCACTCTCCCTCCCTCTCCCCTGGAACCTCTCCCGCCCTCTCCCTCCCTCTCGTCTGGACCCTCTCCCTCCCTCTCCCTCCTTCTCGTCTGGACCCTCTCCCGCCCTCTCCCTCCCTCTCGTCTGGACCCTCTCTCTCACTCTCCCTCCCTCTCCCCTGGAACCTCTCCCGCCCTCTCCCTCCCTCTTGTCTGGACCCTCTTCCTCCCTCTCCCTCCCCCTCCCTCCATTTCCCTCGAACCCTCTCCCTTCCTCTCCCTCCCTCTCCCTCGGACCCTCTGCCTGCCTCTCCCCCCCTCTCCCTCCCTCTCCCTCCCTCTCCCTCCCTCTCGCCTGGACCCTCTCCCTCCCTCTCCCTCCTTCACGTCTGGACCCTCTCCCTCCCTCTCCCTCCCTCTCCCCTGGACCCTCTCCCGCCCTCTCCCTCCCTCTCGTCTGGACCCTCTTCCTCCCTCTCCCTCCCTCTCCGTCCATTTCCCTCGGACCCTCTCCATTCCTCTCCCTCCCCCCTCGTCTGGACCCTCTCCCTCCCTCTCCTCCCTCTGCCTCCCTCTCGCCTGCACCCTCTCTCTCCCTCTCCCTCCTTTTCTCCTTTACCCACTCCCTCCCTCTCACCTGCACCCTCTCCCTGCCTCTCCCTTCCTCTCCCCTGCAGCCTCTCCCTCCCTCTCCCTCCCTCTCGTCTGGACCCTCTCCCTCCATCTCCCTCCGTCTGCCTCCCTCTCCCTCCCTCTCGCCTGGCCCCTCTCCTTTCCTCTCCCTCCCTCTCCCCTGGACCTTCTCCATTCCTCTCCCTCCCTATCCCCTGGACCCTCTCCTGCCCTCTCCCTCCCTCTCGCCTGGACCCTCTCCCTCCCTCTCCCTTCCTCTCGTCTGGACCCTCTTCCTCCCTGTCCCTCTCTCTCCCTCCATTTCCCTCGTACCCTCTCCATTCCTCTCCCTCCCTCTCGCCTGGACCCTCTCCCTCCCTCTGCCTCCCTCTGCCTCCCTCTCCCTCCTTCTCGTCTGGACTCTCTCCCTCCCTCTCCTTCCCTCTCTCCTGTACCCTCTCTGTCCCTCTCCCTCCCCCTTCCTCCCTCTCCCTTCCTCTCGGCTGGAACCTCTCCCGCCCTCTCCTTCCCTGTCGCCTGGACCCTCTTTCTCCCTCTCCCCTGAACCCTCTCTGTCCCTCTCCCTCCCTCTCGCATAGACCCTCTCCCTCCCGCTCCCTCCCTCTCTCCTGCACCCTCTCCTCCCCCTCCCTCCATTTCCCTCGAACCCTCTCCATTCCTCTCCCTCCCTCTCCCTCGGACCCTCTCCCTCCCTCTCCCTCGGACCCTCTCCCTGCCTCTCCCCCCCTCTCCCTCCCTCTCCCTCCCTCTCGTCTGGACCCTCTCCCTCCTTCTCCCTCCCTCTCGCCTGGACCCTCTCCATTCCTCTCCCTCCCTCTCGCCTGGACCCTCTCCCTCCCTCTCCCTCCCTCTGCCTCCCTCTCCCTCCTTCTCGTCTGGACCCTCTCTGTCCGTCTCCCTCCCGCTGCCACCCTCTCCCTCCTTCTCGTCTGGCCCCTCTCCCTCCTTCTCCCTCCCTCTTGCCTGGACCCTCTCCATTCCTCTCCCTCCCTCTCGTCTGGACCCTCTCCCTCCCTCTCCCTCCCGCTGCCTCCCTCTCCCTCCCTCTCGCCTGGACCCTCTCCTTTCCTCTCCCTCCCTCTCCTCTGGATTATCTCCCTCCCTCTCCCTCCCTCTCGCCTGGACCCTCTCCCGCTGTCTCCCTCCCTGTCCCTCGGACCCTCTCCCTCCCTCTCCCTCCCTCTCCCTCCCTCTTATCTGGATCATCTCCTTCCCTCTCCCCTGGATCCTCTCCCTCCCTGTCCGTCTCTCTCCCGAGGTCCTTCTCCCGCCCTCTCCCTCCCTCTCGCCTGTACCCTCTCCCTCCCTCTCTCCTGGAACCTCTCCCACCCTCTCCCTCCCTCTCGCCGGGAACCTCTCTGTCCCTCTCCCTCCCTCTCGTCTGGACCCTCTCCTTCCCTCTCTCTCCCTCTGTCCTGGACCCTCTCCCTCCCCCTTCCTCCCTCTCCCCTCCTCTCGGCTGGAACGTCTCCCGCCCTCTCCTTCCCTCTCGCCTGGACCCTCTTTCTCCCTCTCTCTCCCTCTCCCCTGGACCCTCTCTGTCCCACTCCCTCCCTCTCCCCTGGACCCTCTCCCTCCCGCTCCCTCCCTCTCTCCTGTACCCTCTCCCTCCCTCTCCCTCCCTCTTCCTCCCTCTCCCTTCCTCTCGGCTGGAACCTCTCCCGCCCTCTCCTTCCCTGTCGCCTGGACCCTCTTTCTCCCTCTCCCTCCCTCTCCCCTGGACCCTCTCTGTCCCTCTCCCTCCCTCTCTCCTGCACCCTCTCCTCCCCCTCCCTCCATTTCCCTCGAACCCTCTCCCTTCCTCTCCCTCCCTCTCCCTCGGACCCTCTGCCTGCCTCTCCCCCCCTCTCCCTCCCTCTCCCTCCCTCTCGCCTGGACCCTCTCCATTCCTCTCCCTCCCTCTCGCCTGGACCCTCTCCATTCCTCTCCCTCCCTCTCGCCTGGACTCTCTCCCTCCCTCTCCCTCCTTCTCGTCTGGACCCTCTCCCTCCCTCTCCCTCCCTCTCCCCCGGACCCTCTCCCGCCCTCTCCCGCCCTCTCGCCTGGACCCTCTCCCTCCCTCTCCCTCCTTCTCGTCTGGACCCTCTCCCTCCCTCTCCCTCCCTCTCCCCTGGACCCTCTCCCGCCCTCTCCCTCCCTCTCCGTCCATTTCCCTCGGACCCTCTCCATTCCTCTCCCTCCCCCTCGTCTGGACCCTCTCCCTCCCTCTCCTCCCTCTGCCTCCCTCTCGCCTGCACCCTCTCTCTCCCTCTCCCTCCTTTTCTCCTTTACCCACTCCCTCGCTCTCACTTGCACCCTCTCCCTGCCTCTCCCCCCTCTCCCCTGCAGCCTCTCCCTCCCTCTCCCTCCCTCTCGTCTGGACCCTCTCCCTCCCTCTCCCTCCGTCTGCCTCCCTCTCCCTCCCTCTCGCCTGGCCCCTCTCCTTTCCTCTCCCTCCCTCTCGTCTTGCTCCCTCTCCCTCCCTCTCCCTCCCTCTCCCTCCGTCTGCCTCCCTCTCCCTCCCTCTCGCCTGGACCCTCTCCCTCCCTCTCCCTCCGTCTGCCACCCTCTCCCTCCCTCTCGTCTGGACCCTCTCCCTCCATCTCCCTCCCTCTCGTCTGGACCCTCTCCCTCCTTCTCCCTCCCTCTCGCCTGGACCCTCTCCATTCCTCTCCCTCCCTCTCTCCTGGACCCTCTCCCTCCCTCTCCCTCCCTCTGCCTCCCTCGCCCTCCTTCTCGTCTGGACCCTCTCTCTCACTCTCCCTCCCGCTGCCTCCCTCTCCCTTCCCTCTCGTCTGGACCCTCTCTCTCACTCTCCCTCCCTCTCCCCTGGACCCTCTCCCGCCCTCTCCCTCCCTCTCCTCTGGATCATCTCCCTCCCTCTCCCTCCCTCTCGCCTGGACCCTCTCCCTCCCTCTCCCTCCCTTTCCCTCGGACCCTCTCCATTCCTCTCCCTGCCTTTCGCCTGGACCCTCTCCCTCCCTCTCCCTCCGTCTACCTCCCTCTCCCTCCCTCTCGCCTGGACCCTCTCCCTCCCTCTCCCTCCGTCTGCCTCCCTCTCCCTCCCTCTCGCCTGGCCCCTCTCCTTTCCTCTCCCTCCCTCTCGCCTGGACCTTCTCCATTCCTCTCCCTCCTTCTCGTCTGGCTCCCTCTCCCTCCCTCTCCCTCCCTCTCCCTCCGTCTGCCTCCCTCTCCCTCCCTCTCGTCTGGACCCTCTCCCTCCCTCTCCCTCCGTCTGCCACCCTCTCCCTCCCTCTCGTCTGGACCCTCTCCCTCCCTCTGCCTCCCTCTCGTCTGGACCCTCTCCCTCCTTCTCCCTCCCTCTCGCCTGGACCCTCTCCATTCCTCTCCCTCCCTCTCTCCTGGACCCTCTCCCTCCCTCTCCCTCCCTCTGCCTCCCTCTCCCTCCTTCTCGTCTGGACCCTCTCTCTCCCTCTCCCTCCCGCTGTCTCCCTCTCCCTTCCCTCTCGTCTGGACCCTCTCTCTCACTCTCCCTCCCTCTCCCCTGGAACCTCTCCCGCCCTCTCCCTCCCTCTCGCCTGGACCCTCTCCCTCCCTCTCCCTCCTTCTCGTCTGGACCCTCTCCCGCCCTCTCCCTCCCTCTCGTCTGGACCCTCTTCCTCCCTCTCCCTCCCTCTCCCCTGGACCCTCTCCCTCCCTCTCCCTCCTTCACGTCTGGACCCTCTCCCTGCCTCTCCCTCCCTCTCCCCTGCAGCCTCTCCCGCCCTCTCCCTCCCTCTTGTCTGGACCCTCTTCCTCCCTCTCCCTCCCTCTGCCTCCCTCTCGCCTGCACCCTCTCTCTCCCTCTCCCTCCTTTTCTCCTTTACCCACTCCCTCCCTCTCACCTGCACCCTCTCCCTGCCTCTCCCTTCCTCTCCCCTGCAGCCTCTCCCTTCCTCTCCCTCCCTCTCGTCTGGACCCTCTCCCTCCCTCTCCCTCCCTCTCCCTCCCTCTGCCTCCCTCTCCCTCCTTCTCGTCTGGACCCTCTCTCTCCCTCTCCCTCCCGCTGCCTCCCTCTCCCTCCTTCTCGTCTGGACCCTCTCCCTCCCTCTCCCTCCCTCTCGTCTAGACCCTCTTCCTCCTTCTCCCTCCCTCTCTCCTGGACCCTCTCCCTCCCTCTCCGTCCATTTCCCTCGGACCCTCTCCATTCCTCTCCCTCCCCCTCGTCTGGACCCTCTCCCTCCCTCTCCTCCCTCTGCCTCCCTCTCGCCTGCACCCTCTCTCTCCCTCTCCCTCCTTTTCTCCTTTACCCACTCCCTCCCTCTCACCTGCACCCTCTCCCTGCCTCTCCCCCCTCTCCCCTGCAGCCTCTCCCTCCCTCTCCCTCCCTCTCGTCTGGACCCTCTCCCTCCCTCTCCCTCCGTCTGCCTCCCTCTCCCTCCCTCTCGCCTGGCCCCTCTCCTTTCCTCTCCCTCCCTCTCGTCTTGCTCCCTCTCCCTCCCTCTCCCTTCCTCTCCCTCCGTCTGCCTCCCTCTCCCTCCCTCTCGCCTGGACCCTCTCCCTCCCTCTCCCTCCCTCTCCCTCCTTCTCGTCTGGACCCTCTCCCTCCCTCTCCCTCCGTCTGCCTCCCTCTCCCTCCCTCTCGCCTGGCCCCTCTCCTTTCCTCTCCCTCCCTCTCGTCTTGCTCCCTCTCCCTCCCTCTCCCTTCCTCTCCCTCCGTCTGCCTCCCTCTCCCTCCCTCTCGCCTGGACCCTCTCCCTCCGTCTGCCTCCCTCTCCCTCCCTCTCGCCTGGATCCTCTTCCTCCCTCTCCCTCCCTCTCCCCTGGAACCTCTCCCGCCCTCTCCCTCCCTCTCCCTCCTTCTCGTCTGGACTCTCTCCCTCCCTCTCCTTCCCTCTCGCCTGGACGCTCTCCCTCCTTCTCCCTCCCTCTCGCCTGGATCCTCTTCCTCCCTCTCCCTCCCTCTCCCCTGGAACCTCTCCCGCCCTCTCCCTCCCTCTCGTCTGGACCCTTTTCCTCCCGCTCCCTCCCTCTCCCTCCATTTCCCTCGGACCCTCTCCACTCCTCTCCCTCCCTCTCGTCTGGACCCTCTCCCTCCCTCTCCCTTCGTCTGCCTCCCTCTACCTCCCTCTCGTCTGGACCCTCTCCCTCCATCTCCCTCCGTCTGCCTCCCTCTCCCGCCCGCTCGCCTGGCCCTTCTCCTTTCCTCTCCCTCCCTCTCCCCTGGACCCTCTCCATTCCTCTCCCTCCCTCTCCCCTGGACCCTCTCCTGCCCTCTCCCTCCCTCTCGCCTGGACCCTCTCCCTCCCTCTCCCTCCTTCTCGTCTGGACCCTCTCCCTCCCTCTCCCCTTCAGCCTCTCCCGCCCTCTCCCTCCCTCTCGTCTGCACCCTCTTCCTCCCTGTCCCTCTCTCTCCCTCCATTTCCCTCGTACCCTCTCCATTCCTCTCCCTCCCTCTCGCCTGGACCCTCTCCCTCCCTCTGCCTCCCTCTGCCTCCCTCTCCCTCCTTCTCGTCTGGACTCTCTCCCTCCCTCTCCTTCCCTCTCTCCTGTACCCTCTCTGTCCCTCTTCCTCCCTCTGCCTCCCTCTCCCTCCTTCGCGTCTGGACCCTCTCTCTCCCTCTCCCTCCCGCTGCCTCCCTCTCCCTCCTTCTCGTCTGGACCCTCTCCCTCCCTCTCCCTCCCTCTCGTCTGGACCCTCTCCCTCCTTCTCCCTCCCTCTCTCCTGGACCCTCTCCCTCCCTCTCCCTCCCTCTGCCTCCCTCTCCCTCCTTCTCGTCTGGACCCTCTCTCTCCCTCTCCCTCTCGCTGCCTCCCTCTCCCTTCCCTCTCGTCTGGACCCTCTCTCTCACTCTCCCTCCCTCTCCCCTGGACCCTCTCCCGCCCTCTCCCTCTCTCTCGTATGGACCCTCTCCCTCCCTCTCCCTCCCTTTCCCTCCATTTCCCTCGGACCCTCTCCACTCCTCTCCCTCCCTCTCGTCTGGACCCTCTCCCTCCCTCTCCCTTCGTCTGCCTCCCTCTACCTCCCTCTCGTCTGGACCCTCTCCCTCCATCTCCCTCCGTCTGCCTCCCTCTCCCTCCCTCTCGCCTGGCCCCTCTCCTTTCCTCTCCCTCCCTCTCCCCTGGACCTTCTCCATTCCTCTCCCTCCCTCTCCCCTGGACCCTCTCCTGCCCTCTCCCTCCCTCTCGCCTGGACCCTCTCCCTCCCTCTCCCTCCTTCTCGTCTGGACCCTCTCCCTCCCTCTCCCTCCCTCTCCCCTTCAGCCTCTCCCGCCCTCTCCCTCCCTCTCGTCTGGACCCTCTTCCTCCCTGTCCCTCTCTCTCCCTCCATTTCCCTCGTACCCTCTCCATTCCTCTCCCTCCCTCTCGCCTGGACCCTCTCCCTGCCTCTCCCTCCCTCTGCCTCCCTCTCCCTCCTTCTCGTCTGGACTCTCTCCCTCCCTCTCCTTCCCTCTCTCCTGTACCCTCTCTGTCCCTCTCCCTCCCCCTTCCTCCCTCTCCCTTCCTCTCGGCTGGAACCTCTCCCGCCCTCTCCTTCCCTGTCGCCTGGACCCTCTTTCTCCCTCTCCCCTGAACCCTCTCTGTCCCTCTCCCTCCCTCTCGCCTGGACCCTCTCCCTCCCGCTCCCTCCCTCTCTCCTGCACCCTCTCCTCCCCCTCCCTCCATTTCCCTCGAACCCTCTCCATTCCTCTCCCTCCCTCTCCCTCGGACCCTCTCCCTGCCTCTCCCCCCCTCTCCCTCCCTCTCCCTCCTTCTCGTCTGGACCCTCTCTCTCCCTCTCCCTCCGTCTGCCTCCCTCTCCCGCCCTCTCGCCTGGCCCCTCTCCTTTCCTCTCCCTCCCTCTCCTCTGGATCATCTCCCTCCCTCTCCCTCCCTGTCGCCTGGACCCTCTCCCTCCCTCTCCCTCCCTTTCCCTCGGACCCTCTCCATTCCTCTCCCTCCCTCTCGCCTGGACCCCCTCCCTCCCTCTCCCTCCATCTGCCTCCCTCTCCCTCCCTCTCGCCTGGACCCTCTCCTTTCCTCTCCCTCCCTCTCCTCTGGATTATCTCCCTCCCTCTCCCTCCCTCTCGCCTGGACCCTCTCCCGCCGTCTCCCTCCCTGTCCCTCGGACCCTCTCCCTCCCTCTCCCTCCCTCTCCCTCCCTCTTATCTGGATCATCTCCTTCCCTCTCCCCTGGATCCTCTCCCTCCCTCTCCGTCTCTCTCCCGAGGTCCTTCTCCCGCCCTCTCCCTCCCTCTCGCCTGTACCCTCTCCCTCCCTCTCTCCTGGAACCTCTCCCACCCTCTCCCTCCCTCTCGCCGGGAACCTCTCTGTCCCTCTCCCTCCCTCTCGTCTGGACCCTCTCCTTCCCTCTCTCTCCCTGTGTCCTGGACCCTCTATCTCCCTCCCCTCCCTCTCGCCTGGAACCTCTCTGTCCCTCTCCCTCCTTCTCCACTGGACCCTCTCTATCCATCTCCCTCCCTGTCGCCTGGAGCCTCACCCTTCCTCTCCCTCACTCTCCCTCGGACCCTCTCCCTGCCTCTCCCTCCCTCTGCCTCCCTCTCCCTCCCTCTCGTCTGGACCCTCTCCCTCCTTCTCCCTCCCTCTCGCCTGGACCCTCTCCATTCCTCTCCCTCCCTCTCGCCTGGACCCTCTCCCTCCCTCTCCCTCCTTCTCGTCTGGACCCTCTCCCTCCCTCTCCCTCCCTCTCCCCCGGACCCTCTCCCGCCCTCTCCCTCCCTCTCGCCTGGACCCTCTCCCTTCCTCTCCCTCCTTCTCGCCTGGAGCCTCTCCCTCCCTCTCCCTCCCTCTCGTCTGGACCCTCTCCCGCCCTCTCCCTCCCTCTCGTCTGGCTCCCTCTCCCTCCCTCTCCCTCCCTCTCGCCTGGACCCTCTCCCTCCCTCTCCCTCCCTCTCCCTCCTTCTCGTCTGGACTCTCTCCCTCCCTCTCCTTCCCTCTCGCCTGGACGCTCTCCCTCCTTCTCCCTCCCTCTCGCCTGGATCCTCTTCCTCCCTCTCCCTCCCTCTCCCCTGGAACCTCTCCCGCCCTCTCCCTCCCTCTCGCCTGGAATCTCTCTGTCCCTCTCCCTCCTTCTCCACTGGACCCTCTCTATCCATCTCCCTCCCTGTCGCCTGGAGCCTCACCCTTCCTCTCCCTCACTCTCCCTCGGACCCTCTCCCTGCCTCTCCCCCCCTCTGCCTCCCTCTCCCTCCCTCTCGTCTGGACCCTCTCCCTCCCTCTCCCTCCCTCTCCCTCCATTTCCCTCGGACCCTCTCCACTCCTCTCCCTCCCTCTCGTCTGGACCCTCTCCCTCCCTCTCCCTTCGTCTGCCTCCCTCTACCTCCCTCTCGTCTGGACCCTCTCTCTCCCTCTCCCTCCGTCTGCCTCCCTCTCCCGCCCTCTCGCCTGGCCCCTCTCCTTTCCTCTCCCTCCCTCTCCTCTGGATCATCTCCCTCCCTCTCCCTCCCTCTCGCCTGGACCCTCTCCCTCCCTCTCCCTCCCTTTCCCTCGGACCCTCTCCATTCCTCTCCCTCCCTCTCGCCTGGACCCCCTCCCTCCCTCTCCCTCCGTCTGCCTCCCTCTCCCTCCCTCTCGCCTGGACCCTCTCCTTTCCTCTCCCTCCCTCTCCTCTGGATTATCTCCCTCCCTCTCCCTCCCTCTCGCCTGGACCCTCTCCCGCCGTCTCCCTCCCTGTCCCTCGGACCCTCTCCCTCCCTCTCCCTCCCTCTTATCTGGATCATCTCCTTCCCTCTCCCCTGGATCCTCTCCCTCCCTCTCCGTCTCTCTCCCGAGGTCCTTCTCCCGCCCTCTCCCTCCCTCTCGCCTGTACCCTCTCCCTCCCTCTCTCCTGGAACCTCTCCCACCCTCTCCCTCCCTCTCGCCGGGAACCTCTCTGTCCCTCTCCCTCCCTCTCGTCTGGACCCTCTCCTTCCCTCTCTCTCCCTGTGTCCTGGACCCTCTATCTCCCTCCCCTCCCTCTCGCCTGGAACCTCTCTGTCCCTCTCCCTCCTTCTCCACTGGACCCTCTCTATCCATCTCCCTCCCTGTCGCCTGGAGCCTCACCCTTCCTCTCCCTCACTCTCCCTCGGACCCTCTCCCTGCCTCTCCCTCCCTCTGCCTCCCTCTCCCTCCCTCTCGTCTGGACCCTCTCCCTCCTTCTCCCTCCCTCTCGCCTGGACCCTCTCCATTCCTCTCCCTCCCTCTCGCCTGGACCCTCTCCCTCCCTCTCCCTCCTTCTCGTCTGGACCCTCTCCCTCCCTCTCCCTCCCTCTCCCCCGGACCCTCTCCCGCCCTCTCCCTCCCTCTCGCCTGGACCCTCTCCCTCCCTCTCCCTCCTTCTCGCCTGGAGCCTCTCCCTCCCTCTCCCTCCCTCTCGTCTGGACCCTCTCCCGCCCTCTCCCTCCCTCTCGTCTGGCTCCCTCTCCCTCCGTCTCCGTCCCTCTCGCCTGGACCCTCTCCCTCCCTCTCCCTCCCTCTCCCTCCTTCTCGTCTAGACTCTCTCCCTCCCTCTCCTTCCCTCTCGCCTGGACGCTCTCCCTCCTTCTCCCTCCCTCTCGCCTGGATCCTCTTCCTCCCTCTCCCTCCCTCTCCCCTGGAACCTCTCCCGCCCTCTCCCTCCCTCTCGCCTGGAATCTCTCTGTCCCTCTCCCTCCTTCTCCACTGGACCCTCTCTATCCATCTCCCTCCCTGTCGCCTGGAGCCTCACCCTTCCTCTCCCTCAATCTCCCTCGGACCCTCTCCCTGCCTCTCCCCCCCTCTGCCTCCCTCTCCCTCCCTCTCGTCTGGACCCTCTCCCTCCCTCTCCCTCCCTCTCCCTCCATTTCCCTCGGACCCTCTCCACTCCTCTCCCTCCCTCTCGTCTGGACCCTCTCCCTCCCTCTCCCTTCGTCTGCCTCCCTCTACCTCCCTCTCGTCTGGACCCTCTCCCTCCATCTCCCTCCGTCTGCCTCCCTCTCCCTCCCTCTCGCCTGGCCCCTCTCCTTTCCTCTCCCTCCCTCTCCCCTGGACCTTCTCCATTCCTCTCCCTCCCTCTCCCCTGGACCCTCTCCTGCCCTCTCCCTCCCTCTCGCCTGGACACTCTCCCTCCCTCTCCCTCCTTCTCGTCTGGACCCTCTCCCTCCCTCTCCCTCCCTCTCCCCTTCAGCCTCTCCCGCCCTCTCCCTCCCTCTCGTCTGGACCCTCTTCCTCCCTGTCCCTCTCTCTCCCTCCATTTCCCTCGTACCCTCTCCATTCCTCTCCCTCCCTCTCGCCTGGACCCTCTCCCTCCCTCTGCCTCCCTCTGCCTCCCTCTCCCTCCTTCTCGTCTGGACTCTCTCCCTCCCTCTCCTTTCCTCTCTCCTGTACCCTCTCTGTCCCTCTCCCTCCCCCTTCCTCCCTCTCCCTTCCTCTCGGCTGGAACCTCTCCCGCCCTCTCCTTCCCTGTCGCCTGGACCCTCTTTCTCCCTCTCCCCTGAACCCTCTCTGTCCCTCTCCCTCCCTCTCGCCTAGACCCTCTCCCTCCCGCTCCCTCCCTCTCTCCTGCACCCTCTCCTCCCCCTCCCTCCATTTCCCTCGAACCCTCTCCATTCCTCTCCCTCCCTCTCCCTCGGACCCTCTCCCTCCCTCTCCCCCCCTCTCCCTCCCTCTCCCTCCCTCTCGTCTGGACCCTCTCCCTCCTTCTC
This sequence comes from Struthio camelus, assembly GCF_040807025.1. Classification (NCBI taxonomy): domain Eukaryota; kingdom Metazoa; phylum Chordata; class Aves; order Struthioniformes; family Struthionidae; genus Struthio; species Struthio camelus. The sequence continues at coordinate 10,613,361 of NC_090981.1, read as the reverse complement.
CCTCCCTCTTGCCTGGACCCTCTCCATTCCTCTCCCTCCCTCTCGTCTGGACCCTCTCCCTCCCTCTCCCTCCGTCTGCCTCCCTCTCCCTCCTTCTCGTCTGGACCCTCTCTCTCCCTCTCCCTCCCGCTGCCTCCCTCTCCCGCCCTCTCGCCTGGCCCCTCTCCTTTCCTCTCCCTCCCTCTCCTCTGGATCATCTCCCTCCCTCTCCCTCCCTCTCGCCTGGACCCTCTCCCTCCCTCTCCCTCCCTTTCCCTCGGACCCTCTCCATTCCTCTCCCTCCCTCTCGCCTGGACCCCCTCCCTCCCTCTCCCTCCGTCTGCCTCCCTCTCCCTCCCTCTCGCCTGGACCCTCTCCTTTCCTCTCCCTCCCTCTCCTCTGGATTATCTCCCTCCCTCTCCCTCCCTCTCGCCTGGACCCTCTCCCGCCGTCTCCCTCCCTGTCCCTCGGACCCTCTCCCTCCCTCTCCCTCCCTCTCCCTCCCTCTTATCTGGATCATCTCCTTCCCTCTCCCCTGGATCCTCTCCCTCCCTCTCCGTCTCTCTCCCGAGGTCCTTCTCCCGCCCTCTCCCTCCCTCTCGCCTGTACCCTCTCCCTCCCTCTCTCCTGGAACCTCTCCCACCCTCTCCCTCCCTCTCGCCGGGAACCTCTCTGTCCCTCTCCCTCCCTCTCGTCTGGACCCTCTCCTTCCCTCTCTCTCCCTCTGTCCTGGACCCTCTACCTCCCTCCCCTCCCTCTCGCCGGGAACCTCTCTGTCCCTCTCCCTCCCTCTCGTCTGGACCCTCTCCTTCCCTCTCTCTCCCTCTGTCCTGGACCCTCTACCTCCCTCCCCTCCCTCTCGCCTGGAACCTCTCTGTCCCTCTCCCTCCTTCTCCACTGGACCCTCTCTATCCATCTCCCTCCCTGTCGCCTGGAGCCTCACCCTTCCTCTCCCTCACTCTCCCTCGGACCCTCTCCCTGCCTCTCCCCCCCTCTGCCTCCCTCTCCCTCCCTCTCGTCTGGACCCTCTCCCTCCTTCTCCCTCCCTCTCGCCTGGACCCTCTCCATTCCTCTCCCTCCCTCTCTCCTGGACCCTCTCCCTCCCTCTCCCTCCCTCTGCCTCCCTCTCCCTCCTTCTCGTCTGGACCCTCTCTCTCCCTCTCCCTCCCGCTGCCTCCCTCTCCCTTCCCTCTCGTCTGGACCCTCTCTCTCACTCTCCCTCCCTCTCCCCTGGAACCTCTCCCGCCCTCTCCCTCCCTCTCGTCTGGACCCTCTCCCTCCCTCTCCCTCCTTCTCGTCTGGACCCTCTCCCGCCCTCTCCCTCCCTCTTGCCTGGACCCTCTTCCTCCCTCTCCCTCCCTCTCCCCTGGACCCTCTCCCTCCCTCTCCCTCCTTCACGTCTGGACCCTCTCCCTGCCTCTCCCTCCCTCTCCCCTGCAGCCTCTCCCGCCCTCTCCCTCCCTCTTGTCTGGACCCTCTTCCTCCCTCTCCCTCCCCCTCCCTCCATTTCCCTCGAACCCTCTCCCTTCCTCTCCCTCCCTCTCCCTCGGACCCTCTGCCTGCCTCTCCCCCCCCTCTCCCTCCCTCTCCCTCCCTCTCGCCTGGACCCTCTCCCTCCCTCTCCCTCCTTCACGTCTGGACCCTCTCCCTCCCTCTCCCCTGGACCCTCTCCCGCCCTCTCCCTCCCTCTCGTCTGGACCCTCTTCCTCCCTCTCCCTCCCTCTCCGTCCATTTCCCTCGGACCCTCTCCATTCCTCTCCCTCCCCCCTCGTCTGGACCCTCTCCCTCCCTCTCCTCCCTCTGCCTCCCTCTCGCCTGCACCCTCTCTCTCCCTCTCCCTCCTTTTCTCCTTTACCCACTCCCTCCCTCTCACCTGCACCCTCTCCCTGCCTCTCCCTTCCTCTCCCCTGCAGCCTCTCCCTCCCTCTCCCTCCCTCTCGTCTGGACCCTCTCCCTCCATCTCCCTCCGTCTGCCTCCCTCTCCCTCCCTCTCGCCTGGCCCCTCTCCTTTCCTCTCCCTCCCTCTCCCCTGGACCTTCTCCATTCCTCTCCCTCCCTATCCCCTGGACCCTCTCCTGCCCTCTCCCTCCCTCTCGCCTGGACCCTCTCCCTCCCTCTCCCTTCCTCTCGTCTGGACCCTCTTCCTCCCTGTCCCTCTCTCTCCCTCCATTTCCCTCGTACCCTCTCCATTCCTCTCCCTCCCTCTCGCCTGGACCCTCTCCCTCCCTCTGCCTCCCTCTGCCTCCCTCTCCCTCCTTCTCGTCTGGACTCTCTCCCTCCCTCTCCTTCCCTCTCTCCTGTACCCTCTCTGTCCCTCTCCCTCCCCCTTCCTCCCTCTCCCTTCCTCTCGGCTGGAACCTCTCCCGCCCTCTCCTTCCCTGTCGCCTGGACCCTCTTTCTCCCTCTCCCCTGAACCCTCTCTGTCCCTCTCCCTCCCTCTCGCATAGACCCTCTCCCTCCCGCTCCCTCCCTCTCTCCTGCACCCTCTCCTCCCCCTCCCTCCATTTCCCTCGAACCCTCTCCATTCCTCTCCCTCCCTCTCCCTCGGACCCTCTCCCTCCCTCTCCCTCGGACCCTCTCCCTGCCTCTCCCCCCCTCTCCCTCCCTCTCCCTCCCTCTCGTCTGGACCCTCTCCCTCCTTCTCCCTCCCTCTCGCCTGGACCCTCTCCATTCCTCTCCCTCCCTCTCGCCTGGACCCTCTCCCTCCCTCTCCCTCCCTCTGCCTCCCTCTCCCTCCTTCTCGTCTGGACCCTCTCTGTCCGTCTCCCTCCCGCTGCCTCCCTCTCCCTCCTTCTCGTCTGGCCCCTCTCCCTCCTTCTCCCTCCCTCTTGCCTGGACCCTCTCCATTCCTCTCCCTCCCTCTCGTCTGGACCCTCTCCCTCCCTCTCCCTCCCTCTGCCTCCCTCGCCCTCCTTCTCGTCTGGACCCTCTCTCTCACTCTCCCTCCCGCTGCCTCCCTCTCCCTCCCTCTCGCCTGGACCCTCTCCTTTCCTCTCCCTCCCTCTCCTCTGGATCATCTCCCTCCCTCTCCCTCCCTCTCGCCTGGACCCTCTCCCGCTGTCTCCCTCCCTGTCCCTCGGACCCTCTCCCTCCCTCTCCCTCCCTCTCCCTCCCTCTTATCTGGATCATCTCCTTCCCTCTCCCCTGGATCCTCTCCCTCCCTCTCCGTCTCTCTCCCGAGGTCCTTCTCCCGCCCTCTCCCTCCCTCTCGCCTGTACCCTCTCCCTCCCTCTCTCCTGGAACCTCTCCCACCCTCTCCCTCCCTCTCGCCGGGAACCTCTCTGTCCCTCTCCCTCCCTCTCGTCTGGACCCTCTCCTTCCCTCTCTCTCCCTCTGTCCTGGACCCTCTCCGTCCCTCTGCCTCCGTCTGCCTCCCTCTCCCTCCTTCTCCCCTGGATCCTCTCCCGCCCTCTCCCTCCCTCTGCCTCCCTCTCCCTCCTTCTCGTCTGGACTCTCTCCCTCCCTCTCCTTCCCTCTCTCCTGTACCCTCTCTGTCCCTCTCCCTCCCCCTTCCTCCATCTCCCCTCCTCTCGGCTGGAACGTCTCCCGCCCTCTCCTTCCCTCTCGCCTGGACCCTCTTTCTCCCTCTCTCTCCCTCTCCCCTGGACCCTCTCTGTCCCACTCCCTCCCTCTCCCCTGGACCCTCTCCCTCCCGCTCCCTCCCTCTCTCCTGTACCCTCTCCCTCCCTCTCCCTCCCTCTCCCTCCCTCTCCCTTCCTCTCGGCTGGAACCTCTCCCGCCCTCTCCTTCCCTGTCGCCTGGACCCACTTTCTCCCTCTCCCTCCCTCTCCCCTGGACCCTCTCTGTCCCTCTCCCTCCCTCTCGCCTAGACCCTCTCCCTCCCGCTCCCTCCCTCTCTCCTGCACCCTCTCCTCCCCCTCCCTCCATTTCCCTCGAACCCTCTCCCTTCCTCTCCCTCCCTCTCCCTCGGACCCTCTGCCTGCCTCTCCCCCCCTCTCCCTCCCTCTCCCTCCCTCTCGTCTGGACCCTCTCCCTCCTTCTCCCTCCCTCTCGCCTGGACCCTCTCCATTCCTCTCCCTCCCTCTCGCCTGGACTCTCTCCCTCCCTCTCCCTCCTTCTCGTCTGGACCCTCTCCCTCCCTCTCCCTCCCTCTCCCCCGGACCCTCTCCCGCCCTCTCCCTCCCTCTCGCCTGGACCCTCTCCCTCCCTCTCCCTCCTTCTCGTCTGGACCCTCTCCCTCCCTCTCCCTCCCTCTCCCCTGGACCCTCTCCCGCCCTCTCCCTCCCTCTCCGTCCATTTCCCTCGGACCCTCTCCATTCCTCTCCCTCCCCCTCGTCTGGACCCTCTCCCTCCCTCTCCTCCCTCTGCCTCCCTCTCGCCTGCACCCTCTCTCTCCCTCTCCCTCCTTTTCTCCTTTACCCACTCCCTCCCTCTCATCTGCACCCTCTCCCTGCCTCTCCCCCCTCTCCCCTGCAGCCTCTCCCTCCCTCTCCCTCCCTCTCGTCTGGACCCTCTCCCTCCCTCTCCCTCCGTCTGCCTCCCTCTCCCTCCCTCTCGCCTGGCCCCTCTCCTTTCCTCTCCCTCCCTCTCGTCTTGCTCCCTCTCCCTCCCTCTCCCTCCCTCTCCCTCCGTCTGCCTCCCTCTCCCTCCCTCTCGTCTGGACCCTCTCCCTCCCTCTCCCTCCGTCTGCCACCCTCTCCCTCCCTCTCGTCTGGACCCTCTCCCTCCATCTCCCTCCCTCTCGTCTGGACCCTCTCCCTCCTTCTCCCTCCCTCTCGCCTGGACCCTCTCCATTCCTCTCCCTCCCTCTCTCCTGGACCCTCTCCCTCCCTCTCCCTCCCTCTGCCTCCCTCGCCCTCCTTCTCGTCTGGACCCTCTCTCTCACTCTCCCTCCCGCTGCCTCCCTCTCCCTTCCCTCTCGTCTGGACCCTCTCTCTCACTCTCCCTCCCTCTCCCCTGGACCCTCTCCCGCCCTCTCCCTCCCTCTCCTCTGGATCATCTCCCTCCCTCTCCCTCCCTCTCGCCTGGACCCTCTCCCTCCCTCTCCCTCCCTTTCCCTCGGACCCTCTCCATCCCTCTCGCCTGGACCCTCTCCCTCCGTCTACCTCCCTCTCCCTCCCTCTCGCCTGGACCCTCTCCCTCCCTCTCCCTCCGTCTGCCTCCCTCTCCCTCCCTCTCGCCTGGCCCCTCTCCTTTCCTCTCCCTCCCTCTCGCCTGGACCTTCTCCATTCCTCTCCCTCCCTCTCGTCTGGCTCCCTCTCCCTCCCTCTCCCTCCCTCTCCCTCCGTCTGCCTCCCTCTCCCTCCCTCTCGTCTGGACCCTCTCCCTCCCTCTCCCTCCGTCTGCCACCCTCTCCCTCCCTCTCGTCTGGACCCTCTCCCTCCCTCTCCCTCCCTCTCGTCTGGACCCTCTCCCTCCTTCTCCCTCCCTCTCGCCTGGACCCTCTCCATTCCTCTCCCTCCCTCTCTCCTGGACCCTCTCCCTCCCTCTCCCTCCCTCTGCCTCCCTCTCCCTCCTTCTCGTCTGGACCCTCTCTCTCCCTCTCCCTCCCGCTGCCTCCCTCTCCCTTCCCTCTCGTCTGGACCCTCTCTCTCACTCTCCCTCCCTCTCCCCTGCAGCCTCTCCCGCCCTCTCCCTCCCTCTCGTCTGGACCCTCTCCCTCCCTCTCCCTCCTTCTCGTCTGGACCCTCTCCCGCCCTCTCCCTCCCTCTCGTCTGGACCCTCTTCCTCCCTCTCCCTCCCTCTCCCCTGGACCCTCTCCCTCCCTCTCCCTCCTTCACGTCTGGACCCTCTCCCTGCCTCTCCCTCCCTCTCCCCTGCAGCCTCTCCCGCCCTCTCCCTCCCTCTTGTCTGGACCCTCTTCCTCCCTCTCCCTCCCTCTGCCTCCCTCTCGCCTGCACCCTCTCTCTCCCTCTCCCTCCTTTTCTCCTTTACCCACTCCCTCCCTCTCACCTGCACCCTCTCCCTGCCTCTCCCTTCCTCTCCCCTGCAGCCTCTCCCTTCCTCTCCCTCCCTCTCGTCTGGACCCTCTCTCTCCCTCTCCCTCCCTCTCCCTCCCTCTGCCTCCCTCTCCCTCCTTCTCGTCTGGACCCTCTCTCTCCCTCTCCCTCCCGCTGCCTCCCTCTCCCTCCCTCTCGTCTGGACCCTCTCCCTCCTTCTCCCTCCCTCTCTCCTGGACCCTCTCCCTCCCTCTCCCTCCCTCTGCCCCCCTCGCCCTCCTTCTCGTCTGGACCCTCTCTCTCCCTCTCCCTCTCGCTGCCTCCCTCTCCCTTCCCTCTCGTCTGGACCCTCTCTCTCACTCTCCCTCCCTCTCCCCTGGACCCTCCCCCGCCCTCTCCCTCCCTCTCCCTCCATTTCCCTCGGACCCTCTCCACTCCTCTCCCGCCCTCTCGTCTGGACCCTCTCCCTCCTTCTCCCTCCCTCTTGCCTGGACCCTCTCCATTCCTCTCCCTCCCTCTCGTCTGGACCCTCTCCCTCCCTCTCCCTCCGTCTGCCTACCTCTCCCTCCCTCTCGTCTGGACCCTCTCCCTCCCTCTCCCTCCGTCTGCCTCCCTCTCCCTCCCTCTCGCCTGGAACCTCTCCTTTCCTCTCCCTCCCTCTCCTCTGGATTATCTCCCTCCCTCTCCCTCCCTCTCGCCTGGGCCCTCTCCCGCCGTCTCCCTCCCTGTCCCTCGGACCCTCTCCCTCCCTCTCCCTCCCTCTCGCCTGGACCTTCTCCATTCCTCTCCCTCCCTCTCGTCTGGCTCCCTCTCCCTCCCTCTCCCTCCCTCTCCCTCCGTCTGCCTCCCTCTCCCTCCCTCTCGTCTGGACCCTCTCCCTCCCTCTCCCTCCGTCTGCCACCCTCTCCCTCCCTCTCGTCTGGACCCTCTCCCTCCCTCTCCCTCCCTCTCGTCTGGACCCTCTCCCTCCTTCTCCCTCCCTCTCGCCTGGACCCTCTCCATTCCTCTCCCTCCCTCTCTCCTGGACCCTCTCCCTCCCTCTCCCTCCCTCTGCCTCCCTCGCCCTCCTTCTCGTCTGGACCCTCTCTCTCCCTCTCCCTCCCGCTGCCTCCCTCTCCCTTCCCTCTCGTCTGGACCCTCTCTCTCACTCTCCCTCCCTCTCCCCTGGAACCTCTCCCGCCCTCTCCCTCCCTCTCGCCTGGACCCTCTCCCTCCCTCTCCCTCCTTCTCGTCTGGACCCTCTCCCGCCCTCTCCCTCTCTCTTGCCTGGACCCTCTTCCTCCCTCTCCCTCCCTCTCCCCTGGACCCTCTCCCTCCCTCTCCCTCCTTCACGTCTGGACCCTCTCCCTGCCTCTCCCTCCCTCTCGCCTGCAGCCTCTCCCGCCCTCTCCCTCCCTCTCGTCTGGACCCTCTTCCTCCCTCTCCCTCCCTCTCCCTCCATTTCCCTCGGACCCTCTCCATTCCTCTCCCTCCCCCCTCGCCTGGACCCTCTCCCTCCCTCTCCTCCCTCTGCCTCCCTCTCGCCTGCACCCTCTCTCTCCCTCTCCCTCCTTTTCTCCTGTACCCACTCCCTCCCTCTCACCTGCACCCTCTCCCTGCCTCTCCTGCCCTCTCCCCTGCAGCCTCTCCCTTCCTCTCCCTCCTTCTCGTCTGGACCCTCTCCCTCCCTCTCCCTCCCTCTCGTCTGGACCCTCTCCCTCCTTCTCCCTCCCTCTCTCCTGGACCCTCTCCCTCCCTCTCCCTCCCTCTGCCTCCCTCGCCCTCCTTCTCGTCTGGACCCTCTCTCTCCCTCTCCCTCCCGCTGCCTCCCTCTCCCTCCTTCTCGTCTGGACCCTCTCCCTCCCTCTCCCTCCCTCTCGTCTGGACCCTCTCCCTCCTTCTCCCTCCCTCTCGCCTGGACCCTCTCCATTCCTCTCCCTCCCTCTCTCCTGGACCCTCTCCCTCCCTCTCCCTCCCTCTGCCTCCCTCGCCCTCCTTCTCGTCTGGACCCTCTCTCTCCCTCTCCCTCCCGCTGCCTCCCTCTCCCTTCCCTCTCGTCTGGACCCTCTCTCTCACTCTCCCTCCCTCTCCCCTGGACCCTCTCTCTCACTCTCCCTCCTTCTCCCTCCATTTCCCTCGGACCCTCTCCATTCCTCTCCCTCCCTCTCTCCTGGACCATCTCCCTCCCTCTCCCTCCCTCTGCCTCCCTCTCCCTCCTTCTCGTCTGGACCCTCTCTCTCCCTCTCCCTCCCGCTGCCTCCCTCTCCCTTCCCTCTCGTCTGGACCCTCTCTCTCACTCTCCCTCCCTCTCCCCTGGAACCTCTCCCGCCCTCTCCCTCCCTCTCGCCTGGACCCTCTCCCTCCCTCTCCCTCCTTCTCGTCTGGACCCTCTCCCGCCCTCTCCCTCCCTCTCGTCTGGACCCTCTTCCTCCCTCTCCCTCCCTCTCCCCTGGACCCTCTCCCTCCCTCTCCCTCCTTCACGTCTGGACCCTCTCCCTGCCTCTCCCTCCCTCTCCCCTGCAGCCTCTCCCGCCCTCTCCCTCCCTCTCGTCTGGACCCTCTTCCTCCCTCTCCCTCCCTCTCCCTCCATTTCCCTCGGACCCTCTCCATTCCTCTCCCTCCCCCCTCGCCTGGACCCTCTCCCTCCCTCTCCTCCCTCTGCCTCCCTCTCGCCTGCACCCTCTCTCTCCCTCTCCCTCCTTTTCTCCTTTACCCACTCCCTCCCTCCCACCTGCACCCTCTCCCTGCCTCTCCCTTCCTCTCCCCTGCAGCCTCTCCCGCCCTCTCCCTCCCTCTCGTCTGGACCCTCTCCCTCCCTCTCCCTCCCTCTCCCTCCCTCTGCCTCCCTCTCCCTCCTTCTCGTCTGGACCCTCTCTCTCCCTCTCCCTCCCGCTGCCTCCCTCTCCCTCCTTCTCGTCTGGACCCTCTCCCTCCCTCTCCCTCCCTCTCGTCTGGACCCTCTCCCTCCTTCTCCCTCCCTCTCTCCTGGACCCTCTCCCTCCCTCTCCCTCCCTCTGCCTCCCTCTCCCTCCTTCTCGTCTGGACCCTCTCTCTCACTCTCCCTCCCTCTCGCCTGGACCCTCTCCCTCCCTCTCCCTCCCTTTCCCTCGGACCCTCTCCATTCCTCTCCCTCCCTCTCGCCTGGACCCTCTCCCTCCCTCTCCCTCCGTCTACCTCCCTCTCCCTCCCTCTCGCCTGGACCCTCTCCCTCCCTCTCCCTCCGTCTGCCTCCCTCTCCCTCCCTCTCGCCTGGCCCCTCTCCTTTCCTCTCCCTCCCTCTCGCCTGGACCTTCTCCATTCCTCTCCCTCCCTCTCGTCTGGCTCCCTCTCCCTCCCTCTCCCTCCCTCTCCCTCCGTCTGCCTCCCTCTCCCTCCCTCTCGTCTGGACCCTCTCCCTCCCTCTCCCTCCGTCTGCCACCCTGTCCCTCCCTCTCGTCTGGACCCTCTCCCTCCCTCTCCCTCCCTCTCGTCTGGACCCTCTCCCTCCTTCTCCCTCCCTCTCGCCTGGACCCTCTCCATTCCTCTCCCTCCCTCTCTCCTGGACCCTCTCCCTCCCTCTCCCTCCCTCTGCCTCCCTCTCCCTCCTTCTCGTTTGGACCCTCTCTCTCCCTCTCCCTCCCGCTGCCTCCCTCTCCCTCCCTCTCGCCTGGACCCTCTCCCTCCCTCTCCCTCCTTCTCGTCTGGACCCTCTCCCGCCCTCTCCCTCCCTCTTGCCTGGACCCTCTTCCTCCCTCTCCCTCCCTCTCCCCTGGACCCTCTCCCTCCCTCTCCCTCCTTCACGTCTGGACCCTCTCCCTGCCTCTCCCTCCCTCTCCCCTGCAGCCTCTCCCGCCCTCTCCCTCCCTCTTGTCTGGACCCTCTTCCTCCCTCTCCCTCCCTCTCCCTCCATTTCCCTCGGACCCTCTCCATTCCTCTCCCTCCCCCCTCGTCTGGACCCTCTCCCTCCCTCTCCTCCCTCTGCCTCCCTCTCGCCTGCACCCTCTCTCTCCCTCTCCCTCCTTTTCTCCTTTACCCACTCCCTCCCTCTCACCTGCACCCTCTCCCTGCCTCTCCCTTCCTCTCCCCTGCAGCCTCTCCCTTCCTCTCCCTCCCTCTCGTCTGGACCCTCTCCCTCCCTCTCCCTCCCTCTCCCTCCCTCTGCCTCCCTCTCCCTCCTTCTCGTCTGGACCCTCTCTCTCCCTCTCCCTCCCGCTGCCTCCCTCTCCCTCCTTCTCGTTTGGATCCTCTCCCTCCCTCTCCCTCCCTCTCGTCTGGACCCTCTCCCTCCTTCTCCCTCCCTCTCTCCTGGACCCTCTCCCTCCCTCTCCCTCCCTCTGCCTCCCTCTCCCTCCTTCTCGTCTGGACCCTCTCTCTCCCTCTCCCTCCGTCTGCCTCCCTCTCCCGCCCTCTCGCCTGGCCCCTCTCCTTTCCTCTCCCTCCCTCTCCTCTGGATCATCTCCCTCCCTCTCCCTCCCTCTCGCCTGGACCCTCTCCCTCCCTCTCCCTCCCTTTCCCTCGGACCCTCTCCATTCCTATCCCTCCCTCTCGCCTGGACCCCCTCCCTCCCTCTCCCTCCGTCTGCCTCCCTCTCCCTCCCTCTCGCCTGGACCCTCTCCCTCCCTCTCCCTCCGTCTCCCTCCCTCTCCCTCCCTCTCGCCTGCACCCTCTCCTTTCCTCTCCCTCCCTCTCCTCTGGATTATCTCCCTCCCTCTCCCTCCCTCTCGCCTGGACCCTCTCCCGCCGTCTCCCTCCCTGCCCCTCGGACCCTCTCCCTCCCTCTCCCTGCCTCTCCCTCCCTCTTATCTGGATCATCTCCTTCCCTCTCCCCTGGATCCTCTCCCTCCCTCTCCGTCTCTCTCCCGAGGTCCTTCTCCCGCCCTCTCCCTCCCTCTCGCCTGTACCCTCTCCCTCCCTCTCTACTGGAACCTCTCCCACCCTCTCCCTCCCTCTCACCGGGAACCTCTCTGTCCCTCTCCCTCCCTCTCGTCTGGACCCTCTCCCTCCCTCTCCCTCCCTCTCCCTCCCTCTGCCTCCCTCGCCCTCCTTCTCGTCTGGACCCTCTCTCTCCCTCTCCCTCTCGCTGCCTCCCTCTCCCTTCCCTCTCGTCTGGACCCTCTCTCTCACTCTCCCTCCCTCTCCCCTGGACCCTCCCCCGCCCTCTCCCTCCCTCTCCCTCCATTTCCCTCGGACCCTCTCCACTCCTCTCCCGCCCTCTCGTCTGGACCCTCTCCCTCCCTCTCCCTTCGTCTGCCTCCCTCTCCCTCCCTCTCGTCTGGACCCTCTCCCTCCCTCTCCCTCCCTCTGCCTCCCTCGCCCTCCTTCTCGTCTGGACCCTCTCTGTCCGTCTCCCTCCCGCTGCCTCCCTCTCCCTCCTTCTCGTCTGGACCCTCTCCCTCCTTCTCCCTCCCTCTTGCCTGGACCCTCTCCATTCCTCTCCCTCCCTCTCGTCTGGACCCTCTCCCTCCCTCTCCCTCCGTCTGCCTCCCTCTCCCTCCCTCTCGTCTGGACCCTCTCCCTCCCTCTCCCTCCGTCTGCCTCCCTCTCCCTCCCTCTCCCTCCCTCTCGCCTGGACCCTCTCCTTTCCTCTCCCTCCCTCTCCTCTGGATTATCTCCCTCCCTCTCCCTCCCTCTCGCCTGGACCCTCTCCCGCCGTCTCCCTCCCTGTCCCTCGGACCCTCTCCCTCCCTCTCCCTCCCTCTCGCCTGGACCTTCTCCATTCCTCTCCCTCCCTCTCGTCTGGCTCCCTCTCCCTCCCTCTCCCTCCCTCTCCCTCCGTCTGCCTCCCTCTCCCTCCCTCTCGTCTGGACCCTCTCCCTCCCTCTCCCTCCGTCTGCCACCCTGTCCCTCCCTCTCGTCTGGACCCTCTCCCACCCTCTCCCTCCCTCTCGTCTGGACCCTCTCCCTCCTTCTCCCTCCCTCTCGCCTGGACCCTCTCCATTCCTCTCCCTCCCTCTCTCCTGGACCCTCTCCCTCCCTCTCCCTCCCTCTGCCTCCCTCTCCCTCCTTCTCGTCTGGACCCTCTCTCTCCCTCTCCCTCCCGCTGCCTCCCTCTCCCTTCCCTCTCGTCTGGACCCTCTCTCTCACTCTCCCTCCCTCTCCCCTGGAACCTCTCCCGCCCTCTCCCTCCCTCTCGCCTGGACCCTCTCCCTCCCTCTCCCTCCTTCTCGTCTGGACCCTCTCCCGCCCTCTCCCTCCCTCTCGTCTGGACCCTCTCCCGCCCTCTCCCTCCCTCTCGCCTGGACCCTCTCCCTCCCTCTCCCTCCTTCACGTCTGGACCCTCTCCCTGCCTCTCCCTCCCTCTCGCCTGCAGCCTCTCCCGCCCTCTCCCTCCCTCTTGTCTGGACCCTCTTCCTCCCTCTCCCTCCCTCTCCCTCCATTTCCCTCGGACCCTCTCCATTCCTCTCCCTCCCCCCTCGCCTGGACCCTCTCCCTCCCTCTCCTCCCTCTGCCTCCCTCTCGCCTGCACCCTCTCTCTCCCTCTCCCTCCTTTTCTCCTTTACCCACTCCCTCCCTCTCCCCTGGACCCTCTCCTGCCCTCTCCCTCCCTCTCGCCTGGACCCTCTCCCTCCCTCTCCCTCCTTCTCGTGTGGACCCTCTCCCTCCCTCTCCCTCCCTCTCCCCTTCAGCCTCTCCCGCCCTCTCCCTCCCTCTCGTCTGGACCCTCTTCCTCCCTGTCCCTCTCTCTCCCTCCATTTCCCTCGTACCCTCTCCATTCCTCTCCCTCCCTCTCGCCTGGACCCTCTCCCTCCCTCTCCCTCCCTCTGCCTCCCTCTCCCTCCTTCTCGTCTGGACTCTCTCCCTCCCTCTCCTTCCCTCTCTCCTGTACCCTCTCTGTCCCTCTCCCTCCCCCTTCCTCCCTCTCCCTTCCTCTCGGCTGGAACCTCTCCCGCCCTCTCCTTCCCTCTCGCCTGGACCCTCTTTCTCCCTCTCCCTCCCTCTCCCCTGGACCCTCTCTGTCCCTCTCCCTCCCTCTCGCCTAGACCCTCTCCCTCCCGATTCCTCCCTCTCTCCTGCACCCTCTCCTCCCCCTCCCTCCATTTCCCTCGAACCCTCTCCCTTCCTCTCCCTCCCTCTCCCTCGGACCCTCTGCCTGCCTCTCCCCGCCTCTGCCTCCCTCTCCCTCCCTCTCGTCTGGACCCTCTCCCTCCTTCTACCTCCCTCTCGCGTGGACCCTCTCCATTCCTCTCCCTCCCTCTCGCCTGGACCCTCTCTCTCACTCTCCCTCCCTCTCCCCTGGACCCTCCCTCGCCCTCTCCCTCCCTCTCCCTCCATTTCCCTCGGACCCTCTCCACTCCTCTCCCGCCCTCTCGTCTGGACCCTCTCCCTCCCTCTCCCTTCGTCTGCCTCCCTCTCCCTCCCTCTCGTCTGGACCCTCTCCCTCCCTCTCCCTCCCTCTGCCTCCCTCGCCCTCCTTCTCGTCTGGACCCTCTCTGTTCGTCTCCCTCCCGCTGCCTCCCTCTCCCTCCTTCTCGTCTGGACCCTCTCCCTCCTTCTCCCTCCCTCTTGCCTGGACCCTCTCCATTCCTCTCCCTCCCTCTCGTCTGGACCCTCTCCCTCCCTCTCCCTCCGTCTGCCTCCCTCTCCCTCCCTCTCGTCTGGACCCTCTCCCTCCCTCTCCCTCCGTCTGCCTCCCTCTCCCTCCCTCTCGCCTGGACCCTCTCCTTTCCTCTCCCTCCCTCTCCTCTGGATTATCTCCCTCCCTCTCCCTCCCTCTCGCCTGGACCCTCTCCCGCCGTCTCCCTCCCTGTCCCTCGGACCCTCTCCCTCCCTCTCCCTCCTTCTCGCCTGGACCTTCTCCATTCCTCTCCCTCCCTCTCGTCTGGCTCCCTCTCCCTCCCTCTCCCTCCCTCTCCCTCCGTCTGCCTCCCTCTCCCTCCCTCTCGTCTGGACCCTCTCCCTCCCTCTCCCTCCGTCTGCCACCCTCTCCCTCCCTCTCGTCTGGACCGTCTCCCTCCCTCTCCCTCCCTCTCGTCTGGACCCTCTCCCTCCTTCTCCCTCCCTCTCGCCTGGACCCTCTCCATTCCTCTCCCTCCCTCTCTCCTGGACCCTCTCCCTTCCTCTCCCTCCCTCTTCCTCCCTCGCCCTCCTTCTCGTCTGGACCCTCTCTCTCCCTCTCCCTCCCGCTGCCTCCCTCTCCCTTCCCTCTCGTCTGGACCCTCTCTCTCACTCTCCCTCCCTCTCCCCTGGAACCTCTCCCGCCCTCTCCCTCCCTCTCGCCTGGACCCTCTCCATTCCTCTCCCTCCCTCTCGCCTGGACTCTCTCCCTCCCTCTCCCTCCTTCTCGTCTGGACCCTCTCCCTCCCTCTCCCTCCCTCTCCCCCGGACCCTCTCCCGCCCTCTCCCTCCCTCTCGCCTGGACCCTCTCCCTCCCTCTCCCTCCTTCTCGTCTGGACCCTCTCCCTCCCTCTCCCTCCCTCTCCCCTGGACCCTCTCCCGCCCTCTCCCTCCCTCTCCGTCCATTTCCCTCGGACCCTCTCCATTCCTCTCCCTCCCCCCTCGCCTGGACCCTCTCCCTCCCTCTCCTCCCTCTGCCTCCCTCTCGCCTGCACCCTCTCTCTCCCTCTCCCTCCTTTTCTCCTTTACCCACTCCCTCCCTCTCACCTGCACCCTCTCCCTGCCTCTCCCTCCCTCTCCCCTGCAGCCTCTCCCTTCCTCTCCCTCCCTCTCGTCTGGACCCTCTCCCTCCCTCTCCCTCCCTCTCCCTCCGTCTGCCTCCCTCTCCCTCCCTCTCGTCTGGACCCTCCCCCTCCCTCTCCCTCCGTCTGCCACCCTGTCCCTCCCTCTCGTCTGGACCCTCTCCCTCCCTCTCCCTCCCTCTCGTCTGGACCCTCTCCCTCCTTCTCCCTCCCTCTCGCCTGGACCCTCTCCATTCCTCTCCCTCCCTCTCTCCTGGACCCTCTCCCTCCCTCTCCCTCCCTCTGCCTCCCTCGCCCTCCTTCTCGTCTGGACCCTCTCTCTCCCTCTCCCTCCTGCTGCCTCCCTCTCCCTTCCCTCTCGTCTGGACCCTTTTCTCTCACTCTCCCTCCCTCTCCCCTGGAACCTCTCCCGCCCTCTCCTTCCCTCTCGCCTGGACCCTCTCCCTCCCTCTCCCTCCTTCTCGTCTGGACCCTCTCCCGCCCTCTCCCTCCCTCTCCCCTGGACCCTCTCCCTCCCTCTCCCTCCTTCACGTCTGGACCCTCTCCCTGCCTCTCCCTCCCTCTCCCCTGCAGCCTCTCCCGCCGTCTCCCTCCCTCTCGTCTGGACCCTCTTCCTCCCTCTCCCTCCCTCTCCCTCCCTTTCCCTCGGACCCTCTCCATTCCTCTCCTTCCCTCTCGCCTGGACCCCCTCCCTCCCTCTCCCTCCGTCTGCCTCCCTCTCCCTCCCTCTCTCCTGGACCCTCTCCCTCCCTCTCCCTCCGTCTGCCTCCCTCTCCCTCCCTCTCGCCTGGACCCTCTCCCGCCGTCTCCCTCCCTGTCCCTCGGACCCTCTCCCTCCCTCTCCCTCCCTCTCCCTCCCTCTTATCTGGATCATCTCCTTCCCTCTCCCCTGGATCCTCTCCCTCCCTCTCCGTCTCTCTCCCGAGGTCCTTCTCCCGCCCTCTCCCTCCCTCTCGCCTGTACCCTCTCCCTCCCTCTCTCCTGGAACCTCTCCCACCCTCTCCCTCCCTCTCACCGGGAACCTCTCTGTCCCTCTCCCTCCCTCTCGTCTGGACCCTCTCCTTCCCTCTCTCTCCCTCTGTCCTGGACCCTCTACCTCCCTCCCCTCCCTCTCGCCTGGAACCTCTCTGACCCTCTCCCTCCTTCTCCACTGGACCCTCTCTATCCATCTCCCTCCCTGTCGCCTGGAGCCTCACCCTTCCTCTCCCTCACTCTCCCTCGGACCCTCTCCCTGCCTCTCCCCCCCTCTGCCTCCCTCTCCCTCCCTCTCGTCTGGACCCTCTCCCTCCTTCTGCCTCCCTCTCGCCTGGACCCTCTCCATTCCTCTCCCTCCCCCTCGCCTGGACCCTCTCCCTCCCTCTCCCTCCCTTTCCCTCGGACCCTCTCCATTCCTCTCCCTCCCTCTCGCCTGGACCCTCTCCCTCCCTCTCCCTCCGTCTACCTCCCTCTCCCTCCCTCTCGCCTGGACCCTCTCCCTCCCTCTCCCTCCGTCTGCCTCCCTCTCCCTCCCTCTCGCCTGGCCCCTCTCCTTTCCTCTCCCTCCCTCTCGCCTGGACCTTCTCCATTCCTCTCCCTCCCTCTCGTCTGGCTCCCTCTCCCTCCCTCTCCCTCCCTCTCCCTCCGTCTGCCTCCCTCTCCCTCCCTCTCGTCTGGACCCTCTCCCTCCCTCTCCCTCCGTCTGCCACCCTGTCCCTCCCTCTCGTCTGGACCCTCTCCCTCCCTCTCCCTCCCTCTCGTCTGGACCCTCTCCCTCCTTCTCCCTCCCTCTCGCCTGGACCCTCTCCATTCCTCTCCCTCCCTCTCTCCTGGACCCTCTCCCTCCCTCTCCCTCCCTCTGCCTCCCTCTCCCTCCTTCTCGTTTGGACCCTCTCTCTCCCTCTCCCTCCCGCTGCCTCCCTCTCCCTCCCTCTCGCCTGGACCCTCTCCCTCCCTCTCCCTCCTTCTCGTCTGGACCCTCTCCCGCCCTCTCCCTCCCTCTCCTCTGGATCATCTCCCTCCCTCTCCCTCCCTCTCCCCTGGACCCTCTCCCTCCCTCTCCCTCCTTCACGTCTGGACCCTCTCCCTGCCTCTCCCTCCCTCTCCCCTGCAGCCTCTCCCGCCCTCTCCCTCCCTCTTGTCTGGACCCTCTTCCTCCCTCTCCCTCCCTCTCCCTCCATTTCCCTCGGACCCTCTCCATTCCTCTCCCTCCCCCCTCGTCTGGACCCTCTCCCTCCCTCTCCTCCCTCTGCCTCCCTCTCGCCTGCACCCTCTCTCTCCCTCTCCCTCCTTTTCTCCTTTACCCACTCCCTCCCTCTCACCTGCACCCTCTCCCTGCCTCTCCCTTCCTCTCCCCTGCAGCCTCTCCCTTCCTCTCCCTCCCTCTCGTCTGGACCCTCTCCCTCCCTCTCCCTCCCTCTCCCTCCCTCTGCCTCCCTCTCCCTCCTTCTCGTCTGGACCCTCTCTCTCCCTCTCCCTCCCGCTGCCTCCCTCTCCCTCCTTCTCGTTTGGATCCTCTCCCTCCCTCTCCCTCCCTCTCGTCTGGACCCTCTCCCTCCTTCTCCCTCCCTCTCTCCTGGACCCTCTCCCTCCCTCTCCCTCCCTCTGCCTCCCTCTCCCTCCTTCTCGTCTGGACCCTCTCTCTCCCTCTCCCTCCGTCTGCCTCCCTCTCCCGCCCTCTCGCCTGGCCCCTCTCCTTTCCTCTCCCTCCCTCTCCTCTGGATCATCTCCCTCCCTCTCCCTCCCTCTCGCCTGGACCCTCTCCCTCCCTCTCCCTCCCTTTCCCTCGGACCCTCTCCATTCCTATCCCTCCCTCTCGCCTGGACCCCCTCCCTCCCTCTCCCTCCGTCTGCCTCCCTCTCCCTCCCTCTCGCCTGGACCCTCTCCCTCCCTCTCCCTCCGTCTCCCTCCCTCTCCCTCCCTCTCGCCTGCACCCTCTCCTTTCCTCTCCCTCCCTCTCCTCTGGATTATCTCCCTCCCTCTCCCTCCCTCTCGCCTGGACCCTCTCCCGCCGTCTCCCTCCCTGCCCCTCGGACCCTCTCCCTCCCTCTCCCTGCCTCTCCCTCCCTCTTATCTGGATCATCTCCTTCCCTCTCCCCTGGATCCTCTCCCTCCCTCTCCGTCTCTCTCCCGAGGTCCTTCTCCCGCCCTCTCCCTCCCTCTCGCCTGTACCCTCTCCCTCCCTCTCTACTGGAACCTCTCCCACCCTCTCCCTCCCTCTCACCGGGAACCTCTCTGTCCCTCTCCCTCCCTCTCGTCTGGACCCTCTCCCTCCCTCTCCCTCCCTCTCCCTCCCTCTGCCTCCCTCGCCCTCCTTCTCGTCTGGACCCTCTCTCTCCCTCTCCCTCTCGCTGCCTCCCTCTCCCTTCCCTCTCGTCTGGACCCTCTCTCTCACTCTCCCTCCCTCTCCCCTGGACCCTCCCCCGCCCTCTCCCTCCCTCTCCCTCCATTTCCCTCGGACCCTCTCCACTCCTCTCCCGCCCTCTCGTCTGGACCCTCTCCCTCCCTCTCCCTTCGTCTGCCTCCCTCTCCCTCCCTCTCGTCTGGACCCTCTCCCTCCCTCTCCCTCCCTCTGCCTCCCTCGCCCTCCTTCTCGTCTGGACCCTCTCTGTCCGTCTCCCTCCCGCTGCCTCCCTCTCCCTCCTTCTCGTCTGGACCCTCTCCCTCCTTCTCCCTCCCTCTTGCCTGGACCCTCTCCATTCCTCTCCCTCCCTCTCGTCTGGACCCTCTCCCTCCCTCTCCCTCCGTCTGCCTCCCTCTCCCTCCCTCTCGTCTGGACCCTCTCCCTCCCTCTCCCTCCGTCTGCCTCCCTCTCCCTCCCTCTCCCTCCCTCTCGCCTGGACCCTCTCCTTTCCTCTCCCTCCCTCTCCTCTGGATTATCTCCCTCCCTCTCCCTCCCTCTCGCCTGGACCCTCTCCCGCCGTCTCCCTCCCTGTCCCTCGGACCCTCTCCCTCCCTCTCCCTCCCTCTCGCCTGGACCTTCTCCATTCCTCTCCCTCCCTCTCGTCTGGCTCCCTCTCCCTCCCTCTCCCTCCCTCTCCCTCCGTCTGCCTCCCTCTCCCTCCCTCTCGTCTGGACCCTCTCCCTCCCTCTCCCTCCGTCTGCCACCCTGTCCCTCCCTCTCGTCTGGACCCTCTCCCACCCTCTCCCTCCCTCTCGTCTGGACCCTCTCCCTCCTTCTCCCTCCCTCTCGCCTGGACCCTCTCCATTCCTCTCCCTCCCTCTCTCCTGGACCCTCTCCCTCCCTCTCCCTCCCTCTGCCTCCCTCTCCCTCCTTCTCGTCTGGACCCTCTCTCTCCCTCTCCCTCCCGCTGCCTCCCTCTCCCTTCCCTCTCGTCTGGACCCTCTCTCTCACTCTCCCTCCCTCTCCCCTGGAACCTCTCCCGCCCTCTCCCTCCCTCTCGCCTGGACCCTCTCCCTCCCTGTCCCTCCTTCTCGTCTGGACCCTCTCCCGCCCTCTCCCTCCCTCTCGTCTGGACCCTCTTCCTCCCTCTCCCTCCCTCTCCCCTGGACCCTCTCCCTCCCTCTCCCTCCTTCACGTCTGGACCCTCTCCCTGCCTCTCCCTCCCTCTCGCCTGCAGCCTCTCCCGCCCTCTCCCTCCCTCTTGTCTGGACCCTCTTCCTCCCTCTCCCTCCCTCTCCCTCCATTTCCCTCGGACCCTCTCCATTCCTCTCCCTCCCCCCTCGCCTGGACCCTCTCCCTCCCTCTCCTCCCTCTGCCTCCCTCTCGCCTGCACCCTCTCTCTCCCTCTCCCTCCTTTTCTCCTTTACCCACTCCCTCCCTCTCCCCTGGACCCTCTCCTGCCCTCTCCCTCCCTCTCGCCTGGACCCTCTCCCTCCCTCTCCCTCCTTCTCGTGTGGACCCTCTCCCTCCCTCTCCCTCCCTCTCCCCTTCAGCCTCTCCCGCCCTCTCCCTCCCTCTCGTCTGGACCCTCTTCCTCCCTGTCCCTCTCTCTCCCTCCATTTCCCTCGTACCCTCTCCATTCCTCTCCCTCCCTCTCGCCTGGACCCTCTCCCTCCCTCTCCCTCCCTCTGCCTCCCTCTCCCTCCTTCTCGTCTGGACTCTCTCCCTCCCTCTCCTTCCCTCTCTCCTGTACCCTCTCTGTCCCTCTCCCTCCCCCTTCCTCCCTCTCCCTTCCTCTCGGCTGGAACCTCTCCCGCCCTCTCCTTCCCTCTCGCCTGGACCCTCTTTCTCCCTCTCCCTCCCTCTCCCCTGGACCCTCTCTGTCCCTCTCCCTCCCTCTCGCCTAGACCCTCTCCCTCCCGATTCCTCCCTCTCTCCTGCACCCTCTCCTCCCCCTCCCTCCATTTCCCTCGAACCCTCTCCCTTCCTCTCCCTCCCTCTCCCTCGGACCCTCTGCCTGCCTCTCCCCGCCTCTGCCTCCCTCTCCCTCCCTCTCGTCTGGACCCTCTCCCTCCTTCTACCTCCCTCTCGCGTGGACCCTCTCCATTCCTCTCCCTCCCTCTCGCCTGGACCCTCTCTCTCACTCTCCCTCCCTCTCCCCTGGACCCTCCCTCGCCCTCTCCCTCCCTCTCCCTCCATTTCCCTCGGACCCTCTCCACTCCTCTCCCGCCCTCTCGTCTGGACCCTCTCCCTCCCTCTCCCTTCGTCTGCCTCCCTCTCCCTCCCTCTCGTCTGGACCCTCTCCCTCCCTCTCCCTCCCTCTGCCTCCCTCGCCCTCCTTCTCGTCTGGACCCTCTCTGTTCGTCTCCCTCCCGCTGCCTCCCTCTCCCTCCTTCTCGTCTGGACCCTCTCCCTCCTTCTCCCTCCCTCTTGCCTGGACCCTCTCCATTCCTCTCCCTCCCTCTCGTCTGGACCCTCTCCCTCCCTCTCCCTCCGTCTGCCTCCCTCTCCCTCCCTCTCGTCTGGACCCTCTCCCTCCCTCTCCCTCCGTCTGCCTCCCTCTCCCTCCCTCTCGCCTGGACCCTCTCCTTTCCTCTCCCTCCCTCTCCTCTGGATTATCTCCCTCCCTCTCCCTCCCTCTCGCCTGGACCCTCTCCCGCCGTCTCCCTCCCTGTCCCTCGGACCCTCTCCCTCCCTCTCCCTCCTTCTCGCCTGGACCTTCTCCATTCCTCTCCCTCCCTCTCGTCTGGCTCCCTCTCCCTCCCTCTCCCTCCCTCTCCCTCCGTCTGCCTCCCTCTCCCTCCCTCTCGTCTGGACCCTCTCCCTCCCTCTCCCTCCGTCTGCCACCCTCTCCCTCCCTCTCGTCTGGACCGTCTCCCTCCCTCTCCCTCCCTCTCGTCTGGACCCTCTCCCTCCTTCTCCCTCCCTCTCGCCTGGACCCTCTCCATTCCTCTCCCTCCCTCTCTCCTGGACCCTCTCCCTTCCTCTCCCTCCCTCTGCCTCCCTCGCCCTCCTTCTCGCCTGGACCCTCTCCCTCCCTCTCCTCCCTCTGCCTCCCTCTCGCCTGCACCCTCTCTCTCCCTCTCCCTCCTTTTCTCCTTTACCCACTCCCTCCCTCTCACCTGCACCCTCTCCCTGCCTCTCCCTCCCTCTCCCCTGCAGCCTCTCCCTTCCTCTCCCTCCCTCTCGTCTGGACCCTCTCCCTCCCTCTCCCTCCCTCTCCCTCCGTCTGCCTCCCTCTCCCTCCCTCTCGTCTGGACCCTCCCCCTCCCTCTCCCTCCGTCTGCCACCCTGTCCCTCCCTCTCGTCTGGACCCTCTCCCTCCCTCTCCCTCCCTCTCGTCTGGACCCTCTCCCTCCTTCTCCCTCCCTCTCGCCTGGACCCTCTCCATTCCTCTCCCTCCCTCTCTCCTGGACCCTCTCCCTCCCTCTCCCTCCCTCTGCCTCCCTCGCCCTCCTTCTCGTCTGGACCCTCTCTCTCCCTCTCCCTCCTGCTGCCTCCCTCTCCCTTCCCTCTCGTCTGGACCCTTTTCTCTCACTCTCCCTCCCTCTCCCCTGGAACCTCTCCCGCCCTCTCCTTCCCTCTCGCCTGGACCCTCTCCCTCCCTCTCCCTCCTTCTCGTCTGGACCCTCTCCCGCCCTCTCCCTCCCTCTCCCCTGGACCCTCTCCCTCCCTCTCCCTCCTTCACGTCTGGACCCTCTCCCTGCCTCTCCCTCCCTCTCCCCTGCAGCCTCTCCCGCCGTCTCCCTCCCTCTCGTCTGGACCCTCTTCCTCCCTCTCCCTCCCTCTCCCTCCCTTTCCCTCGGACCCTCTCCATTCCTCTCCTTCCCTCTCGCCTGGACCCCCTCCCTCCCTCTCCCTCCGTCTGCCTCCCTCTCCCTCCCTCTCTCCTGGACCCTCTCCCTCCCTCTCCCTCCGTCTGCCTCCCTCTCCCTCCCTCTCGCCTGGACCCTCTCCCGCCGTCTCCCTCCCTGTCCCTCGGACCCTCTCCCTCCCTCTCCCTCCCTCTCCCTCCCTCTTATCTGGATCATCTCCTTCCCTCTCCCCTGGATCCTCTCCCTCCCTCTCCGTCTCTCTCCCGAGGTCCTTCTCCCGCCCTCTCCCTCCCTCTCGCCTGTACCCTCTCCCTCCCTCTCTCCTGGAACCTCTCCCACCCTCTCCCTCCCTCTCACCGGGAACCTCTCTGTCCCTCTCCCTCCCTCTCGTCTGGACCCTCTCCTTCCCTCTCTCTCCCTCTGTCCTGGACCCTCTACCTCCCTCCCCTCCCTCTCGCCTGGAACCTCTCTGACCCTCTCCCTCCTTCTCCACTGGACCCTCTCTATCCATCTCCCTCCCTGTCGCCTGGAGCCTCACCCTTCCTCTCCCTCACTCTCCCTCGGACCCTCTCCCTGCCTCTCCCCCCCTCTGCCTCCCTCTCCCTCCCTCTCGTCTGGACCCTCTCCCTCCTTCTGCCTCCCTCTCGCCTGGACCCTCTCCATTCCTCTCCCTCCCCCTCGCCTGGACCCTCTCCCTCCCTCTCCCTCCCTTTCCCTCGGACCCTCTCCATTCCTCTCCCTCCCTCTCGCCTGGACCCTCTCCCTCCCTCTCCCTCCGTCTACCTCCCTCTCCCTCCCTCTCGCCTGGACCCTCTCCCTCCCTCTCCCTCCGTCTGCCTCCCTCTCCCTCCCTCTCGCCTGGCCCCTCTCCTTTCCTCTCCCTCCCTCTCGCCTGGACCTTCTCCATTCCTCTCCCTCCCTCTCGTCTGGCTCCCTCTCCCTCCCTCTCCCTCCCTCTCCCTCCGTCTGCCTCCCTCTCCCTCCCTCTCGTCTGGACCCTCTCCCTCCCTCTCCCTCCGTCTGCCACCCTGTCCCTCCCTCTCGTCTGGACCCTCTCCCTCCCTCTCCCTCCCTCTCGTCTGGACCCTCTCCCTCCTTCTCCCTCCCTCTCGCCTGGACCCTCTCCATTCCTCTCCCTCCCTCTCTCCTGGACCCTCTCCCTCCCTCTCCCTCCCTCTGCCTCCCTCTCCCTCCTTCTCGTTTGGACCCTCTCTCTCCCTCTCCCTCCCGCTGCCTCCCTCTCCCTCCCTCTCGCCTGGACCCTCTCCCTCCCTCTCCCTCCTTCTCGTCTGGACCCTCTCCCGCCCTCTCCCTCCCTCTTGCCTGGACCCTCTTCCTCCCTCTCCCTCCCTCTCCCCTGGACCCTCTCCCTCCCTCTCCCTCCTTCACGTCTGGACCCTCTCCCTGCCTCTCCCTCCCTCTCCCCTGCAGCCTCTCCCGCCCTCTCCCTCCCTCTTGTCTGGACCCTCTTCCTCCCTCTCCCTCCCTCTCCCTCCATTTCCCTCGGACCCTCTCCATTCCTCTCCCTCCCCCCTCGTCTGGACCCTCTCCCTCCCTCTCCTCCCTCTGCCTCCCTCTCGCCTGCACCCTCTCTCTCCCTCTCCCTCCTTTTCTCCTTTACCCACTCCCTCCCTCTCACCTGCACCCTCTCCCTGCCTCTCCCTTCCTCTCCCCTGCAGCCTCTCCCTTCCTCTCCCTCCCTCTCGTCTGGACCCTCTCCCTCCCTCTCCCTCCCTCTCCCTCCCTCTGCCTCCCTCTCCCTCCTTCTCGTCTGGACCCTCTCTCTCCCTCTCCCTCCCGCTGCCTCCCTCTCCCTCCTTCTCGTTTGGATCCTCTCCCTCCCTCTCCCTCCCTCTCGTCTGGACCCTCTCCCTCCTTCTCCCTCCCTCTCTCCTGGACCCTCTCCCTCCCTCTCCCTCCCTCTGCCTCCCTCTCCCTCCTTCTCGTCTGGACCCTCTCTCTCCCTCTCCCTCCGTCTGCCTCCCTCTCCCGCCCTCTCGCCTGGCCCCTCTCCTTTCCTCTCCCTCCCTCTCCTCTGGATCATCTCCCTCCCTCTCCCTCCCTCTCGCCTGGACCCTCTCCCTCCCTCTCCCTCCCTTTCCCTCGGACCCTCTCCATTCCTATCCCTCCCTCTCGCCTGGACCCCCTCCCTCCCTCTCCCTCCGTCTGCCTCCCTCTCCCTCCCTCTCGCCTGGACCCTCTCCCTCCCTCTCCCTCCGTCTCCCTCCCTCTCCCTCCCTCTCGCCTGCACCCTCTCCTTTCCTCTCCCTCCCTCTCCTCTGGATTATCTCCCTCCCTCTCCCTCCCTCTCGCCTGGACCCTCTCCCGCCGTCTCCCTCCCTGCCCCTCGGACCCTCTCCCTCCCTCTCCCTGCCTCTCCCTCCCTCTTATCTGGATCATCTCCTTCCCTCTCCCCTGGATCCTCTCCCTCCCTCTCCGTCTCTCTCCCGAGGTCCTTCTCCCGCCCTCTCCCTCCCTCTCGCCTGTACCCTCTCCCTCCCTCTCTACTGGAACCTCTCCCACCCTCTCCCTCCCTCTCACCGGGAACCTCTCTGTCCCTCTCCCTCCCTCTCGTCTGGACCCTCTCCCTCCCTCTCCCTCCCTCTCCCTCCCTCTGCCTCCCTCGCCCTCCTTCTCGTCTGGACCCTCTCTCTCCCTCTCCCTCTCGCTGCCTCCCTCTCCCTTCCCTCTCGTCTGGACCCTCTCTCTCACTCTCCCTCCCTCTCCCCTGGACCCTCCCCCGCCCTCTCCCTCCCTCTCCCTCCATTTCCCTCGGACCCTCTCCACTCCTCTCCCGCCCTCTCGTCTGGACCCTCTCCCTCCCTCTCCCTTCGTCTGCCTCCCTCTCCCTCCCTCTCGTCTGGACCCTCTCCCTCCCTCTCCCTCCCTCTGCCTCCCTCGCCCTCCTTCTCGTCTGGACCCTCTCTGTCCGTCTCCCTCCCGCTGCCTCCCTCTCCCTCCTTCTCGTCTGGACCCTCTCCCTCCTTCTCCCTCCCTCTTGCCTGGACCCTCTCCATTCCTCTCCCTCCCTCTCGTCTGGACCCTCTCCCTCCCTCTCCCTCCGTCTGCCTCCCTCTCCCTCCCTCTCGTCTGGACCCTCTCCCTCCCTCTCCCTCCGTCTGCCTCCCTCTCCCTCCCTCTCCCTCCCTCTCGCCTGGACCCTCTCCTTTCCTCTCCCTCCCTCTCCTCTGGATTATCTCCCTCCCTCTCCCTCCCTCTCGCCTGGACCCTCTCCCGCCGTCTCCCTCCCTGTCCCTCGGACCCTCTCCCTCCCTCTCCCTCCCTCTCGCCTGGACCTTCTCCATTCCTCTCCCTCCCTCTCGTCTGGCTCCCTCTCCCTCCCTCTCCCTCCCTCTCCCTCCGTCTGCCTCCCTCTCCCTCCCTCTCGTCTGGACCCTCTCCCTCCCTCTCCCTCCGTCTGCCACCCTGTCCCTCCCTCTCGTCTGGACCCTCTCCCACCCTCTCCCTCCCTCTCGTCTGGACCCTCTCCCTCCTTCTCCCTCCCTCTCGCCTGGACCCTCTCCATTCCTCTCCCTCCCTCTCTCCTGGACCCTCTCCCTCCCTCTCCCTCCCTCTGCCTCCCTCTCCCTCCTTCTCGTCTGGACCCTCTCTCTCCCTCTCCCTCCCGCTGCCTCCCTCTCCCTTCCCTCTCGTCTGGACCCTCTCTCTCACTCTCCCTCCCTCTCCCCTGGAACCTCTCCCGCCCTCTCCCTCCCTCTCGCCTGGACCCTCTCCCTCCCTCTCCCTCCTTCTCGTCTGGACCCTCTCCCGCCCTCTCCCTCCCTCTCGTCTGGACCCTCTTCCTCCCTCTCCCTCCCTCTCCCCTGGACCCTCTCCCTCCCTCTCCCTCCTTCACGTCTGGACCCTCTCCCTGCCTCTCCCTCCCTCTCGCCTGCAGCCTCTCCCGCCCTCTCCCTCCCTCTTGTCTGGACCCTCTTCCTCCCTCTCCCTCCCTCTCCCTCCATTTCCCTCGGACCCTCTCCATTCCTCTCCCTCCCCCCTCGCCTGGACCCTCTCCCTCCCTCTCCTCCCTCTGCCTCCCTCTCGCCTGCACCCTCTCTCTCCCTCTCCCTCCTTTTCTCCTTTACCCACTCCCTCCCTCTCCCCTGGACCCTCTCCTGCCCTCTCCCTCCCTCTCGCCTGGACCCTCTCCCTCCCTCTCCCTCCTTCTCGTCTGGACCCTCTCCCTCCCTCTCCCTCCCTCTCCCCTTCAGCCTCTCCCGCCCTCTCCCTCCCTCTCGTCTGGACCCTCTTCCTCCCTGTCCCTCTCTCTCCCTCCATTTCCCTCGTACCCTCTCCATTCCTCTCCCTCCCTCTCGCCTGGACCCTCTCCCTCCCTCTCCCTCCCTCTGCCTCCCTCTCCCTCCTTCTCGTCTGGACTCTCTCCCTCCCTCTCCTTCCCTCTCTCCTGTACCCTCTCTGTCCCTCTCCCTCCCCCTTCCTCCCTCTCCCTTCCTCTCGGCTGGAACCTCTCCCGCCCTCTCCTTCCCTCTCGCCTGGACCCTCTTTCTCCCTCTCCCCTGAACCCTCTCTGTCCCTCTCCCTCCCTCTCGCATAGACCCTCTCCCTCCCGCTCCCTCCCTCTCTCCTGCACCCTCTCCTCCCCCTCCCTCCATGTCCCTCGAACCCTCTCCATTCCTCTCCCTCCCTCTCCCTCGGACCCTCTCCCTGCCTCTCCCCCCCTCTCCCTCCCTCTCCCTCCCTCTCGTCTGGACCCTCTCCCTCCTTCTCCCTCCCTCTCGCCTGGACCCTCTCCATTCCTCTCCCTCCCTCTCGCCTGGACCCTCTCCCTCCCTCTCCCTCCCTCTCCCTCCCTCGCCCTCCTTCTCGTCTGGACCCTCTCTGTCCGTCTCCCTCCCGCTGCCTCCCTCTCCCTCCTTCTCGTCTGGACCCTCTCCCTCCTTCTCCCTCCCTCTCGCCTGGCCCCTCTCCTTTCCTCTCCCTCCCTCTCCTCTGGATCATCTCCCTCCCTCTCCCTCCCTCTCGCCTGGACCCTCTCCCTCCCTCTCCCTCCCTTTCCCTCGGACCCTCTCCATTCCTCACCCTCCCTCTCGCCTGGACCCCCTCCCTCCCTCTCCCTCCGTCTGCCTCCCTCTCCCTCCCTCTCGCCTGGACCCTCTCCCTCCCTCTCCCTCCGTCTGCCTCCCTCTCCCTCCCTCTCGCCTGGACCCTCTCCTTTCCTCTCCCTCCCTCTCCTCTGGATTATCTCCCTCCCTCTCCCTCCCTCTCGCCTGGACCCTCTCCCGCCGTCTCCCTCCCTGTCCCTCGGACCCTCTCCCTCCCTCTCCCTCCCTCTCCCTCCCTCTTATCTGGATCATCTCCTTCCCTCTCCCCTGGATCCTCTCCCTCCCTCTCCGTCTCTCTCCCGAGGTCCTTCTCCCGCCCTCTCCCTCCCTCTCGCCTGTACCCTCTCCCTCCCTCTCTTCTGGAACCTCTCCCACCCTCTCCCTCACTCTCACCGGGAACCTCTCTGTCCCTCTCCCTCCCTCTCGCCTGGACCCTCTCCCTCCCTCTCCCTCCCTCTGCCTCCCTCTCCCTCCTTCTCGTCTGGACCCTCTCTCTCCCTCTCCCTCCCGCTGCCTCCCTCTCCCTCCTTCTCGTCTGGACCCACTCCCTCCCTCTCCCTCCCTCTCGTCTGGACCCTCTCCCTCCTTCTCCCTCCCTCTCTCCTGGACCCTCTCCCTCCCTCTCCCTCCCTCGCCCTCCTTCTCGTCTGGACCCTCTCTCTCCCTCTCCCTCTCGCTGCCTCCCTCTCCCTTCCCTCTCGTCTGGACCCTCTCTCTCACTCTCCCTCCCTCTCCCCTGGACCCTCCCCCGCCCTCTCCCTCCCTCTCCCTCCATTTCCCTCGGACCCTCTCCACTCCTCTCCCGCCCTCTCGTTTGGACCCTCTCCCTCCCTCTCCCTCCCTCTGCCTCCCTCGCCCTCCTTCTCGTCTGGACCCTCTCTCTCCGTCTCCCTCCCGCTGCCTCCCTCTCCCTCCTTCTCGTCTGGCCCCTCTCCCTCCTTCTCCCTCCCTCTTGCCTGGACCCTCTCCATTCCTCTCCCTCCCTCTCGTCTGGACCCTCTCCCTCCCTCTCCCTCCGTCTGCCTCCCTCTCCCTCCCTCTCGTCTGGACCCTCTCCCTCCCTCTCCCTCCGTCTGCCTCCCTCTCCCTCCCTCTCGCCTGGACCCTCTCCTTTCCTCTCCCTCCCTCTCCTCTGGATTATCTCCCTCCCTCTCCCTCCCTCTCGCCTGGACCCTCTCCCGCCGTCTCCCTCCCTGTCCCTCGGACCCTCTCCCTGCCTCTCCCTCCCTCTCCCTCCCTCTTATCTGGATCATCTCCTTCCCTCTCCCCTGGATCCTCTCCCTCCCTCTCCGTCTCTCTCCCGAGGTCCTTCTCCCGCCCTCTCCCTCCCTCTCGCCTGTACCTTCTCCCTCCCTCTCTCCTGGAACCTCTCCCACCCTCTCCCTCCCTCTCACCGGGAACCTCTCTGTCCCTCTCCCTCCCTCTCGTCTGGACCCTCTCCTTCCCTCTCTCTCCCTCTGTCCTGGACCCTCTACCTCCCTCCCCTCCCTCTCGCCTGGAACCTCTCTGTCCCTCTCCCTCCTTCTCCACTGGACCCTCTCTATCCATTTCCCTCCCTGTCGCCTGGAGCCTCACCCTTCCTCTCCCTCACTCTCCCTCGGACCCTCTCCCTGCCTCTCCCCCCCTCTGCCTCCCTCTCCCTCCCTCTCGTCTGGACCCTCTCCCTCCTTCTCCCTCCCTCTCGCCTGGACCTTCTCCTTTCCTCTCCCTCCCTCTCTCCTGGACCCTCTCCCTCCCTCTCCCTCCATTTTCCTCGAACCCTCTCCCTCCCTCTCCCTCCCTCTCCCCCGGACCCTCTCCCGCCCTCTCCCTCCTTCTCGCCTGGACCCTCTCCCTTCCTCTCCCTCCCTCTCCCCTGGACCCTCTCCCGCCCTCTCCCTCCCTCTCGTCTGGCTCCCTCTCCCTCCCTCTCCCTCCCTCTCGCCTGGACCCTCTCCCTCCCTCTCCCTCCCTCTCCCTCCCTCTCGCGTGGACCCTCTCCCTCCCTCTCCTTCCCTCTCTCCTGGACGCTCTCCCTCCTTCTCCCTCCCTCTCGCCTGGATCCTCTTCCTCCCTCTCCCTCCCTCTCCCCTGGAACCTCTCCCGCCCTCTCCCTACCTCTCGTCTGGACCCTTTTCCTCCCGCTCCCTCCCTCTCCCTCCATTTCCCTCGGACCCTCGGACCCTCTCCCTTCCTCTCCCTCCCTCTCGCCTGGAACGTCTCCCTCCCTCTCCCTCCCTCTGCCTCCCTCTCCCTCCTTCTCGTCTGGACTCTCTCCCTCCCTCTCCTTCCCTCTCTCCTGTACCCTCTCCCTCCCTCTCCCTCCCTCTTCCTCCATCTCCCTTCCTCTCGGCTGGAACCTCTCCCGCCCTCTCCTTCCCTCTCGCCTGGACCCTCTTTCTCCCTCTCCCTCCCTCTCCCCTGGACCCTCTCTGTCCCACTCCCTCCCTCTCCCCTGGACCCTCTCCCTCCCGCTCCCTCCCTCTCTCCTGTACCCTCTCCCTCCCTCTCCCTCCCTCTTCCTCCCTCTCCCTTCCTCTCGGCTGGAACCTCTCCCGCCCTCTCCTTCCCTCTCGCCTGGACCCTCTTTCTCCCTCTCCCTCCCTCTCCCCTGGACCCTCTCTGTCCCTCTCCCTCCCTCTCGCCTAGACCCTCTCCCTCCCGCTTCCTCCCTCTCTCCTGCACCCTCTCCTCCCCCTCCCTCCATTTCCCTCGAACCCTCTCCCTTCCTCTCCCTCCCTCTCCCTCGGACCCTCTGCCTGCCTCTCCCCCCCTCTGCCTCCCTCTCCCTCCCTCTCGTCTGGACCCTCTCCCTCCTTCTACCTCCCTCTCGCCTGGACCCTCTCCATTCCTCTCCCTCCCTCTCGCCTGGACCCTCTCCCTCCCTCTCCCTCCTTCTCGTCTGGACCCTCTCCCTCCCTCTCCCTCCCTCTCCCCTGGACCCTCTCCCGCCCTCTCCCTCCCTCTCGTCTGGACCCTCTTCCTCCCTCTCCCTCCCTCTCCCTCCATTTCCCTCGGACCCTCTCCATTCCTCTCCCCCCCCTCGTCTGGACCCTCTCCCTCCCTCTCCTCCCTCTGCCTCCCTCTCGCCTGCACCCTCTCTCTCCCTCTCCCTCCTTTTCTCCTTTACCCACTCCCTCCCTCTCACCTGCACCCTCTCCCTGCCTCTCCCCCCTCTCCCCTGCAGCCTCTCCCTCCCTCTCCCTCCCTCTCGTCTGGACCCTCTCCCTCCCTCTCCCTCCGTCTGCCTCCCTCTCCCTCCCTCTCGTCTGGCCCCTCTCCTTTCCTCTCCCTCCCTCTCGTCTTGCTCCCTCTCCCTCCCTCTCCCTCCCTCTCCCTCCCTCTCGTCTGGCCCCTCTCCTTTCCTCTCCCTCCCTCTCGTCTTGCTCCCTCTCCCTCCCTCTCCCTCCCTCTCCCTCCGTCTGCCTCCCTCTCCCTCCCTCTCGTCTGGACCCTCCCCCTCCCTCTCCCTCCGTCTGCCTCCCTCTCCCTCCCTCTCGTCTGGACCCTCTCCCTCCCTCTCCCTCCCTCTCGTCTGGACCGTCTCCCTCCTTCTCCCTCCCTCTCGCCTGGACCCTCTCCATTCCTCTCCCTCCCTCTCTCCTGGACCCTCTCCCTCCCTCTCCCTCCCTCTGCCTCCCTCGCCCTCCTTCTCGTCTGGACCCTCTCCCTCCCTCTCCCTCCTTCTCGTCTGGACCCTCTCCCGCCCTCTCCCTCCCTCTTGCCTGGACCCTCTTCCTCCCTCTCCCTCCCTCTCCCCTGGACCCTCTCCCTCCCTCTCCCTCCTTCACGTCTGGACCCTCTCCCTGCCTCTCCCTCCCTCTCCCCTGCAGCCTCTCCCGCCCTCTCCCTCCCTCTCGTCTGGACCCTCTTCCTCCCTCTCCCTCCCTCTCCCTCCCTTTCCCTCGGACCCTCTCCATTCCTCTCCTTCCCTCTCGCCTGGACCCCCTCCCTCCCTCTCCCTCCCTCTGCCTCCCTCTCCCTCCTTCTCGTCTGGACTCTCTCCCTCCCTCTCCTTCCCTCTCTCCTGTACCCTCTCTGTCCCTCTCCCTCCCCCTTCCTCCCTCTCCCTTCCTCTCGGCTGGAACCTCTCCCGCCCTCTCCTTCCCTGTCGCCTGGACCCTCTTTCTCCCTCTCCCCTGAACCCTCTCTGTCCCTCTCCCTCCCTCTCGCATAGACCCTCTCCCTCCCGCTCCCTCCCTCTCTCCTGCACCCTCTCCTCCCCCTCCCTCCATTTCCCTCGAACCCTCTCCATTCCTCTCCCTCCCTCTCCCTCGGACCCTCTCCCTGCCTCTCCCCCCCTCTCCCTCCCTCTCCCTCCCTCTCGTCTGGACCCTCTCCCTCCTTCTCCCTCCCTCTCGCCTGGACCCTCTCCATTCCTCTCCCTCCCTCTCGCCTGGACCCTCTCCCTCCCTCTCCCTCCCTCTCCCTCCCTCGCCCTCCTTCTCGTCTGGACCCTCTCTGTCCGTCTCCCTCCCGCTGCCTCCCTCTCCCTCCTTCTCGTCTGGCCCCTCTCCCTCCTTCACCCTCCCTCTTGCCTGGACCCTCTCCATTCCTCTCCCTCCCTCTCGTCTGGACCCTCTCCCTCCCTCTCCCTCCGTCTGCCTCCCTCTCCCTCCCTCTCGTCTGGACCCTCTCCCTCCCTCTCCCTCCGTCTGCCTCCCTCTCCCGCCCTCTCGCCTGGCCCCTCTCCTTTCCTCTCCCTCCCTCTCCTCTGGATCATCTCCCTCCCTCTCCCTCCCTCTCGCCTGGACCCTCTCCCTCCCTCTCCCTCCCTTTCCCTCGGACCCTCTCCATTCCTCTCCCTCCCTCTCGCCTGGACCGCCTCCCTCCCTCTCCCTCCATCTGCCTCCCTCTCCCTCCCTCTCGCCTGGACCCTCTCCCTCCCTCTCCCTCCGTCTGCCTCCCTCTCCCTCCCTCTCGCCTGGACCCTCTCCTTTCCTCTCCCTCCCTCTCCTCTGGATTATCTCCCTCCCTCTCCCTCCCTCTCGCCTGGACCCTCTCCCGCCGTCTCCCTCCCTGTCCCTCGGACCCTCTCCCTCCCTCTCCCTCCCTCTCCCTCCCTCTTATCTGGATCATCTCCTTCCCTCTCCCCTGGATCCTCTCCCTCCCTCTCCGTCTCTCTCCCGAGGTCCTTCTCCCGCCCTCTCCCTCCCTCTCGCCTGTACCTTCTCCCTCCCTCTCTCCTGGAACCTCTCCCACCCTCTCCCTCCCTCTCACCGGGAACCTCTCTGTCCCTCTCCCTCCCTCTCGTCTGGACCCTCTCCTTCCCTCTCTCTCCCTCTGTCCTGGACCCTCTACCTCCCTCCCCTCCCTCTCGCCTGGAACCTCTCTGTCCCTCTCCCTCCTTCTCCACTGGACCCTCTCTATCCATTTCCCTCCCTGTCGCCTGGAGCCTCACCCTTCCTCTCCCTCCCTCTCCCTCGGACCCTCTCCCTGCCTCTCCCCCCCTCTCCCTCCCTCTCCCTCCCTCTCGTCTGGACCCTCTCCCTCCTTCTCCCTCCCTCTCGCCTGGACCCTCTCCATTCCTCTCCCTCCCTCTCGCCTGGACCCTCTCCCTCCCTCTCCCTCCCTCTCCCTCCCTCGCCCTCCTTCTCGTCTGGACCCTCTCTGTCCGTCTCCCTCCCGCTGCCTCCCTCTCCCTCCTTCTCGTCTGCACCCTCTCCCTCCTTCTCCCTCCCTCTTGCCTGGACCCTCTCCATTCCTCTCCCTCCCTCTCGTCTGGACCCTCTCCCTCCCTCTCCCTCCGTCTGCCTCCCTCTCCCTCCCTCTCGTCTGGACCCTCTCCCTCCCTCTCCCTCCGTCTGCCTCCCTCTCCCGCCCTCTCGCCTGGCCCCTCTCCTTTCCTCTCCCTCCCTCTCCTCTGGATCATCTCCCTCCCTCTCCCTCCCTCTCGCCTGGACCCTCTCCCTCCCTCTCCCTCCCTTTCCCTCGGACCCTCTCCATTCCTCTCCCTCCCTCTCGCCTGGACCGCCTCCCTCCCTCTCCCTCCATCTGCCTCCCTCTCCCTCCCTCTCGCCTGGACCCTCTCCCTCCCTCTCCCTCCGTCTGCCTCCCTCTCCCTCCCTCTCGCCTGGACCCTCTCCTTTCCTCTCCCTCCCTCTCCTCTGGATTATCTCCCTCCCTCTCCCTCCCTCTCGCCTGGACCCTCTCCCGCCGTCTCCCTCCCTGTCCCTCGGACCCTCTCCCTCCCTCTCCCTCCCTCTCCCTCCCTCTTATCTGGATCATCTCCTTCCCTCTCCCCTGGATCCTCTCCCTCCCTCTCCGTCTCTCTCCCGAGGTCCTTCTCCCGCCCTCTCCCTCCCTCTCGCCTGTACCCTCTCCCTCCCTCTCTCCTGGAACCTCTCCCACCCTCTCCCTCCCTCTCACCGGGAACCTCTCTGTCCCTCTCCCTCCCTCTCGCCTGGACCCTCTCCCTCCCTCTCTCCTGGAACCTCTCCCACCCTCTCCCTCCCTCTCACCGGGAACCTCTCTGTCCCTCTCCCTCCCTCTCGCCTGGACCCTCTCCCTCCCTCTCCCTCCCTCTGCCTCCCTCTCCCTCCTTCTCGTCTGGACCCTCTCTCTCCCTCTCCCTCCCGCTGCCTCCCTCTCCCTCCTTCTCGTCTGGACCCACTCCCTCCTTCTCCCTCCCTCTCGTCTGGACCCTCTCCCTCCTTCTCCCTCCCTCTCTCCTGGACCCTCTCCCTCCCTCTCCCTCCCTCTCCCTCCCTCGCCCTCCTTCTCGTCTGGACCCTCTCTCTCCCTCTCCCTCTCGCTGCCTCCCTCTCCCTTCCCTCTCGTCTGGACCCTCTCTCTCACTCTCCCTCCCTCTCCCCTGGACCCTCCCCCGCCCTCTCCCTCCCTCTCCCTCCATTTCCCTCGGACCCTCTCCACTCCTCTCCCGCCCTCTCGTCTGGACCCTCTCCCTCCCTCTCCCTTCGTCTGCCTCCCTCTCCCTCCCTCTCGTCTGGACCCTCTCCCTCCCTCTCCCTCCCTCTGCCTCCCTCGCCCTCCTTCTCGTCTGGACCCTCTCTGTCCGTCTCCCTCCCGCTGCCTCCCTCTCCCTCCTTCTCGTCTGGACCCTCTCCCTCCTTCTCCCTCCCTCTTGCCTGGACCCTCTCCATTCCTCTCCCTCCCTCTCGTCTGGACCCTCTTCCTCCCTCTCCCTCCGTCTGCCTCCCTCTCCCTCCCTCTCGTCTGGACCCTCTCCCTCCCTCTCCCTCCGTCTGCCTCCCTCTCCCTCCCTCTCGCCTGGACCCTCTCCTTTCCTCTCCCTCCCTCTCCTCTGGATTATCTCCCTCCCTCTCCCTCCCTCTCGCCTGGACCCTCTCCCGCCGTCTCCCTCCCTGTCCCTCGGACCCTCTCCCTGCCTCTCCCTCCCTCTCCCTCCCTCTTATCTGGATCATCTCCTTCCCTCTCCCCTGGATCCTCTCCCTCCCTCTCCGTCTCTCTCCCGAGGTCCTTCTCCCGCCCTCTCCCTCCCTCTCGCCTGTACCTTCTCCCTCCCTCTCTCCTGGAACCTCTCCCACCCTCTCCCTCCCTCTCACCGGGAACCTCTCTGTCCCTCTCCCTCCCTCTCCCCTAAACCCTCTCCCTCCCGCTCCCTCCCTCTCTCCTGTACCCTCTCTGTCCCTCTCCCTCCCCCTTCCTCCCTCTCCCTTCCTCTCGGCTGGAACCTCTCCCGCCCTCTCCTTCCCTGTCGCCTGGACCCTCTTTCTCCCTCTCCCCTGAACCCTCTCTGTCCCTCTCCCTCCCTCTCGCATAGACCCTCTCCCTCCCGCTCCCTCCCTCTCTCCTGCACCCTCTCCTCCCCCTCCCTCCATTTCCCTCGAACCCTCTCCATTCCTCTCCCTCCCTCTCCCTCGGACCCTCTCCCTGCCTCTCCCCCCCTCTCCCTCCCTCTCCCTCCCTCTCGTCTGGACCCTCTCCCTCCTTCTCCCTCCCTCTCGCCTGGACCCTCTCCATTCCTCTCCCTCCCTCTCGCCTGGACCCTCTCCCTCCCTCTCCCTCCCTCTCCCTCCCTCGCCCTCCTTCTCGTCTGGACCCTCTCTGTCCGTCTCCCTCCCGCTGCCTCCCTCTCCCTCCTTCTCGTCTGCACCCTCTCCCTCCTTCTCCCTCCCTCTTGCCTGGACCCTCTCCATTCCTCTCCCTCCCTCTCGTCTGGACCCTCTCCCTCCCTCTCCCTCCGTCTGCCTCCCTCTCCCTCCCTCCCGTCTGGACCCTCTCCCTCCCTCTCCCTCCGTCTGCCTCCCTCTCCCGCCCTCTCGCCTGGCCCCTCTCCTTTCCTCTCCCTCCCTCTCCTCTGGATCATCTCCCTCCCTCTCCCTCCCTCTCGCCTGGACCCTCTCCCTCCCTCTCCCTCCCTTTCCCTCGGACCCTCTCCATTCCTCTCCCTTCCTCTCGCCTGGACCCCCTCCCTCCCTCTCCCTCCATCTGCCTCCCTCTCCCTCCCTCTCGCCTGGACCCTCTCCCTCCCTCTCCCTCCGTCTTCCTCCCTCTCCCTCCCTCTCGCCTGGACCCTCTCCTTTCCTCTCCCTCCCTCTCCTCTGGATTATCTCCCTCCCTCTCCCTCCCTCTCGCCTGGACCCTCTCCCGCCGTCTCCCTCCCTGTCCCTCGGACCCTCTCCCTCCCTCTCCCTCCCTCTCCCTCCCTCTTATCTGGATCATCTCCTTCCCTCTCCCCTGGATCCTCTCCCTCCCTGTCCGTCTCTCTCCCGAGGTCCTTCTCCCGCCCTCTCCCTCCCTCTCGCCTGTACCCTCTCCCTCCCTCTCTCCTGGAACCTCTCCCACCCTCTCCCTCCCTCTCACCGGGAACCTCTCTGTCCCTCTCCCTCCCTCTCGCCTGGACCCTCTCCCTCCCTCTCCCTCCCTCTGCCTCCCTCTCCCTCCTTCTCGTCTGGACCCTCTCTCTCCCTCTCCCTCCCGCTGCCTCCCTCTCCCTCCTTCTCGTCTGGACCCACTCCCTCCCTCTCCCTCCCTCTCGTCTGGACCCTCTCCCTCCTTCTCCCTCCCTCTCTCCTGGACCTTCTCCCTCCCTCTCCCTCCCTCTCCCTCCCTCGCCCTCCTTCTCGTCTGGACCCTCTCTCTCCCTCTCCCTCTCGCTGCCTCCCTCTCCCTTCCCTCTCGTCTGGACCCTCTCTCTCACTCTCCCTCCCTCTCCCCTGGACCCTCCCCCGCCCTCTCCCTCCCTCTCCCTCCATTTCCCTCGGACCCTCTCCACTCCTCTCCCGCCCTCTCGTCTGGACCCTCTCCCTCCCTCTCCCTTCGTCTGCCTCCCTCTCCCTCCCTCTCGTCTGGACCCTCTCCCTCCCTCTCCCTCCCTCTGCCTCCCTCGCCCTCCTTCTCGTCTGGACCCTCTCTGTCCATCTCCCTCCCGCTGCCTCCCTCTCCCTCCTTCTCGTCTGGACCCTCTCCCTCCTTCTCCCTCCCTCTTGCCTGGACCCTCTCCATTCCTCTCCCTCCCTCTCGTCTGGACCCTCTCCCTCCCTCTCCCTCCGTCTGCCTCCCTCTCCCTCCCTCTCGTCTGGACCCTCTCCCTCCCTCTCCCTCCGTCTGCCTCCCTCTCCCTCCCTCTCGCCTGGACCCTCTCCTTTCCTCTCCCTCCCTCTCCTCTGGATTATCTCCCTCCCTCTCCCTCCCTCTCGCCTGGACCCTCTCCCGCCGTCTCCCTCCCTGTCCCTCGGACCCTCTCCCTCCCTCTCCCTCCCTCTCCCTCCCTCTTATCTGGATCATCTCCTTCCCTCTCCCCTGGATCCTCTCCCTCCCTCTCCGTCTCTCTCCCGAGGTCCTTCTCCCGCCCTCTCCCTCCCTCTCGCCTGTACCTTCTCCCTCCCTCTCTCCTGGAACCTCTCCCACCCTCTCCCTCCCTCTCACCGGGAACCTCTCTGTCCCTCTCCCTCCCTCTCGTCTGGACCCTCTCCTTCCCTCTCTCTCCCTCTGTCCTGGACCCTCTACCTCCCTCCCCTCCCTCTCGCCTGGAACCTCTCTGTCGCTCTCCCTCCTTCTCCACTGGACCCTCTCTATCCATTTCCCTCCCTGTCGCCTGGAGCCTCACCCTTCCTCTCCCTCACTCTCCCTCGGACCCTCTCCCTGCCTCTCCCCCCCTCTGCCTCCCTCTCCCTCCCTCTCGTCTGGACCCTCTCCCTCCTTCTCCCTCCCTCTCGCCTGGACCCTCTCCATTCCTCTCCCTCCCTCTCGCCTGGACCCTCTCCTCCCCCTCCCTCCATTTCCCTCGAACCCTCTCCCTCCCTCTCCCTCCCTCTCCCCCGGACCCTCTCCCGCCCTCTCGCCTGGACCCTCTCCCTCCCTCTCCCTCCTTCTCGTCTGGACCCTCTCCCTTCCTCTCCCTCCCTCTCCCCTGGACCCTCTCCCGCCCTCTCCCTCCCTCTCGTCTGGCTCCCTCTCCCTCCCTCTCCCTCCCTCTCGCGTGGATCCTCTCCCTCCCTCTCCCTCCCTCTCCCTCCTTCTCGTCTGGACCCTCTCCCTTCCTCTCCCTCCCTCTCCCCTGGACCCTCTCCCGCCCTCTCCCTCCCTCTCGTCTGGCTCCCTCTCCCTCCCTCTCCCTCCCTCTCGCGTGGATCCTCTCCCTCCCTCTCCCTCCCTCTCCCTCCTTCTCGTCTGGACTCTCTCCCTCCCTCTCCTTCCCTCTCTCCTGGACGCTCTCCCTCCTTCTCCCTCCCTCTCGCCTGGATCCTCTTCCTCCCTCTCCCTCCCTCTCCCCTGGAACCTCTCCCGCCCTCTCCCTCCCTCTCGTCTGGACCCTTTTCCTCCCGCTCCCTCCCTCTCCCTCCATTTCCCTCGGACCCTCGGACCCTCTCCCTTCCTCTCCCTCCCTCTCGCCTGGAACCTCTCCCTCCCTCTCCCTCCCTCTGCCTCCCTCTCCCTCCTTCTCGTCTGGACTCTCTCCCTCCCTCTCCTTCCCTCTCTCCTGTACCCTCTCCCTCCCTCTCCCTCCCTCTTCCTCCATCTCCCTTCCTCTCGGCTGGAACCTCTCCCGCCCTCTCCTTCCCTGTCACCTGGACCCTCTTTCTCCCTCTCCCTCCCTCTCCCCTGGACCCTCTCTGTCCCACTCCCTCCCTCTCCCCTGGACCCTCTCCCTCCCGCTCCCTCCCTCTCTCCTGTACCCTCTCCCTCCCTCTCCCTCCCTCTTCCTCCCTCTCCCTTCCTCTCGGCTGGAACCTCTCCCGCCCGCTCCTTCCCTGTCGCCTGGACCCTCTTTCTCCCTCTCCCTCCCTCTCCCCTGGACCCTCTCTGTCCCTCTCCCTCCC
Source organism: Struthio camelus (assembly GCF_040807025.1). NCBI lineage: Eukaryota > Metazoa > Chordata > Aves > Struthioniformes > Struthionidae > Struthio > Struthio camelus. The sequence continues at coordinate 10,575,463 of NC_090981.1, read as the reverse complement.
TCTCGCCTGGACCCTCTCCCTCCCGCTCCCTCCCTCTCGCCTGGACCCTCTCCCTCCCTCTCCCTCCTTCTCGTCTGGACCCTCTCCCTCCCTCTCCCTCCCTCTCCCCCGGACCCTCTCCCGCCCTCTCCCTCCCTCTCGCCTGGACCCTCTCCCTCCCTCTCCCTCCTTCTCGTCTGGACCCTCTCCCTTCCTCTCCCTCCCTCTCCCCTGGACCCTCTCCCGCCCTCTCCCTCCCTCTCGTCTGGCTCCCTCTCCCTCCCTCTCCCTCCCTCTCGCCTGGACCCTCTCCCTCCCTCTCCCTCCCTCTCCCTCCTTCTCGTCTGGACTCTCTCCCTCCCTCTCCTTCCCTCTCTCCTGGACGCTCTCCCTCCTTCTCCCTCCCTCTCCCCTGGAACCTCTCCCGCCCTCTCCCTCCCTCTCGTCTGGACCCTTTTCCTCCCGCTCCCTCCCTCTCCCTCCATTTCCCTCGGACCCTCGGACCCTCTCCCTTCCTCTCCCTCCCTCTCGCCTGGAACCTCTCCCTCCCTCTCCCTCCCTCTGCCTCCCTCTCCCTCCTTCTCGTCTGGACTCTCTCCCTCCCTCTCCTTCCCTCTCTCCTGTACCCTCTCCCTCCCCCTCCCTCCCTCTTCCTCCATCTCCCTTCCTCTCGGCTGGAACCTCTCCCGCCCTCTCCTTCCCTCTCGCCTGGACACTCTTTCTCCCTCTCCCTCCCTCTCCCCTGGACCCTCTCTGTCCCACTCCCTCCCTCTCCCCTGGACCCTCTCCCTCCCGCTCCCTCCCTCTCTCCTGTACCCTCTCCCTCCCTCTCCCTCCCTCTTCCTCCCTCTCCCTTCCTCTCGGCTGGAACCTCTCCCGCCCTCTCCTTCCCTGTCGCCTGGACCCTCTCCCTCCCTCTCCCTCCCTCTTGCCTGGACCCTCTCTGTCCCTCTCCCTCCCTCTCGCCTGGACCCTCTTCCTCCCTCTCCCTCCCTCTCCCCTGGACCCTCTCCCTCCCTCTCCCTCCTTCACGTCTGGACCCTCTCCCTGCCTCTCCCTCCCTCTCCCCTGCAGCCTCTCCCGCCCTCTCCCTCCCTCTCGTCTGGACCCTCTTCCTCCCTCTCCCTCCCTCTCCCTCCCTTTCCCTCGGACCCTCTCCATTCCTCTCCTTCCCTCTCGCCTGGACCCCCTCCCTCCCTCTCCCTCCGTCTGCCTCCCTCTCCCTCCCTCTCTCCTGGACCCTCTCCCTCCCTCTCCCTCCGTCTGCCTCCCTCTCCCTCCCTCTCGCCTGGACCCTCTCCCGCCGTCTCCCTCCCTGTCCCTCGGACCCTCTCCCTCCCTCTCCCTCCCTCTCCCTCCCTCTTATCTGGATCATCTCCTTCCCTCTCCCCTGGATCCTCTCCCTCCCTCTCCGTCTCTCTCCCGAGGTCCTTCTCCCGCCCTCTCCCTCCCTCTCGCCTGTACCCTCTCCCTCCCTCTCTCCTGGAACCTCTCCCACCCTCTCCCTCCCTCTCGCCGGGAACCTCTCTGTCCCTCTCCCTCCCTCTCGTCTGGACCCTCTCCTTCCCTCTCTCTCCCTCTGTCCTGGACCCTCTACCTCCCTCCCCTCCCTCTCGCCTGGAACCTCTCTGTCCCTCTCCCTCCTTCTCCACTGGACCCTCTCTATCCATCTCCCTCCCTGTCGCCGGGAGCCTCACCCTTCCTCTCCCTCACTCTCCCTCGGACCCTCTCCCTGCCTCTCCCCCCCTCTGCCTCCCTCTCCCTCCCTCTCGTCTGGACCCTCTCCCTCCTTCTCCCTCCCTCTCGCCTGGACCCTCTCCATTCCTCTCCCTCCCTCTCGCCTGGACCCTCTCTCTCCCTCTCCCTCCGTCTGCCTCCCTCTCCCGCCCTCTCGCCTGGCCCCTCTCCTTTCCTCTCCCTCCCTCTCCTCTGGATCATCTCCCTCCCTCTCCCTCCCCCTCGCCTGGACCCTCTCCCTCCCTCTCCCTCCCTTTCCCTCGGACCCTCTCCATTCCTCTCCCTCCCTCTCGCCTGGACCCTCTCCCTCCCTCTCCCTCCGTCTGCCTCCCTCTCCCTCCCTCTCGCCTGGACCCTCTCCCTCCCTCTCCCTCCGTCTGCCTCCCTCTCCCTCCCTCTCGCCTGGACCCTCTCCCTCCCTCTCCCTCCTTCTCGTCTGGACCCTCTCCCTCCCTCTCCCTCCCTCTCCCCTTCAGCCTCTCCCGCCCTCTCCCTCCCTCTCGTCTGGACCCTCTTCCTCCCTGTCCCTCTCTCTCCCTCCATTTCCCTCGTACCCTCTCCATTCCTCTCCCTCCCTCTCGCCTGGACCCTCTCCCTCCCTCTCCCTCCCTCTGCCTCCCTCTCCCTCCTTCTCGTCTGGACTCTCTCCCTCCCTCTCCTTCCCTCTCTCCTGTACCCTCTCTGTCCCTCTCCCTCCCCCTTCCTCCCTCTCCCTTCCTCTCGGCTGGAACCTCTCCCGCCCTCTCCTTCCCTCTCGCCTGGACCCTCTTTCTCCCTCTCCCCTGAACCCTCTCTGTCCCTCTCCCTCCCTCTCGCATAGACCCTCTCCCTCCCGCTCCCTCCCTCTCTCCTGCACCCTCTCCTCCCCCTCCCTCCATGTCCCTCGAACCCTCTCCATTCCTCTCCCTCCCTCTCCCTCGGACCCTCTCCCTGCCTCTCCCCCCCTCTCCCTCCCTCTCCCTCCCTCTCGTCTGGACCCTCTCCCTCCTTCTCCCTCCCTCTCGCCTGGACCCTCTCCATTCCTCTCCCTCCCTCTCGCCTGGACCCTCTCCCTCCCTCTCCCTCCCTCTCCCTCCCTCGCCCTCCTTCTCGTCTGGACCCTCTCTGTCCGTCTCCCTCCCGCTGCCTCCCTCTCCCTCCTTCTCGTCTGGACCCTCTCCCTCCTTCTCCCTCCCTCTTGCCTGGACCCTCTCCATTCCTCTCCCTCCCTCTCGTCTGGACCCTCTCCCTCCCTCTCCCTCCGTCTGCCTCCCTCTCCCTCCCTCTCGTCTGGACCCTCTCTCTCCCTCTCCCTCCCGCTGCCTCCCTCTCCCGCCCTCTCGCCTGGCCCCTCTCCTTTCCTCTCCCTCCCTCTCCTCTGGATCATCTCCCTCCCTCTCCCTCCCTCTCGCCTGGACCCTCTCCCTCCCTCTCCCTCCCTTTCCCTCGGACCCTCTCCATTCCTCTCCCTCCCTCTCGTCTGGACCCTCTCCATTCCTCTCCCTCCGTCTGCCTCCCTCTCCCTCCCTCTCGCCTGGACCCTCTCCCTCCCTCTCCCTCCGTCTGCCTCCCTCTCCCTCCCTCTCGCCTGGACCCTCTCCTTTCCTCTCCCTCCCTCTCCTCTGGATTATCTCCCTCCCTCTCCCTCCCTCTCGCCTGGACCCTCTCCCGCCGTCTCCCTCCCTGTCCCTCGGACCCTCTCCCTCCCTCTCCCTCCCTCTCCCTCCCTCTCCCTCCCTCTTATCTGGATCATCTCCTTCCCTCTCCCCTGGATCCTCTCCCTCCCTCTCCGTCTCTCTCCCGAGGTCCTTCTCCCGCCCTCTCCCTCCCTCTCGCCTGTACCCTCTCCCTCCCTCTCTCCTGGAACCTCTCCCACCCTCTCCCTCACTCTCACCGGGAACCTCTCTGTCCCTCTCCCTCCCTCTCGCCTGGACCCTCTCCCTCCCTCTCCCTCCCTCTGCCTCCCTCTCCCTCCTTCTCGTCTGGACCCTCTCTCTCCCTCTCCCTCCCGCTGCCTCCCTCTCCCTCCTTCTCGTCTGGACCCACTCCCTCCCTCTCCCTCCCTCTCGTCTGGACCCTCTCCCTCCTTCTCCCTCCCTCTCTCCTGGACCCTCTCCCTTCCTCTCCCTCCCTCGCCCTCCTTCTCGTCTGGACCCTCTCTCTCCCTCTCCCTCTCGCTGCCTCCCTCTCCCTTCCCTCTCGTCTGGACCCTCTCTCTCACTCTCCCTCCCTCTCCCCTGGACCCTACCCCGCCCTCTCCCTCCCTCTCCCTCCATTTCCCTCGGACCCTCTCCACTCCTCTCCCGCCCTCTCGTCTGGACCCTCTCCCTCCCTCTCCCTTCGTCTGCCTCCCTCTCCCTCCCTCTCGTCTGGACCCTCTCCCTCCCTCTCCCTCCCTCTGCCTCCCTCGCCCTCCTTCTCGTCTGGACCCTCTCTGTCCGTCTCCCTCCCGCTGCCTCCCTCTCCCTCCTTCTCGTCTGGACCCTCTCCCTCCTTCTCCCTCCCTCTTGCCTGGACCCTCTCCATTCCTCTCCCTCCCTCTCGTCTGGACCCTCTCCCTCCCTCTCCCTCCGTCTGCCTCCCTCTCCCTCCCTCTCGTCTGGACCCTCTCCCTCCCTCTCCCTCCGTCTGCCTCCCTCTCCCTCCCTCTCGCCTGGACCCTCTCCTTTCCTCTCCCTCCCTCTCCTCTGGATTATCTCCCTCCCTCTCCCTCCCTCTCGCCTGGACCCTCTCCCGCCGTCTCCCTCCCTGTCCCTCGGACCCTCTCCCTCCCTCTTATCTGGATCATCTCCTTCCCTCTCCCCTGGATCCTCTCCCTCCCGCTCCGTCTCTCTCCCGAGGTCCTTCTCCCGCCCTCTCCCTCCCTCTCGCCTGTACCTTCTCCCTCCCTCTCTCCTGGAACCTCTCCCACCCTCTCCCTCCCTCTCACCGGGAACCTCTCTGTCCCTCTCCCTCCCTCTCGTCTGGACCCTCTCCTTCCCTCTCTCTCCCTCTGTCCTGGACCCTCTACCTCCCTCCCCTCCCTCTCGCCTGGAACCTCTCTGTCCCTCTCCCTCCTTCTCCACTGGACCCTCTCTATCCATTTCCCTCCCTGTCGCCTGGAGCCTCACCCTTCCTCTCCCTCACTCTCCCTCGGACCCTCTCCCTGCTTCTCCCCCCCTCTGCCTCCCTCTCCCTCCCTCTCGTCTGGACCCTCTCCCTCCTTCTCCCTCCCTCTCGCCTGGACCTTCTCCTTTCCTCTCCCTCCCTCTCTCCTGGACCCTCTCCCTCCCTCTCCCTCCATTTTCCTCGAACCCTCTCCCTCCCTCTCCCTCCCTCTCCCCCGGACCCTCTCCCGCCCTCTCCCTCCTTCTCGCCTGGACCCTCTCCCTCCCTCTCCCTCCCTCTCGTCTGGACCCTCTCCCGCCCTCTCCCTCCCTCTCGTCTGGCTCCCTCTCCCTCCCTCTCCCTCCCTCTCGCCTGGATCCTCTCCCTCCCTCTCCCTCCCTCTCCCTCCTTCTCGTCTGGACTCTCTCCCTCCCTCTCCTTCCCTCTCTCCTGGACGCTCTCCCTCCTTCTCCCTCCCTCTCGCCTGGATCCTCTTCCTCCCTCTCCCTCCCTCTCCCCTGGAACCTCTCCCGCCCTCTCCCTCCCTCTCGTCTGGACCCTTTTCCTCCCGCTCCCTCCCACTCCCTCCATTTCCCTCGGACCCTCGGACCCTCTCCCTTCCTCTCCCTCTCTCTCGCCTGGAACCTCTCCCTCCCTCTCCCTCCCTCTGCCTCCCTCTCCCTCCTTCTCGTCTGGACTCTCTCCCTCCCTCTCCTTCCCTCTCTCCTGTACCCTCTCCCTCCCTCTCCCTCCCTCTTCCTCCATCTCCCTCCCTCTCGGCTGGAACCTCTCCCGCCCTCTCCTTCCCTGTCGCCTGGACCCTCTTTCTCCCTCTCCCTCCCTCTCCCCTGGACCCTCTCTGTCCCACTCCCTCCCTCTCCCCTGGACCCTCTCCCTCCCGCTCCCTCCCTCTCTCCTGTACCCTCTCCCTCCCTCTCCCTCCCTCTTCCTCCCTCTCCCTTCCTCTCGGCTGGAACCTCTCCCGCCCTCTCCTTCCCTGTCGCCTGGACCCTCTTTCTCCCTCTCCCTCCCTCTCCCCTGGACCCTCTCTGTCCCTCTCCCTCCCTCTCGCCTGGACCCTCTCCCTCCCGCTCCCTCCCTCTCGCCTGGACCCTCTCCCTCCCTCTCCCTCCTTCTCGTCTGGACCCTCTCCCTCCCTCTCCCTCCCTCTCCCCCGGACCCTCTCCCGCCCTCTCCCTCCCTCTCGCCTGGACCCTCTCCCTCCCTCTCCCTCCTTCTCGTCTGGACCCTCTCCCTTCCTCTCCCTCCCTCTCCCCTGGACCCTCTCCCGCCCTCTCCCTCCCTCTCGTCTGGCTCCCTCTCCCTCCCTCTCCCTCCCTCTCGTCTGGACCCTCTCCCTCCCTCTCCCTCCCTCTCCCTCCTTCTCGTCTGGACTCTCTCCCTCCCTCTGCTTCCCTCTCTCCTGGACGCTCTCCCTCCTTCTCCCTCCCTCTCGCCTGGATCCTCTTCCTCCCTCTCCCTCCCTCTCCCCTGGAACCTCTCCCGCCCTCTCCCTCCCTCTCGTCTGGACCCTTTTCCTCCCGCTCCCTCCCTCTCCCTCCATTTCCCTCGGACCCTCGGACCCTCTCCCTTCCTCTCCCTCCCTCTCGCCTGGAACCTCTCCCTCCCTCTCCCTCCCTCTGCCTCCCTCTCCCTCCTTCTCGTCTGGACTCTCTCCCTCCCTCTCCTTCCCTCTCTCCTGTACCCTCTCCCTCCCTCTCCCTCCCTCTTCCTCCATCTCCCTTCCTCTCGGCTGGAACCTCTCCCGCCCTCTCCTTCCCTCTCGCCTGGACCCTCTTTCTCCCTCTCCCTCCCTCTCCCCTGGACCCTCTCTGTCCCACTCCCTCCCTCTCCCCTGGACCCTCTCCCTCCCGCTCCCTCCCTCTCTCCTGTACCCTCTCCCTCCCTCTCCTTCCCTCTTCCTCCCTCTCCCTTCCTCTCGGCTGGAACCTCTCCCGCCCTCTCCTTCCCTGTCGCCTGGACCCTCTTTCTCCCTCTCCCTCCCTCTCCCCTGGACCCTCTCTGTCCCTCTCCCTCCCTCTCGCCTAGACCCTCTCCCTCCCGCTTCCTCCCTCTCTCCTGCACCCTCTCCTCCCCCTCCCTCCATTTCCCTCGAACCCTCTCCCTTCCTCTCCCTCCCTCTCCCTCGGACCCTCTGCCTGCCTCTCCCCCCCTCTGCCTCCCTCTCCCTCCCTCTCGTCTGGACCCTCTCCCTCCTTCTACCTCCCTCTCGCCTGGACCCTCTCCATTCCTCTCCCTCCCTCTCGCCTGGACCCTCTCCCTCCCTCTCCCTCCTTCTCGTCTGGACCCTCTCCCTCCCTCTCCCTCCCTCTCCCCTGGACCCTCTCCCGCCCTCTCCCTCCCTCTCGTCTGGACCCTCTTCCTCCCTCTCCCTCCCTCTCCCTCCATTTCCCTCGGACCCTCTCCATTCCTCTCCCCCCCCCTCGTCTGGACCCTCTCCCTCCCTCTCCTCCCTCTGCCTCCCTCTCGCCTGCACCCTCTCTCTCCCTCTCCCTCCTTTTCTCCTTTACCCACTCCCTCCCTCTCACCTGCACCCTCTCCCTGCCTCTCCCCCCTCTCCCCTGCAGCCTCTCCCTCCCTCTCCCTCCCTCTCGTCTGGACCCTCTCCCTCCCTCTCCCTCCGTCTGCCTCCCTCTCCCTCCCTCTCGTCTGGCCCCTCTCCTTTCCTCTCCCTCCCTCTCGTCTTGCTCCCTCTCCCTCCCTCTCCCTCCCTCTCCCTCCCTCTCGTCTGGCCCCTCTCCTTTCCTCTCCCTCCCTCTCGTCTTGCTCCCTCTCCCTCCCTCTCCCTCCCTCTCCCTCCGTCTGCCTCCCTCTCCCTCCCTCTCGTCTGGACCCTCCCCCTCCCTCTCCCTCCGTCTGCCTCCCTCTCCCTCCCTCTCGTCTGGACCCTCTCCCTCCCTCTCCCTCCCTCTCGTCTGGACCGTCTCCCTCCTTCTCCCTCCCTCTCGCCTGGACCCTCTCCATTCCTCTCCCTCCCTCTCTCCTGGACCCTCTCCCTCCCTCTCCCTCCCTCTGCCTCCCTCGCCCTCCTTCTCGTCTGGACCCTCTCCCTCCCTCTCCCTCCTTCTCGTCTGGACCCTCTCCCGCCCTCTCCCTCCCTCTTGCCTGGACCCTCTTCCTCCCTCTCCCTCCCTCTCCCCTGGACCCTCTCCCTCCCTCTCCCTCCTTCACGTCTGGACCCTCTCCCTGCCTCTCCCTCCCTCTCCCCTGCAGCCTCTCCCGCCCTCTCCCTCCCTCTCGTCTGGACCCTCTTCCTCCCTCTCCCTCCCTCTCCCTCCCTTTCCCTCGGACCCTCTCCATTCCTCTCCTTCCCTCTCGCCTGGACCCCCTCCCTCCCTCTCCCTCCGTCTGCCTCCCTCTCCCTCCCTCTCGCCTGGACCCTCTCCCTCCCTCTCCCTCCGTCTGCCTCCCTCTCCCTCCCTCTCGCCTGGACCCTCTCCCGCCGTCTCCCTCCCTGTCCCTCGGACCCTCTCCCTCCCTCTCCCTCCCTCTCCCTCCCTCTTATCTGGATCATCTCCTTCCCTCTCCCCTGGATCCTCTCCCTCCCTCTCCGTCTCTCTCCCGAGGTCCTTCTCCCGCCCTCTCCCTCCCTCTCGCCTGTACCCTCTCCCTCCCTCTCTCCTGGAACCTCTCCCACCCTCTCCCTCCCTCTCACCGGGAACCTCTCTGTCCCTCTCCCTCCCTCTCGTCTGGACCCTCTCCTTCCCTCTCTCTCCCTCTGTCCTGGACCCTCTACCTCCCTCCCCTCCCTCTCGCCTGGAACCTCTCTGTCCCTCTCCCTCCTTCTCCACTGGACCCTCTCTATCCATCTCCCTCCCTGTCGCCTGGAGCCTCACCCTTCCTCTCCCTCACTCTCCCTCGGACCCTCTCCCTGCCTCTCCCCCCCTCTGCCTCCCTCTCCCTCCCTCTCGTCTGGACCCTCTCCCTCCCTCTCCCTCCCTCTCCCCCGGACCCTCTCCCGCCCTCTCCCTCCCTCTCGCCTGGACCCTCTCTCTCCCTCTCCCTCCGTCTGCCTCCCTCTCCCTCCCTCTCGTCTGGACCCTCTCTCTCCCTCTCCCTCCGTCTGCCTCCTTCTCCCGCCCTCTCGCCTGGCCCCTCTCCTTTCCTCTCCCTCCCTCTCCTCTGGATCATCTCCCTCCCTCTCCCTCCCCCTCGCCTGGACCCTCTCCCTCCCTCTCCCTCCCTTTCCCTCGGACCCTCTCCATTCCTCTCCCTCCCTCTCGCCTGGACCCCTCCCTCCCTCTCCCTCTGTCTGCCTCCCTCTCCCTCCCTCTCGCCTGGACCCTCTCCCTCCCTCTCCCTCCGTCTGCCTCCCTCTCCCTCCCTCTCGCCTGGACCCTCTCCCTCCCTCTCCCTCCTTCTCGTCTGGACCCTCTCCCTCCCTCTCCCTCCCTCTCCCCTTCAGCCTCTCCCGCCCTCTCCCTCCCTCTCGTCTGGACCCTCTTCCTCCCTGTCCCTCTCTCTCCCTCCATTTCCCTCGTACCCTCTCCATTCCTCTCCCTCCCTCTCGCCTGGACCCTCTCCCTCCCTCTCCCTCCCTCTGCCTCCCTCTCCCTCCTTCTCGTCTGGACTCTCTCCCTCCCTCTCCTTCCCTCTCTCCTGTACCCTCTCTGTCCCTCTCCCTCCCCCTTCCTCCCTCTCCCTTCCTCTCGGCTGGAACCTCTCCCGCCCTCTCCTTCCCTGTCGCCTGGACCCTCTTTCTCCCTCTCCCCTGAACCCTCTCTGTCCCTCTCCCTCCCTCTCGCATAGACCCTCTCCCTCCCGCTCCCTCCCTCTCTCCTGCACCCTCTCCTCCCCCTCCCTCCATTTCCCTCGAACCCTCTCCATTCCTCTCCCTCCCTCTCCCTCGGACCCTCTCCCTGCCTCTCCCCCCCTCTCCCTCCCTCTCCCTCCCTCTCGTCTGGACCCTCTCCCTCCTTCTCCCTCCCTCTCGCCTGGACCCTCTCCATTCCTCTCCCTCCCTCTCGCCTGGACCCTCTCCCTCCCTCTCCCTCCCTCTCCCTCCCTCGCCCTCCTTCTCGTCTGGACCCTCTCTGTCCGTCTCCCTCCCGCTGCCTCCCTCTCCCTCCTTCTCGTCTGGACCCTCTCCCTCCTTCTCCCTCCCTCTTGCCTGGACCCTCTCCATTCCTCTCCCTCCCTCTCGTCTGGACCCTCTCCCTCCGTCTGCCTCCCTCTCCCTCCCTCTCGTCTGGACCCTCTCCCTCCCTCTCCCTCCGTCTGCCTCCCTCTCCCGCCCTCTCGCCTGGCCCCTCTCCTTTCCTCTCCCTCCCTCTCCTCTGGATCATCTCCCTCCCTCTCCCTCCCTCTCGCCTGGACCCTCTCCCTCCCTCTCCCTCCCTTTCCCTCGGACCCTCTCCATTCCTCTCCCTCCCTCTCGCCTGGACCGCCTCCCTCCCTCTCCCTCCATCTGCCTCCCTCTCCCTCCCTCTCGCCTGGACCCTCTCCCTCCCTCTCCCTCCGTCTGCCTCCCTCTCCCTCCCTCTCGCCTGGACCCTCTCCTTTCCTCTCCCTCCCTCTCCTCTGGATTATCTCCCTCCCTCTCCCTCCCTCTCGCCTGGACCCTCTCCCGCCGTCTCCCTCCCTGTCCCTCGGACCCTCTCCCTCCCTCTCCCTCCCTCTCCCTCCCTCTTATCTGGATCATCTCCTTCCCTCTCCCCTGGATCCTCTCCCTCCCTCTCCGTCTCTCTCCCGAGGTCCTTCTCCCGCCCTCTCCCTCCCTCTCGCCTGTACCCTCTCCCTCCCTCTCTCCTGGAACCTCTCCCACCCTCTCCCTCCCTCTCACCGGGAACCTCTCTGTCCCTCTCCCTCCCTCTCGCCTGGACCCTCTCCCTCCCTCTCCCTCCCTCTGCCTCCCTCTCCCTCCTTCTCGTCTGGACCCTCTCTCTCCCTCTCCCTCCCGTTGCCTCCCTCTCCCTCCTTCTCGTCTGGACCCACTCCCTCCCTCTCCCTCCCTCTCGTCTGGACCCTCTCCCTCCTTCTCCCTCCCTCTCTCCTGGACCTTCTCCCTCCCTCTCCCTCCCTCTCCCTCCCTCGCCCTCCTTCTCGTCTGGACCCTCTCTCTCCCTCTCCCTCTCGCTGCCTCCCTCTCCCTTCCCTCTCGTCTGGACCCTCTCTCTCACTCGCCCTCCCTCTCCCCTGGACCCTCCCCCGCCCTCTCCCTCCCTCTCCCTCCATTTCCCTCGGACCCTCTCCACTCCTCTCCCGCCCTCTCGTCTGGACCCTCTCCCTCCCTCTCCCTTCGTCTGCCTCCCTCGCCCTCCTTCTCGTCTGGACCCTCTCTGTCCGTCTCCCTCCCGCTGCCTCCCTCTCCCTCCTTCTCGTCTGGACCCTCTCCCTCCTTCTCCCTCCCTCTTGCCTGGACCCTCTCCATTCCTCTCCCTCCCTCTCGTCTGGACCCTCTCCCTCCCTCTCCCTCCGTCTGCCTCCCTCTCCCTCCCTCTCGTCTGGACCCTCTCCCTCCGTCTGCCTCCGTCTGCCTCCCTCTCCCTCCCTCTCGCCTGGACCCTCTCCTTTCCTCTCCCTCCCTCTCCTCTGGATTATCTCCCTCCCTCTCCCTCCCTCTCGCCTGGACCCTCTCCCGCCGTCTCCCTCCCTGTCCCTCGGACCCTCTCCCTGCCTCTCCCTCCCTCTCCCTCCCTCTTATCTGGATCATCTCCTTCCCTCTCCCCTGGATCCTCTCCCTCCCTCTCCGTCTCTCTCCCGAGGTCCTTCTCCCGCCCTCTCCCTCCCTCTCGCCTGTACCTTCTCCCTCCCTCTCTCCTGGAACCTCTCCCACCCTCTCCCTCCCTCTCACCGGGAACCTCTCTGTCCCTCTCCCTCCCTCTCGTCTGGACCCTCTCCTTCCCTCTCTCTCCCTCTGTCCTGGACCCTCTACCTCCCTCCCCTCCCTCTCGCCTGGAACCTCTCTGTCGCTCTCCCTCCTTCTCCACTGGACCCTCTCTATCCATTTCCCTCCCTGTCGCCTGGAGCCTCACCCTTCCTCTCCCTCACTCTCCCTCGGACCCTCTCCCTGCCTCTCCCCCCCTCTGCCTCCCTCTCCCTCCCTCTCGTCTGGACCCTCTCCCTCCTTCTCCCTCCCTCTCGCCTGCACCCTCTCCATTCCTCTCCCTCCCTCTCGCCTGGACCCTCTCCTCCCCCTCCCTCCATTTCCCTCGAACCCTCTCCCTCCCTCTCCCTCCCTCTCCCCCGGACCCTCTCCCGCCCTCTCCCTCTCTCTCGCCTGGACACTCTCCCTCCCTCTCCCTCCTTCTCGTCTGGACCCTCTCCCTTCCTCTCCCTCCCTCTCCCCTGGACCCTCTCCCGCCCTCTCCCTCCCTCTCGTCTGGCTCCCTCTCCCTCCCTCTCCCTCCCTCTCGCGTGGATCCTCTCCCTCCCTCTCCCTCCCTCTCCCTCCCTCTCGTCTGGACCCTCTCCCTTCCTCTCCCTCCCTCTCCCCTGGACCCTCTCCCGCCCTCTCCCTCCCTCTCGTCTGGCTCCCTCTCCCTCCCTCTCCCTCCCTCTCGCGTGGATCCTCTCCCTCCCTCTCCCTCCCTCTCCCTCCTTCTCGTCTGGACTCTCTCCCTCCGTCTCCTTCCCTCTCTCCTGGACGCTCTCCCTCCTTCTCCCTCCCTCTCGCCTGGACCTTCTCCTTTCCTCTCCCTCCCTCTCTCCTGGACCCTCTCCCTCCCTCTCCCTCCATTTTCCTCGAACCCTCTCCCTCCCTCTCCCTCCCTCTCCCCCGGACCCTCTCCCGCCCTCTCCCTCCTTCTCGCCTGGACCCTCTCCCTCCCTCTCCCTCCCTCTCGTCTGGACCCTCTCCCGCCCTCTCCCTCCCTCTCGTCTGGCTCCCTCTCCCTCCCTCTCCCTCCCTCTCGCCTGGATCCTCTCCCTCCCTCTCCCTCCCTCTCCCTCCTTCTCGTCTGGACTCTCTCCCTCCCTCTCCTTCCCTCTCTCCTGGACGCTCTCCCTCCTTCTCCCTCCCTCTCGCCTGGATCCTCTTCCTCCCTCTCCCTCCCTCTCCCCTGGAACCTCTCCCGCCCTCTCCCTCCCTCTCGTCTGGACCCTTTTCCTCCCGCTCCCTCCCTCTCCCTCCATTTCCCTCGGACCCTCGGACCCTCTCCCTTCCTCTCCCTCTCTCTCGCCTGGAACCTCTCCCTCCCTCTCCCTCCCTCTGCCTCCCTCTCCCTCCTTCTCGTCTGGACTCTCTCCCTCCCTCTCCTTCCCTCTCTCCTGTACCCTCTCCCTCCCTCTCCCTCCCTCTTCCTCCATCTCCCTTCCTCTCGGCTGGAACCTCTCCCGCCCTCTCCTTCCCTGTCGCCTGGACCCTCTTTCTCCCTCTCCCTCCCTCTCCCCTGGACCCTCTCTGTCCCACTCCCTCCCTCTCCCCTGGACCCTCTCCCTCCCGCTCCCTCCCTCTCTCCTGTACCCTCTCCCTCCCTCTCCCTCCCTCTTCCTCCCTCTCCCTTCCTCTCGGCTGGAACCTCTCCCGCCCTCTCCTTCCCTGTCGCCTGGACCCTCTTTCTCCCTCTCCCTCCCTCTCCCCTGGACCCTCTCTGTCCCTCTCCCTCCCTCTCGCCTGGACCCTCTCCCTCCCGCTCCCTCCCTCTCGCCTGGACCCTCTCCCTCCCTCTCCCTCCTTCTCGTCTGGACCCTCTCCCTCCCTCTCCCTCCCTCTCCCCCGGACCCTCTCCCGCCCTCTCCCTCCCTCTCGCCTGGACCCTCTCCCTCCCTCTCCCTCCTTCTCGTCTGGACCCTCTCCCTTCCTCTCCCTCCCTCTCCCCTGGACCCTCTCCCGCCCTCTCCCTCCCTCTCGTCTGGCTCCCTCTCCCTCCCTCTCCCTCCCTCTCGTCTGGACCCTCTCCCTCCCTCTCCCTCCCTCTCCCTCCTTCTCGTCTGGACTCTCTCCCTCCCTCTCCTTCCCTCTCGCCTGGACGCTCTCCCTCCTTCTCCCTCCCTCTCGCCTGGATCCTCTTCCTCCCTCTCCCTCCCTCTCCCCTGGAACCTCTCCCGCCCTCTCCCTCCCTCTCGTCTGGACCCTTTTCCTCCCGCTCCCTCCCTCTCCCACCATTTCCCTCGGACCCTCGGACCCTCTCCCTTCCTCTCCCTCCCTCTCGCCTGGAACCTCTCCCTCCCTCTCCCTCCCTCTGCCTCCCTCTCCCTCCTTCTCGTCTGGACTCTCTCCCTCCCTCTCCTTCCCTCTCTCCTGTACCCTCTCCCTCCCTCTCCCTCCCTCTTCCTCCATCTCCCTTCCTCTCGGCTGGAACCTCTCCCGCCCTCTCCTTCCCTCTCGCCTGGACCCTCTTTCTCCCTCTCCCTCCCTCTCCCCTGGACCCTCTCTGTCCCACTCCCTCCCTCTCCCCTGGACCCTCTCCCTCCCGCTCCCTCCCTCTCTCCTGTACCCTCTCCCTCCCTCTCCCTCCCTTTTCCTCCCTCTCCCTTCCTCTCGGCTGGAACCTCTCCCGCCCTCTCCTTCCCTGTCGCCTGGACCCTCTTTCTCCCTCTCCCTCCCTCTCCCCTGGAACCTCTCCCGCCCTCTCCCTCCCTCTCGCCTAGACCCTCTCCCTCCCGCTTCCTCCCTCTCTCCTGCACCCTCTCCTCCCCCTCCCTCCATTTCCCTCGAACCCTCTCCCTTCCTCTCCCTCCCTCTCCCTCGAACCCTCTGCCTGCCTTTCCCCCCCTCTGCCTCCCTCTCCCTCCCTCTCGTCTGGACCCTCTCCCTCCTTCTACCTCCCTCTCGCCTGGACCCTCTCCATTCCTCTCCCTCCCTCTCGCCTGGACCCTCTCCCTCCCTCTCCCTCCTTCTCGTCTGGACCCTCTCCCTCCCTCTCCCTCCCTCTCCCCTGGACCCTCTCCCGCCCTCTCCCTCCCTCTCGTCTGGACCCTCTTCCTCCCTCTCCCTCCCTCTCCCTCCATTTCCCTCGGACCCTCTCCATTCCTCTCCCCCCCCCTCGTCTGGACCCTCTCCCTCCCTCTTCTCCCTCTGCCTCCCTCTCGCCTGCACCCTCTCTCTCCCTCTCCCTCCTTTTCTCCTTTACCCACTCCCTCCCTCTCACCTGCACCCTCTCCCTGCCTCTCCCCCCTCTCCCCTGCAGCCTCTCCCTCCCTCTCCCTCCCTCTCGTCTGGACCCTCTCCCTCCCTCTCCCTCCGTCTGCCTCCCTCTCCCTCCCTCTCGTCTGGCCCCTCTCCTTTCCTCTCCCTCCCTCTCGTCTTGCTCCCTCTCCCTCCCTCTCCCTCCCTCTCGTCTGGCCCCTCTCCTTTCCTCTCCCTCCCTCTCGTCTTGCTCCCTCTCCCTCCCTCTCCCTCCCTCTCCCTCCGTCTGCCTCCCTCTCCCTCCCTCTCGTCTGGACCCTCCCCCTCCCTCTCCCTCCGTCTGCCACCCTGTCCCTCCCTCTCGTCTGGACCCTCTCCCTCCCTCTCCCTCCCTCTCGTCTGGACCCTCTCCCTCCTTCTCCCTCCCTCTCGCCTGGACCCTCTCCATTCCTCTCCCTCCCTCTCTCCTGGACCCTCTCCCTCCCTCTCCCTCCCTCTGCCTCCCTCGCCCTCCTTCTCGTCTGGACCCTCTCTCTCCCTCTACCTCCCGCTGCCTCCCTCTCCCTTCCCTCTCGTCTGGACCCTTTTCTCTCACTCTCCCTCCCTCTCCCCTGGAACCTCTCCCGCCCTCTCCTTCCCTCTCGCCTGGACCCTCTCCCTCCCTCTCCCTCCTTCTCGTCTGGACCCTCTCCCGCCCTCTCCCTCCCTCTTGCCTGGACCCTCTTCCTCCCTCTCCCTCCCTCTCCCCTGGACCCTCTCCCTCCCTCTCCCTCCTTCACATCTGGACCCTCTCCCTGCCTCTCCCTCCCTCTCCCCTGCAGCCTCTCCCGCCCTCTCCCTCCCTCTCGTCTGGACCCTCTTCCTCCCTCTCCCTCCCTCTCCCTCCCTTTCCCTCGGACCCTCTCCATTCCTCTCCTTCCCTCTCGCCTGGACCCCCTCCCTCCCTCTCCCTCCGTCTGCCTCCCTCTCCCTCCCTCTCGCCTGGACCCTCTCCCTCCCTCTCCCTCCGTCTGCCTCCCTCTCCCTCCCTCTCGCCTGGACCCTCTCCCGCCGTCTCCCTCCCTGTCCCTCGGACCCTCTCCCTCCCTCTCCCTCCCTCTCCCTCCCTCTTATCTGGATCATCTCCTTCCCTCTCCCCTGGATCCTCTCCCTCCCTCTCCGTCTCTCTCCCGAGGTCCTTCTCCCGCCCTCTCCCTCCCTCTCGCCTGTACCCTCTCCCTCCCTCTCTCCTGGAACCTCTCCCACCCTCTCCCTCCCTCTCACCGGGAACCTCTCTGTCCCTCTCCCTCCCTCTCGTCTGGACCCTCTCCTTCCCTCTCTCTCCCTCTGTCCTGGACCCTCTACCTCCCTCCCCTCCCTCTCGCCTGGAACCTCTCTGTCCCTCTCCCTCCTTCTCCACTGGACCCTCTCTATCCATCTCCCTCCCTGTCGCCTGGAGCCTCACCCTTCCTCTCCCTCACTCTCCCTCGGACCCTCTCCCTGCCTCTCCCCCCCTCTGCCTCCCTCTCCCTCCCTCTCGTCTGGACCCTCTCCCTCCTTCTCCCTCCCTCTCGCCTGGACCCTCTCCATTCCTCTCCCTCCCTCTCGCCTGGACCCTCTCCCTCACTCTCCCTCCTTCTCGCCTGGACCCTCTCCCTCCTTCTCCCTCCCTCTCGCCTGGACCCTCTCCATTCCTCTCCCTCCCTCTCGCCTGGACCCTCTCCCTCACTCTCCCTCCTTCTCGTCTGGACCCTCTCCCTCCCTCTCCCTCCTTCTCGTCTGGACCCTCTCCCGCCCTCTCCCTCCCTCTCGCGTGGACCCTCTCCCTCCCTCTCCTTCCCTCTCTCCTGGGCGCTCTCCCTCCTTCTCCCTCCCTCTCGCCTGGATCCTCTTCCTCCCTCTCCCTCCCTCTCCCCTGGAACCTCTCCCGCCCTCTCCCTCCCTCTCGTCTGGACCCTTTTCCTCCCGCTCCCTCCCTCTCCCTCCATTTCCCTCGGACCCTCGGACCCTCTCCCTTCCTCTCCCTCCCTCTCGCCTGGAACCTCTCCCTCCCTCTCCCTCCCTCTGCCTCCCTCTCCCTCCTTCTCGTCTGGACTCTCTCCCTCCCTCTCCTTCCCTCTCTCCTGTACCCTCTCCCTCCCTCTCCCTCCCTCTTCCTCCATCTCCCTTCCTCTCGGCTGGAACCTCTCCCGCCCTCTCCTTCCCTCTCGCCTGGACCCTATTTCTCCCACTCCCTCCCTCTCCCCTGGACCCTCTCCATTCCTCTTCCTCCCTCTCTCCTGGACCCTCTCCCTCCCTCTCCCTCCCTCTGCCTCCCTCTCCCTCCTTCTCGTCTGGACCCTCTCTCTCCCTCTCCCTCCCGCTGCCTCCCTCTCCCTTCCCTCTCGTCTAGACCCTTTTCTCTCACTCTCCCTCCCTCTCCCCTGGAAGCTCTCCCGCCCTCTCCCTCCCTCTCGCCTGGACCCTCTCCCTCCCTCTCCCTCCTTCTCGTCTGGACCCTCTCCCGCCCTCTCCCTCCCTCTTGCCTGGACCCTCTTCCTCCCGCTCCCTCCCTCTCCCCTGGACCCTCTCCCTCCCTCTCCCTCCTTCACGTCTGGACCCTCTCCCTGCCTCTCCCTCCCTCTCCCCTGCAGCCTCTCCCGCCCTCTCCCTCCCTCTCGTCTGGACCCTCTTCCTCCCTCTCCCTCCCTCTCCCTCCCTTTCCCTCGAACCCTCTCCATTCCTCTCCTTCCCTCTCGCCTGGACCCCCTCCCTCCCTCTCCCTCCGTCTGCCTCCCTCTCCCTCCCTCTCTCCTGGACCCTCTCCCTCCCTGTCCCTCCGTCTGCCTCCCTCTCCCTCCCTCTCGCCTGGACCCTCTCCCGCCGTCTCCCTCCCTGTCCCTCGGACCCTCTCCCTCCCTCTCCCTCCCTCTCCCTCCCTCTTATCTGGATCATCTCCTTCCCTCTCCCCTGGATCCTCTCCCTCCCTCTCCGTCTCTCTCCCGAGGTCCTTCTCCCGCCCTCTCCCTCCCTCTCGCCTGTACCCTCTCCCTCCCTCTCTCCTGGAACCTCTTCCACCCTCTCCCTCCCTCTCACCGGGAACCTCTCTGTCCCTCTCCCTCCCTCTCGTCTGGACCCTCTCCTTCCCTCTCTCTCCCTCTGTCCTGGACGCTCTACCTCCCTCCCCTCCCTCTCGCCTGCAACCTCTCTGTCCCTCTCCCTCCTTCTCCACTGGACCCTCTCTATCCATCTCCCTCCCTGTCGCCTGGAGCCTCACCCTTCCTCTCCCTCACTCTCCCTCGGACCCTCTCCCTGCCTCTCCCCCCCTCTGCCTCCCTCTCCCTCCCTCTCCCTCGGACCCTCTCCCTGCCTCTCCCCCCCTCTGCCTCCCTCTCCCTCCCTCTCGTCTGGACCCTCTCCCTCCTTCTCCCTCCCTCTCGCCTGGACCCTCTCCATTCCTCTCCCTCCCTCTCGTCTGGACCCTCTCCCTCCCTCTCCCTCCGTCTGCCTCCCTCTCCCTCCCTCTCGTCTGGACCCTCTCTCTCCCTCTCCCTCCCGCTGCCTCCCTCTCCCGCCCTCTCGCCTGGCCCCTCTCCTTTCCTCTCCCTCCCTCTCCTCTGGATCATCTCCCTCCCTCTCCCTCCCCCTCGCCTGGACCCTCTCCCTCCCTCTCCCTCCCTTTCCCTCGGACCCTCTCCATTCTTCTCCCTCCCTCTCGCCTGGACCCCCTCCCTCCCTCTCCCTCCGTCTGCCTCCCTCTCCCGCCCTCTCGCCTGGCCCCTCTCCTTTCCTCTCCCTCCCTCTCCTCTGGATTATCTCCCTCCCTCTCCCTCCCCCTCGCCTGGACCCTCTCCCGCCGTCTCCCTCCCTGTCCCTCGGACTCTCTCCCTCCCTCTCCCTCCCTCTCCCTCCCTCTTATCTGGATCATCTCCTTCCCTCTCCCCTGGATCCTCTCCCTCCCTCTCCGTCTCTCTCCCGAGGTCCTTCTCCCGCCCTCTCCCTCCCTCTCGCCTGTACCCTCTCCCTCCCTCTCTCCTGGAACCTCTCCCCCCCTCTCCCTCCCTCTCACCGGGAACCTCTCTGTCCCTCTCCCTCCCTCTCGTCTGGACCCTCTCCTTCCCTCTCTCTCCCTCTGTCCTGGACCCTCTACCTCCCTCCCCTCCCTCTCGCCTGCAACCTCTCTGTCCCTCTCCCTCCTTCTCCACTGGACCCTCTCTATCCATTTCCCTCCCTGTCGCCTGGAGCCTCACCCTTCCTCTCCCTCACTCTCCCTCGGACCCTCTCCCTGCCTCTCCCCCCCTCTGCCTCCCTCTCCCTCCCTCTCGTCTGGACCCTCTCCCTCCTTCTCCCTCCCTCTCGCCTGGACCCTCTCCATTCCTCTCCCTCCCTCTCGCCTGGACCCTCTCCCTCCCTCTCCCTCCTTCTCGTCTGGACCCTCTCCCTCCCTCTCCCTCCCTCTCCCCCGGACCCTCTCCCGCCCTCTCCCTCCCTCTCGCCTGGACCCTCTCCCTCCCTCTCCCTCCTTCTCGTCGGGACCCTCTCCCTTCCTCTCCCTCCCTCTCCCCTGGACCCTCTCCCGCCCTCTCCCTCCCTCTCGTCTGGCTCCCTCTCCCTCCCTCTCCCTCCCTCTCGCGTGGACCCTCTCCCTCCCTCTCCTTCCCTCTCTCCTGGACGCTCTCCCTCCTTCTCCCTCCCTCTCGCCTGGATCCTCTTCCTCCCTCTCCCTCCCTCTCCCCTGGAACCTCTCCCGCCCTCTCCCTCCCTCTCATCTGGACCCTTTTCCTCCCGCTCCCTCCCTCTCCCTCCATTTCCCTCGGACCCTCGGACCCTCTCCCTTCCTCTCCCTCCCTCTCGCCTGGAACCTCTCCCTCCCTCTCCCTCCCTCTGCCTCCCTCTCCCTCCTTCTCGTCTGGACTCTCTCCCTCCCTCTCCTTCCCTCTCTCCTGTACCCTCTCCCTCCCGCTCCCTCCCTCTCTCCTGCACCCTCTCCTCCCCCTCCCTCCATTTCCCTCGAACCCTCTCCCTTCCTCTCCCTCCCTCTCCCTCGGACCCTCTGCCCTCCTCTCCCCCCCTCTGCCTCCCTCTCCCTCCCTCTCGTCTGGACCCTCTCCCTCCTTCTCCCTCCCTCTCGCCTGGACCCTCTCCATTCCTCTCCCTCCCTCTCGCCTGGACCCTCTCCCTCCCTCTCCCTCCGTCTGCCTCCCTCTCCCTCCCTCTCGTCTGGACCCTCTCTCTCCCTCTCCCTCCGTCTGCCTCCCTCTCCCGCCCTCTCGCCTGGCCCCTCTCCTTTCCTCTCCCTCCCTCTCCTCTGGATCATCTCCCTCCCTCTCCCTCCCCCTCGCCTGGACCCTCTCCCTCCCTCTCCCTCCCTTTCCCTCGGACCCTCTCCATTCCTCTCCCTCCCTCTCGCCTGGACCCCCTCCCTCCCTCTCCCTCCGTCTGCCTCCTTCTCCCTCCCTCTCGCCTGGACCCTCTCCCGCCCTCTCCCTCCGTCTGCCTCCCTCTCCCTCCCTCTCGCCTGGACCCTCTCCTTTCCTCTCCCTCCCTCTCCTCTGGATTATCTCCCTCCCTCTCTCTCCCTCTCGCCTGGACCCTCTCCCGCCGTCTCCCTCCCTGTCCCTCGGACCCTCTCCCTCCCTCTCCCTCCCTCTCCCTCCCTCTTATCTGGATCATCTCCTTCCCTCTCCCCTGGATCCTCTCCCTCCCTCTCCGTCTCTCTCCCGAGGTCCTTCTCCCGCCCTCTCCCTCCCTCTCGCCTGTACCCTCTCCCTCCCTCTCTCCTGGAACCTCTCCCACCCTCTCCCTCCCTCTCGCCGGGAACCTCTCTGTCCCTCTCCCTCCCTCTCGTCTGGACCCTCTCCTTCCCTCTCTCTCCCTCTGTCCTGGACCCTCTACCTCCCTCCCCTCCCTCTCGCCTGAAACCTCTCTGTCCCTCTCCCTCCTTCTTCACTGGACCCTCTCTATCCATTTCCCTCCCTGTCGCCTGGAGCCTCACCCTTCCTCTCCCTCACTCTCCCTCGGACCCTCTCCCTGCCTCTCCCCCCCTCTGCCTCCCTCTCCCTCCCTCTCGTCTGGACCCTCTCCCTCCTTCTCCCTCCCTCTCGCCTGGACCCTCTCCATTCCTCTCCCTCCCTCTCGCCTGGACCCTGTCCCTCCCTCTCCCTCCTTCTCGTCTGGACCCTCTCCCTCCCTCTCCCTCCCTCTCCCCCGGACCCTCTGCCTCCCTCTCCCTCCATCTCCCTCCCTCTCCCTCCCTCTCCCCTGGATCCTCTCCCCCCCTCTCCCTCCCTCTCCCTCCTTCTCGTCTGGCTCCCTCTCCCTCCCTCTCCTTCCCACTCTCCTGTACCCTCTCTGTCCCTCTCCCTCCCCCTTCCTCCCTCTCCCCTCCTCTCGGCTGGAACCTCTCCCGCCCTCTCCTTCCCTGTCGCCTGGACCCTCTTTCTCCCTCTCCCTCCCTCTCCCCTGGACCCTCTCTGTCCCTCTCCCTCCCTCTCGCCTAGACCCTCTCCCTCCCGCTTCCTCCCTCTCTCCTGCACCCTCTCCTCCCCCTCCCTCCATTTCCCTCGAACCCTCTCCCTTCCTCTCCCTCCCTCTCCCTCGGACCCTCTGCCCTCCTCTCCCCCCCTCTGCCTCCCTCTCCCTCCCTCTCGTCTGGACCCTCTCCCTCCTTCTCCCTCCCTCTCGCCTGAACCCTCTCCATTCCTCTCCCTCCCTCTCTCCTGGACCCTCTCCCTCCCTCTCCCTCCGTCTGCCTCCCTCTCCCTCCCTCTCGTCTGGACCCTCTCTCTCCCTCTCCCTCCGTCTGCCTCCCTCTCCCGCCCTCTCGCCTGGCCCCTCTCCTTTCCTCTCCCTCCCTCTCCTCTGGATCATCTCCCTCCCTCTCCCTCCCCCTCGCCTGGACCCTCTCCCTCCCTCTCCCTCCCTTTCCCTCGGACCCTCTCCATTCCTCTCCCTCCCTCTCGCCTGGACCCCCTCCCTCCCTCTCCCTCCGTCTGCCTCCCTCTCCCTCCCTCTCGTCTGGACCCTCTCCCTCCCTCTCCCTCCGTCTGCCTCCCTCTCCCTCCCTCTCGCCTGGACCCTCTCCTTTCCTCTCCCTCCCTCTCCTCTGGATTATCTCCCTCCCTCTCCCTCCCTCTCGCCTGGACCCTCTCCCGCCGTCTCCCTCCCTGTCCCTCGGACCCTCTCCCTGCCTCTCCCTCCTTCTCCCTCCCTCTTATCTGGATCATCTCCTTCCCTCTCCCCTGGATCCTCTCCCTCCCTCTCCGTCTCTCTCCCGAGGTCCTTCTCCCGCCCTCTCCCTCCCTCTCGCCTGTACCCTCTCCCTCCCTCTCTCCTGGAACCTCTCCCACCCTCTCCCTCCCTCTCGCCGGGAACCTCTCTGTCCCTCTCCCTCCCTCTCGTCTGGACCCTCTCCTTCCCTCTCTCTCCCTCTGTCCTGGACCCTCTACCTCCCTCCCCTCCCTCTCGCCTGGAACCTCTCTGTCCCTCTCCCTCCTTCTCCACTGGACCCTCTCTATCCATCTCCCTCCCTGTCGCCTGGAGCCTCACCCTTCCTCTCCCTCACTCTCCCTCGGACCCTCTCCCTGCCTCTCCCCCCCTCTGCCTCCCTCTCCCTCCCTCTCGTCTGGACCCTCTCCCTCCTTCTCCCTCCCTCTCGCCTGGACCCTCTCCATTCCTCTCCCTCCCTCTCGCCTGGACCCTCTCCCTCCCTCTCCCTCCTTCTCGTCTGGACCCTCTCCCGCCCTCTCCCTCCCTCTCCCCCGGACCCTCTCCCGCCCTCTCCCTCCCTCTCGCCTGGACCCTCTCCCTCCCTCTCCCTCCTTCTCGTCGGGACCCTCTCCCTTCCTCTCCCTCCCTCTCCCCTGGACCCTCTCCCGCCCTCTCCCTCCCTCTCGTCTGGCTCCCTCTCCCTCCCTCTCCCTCCCTCTCGCGTGGACCCTCTCCCTCCCTCTCCTTCCCTCTCTCCTGGACGCTCTCCCTCCTTCTCCCTCCCTCTCGCCTGGATCCTCTTCCTCCCTCTCCCTCCCTCTCCCTCCCTCTCCCCTGGAACCTCTCCCGCCCTCTCCCTCCCTCTCGTCTGGACCCTTTTCCTCCCGCTCCCTCCCTCTCCCTCCATTTCCCTCGGACCCTCGGACCCTCTCCCTTCCTCTCCCTCCCTCTCGCCTGGAACCTCTCCCTCCCTCTCCCTCCCTCTGCCTCCCTCTCCCTCCTTCTCGTCTGGACTCTCTCCCTCCCTCTCCTTCCCTCTCTCCTGTACCCTCTCCCTCCCTCTCCCTCCCTCTTCCTCCATCTCCCTTCCTCTCGGCTGGAACCTCTCCCGCCCTCTCCTTCCCTCTCGCCTGGACCCTCTTTCTCCCTCTCCCTCCCTCTCCCCTGGACCCTCTCTGTCCCACTCCCTCCCTCTCCCCTGGACCCTCTCCCTCCCGCTCCCTCCCTCTCTCCTGTACCCTCTCCCTCCCTCTCCCTCCCTCTTCCTCCCTCTCCCTTCCTCTCGGCTGGAACCTCTCCCGCCCTCTCCTTCCCTGTCGCCTGGACCCTCTTTCTCCCTCTCCCTCCCTCTCCCCTGGACCCTCTCTGTCCCTCTCCCTCCCTCTCGCCTGGACCCTGTCCCTCCCGCTCCCTCCCTCTCTCCTGCACCCTCTCCTCCCCCTCCCTCCATTTCCCTCGAACCCTCTCCCTCCCTCTCCCTCCCTCTCCCCTGGACCCTCTCCCGCCCTCTCCCTCCCTCTCGTCTGGACCCTCTTCCTCCTTCTCCCTCCCTCTCCCTCCATTTCCCTCGGACCCTCTCCATTCCTCTCCCTCCCCCTCGTCTGGACCCTCTCCCTCCCTCTACTCCCTCTGCCTCCCTCTCGCCTGCACCCTCTCTCTCCCTCTCCCTCCTTTTCTCCTTTACCCACTCCCTCCCTCTCACCTGCACCCTCTCCCTGCCTCTCCCCCCTCTCCCCTGCAGCGTCTCCCTCCCTCTCCCTCCCTCTCCCTCCGTCTGCCTCCCTCTCCCTCCCTCTCCCCTGCAGCCTCTCCCTCCCTCTCCCTCTCTCTCCCTCCGTCTGCCTCCCTCTCCCTCCCTCTCGTCTGGCCCCTCTCCTTTCCTCCCCCCCCTTCTCGTCTTGCTCCCTCTCCCTCCCTCTCCCTCCCTCTCCCTCCGTCTGCCTCCCTCTCCCTCCCTCTCGTCTGGACCCTCTCCCTCCCTCTCCCTCCGTCTGCCACCCTCTCCCTCCCTCTCGTCTGGACCCTCTCCCTCCCTCTCCCTCCCTCTCGTCTGGACCCTCTCCATTCCTCTCCCTCCCTCTCTCCTGGACCCTCTCCCTCCCTCTGCCTCCCTCGCCCTCCTTCTCGTCTGGACCCTCTCTCTCCCTCTCCCTCCCGCTGCCTCCCTCTGCCTTCCCTCTCGTCTGGACCCTCTCTCTCACTCTCCCTCCCTCTCCCCTGGACCCTCTCCCGCCCTCTCCCTCCCTCTCCCTCCATTTCCCTCGGACCCTCTCCATTCCTCTCCCTCCCTCTCGTCTGGACCCTCTCCCTCCCTCTCCCTCCTTCTCGTCTGGAACCTCTCTCTCCCTCTCCCTCCCGCTGCCTCCCTCTCCCTCCTTCTCGTCTGGACCCTCTCCCTCCTTCTCCCTCCCTCTTGCCTGGACCCTCTCCATTCCTCTCCCTCCCTCTTGCCTGCAGCCTCTCCCGCCCTCTCCCTCCCTCTCGTCTGGACCCTCTTCCTCCCACTCCCTCCCTGTCCCTCCATTTCCCTCGGACCCTCTCCATTCCTCTCCCTCCCTCTCGCCTGGACCCTCTCCCTCCCTCTCCCTCCGTCTGCCTCCCTCTCCCTCCCTCTCGCCTGGACCCTCTCCCGCCCTCTCCCTCCCTGTCCCTCGGACCCTCTCCCTCCCTCTCCCTCCCTCTCCCTCCCTCTTATCTGGATCATCTCCTTCCCTCTCCCCTGGATCCTCTCCCTCCCTCTCCGTCTCTCTCCCGAGGTCCTTCTCCCGCCCTCTCCCTCCCACTCGCCTGTACCCTCTCCCTCCCTCTCTCCTGGAACCTCTCCCACCCTCTCCCTCCCTCTCGCCGGGAACCTCTCTGTCCCTCTCCCTCCCTCTCCTCTGGACCCTCTCCTTCCCTCTCTCTCCCTCTGTCCTGGACCCTCTACCTCCCTCCCCTCCCTCTCGCCTGGAACCTCTCTGTCCCTCTCCCTCCTTCTCCACTGGACCCTCTCTATCCATTTCCCTCCCTGTCGCCTGGAGCCTCACCCTTCCTCTCCCTCACTCTCCCTCGGACCCTCTCCCTGCCTCTCCCCCCCTCTGCCTCCCTCTCCCTCCCTCTCGTCTGGACCCTCTCCCTCCTTCTCCCTCCCTCTCGCCTGGACCCTCTCCATTCCTCTCCCTCCCTCTCGCCTGGACCCTGTCCCTCCCTCTCCCTCCTTCTCGTCTGGACCCTCTCCCTCCCTCTCCCTCCCTCTCCCCCGGACCCTCTGCCTCCCTCTCCCTCCATCTCCCTCCCTCTCCCCTGGATCCTCTCCCGCCCTCTCCCTCCCTCTCCCTCCTTCTCGTCTGGCTCCCTCTCCCTCCCTCTCCTTCCCACTCTCCTGTACCCTCTCTGTCCCTCTCCCTCCCCCTTCCTCCCTCTCCCCTCCTCTCGGCTGGAACCTCTCCCGCCCTCTCCTTCCCTGTCGCCTGGACCCTCTTTCTCCCTCTCCCTCCCTCTCCCCTGGACCCTCTCTGTCCCACTCCCTCCCTCTCGCCTGGACCCTCTCCCTCCCGCTCCCTCCGTCTCTCCTGTACCCTCTCCCTCCCTCTCCCTCCCTCTCCCTCCCTCTCGGCTGGAACCTCTCCCGCCCTCTCCTTCCCTGTCGCCTGGACCCTCTTTCTCCCTCTCCCCTGA
Source organism: Struthio camelus (assembly GCF_040807025.1). NCBI lineage: Eukaryota > Metazoa > Chordata > Aves > Struthioniformes > Struthionidae > Struthio > Struthio camelus. Next base: position 10,549,827 of record NC_090981.1, on the reverse strand, counting down.
ACCCTCTCTGTCCCTCTCCCTCCCTCTCGCCTAGACCCTCTCCCTCCCGCTCCCTCCCTCTCTCCTGCACCCTCTCCTCCCCCTCCCTCCATTTCCCTCGAACCCTCTCCATTACTCTCCCTCCCTCTCCCTCGGACCCTCTCCCTGCCTCTCCCCCCCTCCCTCCCTCTCCCTCCCTCTCGTCTGCACCCTCTCCCTCCCTCTCGCCTGGACCCTCTCCATTCCTCTCCCTTCCCTCTCGCCTGGACCCTCTCCCTCCCTCTCCCTCCCTCTCGTCTGGACCCTCTGCCTCCTTCTTTCCTCTTCCTGATTGGGTGGCCTGTAGCAAACACCCACAGCAGTGTCACCCATGTTAGCCTGCCCATTAATCCTTACCCATAAGCTTTCGACCTGCTCATCATCCTCCCCTAGGCAGAGCTCAATACATTCCAGTTGCTCTCATATAAAGGGCACCTCTACCACCTTGACTTCCTGGTCTGTCCTTCCTAAAGAGCGCGTAGCCATTCATGGCAGCATTCCAGTCATGGGAGCTATCCCACCATGTCTCTGTAGTTGCATTGAGATCGTAGCCCTGTGACCACACACAGATCTCTGATTCTTCTTGTTTATTTCCCATGCTGCATACATTGGTGTACAGGCATTTCAGAGAGGTATTCGAGCATGCCGATTTCCCAGGAGTACAGCAAGAGGATTCCCTACAGTCATGTCTTGTAGGCACTTCTTTGCCTGCATGCACTTGCTGGAGGTATCCCCACTTGAGCCCTGTTTTCATGACTGCATGGTCTCTATAACTCTCCCCTTCCCCATCTTTCCTAGTTTAAAGCCCTCCTTACCAGGCTGGCCAGGCTGTTGGCCAAGATGCTTGTGCCCCATTCAGTGAGGTGGATCCCCTCTCTCCCAAGCAAATATCGATCTTCAAATAGGGTCCCGCGTTCATAGAAACCAAAACCCTGCTGCCAACACCAGCAGCCCAGCCAGTTGTTTACTTGGAGAATCCGTCTACTCCTCCTCCCATCCTTCCCCCTCACTGGCAGGATCAAGGAGAAAATGACCTGGGCCCCTAGACCCTTGACCACCATCCCCAGAGCTCTGAAATCCTGTTTGATAGTTTCCAAGTTGCCCTTGGCAGTATCATTGGTGCTCACGTGGAAGAGCAGCAGGGGGTAATAGTCGGATGGGTGGACAAGCCTCGACAGTCTTTCCATGGCATCTCGGATTCGCACCCCTGGCAGGCAGCGAACCTCTCTAGACAAGAGGTCAGGCCAGCAGATGGGTGCCTCTGTCCCCTGCAGCAGGGAGTCACCCACAACAATCACTCGCTGCTGCTTCTGGGTGTTCCTGTGTGGCACAGAGTCCACCGGCTCAGTTGCTTCCCTTGAAGCCATACCCAGCTCCTCCTCAGCTTGGAGGGCACTGAACCTGTTCATCAGCTGCAAGTCTTCAGGAGGAGCAAGAGCCTTTCTCCTCATACAAGGGGTGACCAGCTTCCAGCCTTCCTTTTCTACAGACTTAATGACTTGCTGTTCCACATGGCACAGAGCCTGCCTGCACCTCCACTGCTGTGGGGGGGTTGAGACTCCCGAAGCTGTAGGATCTCTGAGAATATCCTATCTCTCTCTTGCTCATCTTCTCGGATGCTACACAGCCTGCTGACTTCCTCCCATAACTCCTTTACCTGGTGACACAACTCATCAACAACAGCACACCTTCTGCAGAAAAATTGACTGTCAGCCCCAGCCTCACAGAGAGGCCCCAGGCACTCCCTGCAGCCTGAGACCTGCAGAGCTGCATCCACTGTCAGAAGGTCTGTCTGGGTGGAAGCCTCTGACATGGCAAACACAGCAACTCCAATGGCTACTGGAGAATGTGCTCTGCTGCGTGTCATAACCATATTGAGAAAGTATACACTACTAAGACTAGAAACAAAGGCACCTTCTTTACCTCCTGTTATACAAACTGCTGCCACTGTCATCTGCACTCTGGGCCTGGCTCTTATATAGGCCTCTGCCCAGCACTGACTCACAGGGTACCTGACCCACCCTAATCAAGGGTCAGCTGGAACAAAGGCCCCCAACTCCTTCTGATCAGGGACAGCCAACAAAGCTCGTTAGCAGCAGCTACACCTAGCTAGAGCTTCCCAAGCGATGTTAAGGCCTCCTGTAGCTGTCCTTGCGTAGCTCTCCTTCCCTGTCAGCAGCAAGCACTGTCTAGTTCCTCAGAGGGTCCCCAGAAAGCCCCCACAACTTCCAGCAAGGTTTTCAGGAGTTCTAATCAGAGCCCAGATACTGCTGCGCAAACTGCTACATCTGTTCACTGCCCCTGTTAGCTGTGCTCTGGGAGCTACGCTCTAGGCCTGGTTCAACATCTCATACTGCTGGGAAAGGCTTCACTTCACGCTACCTGATTTCCAAAGTGATGGAATGAGATCAGAGTTATGCATTTTTCTCTCCTGTCAGCTTACTGCAAGGCTAATGACATCACATGGTGACTGTTCTACTCCCTGAGTTGTGAAAGATTTTAATGAGACAAATAATTACAGGTTGTAACCCACATACAGATTTTTAATACCTAGTCTCAGGTAAAACTTACCTGTGTGGCTCAATTGCACTGAGCAACACTATATTTCTTTCTGAGGTTTAGTGCCTGTTGAATGGGCTGCAGCCCAGTGAAAAAAAATCCAGTCTTACAGCATCGAAGAAAGATCTCTCAAAATTAGTAGTGCACTGAGTGTTCCCCTTCAGTGTACATAAACAGCAGCTAACCTGCTGAGCGATACCTGAAAGTAATCTTGAAAAGCTTTTCAATGACATATAGATCTCAAGACTTATACCACTGATAAATGGCTTATGCCTACCTTACCAAGATGGCTCTTCTTCTCATTTAGGAATTGTGTAACAAACAGCCTGACTGACCCTAGGTTTAATCCTGCAATCAGGATTATTGCAGTAAGAAACAGCACATGGCGTAGCAAGATCTGTGAAAGATCCGGTGAGGAGCCAGGGGACTGGCAGAGTATGTGATAGCAGCCCCGGAGTGCGCTCTCTACACGCTGATCGAAACCTGTCAAGGTCAGACATGCATATTCCATTTTTGTCAACAATGTCTAGCTGCTTAGCACCCAGTAACTACTCGAGCTTAGCATAGTTGAGATAAGGAAATAGCTCTAGCAGGGGCCCTCAGGATACACAAAATGAGTCTCGCCTGGGTGTCCAATCCATGCATCCAGCAGCCTCCCATCAGCGACCCCTCTGCGCAGTTCCCAGGGCTCCCCATGCAGCCTGGAGTGCAAGTCCTTCATTAAATCTACTTTGTTTAACCCCTCACATGCCTTGAGTGTCTCTCTACACTGGTATGTGACCCTCCCTTTCCCACCTTGTGGTCACACATGGTTAACACATGTTGGAATTCCGACACATCTGCAATGAGAAATGGAAATACTAGTTATGCACCTCATCAGAAGACATACTGCTGTCTTCAGACTGTATGGAGAGCATTAACACCTGAATTAAGACTCTTTTATTCATCTACCCCACCAACATAAGAAGCACCTAAATTAATACCTGTTCAAACATGTGCAGTTACTAAGTAGCTCTCCCAGATGATGATCAAAATAAACAATCAGGTCCTTACAAGCATCTGACATCCTGATGGGAAAAAAAAAGATTCTCTGGTGATAACAAGAAATGATGCAACTCTACTTACACAGAGCAGAGATCTCCTGCCCTCATCTGTTGGTCAAATCAACCAGTATTCAGCTGAATGAATGTATAGAATGCTAACACTGTTGGAACTGCAGCCTCACAACTCCCTTATATACTTCATTGGTCCCATCTGAATATTTTAGGAAATAAGACATACCTAGTATGAACCAAACCTTTGAGTGCGCAATTGAGCTCAGAGGCCTGCCTATGAACCTGGAAACTTTTTAACTGCTATCCTGGAGCCTTGTTCTTCTGCTGGGAGTGAGAACTTTCTCTCATTGAGCACTCTCAAATCTGAACTGATTTCAATAATATTAAAAAAAAGTGCAAAATGTTTATACAAAACAGATAGAGAAGTAGAAAAATGTCCAAGCAACCTATTCCTTTGTTAAAGTTAGCAAATGAAGAGGCTTGCCATCACACTTTCTGAAAAGCTACATAGTTACCACTGGAACCTGCAGTAATTTTGATGTTTTCACCTGCATTCACAATATTTCAAAACATTTTTTTAAAGAAACTTAGCACAGAAATAATAATATTTTCAGGTACAGGTCAACACAGAATTGTTGGACAAGATCTCGAGCATTTGAAAGGCAAAAAGTTCTGCTTAGAAGTCACTCATTTCATGCAGGGAATGAAATTGTCTTATGTGTCACCGTTCACTGGTATGGACACATCATATTACAATGCTGTTACTCCATGGGAGTAACTGTTGTTTCCAGCACAGTTACTCCTCTTTATGCTAGGGGAAATCAGACTAAGACTTCATCTCTGTTAGGAAAATTTCTACTGTACTCTAGTTTTCTGCAGACAAAACATGCAAGGTCATGCGCCCTGCAAGCAGAACATCTCATCTGACCTTGTCTCAGCTCCTGTTTTTCATACACAGTTGAAGAACTGCAAAGAAACCAGTTTAATCCAGCCAGCAGTACAAAAGTTGTTCAAAGGTGACACCAGAAGAGGTGCAAAATCAGCTAATGAATAATCATAAGCTGGACCATTTAAGGCTGGAATGGAACTATTTCATGCTGTAACGTGGCAAGGGGATTGGTAAAACTAAGAATCGTGGACAGATCTGACTGGTTATGTAAACTGAAGTATTGAATATGTAACAACTTACTTTAGCTTAAAAACTATAACAAAAAGCTACTTGGGGTCCTTCTTGCGCTCCCAGCCAAGAGGCACCTTACTGCTAGCAATAAAATTTAGCAACTTAGAAATCTGACTCCTGCTGCTCATTGTCAGTTCCTGCAAATGAACAAAAGAGAAAAGATAATTTTATCATCTCATTGGGAGCCAAGGTCTCATTCATACATGAACACGATAACAGCAAATAGAAGTGTAGAGAAATGGAACTATGAGAGACCCTTCTGGTCACCTTATTTAGTCTCTTGCAATCACACCTCAGTCATGTACAGCGTGACTGCACATAGTGCATGGGAGTAGAAGTTCAATCTGGAAAGGCTTATGGAACATCTAGTCCTGTCTTCTCTGGTGCATGAGGCTCCCCAGCACCTTCCATGTTCCTGATGACACCTTTCAAAGGTTACACACAGGAAGTAGAAAGAGTTTTGTCCTCACTGCATGGCATTCATCAGCAAACACTTAACTATGTAACTAGCATAAACATGCCTGTTCTGCAAATTCTACAATTCTTATTGTCTAGCTTATAAAGCTAAGGCGAGAGGAGATGAGGAATCTTGTCAGAGACCAGCAAGAGCCAGCTGCTCCAAGGGACAGGAAGCCAGGAACTGAGTGTGATAACACAGCTGGCAGGGCAGCGGCCTCCCCAGCCAGGGCCCAGCCCCGCAGTACCCAAGCAAGGTGAACAGGGCAGACCCAGAGATGGTGGTCAGGTTCAACCAAGAGTCCAGATCATCAAACAAGTTCGTGGTGATGAGGCAGGTCTGAGATCAAGCCAGGAAGTTAAGCCACAGGTCAGGATCAGGTCTGGTGAAGATAACCAGGGTCAGACACAGGCCAGTGAGTACATAGTGACAAAACAGGTCCAAGATCAAGCCAGGCCATAGCCAAGTACAGGCGTGGCTGTGGCTGAGTCGGAGACCAATATTTCTGACATAGCTCAGGCAAGGACTGAAGGCCCATGCCTGACCTTAAATAAGACTCCTGAGCGGATGGGCAGAGGCCACAGGTGAGGCTGGTCAGGGCCGTTAAGGCCTATTAGTGCCCTCAGGACCATGACAAATCTTTTTACTGCTTCACTAAGAGGACAGTATGAATTGGATACTGCACCTCCAAAGAGGCACTGCCAATTGCAGTGTCCAAATGCAGTGTGCTGCCTTCTCTCCCTTACTCCTCCCTGCTCCCCCCCCCCCCCCACCACCACTTGCAAGGTATTTCTATTGAAGGAAGAAATGCAATTCACCAGTGAGACAGATTAGAATGTGGGAGGATAAAGAACTGGTAATCTTGTGTAAGGACAAAGAAAACCTGAACTTACATTTCCTGATAAACTGAAAAATAAATACATACAGAAACTGGTAATATGCCTAGGCTAGAACCCTAATACTCTTTTCAAAAGCAAAGACCAATTTGCTCTCTTGTGATTTAGGGAAATTATATGAAATTAAACCCAGTTGCATCACCTCCTAGACTCTCATTTTTCTTTGCTATGAACTGAAACTACATTTTAAGGTAAGAGTATAGCTTATTCTGGTACACAAGTCAGTCCCACAACTGTGGATGTGTCTTGTAGAGCCAGATGTCAGAGATTAATATTTATAAAATTCCTATGTCTAGATGTTTCTAGTCAATTCAGTGTTGAAGCATGAGACACTTTCTGGAAAGAGTACTTCAGCTTCCTGATCTGTTCAGCATCATTAAATTCATTTCGACAATTCAATTTCAATACAATTCATTTATTTCAATAGTTGCCTTTCTTCCTAAAGCATCCTTGAAAATCAAGAGCCTGATATTTAAAAATAGAATATGGTGTATCACATCCTGGTAACATATATGTTCCTAGATCTTCTTTGCAGACTACTTTTTTCTTGATGGAGAGGGCATTGACAGACATTTTCCATACATCCAACTAACCTAGTATTTTCTCTAGAAAGCTAGGATAACATATGGCTACACTTCCCAGAGATGCCAGTAAAAAAAAAAAATCAGTGAAGAGGAAATGCTGTGGTTCATATTAGAACTTTCTATTCATTCTTAGAAGATAAAACAAAATTTATGTCCTTCTCCATCTAAGGAGAAAAAACATGAGTCTTCTAGTCCCCTCTCACCTCAGCTCATAACTTGCTCGCAGCTGTATAAATTTGTGATGAGACATGTCCTTTGCATCTGTTCTGTTACTCCTTGAAAAAGCACATTCCTGTGATATGCACATTTCTGATACTGATTCCAAACTCATAGTTGGAAATTAGCAGACATGCCAGGAAAAAAAGTTCCTTCTAGCCATGCTATGAAGAGAAAGGCTAAAATGCACAGAGGCAAAATTCTGTGTCAACTGATGCACTGGTGGGCAAGTATGAAGATTTGGGCAAAAGTGGCTTTCATCAATCCTGATAAGCACATTAGCTTGTTTGTTTGTAGGTTTCATGATAAGCACATACTTCTGGTGAAATTTAGTTATTTTCATATGAAAAAGATGGAAAATGAGCTCTTGGTTCTAGATTTAATGGAAAAATTAAGAGTTCCTCAGGAAAAACTAAGAGGAGTTTTCAAAAATAATAAGTATCATTAGTCTAAATTTTACAATATCACCACCACACTTCCCAAGGCATAGCCATATACAGTGCAGATATGCAACATGCGTTCATATGTGAAAAGCAGGTCACAGTCAGTGATTATGCCCATTTGTGCATAAAACTTCTTGAATTACAAACAAACACAGGCCCATCATTTAGCCAGACAAGATTTACAGATAACATCAAGGACATAAGCATTATTAACTGAACAACTTTAAAACTAAGTGTTTTTTTTCAAATGACTGCAAAAAAAAAAAATCAGTGGAGCATTTTAGCTAAGGCACAGCAGGCACTCAATAAATGGCTTGTTAACTTGAGAAGCAATTCTTACTTTACCCGTGCTTATAGTTTGTCTAGAAAATCCTAAACTATAAGGCAAAGCAGAATGTTTTCTACAGAGTTCTATAGTTTAAAGCCTTCTAGGATCAGGTCTGTTTTCCCGAAATCAACTCGAAAATTATGCCATCTTTATTAATAATGCAGGCATCTTACATCATTAAGTCTGGATACAAAATTTATAAACAGTCCAAACAAATGATGGTGCTTGCTGCACTGATTTTTTTTTTTAATGAGAAAACTACTTTTCCTCCTGTAGTTGTTATATCTAAAAATGGGCAAGATGAAAAGAATTGATTCCAGACTTACATTTTTGCCTTTGAGCCAAATTCTGCCCTCAGTTGCGCTCATGAAATCCCCCTTGACCTAAACACATTGGATCAGAGCGCAGCCAACAGAGGGAGCGAACAGATGCAGCAGTTTGCGCAGCAGTGTCTGGGTTCTGCCTGGGCCTTTTGTGGGCCTTGTTGGAAGTTGGGGAGGCTTTCTGGGGACCCCCGAGGAACTAGACAGTGCTTGCTGCTAGCAGGAAGGGAGAGCTGGGCAAGGACTCCTGCAGGGGGCCTTGACTTAACTTCTCCTGGGAAGTTCTAGCCAGGTGGGGCTGCTGCTAACGAGCTCTCTGGGCTGCCCTGGTCAGAGGGAGTTGGGGCTTTTGATTCAGGTGGCTCCTGATTGGGTGGGTCAAGCACCCTTGTGAGTCACTGCTAGGCAGAGGCCTATATAAGAGCCAGGCCTAGAGCACAGCTCCCAGAGTGCAGCCAACAGAGGCAGCGAACAGATGCAGCAGTTTGTGCAGCAGCTCGCGCAGAAGGGTGCCAGAAGGCAAAGAAGGCGCCTCTCCATTTTGCACAGGGGTGTGTCCTTCCCCGGGGCATGGTCATGACATGCTGCAGAGCACGTTCCCCAGTGGCTGCTGGAGGTGCTGCATCAGCTGTGTCTGAGGCTTCAACCCAGACAGACCCTCAGACAGCAGATGCAGCTCTGCAGGTGTCAGGCTGCAGGGAGTGCCTGGGGCCTCTCTGTGAGGCCTGGGCTGACAGTCAGCTCTCCTGCATGAGGTGTGCTGTGGTTGACCAGTTGCGTCACCAGATAAAGGAGTTACGGGAGGAAGTCAGTAGGCTGCGTAGCATCCGAGAGGATGAGCAGGAGATTGACAGGGCGTTCTTGGAGACTGTTCAGCTCCGGGAGTCCCCTGCCCCCACTGCAGCGGAGTTGTCAGAGGGCTCAGCACCATGTGTAAAGGTGCATCATAACGCTGTTGAAGAGGGCTGGAAGCTGGTGACCTCTCGTAGAAGGAGAAAGGCTCTTGCTCCTCCTCAAGACTTACCCTTGAAGAACAAGCTTAGCGCCCTCCAAGCTGAGGAGGAGCTGGGCATGGCTCCAAGGGAGGCAACTGGCCTGGCAGACCCTGTGCCGTGCAGGAACCCCCGGAAGAAGCGGCGAGTGATTGTTGTGGGTGACTCCCTGCTGCAGGGGACAGAGGCACCTATCTGCCGACCTGACCTCTTGTCTAGAGAGGTTTGCTGCCTGCCAGGGGCTCAAATAAGAGATGTCGTGGAAAGACTGCCAAGGCTTGTCCATGCATCAGACTACTACCCTCTGCTGATCATCCATGTGGGCACTAATGACACGAAAGGCAAACTGGAAACCATCAAACGGGACTTCAGAGCTCTGGGAGTGGTGGTCAAGGGTCTGGGAGCCCAGGTCGTTTTCTCCTCAATCTTGCCTGTGAGGGGAAAGGACGGGAGGAGGAGTAGACGAGTTTTCCAAGTTAACAGCTGGCTGTGCTGCTGGTGTTGGCAGCAGGGCTTTGGTTTCTATGGCCATGGGACCCTGTTTGAAGATCAACAGCTGATGGGGAGAGATGGGATCCACCTTACCAAGCGGGGCACGCACGTCTTTGCCAACAGATTGGCCAGCCTGGTAAGGAGGGCTTTAAACTAGGCGAGATGGGGGAAGGGGAGTGGTATAGTGGCAGGGGAGTCAGTAAAACACCGCTCAAGTCAGGATGCCTCCAGCGGGTGCATGCAGCCAGGGGAGACAGCATGGGACATGGCTATGGAGGATCCTCTTGCACCTCTCCTGGGAAGCCTGCGTGCTTGAGTGGCTCTCTGAAATGCCTGTATACCAATGCACGCAGCATGGGGAATAAGCAGGAAGAGTTAGAGATCTGTGTGCGGTCGCAGGGCCATGATCTCATTACGGTTGCAGAGACATGGTGGGATAGTTCACATGACTGGGATGCTGTCATGGATGGCTATGTGCTTTTTAGGAAAGACAGGCCAGGAAGGCGAGGTGGTGGAGTTGCTCTTTATGTGAGGGAGCAACTAGAATGTATGGAGCTCTGCCTCGGGGTGGATGAAGAGCAAGTTGAGAGCCTATGGGTAAGGATTAAAGGGCAGGCTAACATGGGTGACACTGTTGTGGGGGTCTACTACAGGCCACCTGATCAGGAGGAAGCCATAGATGAGGCCTTCTACAGACAGCTGGAAGTAGCCTCACGATCACAGGCCCTGGTTCTCATGGGAGACTTCAACCACCCTGATATCTGTTGGGAAGACAGCACAGCTAGGCACAAACAGTCAAAGAGGTTCCTGCAGAGGATTGATGATAATTTCTTGACCCAGGTGGTGGAGACGCCAACGAGGAGAGGTGCAATGCTAGACCTTGTACTAACGAACAAAGAAGGTCTAGTTGGAGATGTGATGGTTGGGGGCAGCCTTGGCTGCAGTGACCATGAGATGGTGGAGTTCAGGATCCTACGAGGAGGGAGCAGGGCAATGAGTAGGATTGCAACGCTGGACTTCAGGAGAGCTAACTTTGGCCTCTTCAGGGACCTACTTAGGGGAATCTCCTGGGGTAGGGCCCTAGAAGGAAGAGGGGTCCAAGAAAGCTGGTTAATATTCAAGCGTCACTTCCTCCAGGCTCAAGATCAGTGCATCCCTCTGAGGAAGAAGTCCAGCAAAGTGGGCAGGAGACCTGCATGGATGAGCAAGGAACTCCTGGCCAAACTCCAACAGAAGAAGGAAGTACACAGAATGTGGAAAAGGGGACAGGCCACTTGGGAGGAATACAGGGACGTTGTCAGAGTGTGCAGGGATGCGACAAGGAAGGCTAAGGCCCATTTGGAATTAAATCTGGCAAGGGATGTCAAGGACAACAAGAAGGGCTTCTTCAAATACATCAATAGCAAAAGGAAGACTAGGGAAAACGTGGGTCCACTACTGAATGGGGCAGGTGCCCTGGTGACAAAAGATACAGAGAAGGCAGAGTTATTGAATGCTGCCTTTGTTTCAGTCTTCACTGCTAAGGCCAGTCCTCAGGAATTCCAGACCTTGGAGACAAGAGAGGAAGGCTGGAGAAAGGAAGACTCTCCCTTGGTCGAGGAGGATCGGATTAGAGATCTTTTGTCCAAACTTGACACCCACAAATCCATGGGCCCTGATGGGATGCACCCACGAGTGCTGAGGGAGCTGGCGGATGTTCTTGCTAGGCCACTCTCCATCATCTTTGAAAGGTCCTGGAGATCAGGAGAGGTGCCTGAGGACTGGAAGGAAGCCAGTGTCACCCCAGTCTTCAAAAAGGGCAAGAAGGAGGAGCCAGGAAACTACAGGCCTGTCAGCCTCACCTCCATCCCTGGAAAGGTGATGGAACAGCTCCTCCTGAAGGTCATCACTAAGCATCTGGAGGACAAGAAGGTGATCAGGAGTAGTCAGCATGGATTCACCAAAGGGAAATCATGCTTGACCAATCTGATAGCCTTCCATGATGGAATGACTGGCTGGGGAGATGAGGGGAGAGCAGTGGATGCTGTCTCCCTGGACTTCAGCAAGGCTTTTGACACTGTCTCCCATCACATCCTCCTAGGTAAGCTCAGGAAGTGTGGGCTAGACGAGTGGACGGTGAGGTGGCTTGAGAACTGGCTGGATGGTCGAGCTCAGAGGGTTGTGGTGAATGGCGCAGAGTCAAGTTGGAGGTCTGTGGCTAGTGGTGTCCCCCAGGGGTCAGTCCTGGGTCCAGTCTTGTTCAATATATTCATCAATGACCTGGAGGAAGGGACAGAGTGCACCCTCAGCAAGTTTGCTGATGATACTAAACTGGGGGGAGAGGCTGACACACCAGAAGACTGTGCTGCCATTCAGAGGGACCTGGACAGGCTGGAGAGATGGGCGGAGAGGAACCTCATGAAGTTCAACAAAGGTAAGTGCAAGGTCCTGCCCCTAGGGAGGAATAACCCCATGCACCAGTACAGGCTGGGGGCTGACCTGCTGGAAAGTAGCTCTGCAGAGAAGGACCTGGGAGTGCTGGTGGACAACAAGTTAAACATGAGCCAGCAGTGTGCCCTTGTGGCCAAGAAGGCCAATGGTCTCCTGGGGTGCATTAGGCAGAGTGTTGCCAGCAGGTCGAGGGAGGTGATCCTGCCCCTCTACTCAGCCCTGGTGAGGCCTCACCTGGAGCCCTGTGTCCAGTTCTGGGCTCCCCAGTACAAGAGAGACATGGCACTCCTGGAGAGAGTCCAGCGGAGGGCTACCAAGATGATTAGAGGGCTGGAGCACCTCTCCTATGAAGAAAGGCTGAGAGAGCTGGGCCTGTTCAGCCTGGAGAAGAGAAGATTGAGAGGGGATCTCATCAACGTGTACAAGTATCTGAAGGGGGAGTGTCAAGAGGATTGAGGCCAGGCTCTTCTCCGTGGTGCCCAGCAACAGGACAAGAGGCAATGGGCAGAAACTGAACCACAGGAAGTTCCACCTGAACCTGAGAAAAAACTTCTTCACTGTGAGGGTGACAGAGCATTGGAACAGGTTGCCCAGAGAGGTGGTGGAGTCTCCTTCCCTGGAGATATTCAAAAGCCGTCTGGATGTGATCCTGGGCAATGTGCTCTAGATGACCCTGCTTGAGCAGGGAGGTTGGACTAGATGATGTCCAGAGGTCCCTTCCAACCTAAACGATTCTGTGATTCTGTGATCTATTTGTGGAGAGTAGTCAAATGTAGTCTCATACAAAATGGAAAGCCCTTCAAGTGTATCTACTGAAACCTGTTAATCTCCAAGAGGAGGGTTCTCTGCAGAAATATAATCCAGAAGTTTAAAGATGGCTAGTCCTGAAATTTTAATTTTATTCCTTATAGACAGAGAGAGCAAAATGCTATTAGAGATGTTTGGAGACTTTTTGGGTTTATGGTTGTAACTATTTCTGTCTCTAGTTAACAGCCACAGAGACTTATTTTTCTGAATGTTTTAACAGGTGGCCCATATTACAGGACAATTGATATATAAGAACTTCAATGACCAAGACTTACTGTGACCAATTTTAGGAGTTCCACTTTCACTACTGCAGTCTCAAGAGAGGAAAGAAACCAGAAAAAGTCAAGGACTGTCAAATCTCATTCTTACAAATTGAAGCCTCCTTTCTTCACTTAAATTCACAAAATCTTGGAGAGTAAGAAGCCATGAAGTTTTCAGCTGGCTTCCCTTCCCTTTGCTATATTGTTAATCTCACTTGTTTTTAGTGCTAATCCTGGTTTGTCATTGATAAGGCGCCACACAGGCAAGCATGGGAGTCAGAATGGTGCAGCCCATAGAAGAGAGGCTTGCTCTGGGGGGCTCCCCAGGAGTTAACGAACCCCGGGTGCACCACAGCCAGAGTCGCCACACTGTGGGGTCACAGAAAGAGAGAGGGAGAGAAAGAAAGAGAGTGAGGAGAGAAACAAAGAGAGGGCAAGAAAGAGAGAGCGAGAGAAAGCAGGAGAGGGAGAAAGAGAGACAAAGAGGGAAAGAGGGAAAGATAGAGAAAGAGAGAGAAGGAGAGAGAGAAGGAAAGAGTGAGAGAAAGAAAGAGAGAAAGAAAGAAACAAACAAGGGGAAAGAGAAAGAAACAAAGAGACGAGAGTGAAAGAGGAAGAGAGATGAGAGAGAGAAAGATAGCGAAATGGAGAGAGAGAAAGTAAAAGAAAGGGAAAGAGAATGAGAGAAAGAGAAAAACGAGAAAGAAAGAGAGAAGGAGAGCAAGAAGGATAGAAAGAGTGAGAAAGTGAGAGAAAAGGAGAGAGAGAGAGAGAGACAAAGGAGGAGATAGAGAGAATGAGATATGGAGAAAAAGAGACAGAGAGAGACAGAGGGGGAGAGAGAGAGAAAGACAGAAAAAAGAGACAAAGAATGAGAGAGAGTGAGAAAGAAAGAGAAAGAGAGGAAAAGCAAGAGAGAGAAAAACTGAGTGAAAGGCAGAGAGAGAAAGAGAGGGGGAAGAGAGGGAAAGAGAGAGAAAGACAGAGAGAGTGAAAGAGGAAGAGAGAAAGAGAGTGAAAGAGGAAGAGAGAAAGAGAGAAAGGGAGACAGGGACAGAGAGAGAGACATAAAGAGAGAGAAAGAGGGAGAGAGAGAGAGAAAGGGAGACAGAAAGAGAGAAAGAGAGAGTGACAGACAGAAAGAATGAAAGAGAAGGAGAGAGAAAGAGATCGAAAGAAAAGAGGGGAAGAGAAAAAGATAGAGAGACAGAGACAGAGAGAGAACAATAGCAAGAAGGAGAGAAAGATATAAAGAGAGCGAGAAGGAAAGAGAGAGAGAAAGAGAGGGAAAGGGGGAAAGAGAAAGATAGAAAAATAGCGAGGATTGAAAGAGAAAGCGAGAGAGAGAAAAAGAGCAGGAGAGGGAGGGAGAGAAAGAAAGAGAAAGAAGCAGAGAGAGACAGAGAGAGGGAAAGAGAATGGAAGAGAAAAGGACAGAGAGGAAAGAAACAAGAGACACAAAGAAATTGTTAAAGAAAGAGAGAGATAGAAAGAGTGAGGAGAGATAGAAAGAGAGAGAGAGAGCAATAAGGGCAGATAGAGAGAGACAGACAGAGACAGAGAGACAGACAGAGACAGAGAGACAGACAGAGACAGAGAGACAGACAGAGACAGAGAGACAGAGCACGAGAAAGAGCACGCACAAGAGAGACAAAGACTAAGAGAGAGAGAGACAGAGAGAGACAAACAGAGAAAGAGAGGCTGAGAGAGACTGAAAGAGAGAGACAGAAAGAGAGAGAGAGTGAGAAAGAAAGAGAGGAAAAGGAGGGAAAGAGGGAGAAAGGGAAAGAGAGAGAGTGAGAGAGAGAAAAAGCAGGAGAGAAAGAGTGAGCAAGAAAGAGAGAAAGAAGGAGAGAGGACATGAGAGAGACGGAGAGAGAAACGGCAAGAGAGAGAGGGAGAGGGAAAGAGAGGGAAAAGGGAAAGAGAAAGGGAGAGAGAGAAAGGAAGAGAGAGAGGGAGAAAACTAGAAAAAGAGCGGGGAAAGTGAAAAAGAGAGATAAAGAGAAAGACATACAGAGACAGAGAGAGAGAGTGAGAGAGAGAAAGACATACAGAGACACAACGAGAGACAGAAAGAGACAGAGAGAGGCTGAAACAGAGACAGAGAGTGAGAGAGAGCAAGAATAAGAGAGAAAAAGAAAGCATGAGAGAAAGATAGCGAGAGAAAGCATGAGAGAGAAAGAGAGAGAGAGGAAGCGAGAGAAAGCGTGAGAGAGAGACAAAGACAAGAGGAGAGAGGAGGAGAGAGGGGAGAGGATGAGAGACGAGAGAAACGAGGAGAGGGAGGAGGAGAGAGTCAGGAGGGGAGAGAGAGGAGGAGAGAGAAGGAGAGAGAGGAGGAGAGAGGAGGGTGGAGGCAGAGAGAGGAGGAGGAGAGGAGGAAGAGAGTAGAGGAGAGGCAGAGAGAGGAGGAGGAGAGAGAGGAGGAGAGAGGCAGAGAGGAGGAGAGAGAGGAGGAGAGAATCAGTAGGAGGGAGGAGGAGGAGGAGAAAGGAGGGGAGAGGAGGAGAGCAGAGGAGAGATGAAGGTGGAGGCGGAGAGAGGAGGAGGAGGAGAGAGGAGGAAGAGAGTGGACGAGAGGAGCGGAGAGGAGGAGAGAGGAGGAGAGACAGGAGGAGAGGAGACAGGGAAGGAGAGAGGAGACAGGAGGAGGAGGGAGGAGACAGGAGGAGAGACAGGAGGAGAGGAGAGAGGGAAGGAGAGAGGAGAGGAGGGAGGAGGAGAGAGGAAGAGAGGAGGAGAGAGATGGGTGAAGAGAAGCAGATGGGGAGAGGAAAGAGGAGAGAAGAGAGCGAGGAGACAGAGGAGGAGACAGGCGGAGAGAGGATGAAGAGAGAGAATGAGAAAGAGGAGGAGAGAGAAGAGAGGAGGAGAGGGAAGGAGAGAGGGGAGGAGAGAGAGGCAGAGAGAGAGGAGGAGAAAGAGGAGGCGAGAGGGGAGGAGAGTGTGGAGGAGAGAGGGGAGGAGAGGAGGAGAGAGGCAGAGAGAGAGGAGGAGAAAGAGGAGGCGAGAGGGGAGGAGAGTGTGGAGGAGAGAGGGGAGGAGAGGAGGAGAGAGGCAGAGAGAGAGGAGGAGAAAGAGGAGGCGAGAGGGGAGGAGAGTGTGGAGGAGAGAGGGGAGGAGAGGAGGAGAGAGGCAGAGAGAGAGGAGGAGAAAGAGGAGGCGAGAGGGGAGGAGAGTGTGGAGGAGAGAGGGGAGGAGAGAGGCAGAGAGAGAAGGAGAAAGAGGAGGTGAGAGGGGAGGAGAGTGTGGAGGAGAGAGGGGAGGAGAGAGGCAGAGAGAGAGAAGGAGAAAGGGGAGGAGAGTGTGGAGGAGAGAGGGGAGGAGAGGAGGAGAGAGGCAGAGAGAGAGAAGGAGAAAGGAGGTGAGAGGGGAGGAGAGTGTGGAGGAGAGAGGGGAGGAGAGAGGCAGAGAGAGAGAAGGAGAAAGAGGAGGCGAGAGGGGAGGAGAGGAGGAGAGAGGCAGAGAGAGAGAAGGAGAAAGAGGAGGTGAGAGGGGAGGAGAGTGTGGAGGAGAGAGGAGGAGAGAGGAAGAGAAGAGAAAGGAGGAGAGAGGAGAGGAGGAGAGAGGCAGAGAGAGAGGAGAAAGAGGAGGTGAGAGGGGAGGAGAGTGTAGAGGAGAGGAGGGAGGAAGAGAGAAGAGAAAGGAGGACAGAGGAGATAGGAGGAGAGGGAGGAGGGAAAGAGAGGAGGAAAGAGTGAAATGGAGAAAAGAGGAGGGGAGGGAGAGAAGGAGAGAGAGGAGAAGGGAGGAGGAGAGAGGAGGATGGAGAGGAGATAGAGAGAAGGAGAGAGGAGTAGAGAGTGAGAGAGTAGCTGACGAGCTGAGAGGAGGCGATATGAGGAGAGACGAGGAGGGAGAGAAGAGGCAAGAAAGGAGAAGATAGAGGAGGGGAGAGAATAGGAGAGAGGAGGAGAAAGGAGAAGAGAGGAGGAGGGAGGAGGAGAGAGGAGAAGGTGAGGAGGAGAGTGAGCAGGAGAGAGGAGGAGAGAGAGGAGCAGAGAGTGGAGAGGAGAGAGGAGGAGAGAGTTGGGGAGAGAGGGGAGTGAGGAGGAGAGATGGAGGAGGGGAGAGAATAGGCGAGAGGAGGAGAGATGAGAGAGGAGAGAGAAGGAGAGAGAGGGAAATAGAAAGAGGGAAGGAGAGAGAGAAGAGGGAAGAGGAGGAGAGAGGAGGTGATAGAGGATTAGAGAGAAGAGTAGAGAGAGGAGGAGAGAAGAGGAGGAGAGGGTAGAGGGAAAGAGGAGGAGAGAGAGAGGAGGAGAGAGTGAAGAGGAGAAAGAGAAGAGATAGAGGAGGGGAGGGAGAGAAGGAGAGAGAGGAGAAGGCAGGAGGAGAGAGAGGAGGATGGAGAGGATGAGAGACAGAGAGCAGTTCACAGAATCACATGATCACAGAATCACAGTGGTTGAGGTTGGAAGGCACCTCTAGAGATCACCTAGTCCAACCTCCCTGCTCCAGCAGGGTCCTCTAGAGCATATTGTCCAGGATCGTATGCAGGCAGCTTTCGAATATCTCCAACGATGGAGACTCCACAACCTCTCTGGGCAACCTGTTCCAGGGCTCAGTCACCCTCACAGGAAAGAAGTTTTTCCTCATGTTCAGATGGAACTGCCTGTGGTTCAGTTTCTGCCCATTGCCTCTCGTCCTGTCACTGGGCACCACGGAGAAGAGTCTGGCCTCGTCCTCTTGACACCCTCCCTTCAGATACTTGTACACATTGATAAGATTATCCCTCAGTCTTCTCTTCTCCAGGCAGAACAGGCCCAGCTCTCTCAGCCTCCCCTCATATGACAGATGTCCCAGTGCCTTAATCATCTTAGTGGCCCTTTGCTGGACTTGTTCCAGGAGCTCCATGTCTCTCTTGTACTGGGGAGCCCAGAACTGGACACAGGACTCCAGATGTGGCCTCACCAGGGCTGAGGAGAGAGGATGGATCACCTCCCTCGACCTGCTGGCAACACTCTGCCTAATGCAGCCCCAGGATACCATTTTCCTTCTTGGCCACAAGGGCACACTGCTGGCTCATGGTCAACTTGTTGTCCACCAGGACTCCCAGGTCCTTCTCTGCAGAGCTGCTTTCCAGCAGGTCAGCCCCCAGCCTGTACTGGTGCATGGGATTATTCCTCCCTAGGGGCAGGACCTTGCACTTGCCTTTGTTGAACTCCATGAGATTGCTCTCCGCCCAACTCTCCAGCCTGTCCAAGTCCTTCTGAATGACAGCAGAGACCTCTGGTGTCTCAGCCACTCCTCCCAGTTTCGTATCATCAGCAAACTTGCTGAGGGTGCACTCTGTCCCTTCATCCAGGTCATCGATGAATACATTGAACAAGACTGGACCCAGGACTGACCCCTGGGGGACACCGCTAGCTACAGGCCTCCAAGTAGACTGTGCCACTGATCACACCCATCTGAGCTCTGCCATTCAGCCAGTAGTTGAGAGGAGGAGAGGGAGGAAGAGAGAGAGAAGAGGAGAGAGGGGAGGAGACAGAGAGGAGGCGAGAGAGGAGAAGAGAGAGGAGGGGAGAGGAGGAGATAGAGGAGCAAGCAAAATGCTGCACATTGTTTGCGTGCAGTAATAGAGAGCAGGGAACTGTTCACTTGCACTGCACTATACAGCCAGTCTCTGCCTACAGTTATATAAGGCTCCAGAAAGGTCACTAGTATGCTAACAGTACAAAGCTGGCACAGAAACTGTGTGGAAGTTGTGTCGGTACCCACACAGCCCACCCTTGGCAAATGACTGGGATAACAGCTTCCTTCTACTGCTGAATATCTGAAACTCAGTTGAATTTGGCAGTATTTCCTTTAACTATAATAATAAAAAGTAGATGTGGAAGAGAGACATTTAGGCCTGAGTTGTCTAATGGCTAGGAGATATGATAGCGTGTAGAACCCACTAGTAACCACAAAGTACCTACTTCCTTATGCAAAGTAAGGTAAGAACTAAACAAGCAAGAAAAACCCCAAAACAACACCCTCCCAATGCTTTATCTGCTTTAATACATGGTTTAACTAGAGCCAAGGCTCAAGGAGCGGGGGGAAGAGCAAGGGGTTGCTAGGGAAATCAGGGTTGCCCCAGTTTTAAGCTGACATAAGGAAGAAAAACATTATCCATTTGTTGATCAGAGCTGGATTCTAACATACACAAGTACTGTTTACCTAGAACTGTGAGGGGACCACACAAGAAGCCATTCACTGCAATAACTGTTTTCCCCTTGGTGGTCTCTCTGCAAAGGTCAAGGAATCAATGGAAATAAAGATGGAGCTGCCAGTACTTCTGCAACTCCATGGTCTGTGCAAACTGGTGGGGCAGAAGGATGCTCTTTCTCCCCCTCGCAACAGACACACTTGACACCTTCTGGCTATTGTTGCCACCACCCATGGGATTGGTGCCCTCTTGTGGTAGAGGCTGACAGCCTGCCTGTCTCCCCAGCATTCAGGTTCAAAAGATGTACCTCACATTCCACTGTGGTCTCTTCTCCTTCTTGAGGCATGACATTTACTTACTGCAGTCCACCACACCATCCTTCCTGATATCTGCAGCCCCAATGCTGCTTTCAACACTTAGACCTTGGGAAATGCCACTCCTTCCTCTTTTCTCCAGAGGTCTCAAGGAAGCAGTATTCCCTACTTCTTTCATCCAAGCAATTGTCTTCTCTGGCATCTTAGCTGATCAGTTTTACAACCTCTGCCTGTCAGGTTCATGTACACCCCTCAGGTACGCATTCCTAGGCTGACTGACCCGGCCTGAAGTCCAAGGTGCTTGTCTTTAAAACACTGCTTATACAATGCTGCATAAATGTTCTCCCTTTTTATTAAACATACGTGGACTAAAAGTTGAACTATAAATTTAAATAAAACAGTCTCTAAACAAGGAAAATGCTTCAGACACATTTATTATAATCTGCCTTAGAACCCAATGCCTTTTCAATGTCCTTTCGGGGTATTGTGAATAACAGTCAAGTCATAGATAATAAAGGGGCTGTCAACCATGTGTCTTCCTACCAGGTAAGCAATGGTTCATTGTAGTTACATTGACATTTCTTTTGATAACTAATAAACACTAATTCATATAAGCACAAAGATAATTACTAGGCAAAGTAATTACACTGTGTAGATAAAATCTCTCTCTAAACCAAATAAAAGCACTGTCAAAGTAAGATCAATAAGTACAATTCAGTTATCAAGTTAACTCTCTCATTCTGTCAACTAGGAGCGGCTAGTTACAAGAAGTCAGCCTGACAGACTAACAGCTCTCTGTGAGACAGTCACAGGCTCAAATCAAAATTTCTTAACTGGGACCAGATTTTTAGAAATTAAGTGTAGAAACATACACACTGCAGGACTTCTTTAAATCATCTAGTTACTTAAATGGAGATGTTATTTGCCTGGGTACTAGGGATGCAGCTACTTCTTTAGAAACCCTAGTCTGGCATATAATAATTTGTCCATGTCTTATACAAGTATCCCGTTTTGGTCTCCTCATCTCTCCTTCTCCAAAGCTCAGAATTTCATGCAAAGAAATGAGTCTGATATAGTTAAAACCAGCCTCAGTTTACTTCATTTCTTACCTTTAGAGGCTTTTAGATGAGGGCTCAGTTGTAAAGAAGCTTGGAGCAGCATAAACTCAGGGAGACAGCACCAGGCTAGAACTCAGAAAGCTGTAATGATTCTGTTCACAACTCAGTCATTGGCCTTGCAGGTGACCTTGGGCAAATCATTTTCACTTTGCTGTGCCTCAATTTACTGAGAAATGGGTAATAGCTATAGCTGGTGATCAAAAGCACTATACAGAACTAGAATGGTATTATTTCCAACAATTCATTGTTGAGCAGGGTTTCCTAACATTGCATTGCTTTGCCAACTTAGAAGAAAAGGTTGAGCACTTTGAATATAAAAGGATGACAGATAAAAACATAGCAGCAAGTAATACCAGAAATTGTTGTTCTCTGAAGAACAAACAAATAATAGCAAATTAGCACTGAAATGAGAGCTTGCACCAAGCAGTCAAAAAGAACAGAGGAAGCAAGGGTCTTCTCCTCACCTAGGGCATCAGGCAGGAGGGCGATATCGGGCCCTAGACTATGCATAGCTTCTGGTAAAACAAACCACACATAAGGCAATACAAAGAGGAAAAAGTTAGATGCAGGGTGGGTCATACCTAATGGAACAAATTGAGAGGTGGCAGAAAGCACTGTTTGCTAATGAAGGACAACCAAACCTCCTAGAGGAGGACATGCACTTCTATACATTTTTCTGAAGAGGTAACCACAGGCAGGGCAGTTGGATGCAGAGATGAGAAACAGCATACACATATGTGCTAATGGGAAGGAACTATTGCAAAGAAAAGGACTACTGTAATTTTCTCATTTCTTTTCCTCAGTGGAGCTCTTTGCAGAAATGACAAGAGCCAAACCACAATGAAAAAAGAAAAAAACTCACTAATAACAATGAAAACTTGCTTACAGATTTAGCATATCTCACCAGCCAGGCAGAATGGCAGCAACCAGCTTCACTTAAGGGAGATTTGCTTAGAACTGCTGTCACACATTGGGAATAAACAAGCCATGCTTTCATGTAATGCAAGTACAGTCATTGCACTTCCCTGAAGCATTCTTGTAGTCACTCATTTTGAATAGTGTTGGGAAAGGTAAACTATGTCATAAAATGTTTCAGGCAACTTGAGATCCAGATCTTTGGGTTTGGTTGGATCCAGGAATACGGGTTGAGCTTTCCTTATGTGGAAGTAAAAGACAATCAATAGTAGGAAAACTAACTCCATTTTTACTAACCACTATCTTAAGGTAAGAATAAAGGAAGAATCCATGAACTTTGTATGAACTCACCAACTCCTGCCTGGCATCCCAGGCATGAACCTTGAGTGTCTCTCCGCTGGTATCTGACCCTCTCTTGCCCGTCTTATGGTCACACCTTCATACAGGTTGGGCAGACATCTAACACAGTTCTAGTCCATCACATTGCCAAGATTGGGAAGGGAAAAGGTGAATCCTGGTGTTTTACTATCGGCCATTTTAAGAATCTGTACCAGGGAGGAAGATGATGTTGCACAGATGCAGAGAGCACAATCACCACTTTGAAATTAAAATAAATTTTATATCTGCCAAAGGGTAAAAAAATCTATCTGAGGAATCAACTTAATGGTTAACCCTGAAAATAAACTAAACTCCTCCATTCATAGGAAAGACACTACAGGGTTCTGCCTCATAGTCACAAGACAGTAAGAAGGAATTAAGGGCATACTGTGGCCACCCACTCCTAATATCTGTGATTATGGGAAGCGAAAGGGCTGTTGAATACAGGTACAATCCCAGCAGACACTCAGAGAAATCCATTTTCACATAAGTGCTCTACACATTTCCAAGGGAGCTTGGGCAAGAAGCAGTCAAAGAACCAAAAAACACTAATTCAGTACCTTAATTACAAAGATACCCTACCTTGCAAAGTCTCTTGGTCTACAGGCCGAGACAATTTTACTCCCATACCTGGATAATAAGCAAAACATTGCTAGGTCCCCCTGTTTAGAGCAGTCCAGCAACATGTCAGGCCACATCCTAGTCTTTTATGTGTATCCTTTTTCGCAGAAGCTTCATCTTAAATAATCTTTTGTTTAAAAGATTATTTAAGCATGACCCTCTAATTAAAGCAATTTTTTCCCCCACACTTAAGACAGCTTTCAAAGAAAATATTTCAGAGGCTCAAAAACTGCTGAATGGAGGAAAAAAATAGAAGTCATTGTTACATTCCCCTTCCATCCTCTCGTGTCCTATCCATCAAAGAAAATAGCAATCCGCAGCAAAATTTAAAACAAAAGATACCAAAAAAATCCCACCCAAACACAACAACCCCCCTGCTCCAAACAAACATTAAACCCCTGCAGTAGGACTGATATGGCAAAGATGAATTAAAATATTTAAATGAATAAGCAAAGCAAAAGCTTAGCTGCTCTGAACAAAGCTGAAGGAAAATTGCTTAATTTTGGATAATCTTTGGATAACACTAGCTGAGCCTGTCCTGTAGGTCTTTCTCCACTACTCAGTGGCTAAGCCATCTTGCTTAATTTAGCACTTTTTTTTTAAATCACCCACTCAGGCATGGATACACAAGCCACATGTGCTAAGAATGTCTGCCCTGCACTGAAATCAGTATCAGCATTATCATTTTATTACTTGTACAGCTGGGCTTTTAATACAACTGATTTGTTTCATCTTTTTAATACCTTTGGTTTCTTTTCTTAATGGTTTGCATGTAGTCTTCTCTGCTAGCCTTTACACATTTAATGATTTGGGGAGGGAAAACTACTGTGGAGAAAAAAAGTCTTCAGAGTAAAATATTTTTAGCACATCTTTTCTCCCCTTCTACAGAGATACACTTTATTTCTAGGTTTCACTCAAAACATAACTGACAATTTGACAAATCTACTATTTCCTGAACAGGATACACACCTTGAATTCTATTCTCATTGAGCAATAATTAGAGATAATCATTTATACCCTGTTAAACAGAGAAGACAAGGGCAAAATTTATTAATAGAAGGACTAGTTTTATAGCATTGGTTGTCTGAAAGAACATAGGAAAATACATGATCTGTTTGATGCAACATTCAAGAAAGGGATATTTACAGTCTGAATTATGGCAGTGATGACAATGTATCTCCTGCTGTATTCATAGGCCAGAATTTGGCTTTGTTTAAATCTCCAGACTGAAAAAAAAAGTAAATGAAGAAAGAAAAAGACAGGAGTATCACTTTACAGCAGAATGAATCAGGCTGAGGTAGAAAACAGGATAAAGATGAAATATATTCACATAAACATTAATCAGATATTAGCATCTCAAACCATAATACAGATCACTTTTTTGTATTCTGCTACAGTACATTTACCTCTCATCATTAGATCAGCAACAGCACTACAATTATTTCAGTAATGAAGAAGCTGCCATCCTTAAAATTCTGTCATGGTGCCTTAAAGAAGATCTAACCAAGTATTCTCTCCATTAACATAAGGAACTACGTTCAACCATTTATGGATACATGCATATATATGTGTGCATATATCGATATATATACCAATTTATTTCTTTTGTAACTGAAATGGCACTATTATTGTGGCAATATTTCTCCTTCCTGTCTAGCCACTGTGGCACTTCTTGCTGCTCAAGTAAATGTAAATGTGAGGTCCTTGTATGATTGTGCTTTGATGCAAATTTGTCTGCTCTTTCACGCACAGCTTCATAAAGTTTGTTGGCTTAGCTGTGCTATTGCATTGATTAACTCCCAAGCACACATCAAAGTGCTTTAGAAACATGAGTTGGAGTCCCCATCATCCACTGGAAATTCTTAAGCCTTTCATACCCAACAGTAAGTCTTCCAGGCACAGTATACAGAACAGTTCAGATAAGTCACTGTCAAGAAACTATGAAATCAAAATCAGAATACTGTACAACAGAAGAAAACACTTCCTGGTGTACACTATTTATTACTTAACAGTTAAGGGAACTATCAAGGCTCAGAAAAATACATCTTACACTTGTGAATCTCTGGAATATGTTTGACATCATTGTTTATTTTTGTAGTGGCTCCTACTACAGCTAAGGGCCTGCCAGCATTTCCATCATAAGTCTCTATTTCAATGCACTGTACTACAAAGGCCAAAATACACATTTACACTACAAAGATAGCGGCAGCTTTGTCTTTCTGATTTAAAATCCACTTTCTCAAGGTTGCCTAACTACAGAGCATACAGAGCAGCTCTGAGTAAATAACAAGATCCCAAGAAAGGTCTAGATTCCAGCTTAGCACCAAACTCTAGAAATAAGTAGACCAACGAACAAATATAAGATGTCCCCTTATAGATTGAATCAAGAACCTATTAAAAGATACAGTGTCTGCCATTAAAATGCAAGTGGCAAAAGATGGGGAGTAATGTGCACAGAATAAAAACTTACAACATGAGAGCAAATCAAACATTCTACTCCAGACACTGCTTTAATGGTGAGATAACACACAACTAAATAGGGCAGGTTTCTCCACAGACCTCTCTATCACTTTCCCAGCAAGTTCTGCAAATTAAGTAGCAGAGCTTGAAATTTATGGGTTGTTCAAAAGGCCTAGAACACTAACATAGCTTCAAAAAAATCAAGATAATTACAGCTTTGAATGATCTGTGGCACATATTTTATTTCACTAGGGGAGGGGAGGAAGGGGTCAGTACAAAACCCAAGAACTTTTTAAGATTTTTCCCCAGAGGAGAAAAACTTTAATACAAATACATTAGGGTACTCCAAACACACAGTACTGTATGTACTCTGCTTCCAAATTAGAAAGAATAGACTTAATCTAAAAAACCCCAATCAATGAAATAGAAAATTTTTCATCAAGAAAAGTCAACTGACACTTATGATTCCAAGGCTACTGCTGAGATGACACAGATTGAGCTTTACCTTGTAGACTCCTCAGTTCAGTTTACATCCCCTCCTCCCTTCTTGCTCCTCCTCTTTACCATGGCTAAGGTAGATTAAGATAGCTTTTAAATTCAGATGAAACGAAAATTCTTCTAAAGCCTTTCAGTGGACCCAAACTTTTAATAAGATATTAATAGTTACTTCCAGACTTGGGTATCCATTTCCTGAGGTGAAGTGTTAATGGCAAGAATAAAACTGTCCTCTTTAATAGATAAAATTTCTATTCTCCACAATGCTCCACTGATGCTGAAAAATATTTTTAAATATTGCAATTTATTGCTAACCTCGCTCTGATCAACTTAACACATTATCCAAATTCACACACTCAAGTTTGTTTCAAAAAGCTTGACACTAAATAAAAATCCAAAACATTTATTCCTTTGCACTTAAAAGTCAATGTACTGGTTATGATAGAGCATACGCTAAAACATTTTTACTGGTCCCAAATATCAATGCTTATAAATGTGATGGACATAAAAGAAAAATCATAAAATTCCCTTCCTAAGAGATATACGACTATTTGAAATTAAATGGAAAATGATTTATTTTGTTTCTGCATACAAAATTAAATGCTTTTTTTAAGAGATCAACATTTAGTGATTTTTATTCTATCAGCATTTTGTGGAAAACTGGCTTTACTGTTACACACACAAATGCAACTGTAGTGCATTTTTCCCTCCCCCTCCCAACCTCATCAAATTAGAAAGTTAAGATTTAAGGATGCTCAAGGGTTTGCATGAAATTCAGCAGTAATATTATATTGTAATTGCTGTCATGTCTCTTTTACTTTGATTTCCCTACTTCCCCTTTTATTCCACTCCCATTCTCAAAGTACAATAAAACTTAACTAGTATTTTTTTGGTAAAATGACTTATTTCACCATTTATATAAAACAGTGGAAAATTCAATATTCATACTAGAAGATATCTGTAACTTTTGGTACTTCCTTTCCTGAAACTCAAGAGCTTTTACCACAAAATATAGATAGAAAAGTCAAAATGGATAAAAATCCACATATAGCTGATATAACTAAAAAGTAGCAAGTTGAATGTACACTAGTAAAGCAAAGGTTTTTGATTGCTTTTAGATTTACAAACATTTTCATATAAAATATTGACAAAAGCTAGAGTTAATTCTTCTCACATGGACCCTCTCCCTCCCTACTATCATCTGCCTGATGTCAAAAGTAACTTTTAAAGACACCTCCCCCACCCAACAAATGCACATTGATATATGGATTTAAAGAACAACATAATGCTTCAAGTATGTTTCATGCCAATCATCAATAAGAGTCATAACATTACTTGAAAAAAGTACACTTGTTCTTTTGGAAGCCTGAGAGGGACTTTCCATGCAGTGCAGTCAAACAACAAAAAAACCCCTTCACAACAAAAATAGTGTAAAATTTTCTTTGGACTTAAAGAAACAGTGTTGAGATTTTCCATTTGAATAAGAAATAACCCCAGTAGGAATCTAGAGTCACTGTGTTGTACAAATCATGTGCATGAAACAATAAAACATACAGATGCTACTGTTGTTCAGCTTTATATGAACAGAAGAATACATGTGGCATGTAAACATACATGGGAAATATACTGGCCTGTCTGCAAACAAAACATTATTTTCTTAAGGCTAATCAGATCCAGAAGTATTTCTTAATTACATTCTCTTTCATTGGGGATCTGAACTCCTAAGAGAAAGATGATGATTTCATCAGGAAACAACTGACAATAAGAGAGCATTGACCTTTGATGTGAAACTGTATGTACATAATCATCTCATTTGCTCACACATGGAAAAAGGATCCTGATTTTAAAGAAACATAGCTAATAGAAAAGAACACTCATTTTCATAGATGAGAAATCCTTCTGGAAATGCAAGCAGGTTATTGAACAGATACCAAAATTTAGAAACTGTTAAAGATACACACATATGTATGTATTCCAACATGTTACTGTATAACAACCAATATTTTTTTTTCCAAAGAAAGGTTTTTAATTTATCAGAAGTAAAAATCCCCAAAATGTTATGCAAATAATTTTCTGGTAAAGGTGAGTCACACACTGGCAGCAGCAATGTTGAAACGCATAGTAATAAATAGTTCCAAATTAAGAATTTTCTACAATATTTCTTTAGAAAACGGGATCAATATCCCTCCTGTTATGATCATTCCCTTCACTTATGAATCCCTTCCCTTTTTAAATATATCTATTATTATAACATTAAAATAGACACAAGAAAGTTGATGACAAATTATGATGGATTCAGGACAGTATATAGTAACTCTTTTTTGTTAAAAATCCTACAAGTTTATTGACTAAGGCTAGACAGCAAGGCATATGATCCTATTTGGTACATTTTCTACCATGGTTCAACATCAATAAATGGGTAGAGCCAAGGACCTGTGGTCCAACCTGCTGTGGCAGACTGGAAACAAGTTAGGTCCACCTTTTGGTCCCCCACTTTGTATCTTGTTTTCTGGAACTGCAAAAGTGGAAACAATACTGTTTTAAGTGACTAGAGAAAGTCAGCAGTAAGTGGCATTTTAACACGAATAAGGTTACAAGGCTTGTGATGGCAATGGTGCTACAAACAAGCGTACATGGGATCCAAGTGCTTGCAACATCTGGTAGTGTCATTCCCTCAACAACTTAATGCAATAATAAATATATCAGTTATGTAATAAGGCAGTATGTTGAACATGCATTCATCTTGTGGACTGGAACACCACAGAGAGATACATGATACCATACACATTCATTAAGAACAAGTTTGTTTTTTTTATTTTTGTGTTTGTTTTTCAAGCCTTTCCAAACTAACTCTTCCCGATCATTTCCTTGGTGAGAAGAGTGGTCCTCTGAGTCTTGTCCCTTTTCCTCTCCTTTAGTAAGAGATGATGACTGGCTTTAAATAAAAATAAAACTGAAGAAGGTTGGTTTATTTTTTCCCCCATTTTGGTTGCATCACTCTAAATGCTTTCTTTCAAAAAGTTTTTGATGCAGCCACATGCTGTATCCTCAGGAGGTTCCAGGTGTTTCCAGATAACTCTGTAGTTTACGGACTGTGCTTTTGTCCAGTGAGCAAAGGTCAAAGTCAAAGGTTGTGTTTGTGATATGAAAGTGTCCAGTTTCTTCTATAAGATTTACTATCTGAAAGCGGGGGGAGGGGAGATGTAGTTGAAAACCTTAGCTGTTTCACATACCCAGAATGTATGAATACACCTCTAAGTATCATATGAGAGGTATAAAACAAATCCACTTCCCCACTATTTTCAGATTAAAGCAGAGTCTTTTATGATTTCTTCCTTTTTCACACAGATCCTTGGTCCAGACCACACTGCTTTGCCTTTTTAGACCATGATCAAGAAGGGCTTCCAAAATCCAAACCCAGTCTATTCCCACCTACATCTACTGTTTGAGCAAATACTGAAAGAATATTTTTCATATGTTTATATATATATATGAATATAAATAAATTGCAAAGTTACTAATTGATTCTTTACCAAAAAAGCAGGTAGATAAAATCTTTGTCTGGAATAGTTATTATGCACATAGCTGGCAAGTTGGTTACTATAGGAAATTGTCATTAGCCCTTTTTGAAAACAGAAACTCTTGGGAAAAGAAAATAATCCTTATAGAATCCAGGCTAAAATAAACAAAAATACATACTCAAGAGCTCGCTCAACAATTGTTAGTTCACATACTAGTTGCCCTTTCTTGAATAAAGAACCTAAATCAATTGTTTTTTTTTAAAGCAAAACAAGTATGAAGTACTCTGATAAGAGACAAGAGACCTCTTTTACTGATCGTTCAATCTATAATCACAGGTTTCCCTCAAACAATAATCAAAAGAGCCATGGTGAGTTCCTGAGAGGAGTGTCAAGAGGACATACCCAAACTAGTGTCTTCTTATAGTTTCCTTATTTTGTGGTGCCTAAATTGCAGTTCATATTTTTAAAAAGTGGTCATACTGAAAACTGATTTTCTATAACAGGTAACTCTAGATACCATATGTGCTTGGTCATGCATCTAAATGAAAATCTTTTCACCATTTTGGAGAGCCAAACTATTATAGGGGTATAACAGTGCCAAGGCTATGGATCTCCACATACATCTTCAGCCCAACAGACAGACCTCTAAAGTGGGCACATGCAAAGGCACCTCAGTCACAAGAAAGGCTTCTCTAATGTAATGGACTGACAGAACACAGAGCACATCATTGTTTTTCTGCTCAGTCTTTCCACCTATCTCCTCTGTGGCATTCAGACTAGACTCACTGTTATGGTCACACTTTGTGCCAAGCTACGATGCCAAACCCAATTAAGACACTAGATTCTGTGTCACAGTCAAACCACCATCATATGGATGAAATCTTTACTACATGGAATTTCTTCCATCATTAATGATTTGGCTTTTTGCAAAATAGGCTTATCCTTCCCTTAACTTAAAACATCATGACCCTTTATTCTGAGAATAAATCTTTTCGTAAGTCTGAGTCACTAAATTATATAAACATTCTAATCTATCAAAAGAAAGCTTAATCTTCCACTTTAGATTTTATTCTTATGAATCAGGTTATATAATACACTACCAACTTCAGCATAGCCTAAAGATACCAACCTGTTTATAAACAAGCTAGCTTAGATCCTAGTCACGGTCCAGTCCTGAGCAGGCTGATTTGTCCTGGTTCTTAGAGACAACCTGTGCTACCCTAACTAAACTTTCTCTAACATCCAACCTAGCTTGTTTAAAAATAGCTCAGCTATCTCTACAATAGGCTGCAGCTTGCAGTGTAAACAGACCATCAGATCCTTAACAGTAAGATGACTAACTGGTAATTAACTGCAATATGAATTTCTCTAATAGAGACACACACAAAGCTGTCATTCTTAAGGAATAGATTTCTCTAGCAGTAACACTAAAGTCCTGTGATCTTAGTTTATCTAACTGACTTGTGCTTGGAAACCCAAGAGTGCAGTCAATAGCTTTCAGTAAAAAGCTTCATGCACTGTTTTTGGGTGAGAGGAAGCAGGAAAGAAACAAAAACATTATATTTCACTTCTTTTAAGTGGTAGAGGAAAAAAAAAATCAGTTTTTAGCATTTTATAAAAAGGTTCAGTTTAAATATCTATTTCCAAGCATCACAACTACATTTATAGTCCACTCGAAACTTCTTAGCACAATATTATTTAACAATGCTGCAAACATGAAAGTAAAATACTGCAAAAGCAAAGTGATCTTCGGAAAATACAGACTGAGCAGATAAAATATAAGGGTGAGAGTAGTACATATACCAATTAACAAAATCGTTTTGAATTTTTAAGCATCAAGTGTACCAAACCTTTTCTCATTGTGAGTTGCTGTGTAGATGCACACAGATCCACACACACACACAATGTTTAAGAAGGTGTGTTTAAATCTTGCATTAGTCAAAAATGAATATGTATTTAAATAATACCTTCTTGGACTGTGAGCTCTTAAGGACAAGAAACTACACTTTGCTATTTTTTTACATGGCATATAACATATGAGATCTTAAACCTGATTGGAAACTTGGAGTGCACATACACTAGAGTTCTTAAGCATGCAGGTCAGTTCTTGACTCTATACTGAACTCATCAATTTGGACTGAGATTCAGCTACATTATTGGTGGTTTGCAGCCTAAGCTTCAGAAACAAAATGTTATTTACTTGAACATTTATCAGTTTCACCATAGCTTGGCAACATTTCTGCATTGAGATAGCTTTGCACAAAATGGGATGTGCAGCCAAGAGGTATACCTGTTCTCTCTCTCCTAGTATCAACACTTCAAACAGAAAAAAACATTAGCTTTCTTGACAGAAATGCTTTAACATCTTATCTGTTCCATAACAAGCTACTTCTGCAAAGCAGGCAAGACCCTGAACACTGCTAGTACATCACGGATTCTTTATCCAGCACAATTGTTTGGCTCAGAGGTGTTTTGCTCCGATCAGGCCAAAGGATCTGGTCTCATTTTTAATCTTTGGAATGAAACAGCTTCAGCAATACAAACTTTGGAGAGCAAATCAGAGTTTGCCAGCATCTAAAGACCCTTCTATTCCAAAGCCATTTAATTCCAAGGCTTCCAGATACAGCTCTACTGAAACACTGCACTGGTAGAGGTTCTTTGTTTTTTTGAGCTTGATTATTTAAAATGTAGTTCTTTTTCCAACAGTAGAAGAAAAGCCCTGATTACACATGACTTACAGAATATGCCTTAAAATGACAGATCTGGTAAGAACATACTGCACTGCAAAATAAAAAAAATGAATTTAATCCAATTCTTGTACAATTTCCCTTCCGTTGTATTATTTAAGCAGATGATCTTTTTCTGCTCAAGCCACAGAGGAAAAGACTATGTTAATAATAAATTAAATAACAATGTATGTTGTCAGGCTCTGAATGACATAGAATGGAAACAAGACAAAGGAGACAGAAAGGAATGCCTTTTTGCAGTAAAAATACCCCTTTCCAATCATCTCTGATTTTCCTCCTTCTGCAAGTAGGAAAAAATAAAAGCAAAAAACTAGATTTAATTTGGTTTGCAATCAGTCCAAAATTCTGAAAGTTAAGAACGATTCTGATCTTACTTGCACTTCATTTAAATCAGTGCCTCTCAGAACAGAGTCCATATAGGAATTTTTAATCTAACCTCACCTACTTTCTTTGTCAACTTGAGGATTCATAGATTCCTGCAACACTTTCCCATCTCCTCCTGTCCTGCAATTAACTTGAGAGCAAAATTCAAATGGAACAAAACTGTTTGTTACCAGAAGGAACCTCTGATAAGTTATTTATCCTCCCCCTTTTTAGGCACTCTCCTGAGCCTTTTAATAAGAGAAACTAAGGAATTCAGTCTCCTTTCTTAAAGTTAGGAATTTTATCTCAGTCTTGATCTCCAAATATCTACTGCATGATAAATAACTAGCAAGGTGTAAAATAAATGTATGGAAACTGGGGTGGCAAGATACAGCTGCACTGAAATATTCTAATATATATCTTTGTGATGCTGTGGAAGAATACTACCCCCTGTAATCCCCATAGCAGTAAACTTGATTTTAGAAACAAAGATCAAATAAAAGTGTTAACAGATGCATTTTTAAGCAGCACTCTTATTGATCCAGTTCTACCATAGGCTTTTAAGCCCTAGGCTAAGAGCAAAATAAACATAAACAGAGCGCGGCTAACAGATGCAGGCAACAGATGCAGCAGTTTGCGCAGAAGGGCATAAGAAGGCCCCTTTGTCTCCTGTCATAGTAGTGTATGCTTCCTCAGATATGGTTATGACACGCAGCAGAGCACATTCTCCAGTAGCCATTGGAGTTGCTGTGTTTGCCATGTCAGAGGCTTCCACCCAGACAGACCTTCTGACAGTGGATGCAGCTCTGCAGGTCTCAGGCTGCAGGGAGTGCCTGGGGCCTCTCTGTGAGGCTGGGGCTGACAGTCAATTTTTCTGCAGAAGGTGTGCTGTTGTTGATGAGTTGTGTCACCAGGTAAAGGAGTTATGGGAGGAAGTCAGCAGGCTGTGTAGCATCCGAGAAGATGAGCAAGAGAGAGATAGGATATTCTCAGAGATCCTACAGCTTCGGGAGTCTCAACCCCCCCACAGCAGTGGAGGTGCAGGCAGGCTCTGTGCCATGTGGAACAGCAAGTCATTAAGTCTGTAGAAAAGGAAGGCTGGAAGCTGGTCACCCCTTGTATGAGGAGAAAGGCTCTTGCTCCTCCTGAAGACTTGCAGCTGATGAACAGGTTCAGTGCCCTCCAAGCTGAGGAGGAGCTGGGTATGGCTTCAAGGGAAGCAACTGAGCCGGTGGACTCTGTGCCACACAGGAACACCCAGAAGCAGCAGCGAGTGATTGTTGTGGGTGACTCCCTGCTGCAGGGGACAGAGGCACCCATCTGCTGGCCTGACCTCTTGTCTAGAGAGGTTCGCTGCCTGCCAGGGGTGCGAATCCGAGATGCCATGGAAAGACTGTCGAGGCTTGTCCACCCATCCGACTATTACCCCCTGCTGCTCTTCCACGTGAGCACCAATGATACTGCCAAGGGCAACTTGGAAACTATCAAACAGGATTTCAGAGCTCTGGGGATGGTGGTCAAGGGTCTAGGGGCCCAGGTCATTTTCTCCTTGATCCTGCCAGTGAGGGGGAAGGATGGGAGGAGGAGTAGACGGATTCTCCAAGTAAACAACTGGCTGGGCTGCTGGTGTTGGCAGCAGGGTTTTGGTTTCTATGAACGCGGGACCCTATTTGAAGATCGATATTTGCTTGGGAGAGAGGGGATCCACCTCACTGAATGGGGCACAAGCATCTTGGCCAACAGCCTGGCCAGCCTGGTAAGGAGGGCTTTAAACTAGGAAAGATGGGGAAGGGGAGAGTTATAGAGACCATGCAGTCATGAAAACAGGGCTCAAGTGGGGATACCTCCAGCAAGTGCATGCAGGCAAAGAAGTGCCTACAAGACATGACTGTAGGGAATCCTCTTGCTGTACTCCTGGGAAATCGGCATGCTCGAATACCTCTCTGAAATGCCTGTACACCAATGTATGCAGCATGGGAAATAAACAAGAAGAATCAGAGATCTGTGTGTGGTCACAGGGCTACGATCTCAATGCAACTACAGAGACATGGTGGGATAGCTCCCATGACTGGAATGCTGCCATGAATGGCTACGCGCTCTTTAGGAAGGACAGACCAGGAAGTCAAGGTGGTAGAGGTGCCCTTTATATGAGAGCAACTGGAATGTATTGAGCTCTGCCTAGGGGAGGATGATGAGCAGGTCGAAAGCTTATGGGTAAGGATTAATGGGCAGGCTAACATGGGTGACACTGCTGTGGGTGTTTGCTACAGGCCACCCAATCAGGAAGAGGAAGTAGATGAGACCTCCTACAGACAGCTGGAAGTAGCCTCACGATCACAGGCCCTGGTTCTCATGGGGGACTTGAACCACCCTGATATCTGCTGGAGGAACCACACAGCAGGGCAGAAGCAATCCAGGAAGTTCCTGGAGAGCATCGATGACAACTTCCTGATACAGGTGATGGAGGAGCCAACGAGGAGGTGTTCTGCTGGACCTCATACTTACAAACAAGGAAGGGCTGGCTGGAGATGTGAAGGTGAGGGGAAGCCTTGGCTGCAGTGGCCATGAGATGGTGGAGTTCAGGATCCTACAATGAGGCAGCAGGGCAATGAGTAGGATTGCAATGCTGGACCTCAGGAGAGCAGACTTTGGCCTCTTGAGGGACCTACTTAGGGGAATCTCAAGGGGGAGGGCCCTAGAAGGAAGAGGGGTCCAGGAGAGTGGGTTAATATTCAAGCATCACTTCCTCCAGGCTCAAGATGGGTGCATCCCTCTGAGTAAGAACGCAAGAAAAGCGAGCAGGAGACCTGCATGGATGAGCAAGGAACTCCTGGCAACACTCCAACAGAAGAAGGAAGTCTACAGAATGTGGAAAAGGGGACAGGCCACTTGGGAGGAATATAGGGACATTATCAGAGTATGCAGGGATGCGACGAGGAAGGCTAAGGCCCATTTGGAATTAAATCTGGCAAGGGATGTCAAGGACAACAAGAAGGGATTCTTCAAATACATCAATAGCAAAAGGAAGACTAGGGAAAATGTGGGCCCACTACTGAATGGGGTGGGTGCCCTGGTGACGAAGGATACAGAGAAGGCAGAGTTGCTGAATGCCTTCTTTGCTTCAGTCTTCACTGCTAAAGCCAGCCCTCAGGAATCCTGGACCCTGGGGACAAGAGAGGAAGGCTGGAGAAAGGAAGACTCTCCCTTGGTAAAGGAGGATCGGGTTAGAGATCATTTAGGCAAACTTGACACCCACAAATCCATGGGCCCTGATGGGATGCACCCACGAGTGCTGAGGGAGCTGGCGGATGTTATCACTAGGCCACTCTCCATCATCTTGGAAAGGTCCTGGAGATCAGGAGAGGTGCCTGAGGACTGGAAGGAAGCCAGTGTCACCCCAGTCTTCAAAAAGGGCAAGAAGGAGGAGCCAGGGAACTACAGGCCTGTCAGCCTCACCTCCATCCCTGAAAAGGTGATGGAGCAGCTCCTCCTGGAGGTCATCACTAAGCATCTGGAGGACAAGAAGGTGATCAGGAGTAGTCAGCATGGATTCACCAAAGGGAAATCATGCTTGACCACCCTGATGAGTAGACAGTGAGGTGGCTGGAGAACTGGCTGGATGGCCGAGCTCAGAGGGTTGTGGTCAGTGGTGCAGAGTCTAGTTGGAGGCCTGTAGCTAGTGGTGTCCCCCAGGGGTCAGTCCTGGGTCCAGTCTTGTTCAATGTATTCCTCAATAACCTGGAGGAAGGGACAGAGTGCCTCCTCAGCAAGTTTGCTGATGATACAAAACTGGGAGGAGTGGCTGAGACACCAGAGGTCTCTGCTGCCATTCAGAGGGACCTGGACAGGCTGGAGAGATGGGCAGAGAGGAACCTCATGAAGTTCAACAAAGGCAAGTGCAGGGTCCTGCACCTAGGGAGGAATAACCCCATGCAGCAGTACAGGCTGGGGGTTGACCTGCTGGAAAGTAGCTCTGCAGAGAAGGACCTGGGAGTCCTGGTGGACAACAAGTTGACCATGAGCCAGCAGTGTGCCCTTGTGGCCAGGAAGGTCAATGGTATCCTGCGGTGCATTAGGCAGAGTGTTGCCAGCAGGTCAAGGGAGGTGATTCATCCTCTCTCCTCAGCTCTGGTGAGGCCTCACCTGGAGTACTGTGTCCAGTGCTGGGTTCCCCAGGACAAGAGAGACATGGCACTCCTGCAGCGAGTCCAGCAAAGGACCACTAAGATGATTAAGGCACTGGGACATCTGTCATATGAGGGGAGGCTGAGAGAGCTGGGCCTGTTCAGCCTGGAGAAGAGAAGACTGAGAGGGGATCTGATCAGTGTGTACAAGTATCTGAAGGGGGGGGGGTGTCGAGAGGATGGGGCCAGACTCTTCTCCGTGGTGCCCAGCAACAGGACAAGAGGCAATTGGCACAAATTGAAACACAGGCAGTTCCATCTGAACATGAGGAAAAATCTTCTTTTCTGTGAGGGTGACTGAGCCCTGGAACAGGTTGCCCAGAGAGGTTGTGGAGCCTCCACCTTTGGAGATATTCGAAAGTCATCTGGACATGGTCCTGGGAAAGGTGCTCTAGGTGACCCTGCTTGAGCAGGGAGGTTGGACTAGATGATCTCTAGAGGTGCTTTCCAACCTCAACCATTCTGTGATTCTGTGATTTTAAATATATCCCTCAACCTGCCCTCAAGAAATACAGCCATCATGTTAGGGCACCTGGTAATTCATAGTGAAATGATCCCCAGAAGTTTTAGCAGCTATACAAAAATGTATCTAGATAATCCCAGACAGCTCAATAAAAAACTTATGACTGACTGCCAACCAATGTAGAATTCATGAGTTCTATTAGTCCACACATCCTTATGCTATTCAGAAATACTTGGAAAAGAATAAAGGTTTAAATTAGTTGCCAGGAAGTCTGACAGTTATAATATTAAAAACACAACATTACAAAGTTTTATTTTGAGAGCTCAGACTGCAAAGTCCAAAAACATCCCCTTTTTTCTTGGTGGAGTAATCTTTGCATTTCTGCCTGAATGTATAACTTTGTTCACATAATGTCATTCCAGCTCAGTTTCACCACTATCCATTGTACAACAGCTATTTATCTGCCTTTAAACAAGAAAATGAGTGTGCATGTGAGGGAGCAGAAATGCAACTAATGACAAAGTCATTTTTCAATTTATGGAGGCTTTTAAGCCATTTGATAGTTTACCAACTTGCATGCTGCCCCTTGCAGAAAGTTTTCAGAAGACAGTTGCTGCCTAATGTTAAGCACCTTGTGGATAAGAGTAGCATGATTCTTAGCAGTGCTATGCATTCATGATTTCTCTCTCATATCCGTGCTGCCTAGTGCTTTGGCTTTAATGAGATTTTTCACCAGCTGAAGGTATGACTTCTGTATGCCTCAAAACAAGAGAACCAGAATTCCCACTGCTTTTCCTAGGGTCACATTAACTGCATTGAAATATGCAGTTATTTCTGCATTGAAATATAGATTTAAGAGCCCAGTTTTAGTCAGTCAAATTTGAATATACTGGTCACAGAGCACTAACACTTGAGTTAAATGATACTATTAAACTGCTATTTCTCTTTAAAACAGGAAAAAAAAAGTTGCCTCAGCATTGTAAAATCCAATCCTGAATCACTTATTTATAGTGAAAGCAGCGTGTATGTTTGGAGGGGGGGGTGGTTTGCACTTTTTAAAAATTTTATTTTATTTAAATGTAATTTTAGACCATTTTTTGTCTGGTAGTATTCCCATCTCCACATCAAAGCTGCACAGCCTATGCTCCCAGGACTCATTTCTTGGTCAGATGCTCATTTTCATCTGCTTTCTCCCTCTTGGCCAATTCATACATATCACTTTTACATCAAATTTACTTAGCTATGTATCCTGACACCTGCAATTCAATATTACATCATTCCTGCCTGCTACCTCTTCTTGTGGATTTATCTCAGCTTCCTTTAACAAAATGTCTCAGAGAAATGCCTCCCCTGGGAAAGAACCATGTCATCAGCTACATTTTTCTCATTTCCATCTCAGCTGAATACCTGTCACTGTCTATAGACTTGGTAACAACTGAGACTGCAAAAGCTGTCCTCTCCTTTTCACATCCCTCAGCAGCTCAAGTACTACTTCAAGAGCCACTGTTTTGACATTATCCTTGCTTACAACCGATTGATGCCTTAATTTTTTTTCCCCCCAATTCCCTTCTCTAAAAATTCATTGAAGTCCCTGTGTTGCAGACTGACACATGCAGGAGATTGCAAACTCTTCAGTTTGTGAGTGCAGGTACCAAACATCACTCAGGAATACACCACCTGTAGTGTCATTCCAGTTTGATACTGCTATCATCTAAAACTCTTTAAGGTTTTTTTTCAACCATCACATGTTTCTGCCTTCACTCCCTCTTCTCATGTAGCAACCACCAGCCCTTCCCACAGTTTCATCCCTACTGATTTCTTCTGCTTTGTAGTTCCTGTTGTCGCTACACACTTGTAACTCTTTACCTAAGAATTTCACATTCATTTCTGAATATGGTCTCAGGTTTGTACTGTTTCTTTTTATTCCAGTGTTCATTGTGAGTATGTTACATCAATTACATAGCTGCAAAGCAGTAAGGATATGTAAAATGGAATGCCAAGATTATTTGTAATGCACAGAAGCACTGAGTCTCTGAAAGTCAGCCGTTCAATATTATGAATACATTTCTGTCAACTGACAAAAACAAATGGCTTAATGAACTGCATAATATTAAGAAATTAAAGACTTTAAAACTCAAGTTCTGTTACTACAGCATTACATGTTCCACAACACTATAAGTCATGTTTTAGTGTGAGCTGGTTAACAGAAAAATGGTAAGTAACGTGGCCCTTCTTTAAAATTAATTCAATTCCAATAGTTCTTTGTAGACAATATTATATAGCTACCAACTATATCAGTGAAGTACTACACCTCTGTCCTGGCCTGCAAAGCTCTGTCATAAATTCAGCTTTCGTTGAGGCTGTGTTAACTGCCTATGCACACTCCAAGTTCAGGGAAAGAATTTGTAAAAACAACAATCTCCCAGGAAGCAAAACAGCACTGATACTTAGTAGAAGTAACTTTTATAAACATAACTAATTAAACCCTATGCTATGAGAAGACATGCATTATAGTATCACAATTATACTCTTCACATGAATTATGCGGCAAAGGCCAATGAACAAGTGCTTTCTATTGTCTGAGAAGTACACTTGGGATCCAAAAAAAAAAGTCTGCCTTCAGTTTAAAATTAATGTGAATATACTATTGCTTCCTTTTCTTTACTAAGAATAGGATGCTTCAAGTTTCCAGTTCAGTTCTGTCTCTCTTCACACAGCTTCTCTTAGATCAGTAATTTCCTGTGAGGCAAATTTTAATCATATGGTAACATCAGACTGGAGAAGCTTTAATGGCCAAATCTGTCATCCTTCTACCAATGGTAGTATTTCCTCCTCCCAAAATATACTACTAGAAGAGAAATAAGAGGATTATGATTTTCACTTGAATCATCCTATTTTCCTGAAAAAATTCTTGTTTTATTCCCTCTTTGCAGAAACAAATTTGAATATTTTTTTCTTTAAAAATCACACTTCAAGCCGTATAGAGCCTATGCTCTGCTGGATCAAGTTGAACCCTTCAAAAGCTAAGTCTTGGCTATATGGGGAAGTAA
Source organism: Struthio camelus (assembly GCF_040807025.1). NCBI lineage: Eukaryota > Metazoa > Chordata > Aves > Struthioniformes > Struthionidae > Struthio > Struthio camelus. Next base: position 10,510,004 of record NC_090981.1, on the reverse strand, counting down.
GTGCCCAGGAGGCAAAGCTAGGGCATGAATTCACAGTGGCCTCTTCTGTATCATTCTTCATGTGGACTCTCCATGAGTTAGTTTAAGGTGGACAGGGTATTCTAATTCATATCTTCTAGCCTCCTGCACACTAATTTTCCCATGGAGATAAAACTTTGTCTCTTTCACCATTCTGAAAGTGTGTTTTGGTGAGAAAATAATTAATTTATACTGAAGAGTGAATGAACTCTGGAAACAATAGTACATTAAATATGAAGTAAATATGATTATCAATATGCACAAGAGTATATCATAACAGAAGAAAACTGATAAAATCATCAGGGTTCCTCTTTAATTAAGAATATTCTTAACTGAGATCTTCCTTTTCAATGATCTCAACTGTTTTCTGCTCTTTACTCACAATATTGTCTGAATTTATGAACACTCAGAGTAATGCTAAAGGTTTGCAAAGTATTTTTCCACACACTTATCCAAATGTTGAGAAATTTATTGAGTGATTGCAATCAGTTGGAAGCAGTAAAAATTTCTCTTTACAAAGTGTCTATGAATGACACATTATTGGTTTAAACACAATAAAGCCATCTGTGCTACAGTTAAATCTGATTTGCTAATAATGCGTGTTTCATCTTTTGTAATCCTATAGTACCTGACAATGTTAAGGTCACCCAATAAAAATGCTTATATTGTATAAGTTATCAATGAATTTGAAACCTTCCTGGTTTTAACATTTCCATATTTAATATGAAGTAATCAACTGTCACTATGCTTTCAGAAGACTCAATTAATATATTGGAATATTCCCTACAGTGACCTTTGTTTTAAATTCCATGTTCCTCTTAGAAACCATATGAAACTGCTTTTGACAAAGCACTTGTCACATTTAGGAAAACAGACTCAAAGTTCTTACCAAATCAAAGGGCACATCTGTGGGATGTTTTCCATTATTACTGATTCAATATGTTGAGAAACATATCAATCAACTGGTGAAAAAATCAGTTCAAATGACTTTTTTTTTAAATACATTCATCAATTAGTTTGGTAACAGAATTCAAAGTATGCATAAAAATTCCTTAAGCTGCACTAAAAGTCTTAATAGGCAGTATATTATGCATCCCACAAGCTTGAGGGCTAAGTCTGATTATAAAGTTTTAGGTTAATGGAGGTAAATTAAATGCAACTTCCCGACTTCAATGAGCATGCTATGATATTGCACAAAAGTGCTCCTCACCTGCTGCAGTACATGTCTCTCTCTCAATGTCATTAATCTTCTGTGGAGCTCTACTAGTTCATCGAGATATGCCTAGAAACAAATCCCCCCCCCGCCATAAACAACTTGTTAATTAAGTCATAGCCGTATATTTAAAAATCCCCAGACTTTCTTCAAAAACAACACAAACCGAAATCTCATTTCAAGTCTCACTTGAGCTAAATATTCTTAATAGCTTGCTTTTCTTCAGTTTAATTCAAATCAACTATAATTTCCTATAAGTTCTCTGTTTTTTTTATTTGCTTCTTTTTAAAAAACACTTAGCAACACTGAAACTCTTAGGGTATTGCTAAAGTACTAAGCTACTGTAAGCAAGTTATTCTGTCAGGGATTCAAAAGACTTTCAGATAGCTGTGCTCATCTTCTAGTATAATAAGAACACATAATTAACCAATGAGGATACACCAAGTCTTACAGAGGAAGAGGAATAATTGGCAGGAACTTTTTAAGGTAAATCATAGCATATTTGTAAGATGTATAGAAATATACTTTAAAGAATTTCAAGAGTACAGAATATAGCCACTTCCTCCCTCCGGAAATTAAACACTCCTTTGCTGTAGAAGCAAATCCCTCTACACTAACTATATTGAAATGTGTCTATTACAAACTAGAGACTGGCAAACAAGCACTTTTGAACAACATCCTCCCATTCCCAAATAAACAGGGTTTTTGAACCTGTTTCTACATCAAGAAGGGGTTACAGGGAGAGAGAGATCAAGAAACATTGTTCCAATGGTAATGTCCACTTTTACCATTCCTAGGATATCAAACTATCCTAGAGACGTGTGCCCCCTCTCGATCCAATCACTAACTTCCTCTATCAGCCTCAGACATCAAAAATGTCTTTTTTTTTTTTTAATAAAAAAGCATGACACTCATCTTAAGGAACCAAAAAGTGCTATGGATTAGGCCACTGAAAATCTAGCAATGGAGCAGTGAATATTGCTACTTTGGTCTCCTGGGTCATGGTATCACAAAGAAGTTACTGCAACTTGTAAAATTTAAACCTTCAGAAGAACTTGTCCACACTGGGAAACTACAGTATGTTCACTCATACAATATGTTAGAATTCTTATCCATGGCCAACTGACACTATTTTAAATAAAATCGCCTTTCTCTGTGGTAAATGCTAACTCTTGCTTTAACATCATTCTAGCTAATGTGTGTTAAATCACACTGCCATTTCCTAGTGCATAGCCCTTTGTAAAAAATCTGGAAAATATTCTTTTATGGACTGATTGCCTGGCAGTTCAACTGTGAAGTCTCCTACACAAGAATCAGCACTTATCTGTTCTGTATAGCACTATGTAAATTTATGGTGGAGCACAAATAAAATAAATAATACGTGGCAGACACCCATTTGGTGTTATTTGCACAAAGTATTGAGGGGAAAGTGCTTTCAAACTAGGTGGGGTTAGAAAAATTAAAAAGCATTCTGTACTTAAAGAAACTTGAAGCTAAGATGTACTGATGTATTGAGTTTTCTTTCTGTAACAAAAAATACTACTATTTCAGCTAGGGGTGTAAAAAATACATTAACTCAATACCACTTTCTAAACTAGCTTATTGCTCTCACATTCACATTTACCTTATCACAATCGCCATTCTTTATTTGTTTATCAGATTTATTTTGCTTTATTGGACTTTTCACTTCTAGAATCTGGAAAAGAAAGAAAATCCTGTAAACATTAAATGTGCCATTGAACTATATGAACAATTATATTAGAAAAATCCTGCTGTCACTTAAAAACTCAACGATAACATCTGGAGAAAACCACACTCGAGCCTCACAACTGAGTTTGCACATTCTTTCATCTATAGAACCTACTCACATTTTTTCAGAAAACACAACTTACAACAGAAAACACCAAATTGCTGGAATAAGGTAATACTGCTATTATCAATCCTTAAAGGAATTCAGTTTACATCATTGTAAAACTTCCTTGACACTTTTTCTTGTGTCCTTCCTTTGGATGCTGGTAGGATTAGAGGTCTAATTTTGAAGATATGAAGCAATGCTGAGGCATAGCCCACACAGTCCAGTCCCTTTGATGTGCCACATGATCAGTTTGTTTTTCCTGTTCTTTTTAGCGCTGTCCTTTTAAGGATAGAGATTTTAAGTTTAGTCTTTCAAATGACATGACTTACTTATAACAGTGTGCAAAAGGTGCTCAACCAAAAATAATAACATGCCTTGCACTTATATGGTACCTTTCATTCAGTGCAATACCAAGCCATTTACTACAACATGTACAAATTAGACACCAGAAATGCTTCATCCAATACTGAAGCACAGATATCCCTAGAGAAAGAGTATGTCAAACAATCAGCAGAACACCATGCTGAATAGGAAAATTTCAGGACTCTAGTAAGGAATGTTTAGGGGAAAGGGAGAGTTGTTTGTTCTTTTGGGTTCCCCTCATACACACTCACATCACTTGAAGCTAGAGGTAGGATTAAAAAACAAAGTCATTCCTAACCTGGAATACAGCCAGTTCTTTTGAAAAAGATCAAGAGAAGATAAACAGTCATAAATGCTAGAGATTTCTGTTTTACATATTATTTAAATAAGACTGGCATTAATAGCATAATTTCCTCCAAAATTACCCTGGATAGTCACAACAGAATACTAACCTCAGAAAGGAAGTCAAAGGAAATTAAGGCTTGTTAAAAACAAGACTGCTAGGCTTCCACAAAGCCCCACTGACAGCTTGCTGTAAGTTTCCCCCAATTTCTAGTCCCCCTCATATAAATGACTGAAAGCACCATTACACTCCCTAGAGTGACTAGCATGCTAAAAACACATGAGACGCAGACAGGTGTCTACTTCCCTGCACTGAGAAAGTGATTGCAGATGTGAACTAACCTTGCCTAAGCATTTACTTAGCTAAGAGTAATGCATGGCCAGAATGCAAAACATGATGCTTCTCCACCCCATGCCCTGCCCCTAATTCTTAGGTTTAACACCCCTGGGACTCTTGCAGTATGGGGCAGAGGAAGATAAAAATCTTGTCTTGACAAAATAAGCATTTCTAGGCAAGGGTTCAGTACCTTTTTACTGCTTTTCCTGTTTTTGAAGGAAGGGAAAAAAACCCTCTTAATGCGAGTGATAATTTAAGACATAGCTGTCCTAATCACAGAATCACAGAATCGTTGAGGTTGGAAGGGACCTCTGGAGATCATCTAGTCCAACCTGCCTGCTCAAACAGGGTCACCTAGAGCATATTGCCCAGGATGGCGTCCAGGCGGGTTTTGAATCTCCCCAGGGAAGGAGACTCCACCACCTCTCTGGGCAACCTGTTCCAGTGCTCTGTCACCCTCACAGCAAAGAAGTTTTTTCTCAGGTTTAGGTGGAACTTCCTGTGGTTCAGTTTCTGCCCATTGCCTCTTGTCCCGTTGCTGGGCACCACGGAGAAGAGGCTGGCCTCATCCTCTCGACACTCCCCCTTCAGATACTTGTACACGTTGATCAGATCACCTCTCAATCTTCTCTTCTCCAGGCTGAACAGGCCCAGCTCCCTCAGCCTTTCTTCATAGGAGAGATGCTCCAGTCCCCTGATCATCTTTGTAGCCCTCCGCTGGACTCTCTCCAGTAGCGCCATGTCTCTCTCTAATATTTAAAATTATTTTCAAACAGGGCCTTAGCCAGGACACAGTATACTTGAAAGAGCTGCTTGCTTACATTCTTGATGTGTGACTGAAAACTAGCACCTCACTCTTGTTTAGAGAAGATATGGTACTATCCAAATCAGAGGAAGCTTACGGAAATATTGACATTAAGTCCATTCACAGAACTAAAGGGCAAATACAGAGTTAGTCTACCACAAGTCTGATTTTGTCAGTCAAAAACTTCATCCTAGCCAGCACCCTACTAGCAAGCACAGATTTTAAATGTGGCTGTGACCAAAACAATTTAAGCTTCTCCAAATCTCCAATTTTCACCTCAATTATAAAAATGTAAGGCATTCACATCTAGCTGGCTCATTGCTATTGTTTGGAGAGTCTAAATGTGCAGGCACAGTTTTGGTTAGGTCACTGAAGTGGAAAAGGGCAACATGAGAAATGTGGGCTGCTGTTTATTGAGACTTACACTTGCAATTACACTGAGTCTGCAGAAGTAAATGTCTTCATTAAACAAGCCATAGATTGATGCTTCATTTTGCTTGTGCTCACGTCTCAAAAGGGTAAATGGTCCTCACATCTCCAAAGAGTAAATGTCATTTGTCTATATCCTTACAGTTTGTGTGTTTTTTTTTCTAAAAAGAATCTCTCTGCAAAACTTGAAACTTATGTATAGATCAACTCAGAAAAACCTACAAAATTTCTGATGGATCCGATTAACCTTTTTTGGACATGGAATCTCCTTCTTGCTTCTATAAAGACTCTTATGTGCAGAGTCCCCCCCCACCAAGTATTTGAAATTAATTGACATTATTGATGTTTTTATCTTGTATTATCAGTAAACTTGTACATTATTGGAAAAAAACAATGAAAAGTAAATTATTTCAAGCAGAGAACTGAAGTAATTATCCTATAGGTATAGGAAGGGCTCATTTGTAAGGCTCAACTCATAATCTAAGCAATAATTTTTTGTAAATACACCTAGAAGCTATTTTAACTAAATCACTACTCTAAACAGCCATTTATTCTCAAACTAAACTACATGACAGTTTAGTCTGTGATCCAATTTTCCCTGAAGTCATTTATGACTCCCTAAAATAAATGATGTCTCTGTATACATTATGAACATTAATTATTTTAAGGACAACAGTATTTTCATGTTAAATTTTTAGGAAAATAACACCACTGTATTTAGAGAGGTTTCTTGCTTAGGTGACTGGGGGTGATGTAATGCCCACACTCTAATCCTCAATTGTCCCTAACTTTTGTGGCTGAAGGTTATTTCATTTCTCTGTTAAACAGAACAATTCTACTTTCTATCTCAAAAATAATACAGCAATTAGATATTATTGTAACAAGCACTCTTTCTAATCATAAAGTAAAAATTATCTCATTTAATATGGTCAATGCCATTTTCCAGATGAAGACTGATGGCGGGGGGGGGGGGGGGAGGAAGAGGTGAATAAACGACTGAGAATGAGCCTTTTAATCTGAATCACATCTACTACAGATACATACCAAAAATAGCACTGACTGTATGACTGATGCTGTAAAGTGGGATTATAATGTTTACCTTACAAAGCTAATACACACAGAAGGGACATGTTCCTTAGAATACTAGTGAAAACATTTGCTTTACAGTACTTTACAGTGTGGGGGGGGACACGACAGCACGCTAACTTCAGTTTACAAAATAAGTAATTGCATTAAAGAATTCAGAGGGTTACATCAGCTCCCCAGCAGCAAGCGTTCCTATGCCATGCATGTATTAATAAATCCTGACTTTACCTGGTTGTTGCTGGTTTTTAATAAAGGTGGTGGTGGTTCACAATGTAGTAGTGACGAAGCTGAACTGCTGTCACTGTCACTGCCATCACTTACACTAACCCTAAGGAAAAACAGAGTCAAGAGATTAGACCGCTAGACAAAGGACTGCATACATGGGTAGGTCTAGCTCACACTTTGAGGTAGGACACTGAAACTGCTTTTCTACTCTACCAGAATCTTCCTAAACCCTGTAGTTGTTGCTTGGACCAGTGCTTGACTGAAAAGTCATGCTAAAACCAAAGGGTTTATTCTGTACTGAATATACATACTGTAGAAACAGATTTTGAGTTGCCTAGCTGTTTACTACTCATCTTAATTTGAAAAAATTAAATCTCACCTTATTACTGCCAAGCACAGCACCTTGTCCATCAGGCTATTCACAATCATAAGACACTCACCTGTGACTTTTGCTTCCTTCATGTGTATTTACTGGTCTTTCCAACTCAGAGTCATTGTCATTCTTATCTGCTTCATCTGATTCATCTTGATTATCATCTGAATGCAGATCTTTCATTATAGACTGCAAGGGACCTGAACAACAGAAGCAACAAAACACCTAAGCCTTTGCAGGATTGGATCTCTGAAATGTAGCTGAAGTAAAACATTTTCATGTCAAGCATTCTCTGTGCTTTACACTCAGTAAAACATTAATTTTTACTGTCTTTATCTCTGCTACTGGTAGCCATGTTACTGTTACTGTGAATCTTAAGCTCCCTGATAACATTTAATTTGAACAAGTTACTGTGTAGTTTTAAGAGTTTGAGAAGTTATGTTATCTCATGAAGGGTCAGAGGGGTACAGAGATTGAAAATTAGGTGTTGCCCAACACTAAATGTTCTTAGCAAGGAAGTGGAGAAAATAGAGTAAACCCTGAGGGCAAAAAGACTAGACAAGCCTTAGGTTAGCCCAATGCTACTTCATAAAGGGGTAAACAAAAGTTTTTGCTGTGATGTTCCTGACCCTGAGGGAGCACTGGGTTTTGAATACAAAGGCAAGTGAGTCAAGGCCCTAAGAAGTAACTTTTAGTTTAAGTAAAAGTTAGGGCATAAAACACAGGTTTTGACCTGAGCATAATATACCATGTGAATGTACCACAGTATGCCTTGTGCTCCATCCCACACAATATATAAATGCACAAACTGGAAAATGCATTTAATTAACTGGGAACTCCCAGAACAGAGAAGCAGTAACTACTACTTATTGCCGTAAGAAAGGGGATGACTATATACCATTTATACTTTACAGATATTTGTGACAGGAGAAGAGTCTCCCACCTATTGTTGAGAAGGTTCAGAACTGAAAGACAATCTGTGACAGGTCTTATCAATCTGTGACATGTCTTATCCCCCAGGGGGGATGAATGGATCCAGTCTGCTCAAAGAAAATGTTAATTCACTGGGTTTTCTGCCACAGAAAGGTCACAGATAAGAGTGGGGAGTCCAAGTCTCTTGGATCAGTAATGGGCAGCTCACATCACAACTGATTTTTTCATAAATAAGAATGGGGTTTCAGTGCGAATGTCTTTTGCATAGCTTTACTTATAAGTCAAATGCCTGAAGCCAGTCATCAACAGCAGTCCACCTCTGTTTTTGCTTTCTTAATCTAAAAAGAGAGGTATAACACCCTGGAATAACACTGTCAGAAAACAGAGGCAAATCAGTACCAGACATCTTCAGAAAGGCAGTCTGACAGACATACACTATGTTTAGATTTTTTTTTCTAAATCAAGTCATCTCCCTGAGGTACTAATCTATTTTCATAAAATTAAAAGCAAGATCATCTTTGGGAAATGTAAATGGATAAAACAAAACAAATGCCGTTTTAATTAGTCAAAAACTGCTCTTTTTTATGCTTTCTTTCATTATCTTTATTATTGTTCTTTTATTAACTTTTAAAAGAAAAAGCTTGAATGTTTCAGTTGTACAATCTTTCAAAGTCAAGGAAAAGCTGAACAGGAATTAAATTGTTTAACAGCTCATATAGAATGACTCTCAATTGATTTACACACAAACTGCTTTGGCAGGCTCTCTGGGGAAAAAAAATGGTATTTCTTTACTAGGTCCTGAGTAAGCCATGGTTATTAGCCAAAAAAATAAAATGTAAACTTAGTCGATCTCCCTTCTCTGTCATATTTCTAAAAGTAAATACAGTATGCTTTCAAAAATTCCCAATAACATGAACCTCAAAATTTGAGTTGCTAAGTTTCTTCCAACTCTTTGAAATCACTAAAACTGAACCCAGGTTATTGAACCTTTAAGATCATCCTTCAAAGGAACCCGTATACACACATCATTCTACTTCCCACAGGGAGTCATATTACCTTGAATGGGATTTCATGCAGCAGTAGAGTGCCACGCTTAACATTCTGCAAAACAAGAACCTTAAAAACTGAAGCTCTTTGAGGTCCAGCATCTTTTAAGTGACTGGAACCTATTTGGTGCTTCAAAACTAAAACAAACAGCCTTCATGCCCTTTTCTCATATGCACATTTTTCCCTCTTTCATTTTTTCCACCTTACAATCAAATCTGCAGACACCTTAGGAAATATGCATAAAGCGGAACAGTGGTAACGAGATGCCAATCATGTTATTTGTTGGCCCCTTCATTTCACACGCTCCTCAATTTATTTTCCTTTTTGGTACCTTGTTGTCTGCTGTTCTGAGATGGTGTAAGACTGGAACTGGAGCTGGAACTGGCAGGACTGGGATGTTCAGACTTGAAACAAAAACACTGTAATGAATACTTTTGCTCAATACTAAAGAAAGTTAGTTTCATGCATTTTGACAAGAAAACAAGCTATCAATAAACTGAACAACACTCAAATCATTATTCCAGGTGTCAGAGTCAAGCATTATACAAATTAGTAAGCATGCAACATACACATACTACCACACATCATATACAGAGCTTTATTAAAATATGCTATAACAAGAACCTATCAATGCCTTGTTTGAAGAGCTATACAGCATGTGGGCCTAATTGAGTGTCATAAAATGGACCTAAGGCTGTATTGTGGCCTTGTCAGACTGTAGTTGAAACTTTTTCCCTAATAAATCATAATTTAGCAGATTCTAAGAAGGAAAGATCTGAGTAGAGCAAGCTAAACAGAAAACCCCATAACAGTGTTTTGGGGTTTTTTTTGTTTTGTTTTGTTTTTAATCAAGGAAGTCTCAAGTGGTAGATTTAAAATACACCTTTCTGCTCCTATTGGATTTCTCCTCATCAGACTTCCCTTTCCTATAAAAGCCCTACAGATTTTAATAGGGATTGAACCAAAAGGATTTCATTATTATAAACTGAAAATTATTCTGAACCTACAGATTAGTGGAAAACCAGATATTTACAACAGAATTATTTAAATAAAAAGTTTACATCAATTAATAGGGAATTACAATCCTGTATCATGATTCTATTCATTGGTTTTAACTGTTCTTCAGAATGACATATTCTCCTTCACACACACACAAACAAAAAAATCCCTCACCCTTGCTGAGTACCAAATGGTATTCTCATAGTAATGGCTTACAGGATGAGACCTTTTTGGAATTTGACTTTTTGACTCTGTCTCCAAACAGAGATAAACATTTGCAAAACCATATGAATAGCAGCATTAATATCTTTAGCTATTTAAAAATGACACAACAGATTGCACTGATGAAGAACAGTCAATGCAAACTGTAAAGACATCAATCTTCTTGCCTTAAGTTACTCTAAATCATTTGGTTTCTCTGGACATTTCTGCTTTTTGCAGCAAAATTATCAGCTGAAAACTGGTTTCAGTGGCTTGCTATGAACTGTTTTTTTTTCCCTTCAATACAATTTATGTGGAAATTAATAAAGTAACTTATGTAGACTCCATTATAAATATTAAGATTCCATTAAAAAGGAAAAAGCAACAACAGAACCAAATCAAACACTAGAAGGCTATGAATATTTGATTTAATACTTTAAGAATTGTTAAGACTGGCAAAAAAATCACATAGGTGAAGAGATGTCTAACTAATAAAACTTCACTACTTTCCTTTTGTAATTTCTGGTGTACTGAATCACTAGTCCAAAAATGTAAAAGGGCTGGTCTTGCTCATGTTATCAGGCATACTGGCTTCAGTGGAACTCCTCAGCATCAAGAACTTCCCCCAGAATTAAGTGATTATGAGACAGGACTACATGAATGAAAATCTATATAGTTTGTCTAATACTTTCCTGATATTTAAATGATATAATTTTACTCTGCTTAAGCAAAATCACTGAGAAATGAAATTGCAGGAACTCCCAGTGCAACACAGATCATCATTCTTTCTATCCTTTTAAAAAGGTTTCTTAATGCCACCTTGAAGTCACTTACAGGATTTGCTTCAACTGCCCTCTCTGGAAACTTATTCCAAGAGATACAGATTAGCATAAATATGAAAAGTGTTAGTTTCTGGAAATTAAACTTAGCTTTATCTTTTCTGAGAAATCCAGGGTGAGCAAGCACATGGAGGACAGGGCAAAGAGCTGCTTTTAACAAAGATTGAACATTAACAGGGAAAAGATTACTTTTTAGTAGGAACTAAAGGTTTTAGTAGAGCAACCCTATCTATTTGCTGTTCATTTACTTAAGTTGGCTAACAACCCCTGGTAAGGATGGAACAGCCACATCTCCTGTGCCAAGCATCCATGTCTGCCATAGTCAAGGGAAGATACAGTTTTGGACTCCCATGATACCATAAGCCTGAATTAAGCTGACTGTACCCTACCCAAATTCTCTACCACCACATGTCCTGTCAAGCAGCTACATTAGAAATTAACCTAGAACTGAAAAGGAACCCTGCCTTCTAACCACTCACAAAAGTTGCTTACAGATCACTGTTTTCTGAGGGAGGGGGAAGAGCAGAGTGGAGATTGAGTGGAAAATGGAAATATTTAGGTATAATTATGATGCTTAAGGAACTACAAATTATGTAAAACAGTAAGTTAAAATTAAGGAGCTGTAAAATGTAGACAAGAAACACCAAATTCATTCATTTTGGAGAAAAGAAGTCAAATGAAAATGACAATTTATGTATCTACAGAAGCTAATGTAGAACTCATTCAGCAACTGCACTTCTACTGCATATTGCTATTATCCACTTCAACAAATAACCTCACTGTCATTGTTAGATAATTCTTGTCTGAAACAAGACTGTAAGTAATTATGACAGCTAATTGTATCAATAACTAAGGTCATATTTCTCACTAAATGACTTTTAATAGAGATCAGGTCTTCTAAAAGCTATATATCTGTATGTATTTGCATTTAGGAACATTCATTTACAAGTAATATGACTCTGTACCAGCTGCTTAAGTAAACTTAACACATTTCCTCCAATAAACAGTCCCTCTAGGAGAAGAAGAAAAAAATCCACAAATTAAACAATCCTGACCTTGGGACATAAATTCTAGAGACATTATGCATTCAATCAACACTCTATTCTAATACCAGTACATAACAATATCATCTGCTTCAAAATACTGTGCAGCTCTTAACAGCTATTGACCCTATCCACCAGCATGTAAGTCCAGCCTTACAAGGGAAAGTGGTATTATTTCTACATATTTCCACATATTAAAGGAATGATATACCGAAAAGAACAAGCTTCATTAGAAGATTAATATGCGGCCCAGGAGTCAGAGGAATTGATCCCATGGGTTGAGATCTTTAGCAAGTTCCTCCTCAGAATCAGACGATTTAAAGAATACTTCTGAGAGCTTTTCAGCAGCTTTTGTTTTTTGATGTATTGCAGTATTTGTGTCTGTTATAGTCTCCCTATGAGTTCAGAAATTTATTTTAAAAAAAAAAAATCCCACAACTCCAGAATTCCATGACTCTAGAAACAGGATCTTAAAAAGAAGCATGACTGTTAAGAGAAGTCTCATGGAATCAAATCTACAGTTAAAATGTTGAGTTGGCAGCACTGAGTGGAATTCAAGTCAAAGATAGATTTGTCACTGATAGGCGCCACACAGGCAAGCGTGGGACTCAGGATGGTGCAGCCCATAGAAGAGGGGTTTGCTCTGGGGTGCTCCCCAAGAGTTTAGGAACCCCGGGTGCACCATGGCCAGAGCCACCACACTGTGGGGTTGCCGTAGCCTCATGAGTATAGAGCAAACCTAGTCAGCAAAGGAGAAGTGACACCGCAGACTCACACTGTAAGTATCTAGGTACTGTGGAATTTCATACTGATAGCTGCTGAATGTGTGCACTGATAGTTGCTGAATGTGCACACTGATAGCTGCTGAATGTAAGGAGCCTGAAACATATCTTTCATTTAAAAGTCTGTATCCAGAAGAGACCACAAACCAATCATTGTAGCCATTTGGTCTGAACAATTGTACTGGATGAAGCAGGACTTCAAGAATGGTAAGAAGTGTGCAAAATATACTAGAGGAACCTAAAAAGTTATAATTATTACAAGCTAAAGAATGAAAGCTAGATCTCTGGCTCCTGCACACGTACACAGATAAGCGGCAGGGAGAGGGAAAGTACAGAACAAATACTTTTAGATTATTTAGCCAAGCATCAATTTGCATACAGTCTGGGCTCCTAAATTCAACATTCGCCCAACTCCCAAAGACTTCTCAGGAAAAATAAGCCAAACTAAAATCCAAAACAACTGATCAAACTGGGTTCTATGAGATTACTAGCCTTCACAGCAGCTTCAAACTGCTTTAGCAATAGGAAGAAGGCTTATTTAGAGTTCTTAGAGCTATTTAGCCTAATCTGAGCTATTTAGCCTAATCTATATCTTCAGTAGGCCCTCTGTACTTATCCTTATTATCTCCTGCATTTTTCTCCCTGAAATATTTTGCAAAATAAAACACTTTCAAGATGTAGAATTAATCTCTAGTAGACATTTTAAACACATTGGTTTCTACAAGGGACATCCCAAATTAGGAGACAATCATTTCAGGCACACAATCAGAGAACAGTACTGAACGTTTGTAAGACACTACTATGCTAAGGCATGCATCCATCAACATATTATCTACACAACAGGTCATCAAATGCTGAAAAAATTACATTTTTTTAATATTTTGATTCATGCAGGAAACCAATGTTACTTAAATTAAGCCTGAAGCCAATTTTGATTTTGGTTTCAGGTTGTACTCAATCTGCCCCCCCTCATTACCCCCACATCCCCTATTCCAAGTTGTGTTTAATTTTGAGGTGGTTCAAACCTAACTTCAAATTAAACTTTGCAAACATGCCAGAACTATGTTTTTGTTTAATTATTTACAAAAGATTTGCCCTTCTCTAGGGTCCTTCCCACTGAAATGTATATCCTTTTTTGAAAAAAAAAATCCTTTTCCTTTTATGCACACACATTTTTAGATTTACAATTAGAAAATTAATTTGAGACACCACTAACTTATAAGTTCAGAAAAGGCTGCACCTAACTTGAGCATAATTCAGCCTCCTGTGCATGTCTCTACTGACACATTTACAAGATTTCTTCCATAGAACATGGTAGCTTCATTCCATACATGAAATGAACAAGCTCAATAGATGAAGCAGGACTGCATAGTAGAGAAGGCTGGTGCCTGTAAAAATATGTTTACGGAAGAAATCTTACTGATGAGGAGATGGGAAGGTACACAGTAAAAAAAGACAAAGGATTGCAGGAAAGAATAATTTCTCTTATAAAGCAGCTGAATATCACAGGAATGGATTCCATTCCTATGACATACTGAATAAAATGAAGTTTGAGTAAGCTAGAAGTATACATGGTCACAGCATGTTCCTCATCAGCTTAGTACTCATCTTGAAACAGGTGGAATATGAAATAATGGAAGTACTCAGAGAACTACAACTGACAACTCTGTTCTGAATATATAAGCAATGCTATAAAAGACTAAGCACTATATAAAGGCCTAAGCTGTCAAGGAGCAGCAAGGGCTAGCTGTTCCCTAAGGGAAGGCAAGCCAGGAGCCAAGGGTGACCCCAGCACAGAGGGTGCCCTCACCAACAGGTCACAGTCTCACAGCATCTGAACACAACAGGCAGAGCAGGGTGCTGGTAACAGGGCCCACTGACAGTCCCAAACAAGGCAAGGAATGAACCAGGTCCAGGGTCCATCCAGGGAGTCCAGTCAGGAGCAGGCAAAAGGAGACAGGGCCAGAGACAGGGCTACAACATACATCCCAGGAGGGAGAGGGCATCCAGGATACAAGCTACCTACAACATAGGCCTAAAGTCTATCTAGGAAGCAGGGCCAGAGATAGGACTGGAGAAAAACAGACCTACTACATAGCTCAGGCAGGGAGTAAAGGCCCAGGCCTGAGCCAAAATGGGGCTCCCGGGCCCATGGGCAGGAGGTGTGGGCAGAGGCCCCAGGTAAGGCTGGTCAGGGCCAGTAAGGCCTATTAGTTCCCTCAGGTCCCTCACACAAACTTCTCAAACTTGCCACTCAAATCTGACTGTATTATCTGGCCCACATTTCCCCAGAAGTTTTGTGGAAATACATTAATATTTGTAAAGAATAATATAATATGAGCAGCTCAACAAAGAATCCCATAGGGAAATTAACAGCTCTGTATTCTGTCCAAAGTCTGAATTATATGCAGAAAATAGCAAATAGGGCTAAACAATGGAAGATGAAGCTATCCTAAATAAGTTACTTGTTTAGTGAATACTGTGTATCTTGTGAACTCGATGCAAAAGTCCTGTGGGGAGAAAGTATGCAATCAATGACTGAAGATTGTATATATGTAATTTGGGGAAGGGCCAAATTAATTTGACACAGGCAATCTTCAGCTGGGGATTTTCTGTTTGACTTTACAACTTTAATAGCTTCTATTTGAAAAAGCATATTATGTAGTGTATAGATAAAACTGTCACAAGCCAACTGGGCACAAAGTAGACTAAACCCCCCAACTTTAGAGCTAGATAAAACTAGAAAATTTAGCACAGGTATTAAGAAAACTAGGGAGAGAATTTCAGTCAACCAGTCTACATTTTCTGGTCTATTATTGGGCAAATAGAGATGACAGAGGATAGGTGGTAGCAGTGTTCTGGCTAGCCCCAACAGCTGGTATGTGGGAAACCAATGCTTCTTGCTGGTCTTCTGTTGCCTTCTTCTCTCATACACTCTGTTTTGTTTATCACTGTTGAAAGGGGCAGATGCTAACGCAGTCCCAGTTCACTGTTTGTGAGAGTGAACATACAATTTGCTATCACTTTTGATGTAGTAGGAAGGTTGTTCTTCTAAAGTCTCTCAGCTCTGAGGTCCTGATACTAGAAATGTATACGTTCTCATTAACAATAAAACTATTAGAGAGCCATCTAACAACATGTACTTTTTACGTATGCTGTTCTGCACTACAGCACATTTCCATACCATTAGAGATCTGCTCTTAGCAGGAATCGATGACTTTGCAAATTCTCCATAGTTCCTTCTCATTCCTATATAATTCAAACTCTTCACAGATCCCTCCCAGTACAACCCTATACTAAACATGTAGTATGTAGAAATGTCACAAAGCCATGTACACCAGGTAAATACTTTCCTAAATCTTTGAAAACTACAACAGTTTTGCTCCTAAAGTGCTGCAAGCAGATTCCCCATACTATGCCTTTGCTATTCTAGATCAAAAACACCCAAAACCATATCCCAGGAAAAAAAATACTGTTTTATAAAAATTGAATAGCTAAACATATGTAGAAAGCTAGTATAGCTGCTAGCGCACCATCACTATCAGCTCCCTCAGTTTTACAGCGTCTCATTATATTTGCTTTTTTCTTCTAACCTACTTCCTGGGATTCAAGTGCTTATGTGAGAATCTCAGTTTTCATTAAAAAATAAGCTTCTATATCTTTTGGTTACAGTGAAAAGCTGGAAGAAAAAAGCTCCTTGTCACTCCTTTGCAGATTTAAAAATAGATTTCTAATACTATGATATCAGTTTTCTATTATTGGAAACAGTGATATTTTCTTACCATGTAATCAACTACAATATTTATGCAACTGTTATATCAGGAGTAACAAGTTACTACCACCAGATGAGAACAAAGAAAATCATCTCTAGCAAATCAGAATAACTAATATTTCTGTTTATATTTAAACTAAATTAGACCCAAACCATTACAGTGCAGTATAATATAATTCTAATATAAGGGATACAGGTAACTGAAGTTACCATATTATTAAAAACTTGGCTAAATTAATATTTCTTTCCTTGTATTATATCCCTAATGAATATCAATCTTGTGTTTTATAGTGTCCAAAGGATCAAAAAGGCTGCATATGGCACTAACAAATCAAGTAGTACTATCAAATATACAAACTATTTTCTTTGGCTAAAATTGTAAAATTTTACTTGCTAAGGTTTATCTATTCCTAATGGCTTATTACCAAAACAAATTTAACTCATCAAGAACACTAAGAATGGCTATTTCCTTTGTGGTCCCCCTCCTTGAACTTGTGAAACTTTGAGATCTAATTGTTATTGTCTAAAATCTTCAGAGCATGGTTTTTCACTTGATAATCCTATCTACTCCTGAGATTTTACTCTCCTTATAGAAGGTGCATACACAACAGACGCTTTCTTGAAATCATATGCTTTTAATCCTTGGAATAAAGTTATATCATATTAATTAAGGTCTGCTAAATCAGTATGGGCAATGGAAAAATATTCATAGAATGAAAGAAACTAAAATAACTACAACTACAGTTATCCTTTTCCTGTCCTGGTTTAAACAATAATATTTCTATAGTTGATCATTCAAATAATTAAAAATGTACTGGTTGGATTGGTATGCCATTTCCTCCTGTTATTCATGGTAATTGCTAAAATGAGCTCACACAAGGAAGTGAAGATTTTTTATTTTGTCCCAAACCCCATTCATCACCAACACATGATATTAAAGCATGAAAATAAGGTGGAAATCTCTGCAAGTCAATGGTTTTCTAATCTAAGTTATGAATGCCAGGGCCACTGATTCAGTTAGTGCTATCCCTGATGGCCATTACCCCAGATATGTGAAGAATCTTCCCTTATGGCATTAAGGCATCAGAAAAGCTGTTTACTTCAGCTAAAAAAAACAGCTCTCCCTATGATAGGGGATATATTATCAGTCTCCTTTAAACATTCTTACATAGTTCAGAGGTAGCAATACAAGTTTTGTGAATACTTAAACATATTTAGATAAGTGTAAATCATTCAATTTCTCCTTATCTTCTGTTATCTTAAGCACTGATTCCTAAAACATGGAACATAATTTAATTTTGCCAGATGGTTTACAGCATAATTGTTTACAGCAAGCAATTCCTTCACAGAAATTCAGATGTATATCAGAGAAATCTATAACATGCCTCAAGACAATTGTTAAAAATAAAATTAGAAAATAATTACATATACTAATGCTCTCTAGAACTGGGTGCCCTTACTCTGCTACACCTCTGAGCAAGATACAGCTAGATTAAACCTGCAAACAGTTAGCACAATGAGGCCTCCAGAATGTGAAATTTTGAATGGTGCTCTCCAATCAGCAGGCAATAATTCTACATGTCCATGAGGTATACTCTATGCACAGTAGTACTCTGTTTGGGCAGTCCTTTTTGTGTCTTGATAAAATTAAATTTGAGGGGGTTACTCAGTCTTTAAAATGTAAAAAATAAATTGTGTGTTTACTGTATGTTCTGGAAAATTCCTCTTAGTCATCATTCTAGATTGTAAACTTCTGATAGCGTGGAAGTAAAATGCTTAATGCCTGGGGAAGTAAAATAGTTAACACCTCATAGGCCTCTGCAGGCCTATCTAGCAAAAAAGCCATCTGCAATGACCTTGCTGAACTCTGTGGTCCCAGCTATCAGAGGAATGTACTGTCTGTAAAAAATTGTACTATCTGTATTGTTGGAGCTGCCTCTCCTGAAGTGATTCACTCCCCTTTTCTGTTTATCCACACACCTGGAGTCCTGTGACGGACAAGTCTTATAATCCAAAGGTATATTAACTCTGTAACGGCCTCGTTAGGGGAGTTCATATCCACAGAGGCTGTCACTCTGCTGCTCTGTGTTCTCCCCTAGAGCTATAGCAATAAACTGCTGCTGCTCTGACCTCAGCCTGAATTGTATTCCAGTTATTCCACAACAATAGGAAATGATACAAAATTAATCCATTGAATTTCAGGAGATTTGGCAGCAAACCTTCAAAAGCAGCAGCTTCATTTAAGACTGCACTATTTTTTTTCCTGATAGGCCTAACAAAATTAGTAACAAATAAACAAGAAGTATTAGAGCAGCTAATACTGCAATTCTGCAGCTATTACAAAGTTCAAAAGGGGCAGCTCCAGCCTGAGGAAACATTCCACTTGGGTCCAAGACTAAATATATTTTCCTATTTCACACACGAGTTAGCAGCAAGGAATATTATGAGAACATCATCATATTTCATGATCATAGACAGCAAAAACAAGATCAAGCACTTTGTTATGCTGCTGCACTGTCCCATATAGGAAACAGGCAGATAGAGTTTTCTTTAACTAAAATGTCCTATTGTTGAATTTTTTCTCAAAGTGGTTTAAAAAAATCAAAAGATGAAAGCATAAGCTTTGGAGTTTTCAAGTGGACAGTGCTATTCTCCCTCTGCCTTGATAAAGCCATACATCTTATATTCTTTCCCTTCCCCTCCCTGCTTTACACACTTCACAACAAAGCCAGTAAAATAATTCCTTGGCCAACGTGTGAGATTTTTAACTGTCTCAATGTACTAAGGCTCCTGAATAGCTTTGCTAGCTCATATAAATGCTACTGGGACTCAAAAAGATGTACAATGTAATGAGTGAGCACCAAGTCTATTTATTGCTAATATGCAACATATTTTAAAACACTGATGCATTTGAAAAGAGATACAGTCAACATAGCAGCATAAAGAAAAATTGAGACTAATGTTTGACTCTTGCAAAAAATCAGAGTAAGCAAACAGAAAAACAGAGCTAAAATACATAGAGATGCAATATATTATCAAACTGACTACAGAGAGGTCACCATACATGTTCACATCCTTCAGTTATATGTAGAAAGGTTACTAAAAAAGAATAAAATGTTTACAGCTAAGCAAATATGTGCTTTGCTTTATTTCCAACTGTAAATTTATCACGGTATTTGAAGCTCAAAGTAGGGATTGACCACAGGAAATTAGAGCTGGCTTTCTTAATCACCTGTGAGGCAACAGTAAACTACCTTGGCTGTGTACTCAAGCCTAAAGTTTTAAGGGACAGCTCAGAGGCTGGATTAGCTGTTAGCAGATGCACTTTATCACATAGAAAAGAATCCACCTCTCAAGTACTTGATGTGGACAGAGGGTACAAGAACTATGTCTTGTACCTCAAAAAGGTTAATCCCAACATTTCAAGTTTGAATGCCTAGAACTAGGAACTTCTATGTAGAACATGATTCTCATTTTCAGAAGGGTTGAGCACACGCTGCTGCTCCTCCGTCTGAAATTAAAGTGCATTAGATGTAAAGCTGCACCCCACCTCAGTTCACTGAATAGGGGCTACAGCCAAAGGAAAGAAAGCAGGGGTAAAGCATCATTGCCTTCCTGCAATATCTAATGAATACAACAGTTCTTGAGGGCCATCGATGGGGAAATATGATTTGGCAGAGCACTCAAGATGCTCTAAAACATACTAAGAAACAGGCTGCAGTCAAGATGGTTTCATGCTGAGAGGTATTAAAAACTGCTCGGAGCCCAGTGAACAGAGTCAAGCATAGCTCTGACATTGTCCAGAATCTGGTCTGACCAGAATTATTTCCACGTATGTTCTAACGATACTTGACATTTTGGTTATGACAAGGACTCTTCAGAATGTCATCTTTCATCGTCATCTTTCAGAGATGGGATCCCCCTTACTAAGCGGGGCACAAGCATCTTGGCCAACAGGCTGGCCGACCTGGTAAGGAGGGCTTTAAACTAGGAAAGACAGGGGGAGGGGAGAGTTATAGGGACCACGCAATCCACAAAACAGGGCTCGAGTTGGGGGGGGGGGGTACCTCAAGCATTTGCATGCAGGCAAGAAAGTACCTACAAGACAACACTATGGGGAAATCTCTTGCACCCTTTCTGGGAAATCAGCACACGTGGGTGCCTCTTGCAGTGTCTGTACACAAATGCATGCAGCATGGGGAATAAACAGGAGAATTTTGAGATCTGTGCGCAGTCACTATGATCTCACTGCAATTACGGAGACATAGTGGGATAGCTCGCATGACTGGAATGCTGTCATGGATGGATACAGGCTCTTTAGGAAGGACAGACCAGGAAGGCAAGGAGGAAAAGTTGTCCTTTACGTGAGAGAGCAGCTGGAATGCGTGGAGCTCTACCTAGGGGTGGACAACGGGCTGACTGAGAGCTTATGGCTAAGGATTAAGGGGCAGACTAACATGGGTGACACTGCTGTGGGTATTTGCTACAGGCCACCTGATCAGGACGAAGAAGTCGATGAGGCCTTCTTCAGACAGCTGGAAGTAGCCTCACGATCACAGGCACTGGTCCTTATGGGAGACTTGAACCACCCCAATACCTGCTGGAGGGACCACACAGCAGGGCAGAAGCAATCCAGGAAGTTCCTGGAGAGCATCGATGACAACTTCCTGATACAGGTGATGGAGGAGCCAATGAGGAGAGGTGCTCTGCTGGACCTCATACTTACAAACAAGGAAGGGCTGGCTGGAGATGTGAAGGTCGGGGCAACCTTGGCTGCAGTGGCCATGAGATGGTGGACTTCAGGATCCTGCAAGGAGGGAGCAGGGCAAAGATTAGGATCACAACCCTGGACGTCAGGAGAGCAAACTTCGGCCTCTTCAGGGACCTTCTTGGAAGAATCCCATGGGATAGGGTCATAGAGGGAAGAGGGCTCCAGGAGAGCTGGTTAATATTCAAGGATCACCTCCTCCAAGCTCAAGAATGGTGCATCCCAGTGAGCAAGAAGTCGGGCAAAGGTGGCAGGAGACCTGCATGGATGAACAAGGGGGTCCTGACTAAACTCGAATAGAAAAAGGAAGTGTACATGGGGCGGAAGCAGGGACAGGTAACCTGGGAGGAATACAGGGATGTTGTCCAGGTATGCAGGGATGGAGCTAGGAAGGCCAAGGCCCATCTGGAGTTTAATCTGGCGAGGGATGTCAAGGACAACAAGAAGGGCTTCTAGAAGTACATGAGTAGGGGAAGGAAGACTAGGGGAAAGGGGGACCTGCTGCTGAATGGGGTAGGGGCCCTGGTGAAAAAGGATACAGAAAAGGAAGAGATGCTGAATGCCTTCTTTGCCTCAGTCTTCACTGGTAAGACTGGCCCTCAGGAATCCCAGGCCCTGGAAACCAGGGAGAAAGTCTGGAGAAAGGAAGAGTCTCCCTTGGTGGAGGAGGGTTGGGTTAGGGATCACTTAAACAAGCTGGACATCCACAAGGCCATGGGCCCTGATGGGATGCACCCACAAGTGCTGAAGGGAGGTGGCGGATGTTCTTGCTAGGCCACTCTCCATCATCTTTGAAAGGTCATGGAGATCAGGAGAGGTGCCTGAGGACTGGAGGAAAGCAAATGTCACTCCATGTGACACCATTTCCAAGCATATGAAGCACAAGGTGATCAGGAGTAGTCAGCATGGATTCACCAAAGGGAAATCATGCTTGACCAACCTGATAGCCTTCCATGATGGAATGACTGGCTGGGTAGATGAGGGCAGAGCAGTGGATGTTGTCTCCCTGGACTTCAGCAAGGCTTTTGACACTGTCTCCCATCACATCCTCCTAGGTAAGCTCAGGAAGTGTGGGATGGATGAGTAGACAGTGAGATGGATTGAGAACTGGCTGGATGGCCGAGCTCAGAGGGTTGTGGTCAGTGGTGCAGAGTCTAGTTGGAGGCCTGTAGCTAGTGGTGTCCCCCAGCGGTCAGTCCTGGGTCCAGTCTTGTTCAATGTATTCATCAATGACCTGGAGGAAGGGACAGAGTGCACCCTCAGCAAGTTTGCTGATGATACTAAACTGGGGGGAGTGGCTGACACACCAGAAGACTGTGCTGCCATTCAGAGGGACCTGGACAGGCTGGAGAGCTGGGTGGAGAGGAACCTCATGGAGTTCAACCAAGGCAAGTGCAGGGTCCTGCACCTAGGCAGGAATAATCTCATGCACCAGTACAGGTTGGGGGCTGACCTGCTGGAAAGTAGCTCTGCAGAGAAGGACCTGGGAGTGCTGGTGGACAAGTTGACCATGAGCCAGCCCTTGTGTGGGCATAACCATGTGCCCTTGTGGCCAAGAAGGCCAATGGTATCCTGGGGTGCATTAGGCCGAGTGTTGCCAGCAGGTCGAGGGAGGTGATCCTGCCCCTCTACTCAGCCCTGGTGAGGCCTCACCTGGAGTCCTGTGTCCAGTTCTGGGCTCCCCAGTACAAAAGAGACATGGAGCTACTGGAGAGAGTCCAGCGGAGGGCTACAAAGATGATCAGGGGACTGGAGCATCTCTCCTATGAAGAAAGACTGCAAGATCTGGGCCTGTTCAGCCTGGAGAAGAGAAGACTGAGAGGTGATCTGATCAACGTGTACAAGTATCTGAAGGGGGGGTGGGTGTCAAGAGGATGAGGCCAGTCTCTTCTCTGTGGTGCCCAGCAACAGGACAAGAGGCAATGGGCAGAAACTTAACCACAGGGAGTTCCACCTGAACCTGAGGAAAAACTTCTTTACTGTGAGCGTGACAGAGCACTGGACCAGGTTGCCCAGAGAGGTAGTGGAGTCTCCTTCGCTGGAGATATTCAAAACCCGTCTGGATGTGATCCTGGGAAATATGCTCTAGGTGACCCTGCTTGAGCAGGGAGGTTGGACTAGATGATCTCCAGAGGTCCCTTCCAACCTCAACCATTCTGTGATTCTGTGATTCTGTGTCAAGAGGATGGGGCCAGACTCTTCTCCGTGGTGCCCAGCAACAGGACAAGAGGCAACGGGCACAAACTGAAACACAGGCAGTTCCATCTGAACATGAGGAAAAATCTTCTTTACTGTGAGGGTGACAGAGCACTGGAACAGGTTGCCCAGAGAGGTTGTGGAGCCTCCATCTTTGGAGATATTCAAAACCCGCCATCTGGACATGGTCCTGGGAAAGGTGCTCTACGTGACCCTGCTTGAGCAGGGGGTTTGGACTAGATGATCTCTAGAGGTGCCTTCCAACCTCAACCATTCTGTGATTCTGTGATTTGAAAATATGCATCCATCATTCTTGATTGAGAAGGGAACACTGTCTACACCTAGTTCTGCAAACAGCTTTTAGGAAGTGACCATTAAGAGCTAGAAACATGTTGTTAAAGTAAGGCCTAGCTTCTTGTGAACGTATTCAATAAGAACTGTGCAATTTCTGCAGAACTCCTCCTACTGTGTTTTTTGTTGGACAGTTTTTTAAAATATTGTCAAGACTGATTGCTGATGTACCACTTCTTAGCTTGCTTCTGAATTAGTTTAAATATGAGTTAATGAGCAAGATTCAGGAGTGACGAAAATTTGCTAAGAACCCTCCAACCCCTCCCCCTCAAGACTAGATAGAAAATGTAGTTCTCTATGTGTCTGTAGGAAGTTCAGACATTGAATTTAATGAAATATAAAAGCATGACTAAAATCACTTTAGGTGGAAATAATACATCTTTAGCTACAAAAAAGTTCAACAGCGCTGTCATATTACATTACTATTAGATCATCTTAGATCATACATGATCTACATATACATGTATATGAAGTAATACCAAGGGGGTGAAAAGAGAGCACATGTGTTTGAGAATGAAAACATTTCTCATTCCATTGACTGGAGTAAATATTATCCTCCTTTTGAGCTGAATTATTCATCATTTTCTTCACAACAATTCATAACACATTAAATTTGTACTATTTCATAAATGCAAATGAAAAAAAACTTTTGCTCAAAATTAACAATTACATTTTAGGTACTGATTTGGATTAGATATCACAAATCAGGTTACAAGTTTGCTGTTTTTGGTTTTGTGGTTTTTTAAAAATCACTTCAAGAACAAATCCTGAACACTTCACTACTGAAGTATATTCCTAAATAATGTGTATGAGGAAATCTCACTTTGTAAAACAGTACATTCTGTGTGCAGCAATTCTAACTATATCTAACACTGTAACCTTATTACAGAATGGAATAACATTTGATTAAATTTTGTATCATACAGTTATGCCTGAATGTGCCCACTGACTAAGTCAGCACAGTCTCAAAGGCTAGAAAAATGGCAGACATCCTTTTCACCTATACAATGACATGGACCATGAGGAGGACATGATTCTTACTCTCACACTGAAGATCTATCTGTTCCAGGATCCAGTATGACAATGTTAAAATAAACTAGAGCTCAGACCAGCAGGTTCTGTTTCTCTCTCGATGGTCACGGGTAGCTTATCCTTTCAGTAACAGCAGATAGCAGAACTATAAAACTTTGAATTTCAGTTCTGTTTTAGTGCAGAATTAATGCACCCCCTAGATGCTGCAGGGCAATCGCAGACAAATTGTGAACAGCAGCACAAGTGAATTTGTGTCATCCTATGAAAACCACAAGGATATACGCTTTATATCATTGATACTGGGCAAGAAGCTGTAGAATCACAACAGAGGACAACACACACATTATGTCAGTCATTAAATACCACTAATTCTAAGCACCCATCATAGCATCAGAAGCCCTCCATTCCCTTAACATATCAATTATCTGCAAGTTGCTAGGGTAGCACACACATCTATAGTATCTGCATCTTTTTAATTCCAGTTACGTTGCAGCTGCTTTCCTATTTTAATTATTTTTTTCCTTGAAAAAAGTTGAAAACTGATGGTGCCAATAAGAGTGAGTGTCTTTACTTGAGACCAATTTCAATGAAAGGCAAACTTTGAAACTAAGCTTTATGTTAATTAGTCTGCTATGCTGTGGGTAGGTAGCGAGTCTTAGCTGATATAACTTAAAAGAAGCTGAATCTTCTATTTTAAGATGATAAAAATTAATTCTTTCCAAAGCTGACAAGAATGAACATTTTGAGTTTTAAAGGCAATTTTAATTAGAAGTTATAAAGCTAGTGGCAACCACAGTTTTAAAACAAAAATACTGTTGCAACCACAACTATGACATCACTAGTGCCATGCTATAAAGAGGGGGTTGTTCTATTACATACCTTCCACATTTTATAGCCTTTGAGTGCACTAAGGGAACAGTCATTAAAAAGCCTCTTTAGAAATAAAGACCTCCTTCTCCCCCTGTGAAAACCTAATGGTAATGCCTTCCTACAGTAAAGTTTTTATTGCCTGTTCCAGACAGTTTAAATAGTGCTATGAATATAGTAGAGGTAACGGAGGCACAGAACAGACAGCAGGAAAATAAGAAGATTCAACCTGGGTGGTTGGGAAGATGTTTTCTCTAACCTGCCCACCACCTCCATCCCTAAGCATAAACAAAAGGCATTAAATTAGACTTTCTTCCCACCCCTTTCCTTCTCATCTATCTATAAAAGGTGCTACTGAAAACTCAATTCTGCTAGGAGAGTGATAAAAATCCTAGTCATCAAAGCCAAGTTATGTTTGAAACAGATGAATAGGTAGATAATTTCTTCCAGGAAAACAAACTTTTATATAAAAATACCCTATTTCTTATGTCAGTTCATTATTTTGCATAAATTTTCCTCACCTGAGTGGGCATTCTAGATAGGGAAAAACAAAACAAAACCTGGCATCAGTTATAGAACCTTTTTAAAAAGCAGAAAGTAAAAACAAAAACTTGATTGGGTTCTGACATCCTTTTATACATCCACATTTACTAAACACTTTTCAACAATTTCAACTTTTAAACAATTCCCTCATTCCTTTCCTGAATTAACTGAATTCTCTACTGCTTGAATACAAAGCTTTAGAACATACAATACAAGCCTTTTAATACATTTCATTCTCTCACATTCCAAAAGATCAAAATCAATAGGGCAATGTTATTTACAGTCATTTCCCATATACTCATTAATCATACTTTGACAGATAAATCAGTTGAGTGATATACTCAGTCAGTACCATTAAAACAGAATATGTGTAAGTTTTAACAGCCATTAGTTAACATCCTTGACTTTTGTCTACTGATAAATTGGTCGGGGGACGGGGGGGGATACAAATATGGTGCACAATCGCATGGACGGTGAATACTCAACACATTTAAATAAAAATCAAACATCACTTACTTCAGATTTGGAAGACAAGTTTTCCTCCTCTTTATCAGAATCATTGGGACCCACAGTATCACCAAATGGTGGCAAAGAAGGCTTTTTCTTCTCCACTGTATCACTGTCCATTTTGACTTTCCCCATATTGAGTTGAGATTTATCTTGTGTTTGCTTTTTGTCAGCTGAACAAGTAAGAATCAGTGGGGAAGCACTAGAAAACCTTTTAAATAAAGACTCCGAGCTACTTTTTTTCCTTTTTTTAGCAGAAAGTTCATCAGAATCTATAACAGAGGACCTTTTTGTAGGGACCTTCTTTTCTTGCTGCTGTCGACCTGTTATGGTGAGGATGGTTATGTTTTCAGATTTTGGCTCCTTGGACATGGATTTGAGTTCCTTGAGGGCCATCTTAGGAACTATTTTTTCATCTTTCAGCAGTTTGTTTCCTTTGGGTTTCTTAGAGGATTCTTTGGAAGATTTGCTGTGTTCCCTGGAAGGTTCTTTGAAGGCACTTTTATGTTCTTTTGAGTCTTTCAAAAATTTTTCCTTGTGCTCTTTTGTTAATTTGTGGGGCTTTGAAAAACTGTTACTACTGCTGCTGCTGCTATTTGCATTCATATTCTTAGTTCTGTCCTGCAACAAGGAGAAGCACAAACTTAATTTTGAAACAAAAGGCAGACATAATATGGACGCAGGATTCATGTTAAAAATCTGTACTAGAAACTATAAATGACTATGTAAGAACAGATACACAAGACACTATTTCCAGTTTCACTTAAAAGTACTATCCTTTAGCCTGTATTATTCATTTTTTTAACAGTCAGCTATCACAGATGAATATAGTACTTCAGTATTTACGAACAGTTGACTTTTCCATTACAAAGTAGCGGGGAAAAGGAGTTACAATTGTTTGTCAATGCTTGTCAAGAGGAAAGTTAATTTTATCTTGAAAGTAAAATTTGGCTTTTAAGAAATAATATGAATAAGATGAACATAAAAATGGACAGTTTAGGAAATGCTGACACATGACCATCAAATATCAGAACAAAGCCATTACAATAGATCAGTGTAGGAACCTGCATGTTGCCAAGAGAGAACTATTTGAGAATTAGAGCAAAACACATCCCCCCAATGAATTTGTATGAAAATTTATAAAAATCCTACCTATATGTATAGATTTATACTGAAGCAGTATTTCATTAATAAAGCCAAGCTAAAACAATAGGAACAAGATCCTATAACGACCTTCTACCGAATAAGCAAATTTAACATTTTACTCCTGATAAAAGCCCCTAAGGATGTTGGCCCAGGAACCCAGGAGATTATCACTCTTTGAAACCAGAATTTTCCTTGACTGCTACATTCCAGAATAGCATCAAAACTTCCAACTCTTAAATGCTGTAACTCATGACAACAGGCAGAACATGAAGAGCTTTAAAGAAATGACACGGGCTACAGTCCTTTCAGCATGCCAAAGATTCCCAGGTTCATGCCTTACTTGTTGGCAACTATACATATTATAGCTGAATAATTTTTATTTCTCTTCCTCAGGACAAAAACAACTTAAAATTTTCATCAG
Organism: Struthio camelus; assembly: GCF_040807025.1. Taxonomy (NCBI): domain Eukaryota; kingdom Metazoa; phylum Chordata; class Aves; order Struthioniformes; family Struthionidae; genus Struthio; species Struthio camelus. The sequence goes on along the minus strand of NC_090981.1, from coordinate 10,481,511 downwards.
AAACTGGAACCAATTTAGTGATGGCCCAAAACATGGAATATCAGCGTGTTAAAATTACAGCTTTACTGAAATTTGAACTCAAAAGAGAGCTTGTTAAATGAGTACTTATAATTATGCATTTTGCCATTATGATTCTTATGCAAAGAAAGCATTACTGAGAATAGGAAACTACTGAAAAGGATGTTAGTTGGTAAAAAACAATAAACAGTTGTCTCTGGGTTTGACTTTCAACACTTAATTTAGTGATTCAGCCAAGTCCTTTACACATTGCAAAGGAATGTAGTGCCCACAATTCTCTAATCTTTATATGATGTGTGTAAAACCAATGGACAAACACCTAGATCTATTTTGCTTTTCATCATTCTGTACTGATGTTTATTCACCGTTCTGCAGTGATAAGAATTTGCTTTTCTTTTTTGACCCTCTAGCACATACATAATGTGGTTTATCTGACTGCCTAACACTGGCACAGGTTTGCAACACAGAAGGAAGAACTGGTCCGAAAGTCAGATCTCTACTATGGATTAATTTAAAAAGCAGCCTTATCACTTGCCCAAGTTGCAGCAGAGACCATGCAGAGCTTGCAAAAATGTTCCATCAGAAAGCTATCTAAAAATGCTCATTCATCAAAAGAAAAACATTTTGGGGAAACATCAATTTGAAAAACAATAATAAGCATTTAAAATTTTCATTTAAAATCATTGTAAATGCTAAAACACAAAAAGGCACAAACTAAATTATCCCACAAATTAATTTGATAGAAATTTTTCACAACATAAAACTTTAAGTTTTCTTTTTCCTTTTCTACTTTGGAGCAGAAGAAAAACAGCTAAAAATCACAGTATTCCCATTAAGCAGAAAAATCTCATTCTTGCCCAACTTTACCACACATAAGCAAAGTGTGGCTGTGATCAGCAAGACAGAAAACAGCCTCTTTGGCTAGAATATACTATATGCACTTTTCATTGTAGCTCTCTGGCACACTACTATTTTAAACACAGATTACTTTAGAAATTTCCTGAGTCAGCTATCAGTTTAATATACACTCTAATAACATGTCACACTAATGAAAGATAAATGAATTTTAAATGCAAAGCTGTAAATAAAAGCTATTATTCTCTTTAACAGTGAACAATATTCTGATGACATTTGAATGCCTGAATGTAAGGCATTTCCTTACTTACCATGTCACTAATTAAAAACAAAAATACATTAATTATTCCTTGCACTGGATCACTTCAATCAAGACATTTTTTTAAACAACAGGAAAGTAAAGTCAAGTGGCAACATATTTTGTTTTATGCAAGATGAATCCCAAAGTCATGTCTTATGGGCTCATTAGTAATACTTTTAGCTGTAGGATCCCGTTCTATCATGCCAGAGCCAGAAGTGTTGCCCTGGGAAGGGGCAGGATGTCTGCTGCACTTAAACTAAATTGAGTTCTTTCTTACATTTCTTATCAGTTTCCATATCATGTATTTTAAGTCTCTCTAACAGGGGAGAATCATTTTAGCTGCTTTTAACCAGAAAGTTCTGTGAAATAGGTCCTAGGGAGCAGCAGCATTAAAAACAATGGGAACTGGAGATCCTTCTCGGGTTTAAAATTTTAAAACTGAATTTCTTTCCATTTTCTAGAACATGGAATCTGATGTTTTTGTAGAAATCATAGTACAAGTATATATTTACCATGATATATTTATTCAATGACCATGCATTCAGAGAATTACTCCTGCATTCATTAAGGCAGCCAAACCCTTGCTATTAAACATGAATTCACTCTTAAGTAAGTAAGGTATCTTTTCTCACTTCATTCACTCTTAAGTAAGTAAGGTATCTTTTCTCACTTCCTACTGTTCTGGAATGACCCTGCACAAGTCAACAGTGATTGAGAGAAAATAGCATGAGGCACATAACATCTGGAAAACAGAAGAAATTGAAAAACATGTTCACTAACAAAATTCTACCAACATAAACATGGAAGGCTAGCAGGGGTGGAGTGTGGGTAAATTTTCACATTCACTTCACAGACTTTAGTGTAAGCCAGAAGGTATTTTTAATCAATTTCCTTGTTTATCATAAAATCAATAATCTTGTTAAGTGTTTGTTTTCCTCCCCACCTTAAGAAGTACTGCAAGCAATAAGAGTGAATGACACATTCTGCTGTTGAGAGTGGTACGTCAAACTAAATCTTTTTTTCAAGTTGGGATTGCAACATAGAGCTTGTAAATTTTTGACAGGTAATATATTTAAATACTATGGATTACATTTGTGTATTCATCAAACATTAGTCTAAGCAACTGAAGTGAATGTTATACTTTCTTTGAGATCTTGCATAACAAACATCAGAAGGATAACATAGAGGATTATATGCTTGTTAAAATACCTGTACATGTCTTCTTTTATTAAATCCAAGTAAGAGAAAGTACACATTTTTCTTCAAGACATAATCCCTTTGCTATAGCAGTACTAACAGGATTTTAAAATTAAATATTTTAGCACAATAAAAATCAAAGATTTTCTCAAAACAGAAAAATTGTTTTACTCAACAGGTAAAGTATCTGCAAATTTAACAACTGCGGGAATTTCAAGGCAAAGAACAATATTGAATTATCCATCTATCTTGCAAGGGAACATCATGACTTCATGCTACAAAATGTAATTCCCAAATTGGTTAAACATTGCTTTAGAGCAAGTAATGTTCTCTGAAAATCATTTCAAACAACTCCAATTGCTGATACTTATGAAGCTAGTTCACACATAAAGCAATTTTTTTTTTTGGTGGTGGTGGTGATGGTTCCCTTCATAATTCACTCCTGTTCTTAGCTGCACACACAAGCGTTATTAGATCCCACATTCCCAAAGCTTTCCACACTTGAGCAGACTTCTTGCTTGTCCAGCCCCCGTGACCATTATGACCAATGACAGCAGCAGAAACAGGAGTAAGTGTATACTCACAGGTTTGAGAAAGCCAGGAGGGGGAGCACAAGACACTATACTCTGCAAGCATCCGGAAAATGAAAGAATGCACACACTAAGGAAGGTTGAAGTCAAGAAATGTATTTCTGCTTGTCCTCTATGTTTCTAAGAGGAAATCTTTGTTTTTGAATCACCATACTGGGGCTCACTAATACAATCAACAGCATGGTTGTCACATTAAATTACAGAATTTAGGAAATGGACTCCCACATTTTTGAATCCCTACTTCAGAACAGTATGCAACAGAAGGATAACTGCGACAGTTCTCTCTTACTTGTTAGTGTATTCTCAGTTTTGGCAAATGAACACTGAGCCAACAATATCACTTCTTTGCACAGCTTTACTGTCATCACTGCAAGTCTCCCTTGTCCAGAAGGGCTGTGCTGTAGTTTGAAGCCGATAAATGGGAAAGCTAACATTCTTGGGTTTTGGTTTTATGCATTCAGAGTTAAGAATTGACCTTAATGTTTAGTTTGGTATTTACAGATACAAAACTTAAGAGCCCTACCTGTCAAATATCACCTCTCCTTAAGTGCTTTTCTACACATCCATTTGTGGACACCCATGGAGCAGGAATGCTTTCACCCACTAAGACAATTTATCAGAACATTACAGGTCTTCCCTTACCACCACTGCAAGGACATCTGTAAATTCTAGGCCACAGCGCAGGCTGTATATATGTTATACCTCATGTTAAACTGTATATTACCAATACTTGATTTTGTATTATTTACTCTCTGACTACACCCTCTCAGTAAGGTTTCCCCTTTCCTTCCTTTTCCTGCTGCAGTACCACTCTTTTGGTGCTGACTAGGTTCCCCCTCAACATTTTTATGAAGATGCTGTTTTATCTCCCACTTCTGTCTCAGTGATCAGATGGCTCAAGGCAATTAGTTGATGCAACAAGCCCTCTTGTTGAAAGAACTTCATATATGCTAGAACTCAGTGGAAAAAGGTACATTAATGCATTTCTCACTCACATTAAGGGGCACCACGACCAACAATGACATCATCAAATTTTACAACAGCAAATGAAGAACAGTAAGATTCCCTGTCCTGTCTATGGACAGGACACTATTCACCCATCTTTCCTATTCTTTTGAGTCTTTTCACTTTCCTGGGTTGAAAAGAACTGAAGGTCTCACACTTCTAAGACTGCATAAAGGAATAAAGGAAGGCAGCATGCAAGCGTATCCAGTGGGTATTGCTACAGCACCCCCCCCCACCACCACCAATCCTCTGGTATGGATACTTGCAGTACAAACCCACACTGAATGTATACATGTAGACAGTTCACATCCAAGAACTACCAAGACTGGTAAATAACCTATAGCTACTATTTTAAAGGCATATTTAACTGAAACTTGAAAAGAACACTGAAAACGTTGCATCACATAATTGTTGCACGTTCTAGTAATGAAAATAAGTGGAGTTACTTCAAAGTTCAAAGCCAACAATCTACTTAACAAATTTAGCTGGGGGGAAAAAACCCACACAACAACAAAAAGTCCTAAAAACAAAATCCCAAGGGTTTTAATTTCCCAGAATTATATAATAAAAGATCAGATGAATTTTTATTATACTCAAACTAAGGTTATTTTGTGTTTTTATTCCTCCAAAAATAGCTGATGAACCTAAGACAGACAGATATTTACACCTTTTTTTTAATGAGATATAGAGACAGTTCCTCATTTGTGTGTTTTATGTTGGATGGGAGGAGACAAGGATTACTGAGGGGAAGGGGAAGGAAACTGAATATTTCTTCCTACTAGCAAGAAACATTGCATTTATATGATGACTCTTCCCACTATTAAATATTGCAATAAACAGCAGTTAAACTTGAACCAAGAAGAAAGCAATTAATCAGGGGACTATTCCCTTATGGCTCAGTCATGCCAGACTCCTTAGTGAGAGTGTAATGTTAATTTTATTCCAGGAGTAGAGCTATTTTATCTTGGATATTGCTGTCAAGGCAAAAAAGAAATAGCTAGGGACCTGTGGTTAAAATTAAAATCATGATTTAAATCAGACAACATTGCTGCTGAATGTCTCTATTTTGTAACCAAATAATTCAGTCATTCCTGTACAAGAATTTCACAGATATAGACTACAATCCTGAGTTGTGGTGTAAATCTGACCTCATACTGCCTGCTCTAACAGTATTCTGTGGGTCAGTTGTTGCAGGCAATTGTCTTGGCAGAAGTGATAGGTTTATCATTTAACATTTTGAATGTTAATTTTTGAGGAATAAGTGCAGCAAACATGCAGCACTCCTCTCCCCCCATCCCATTTTGTTGTCAAAACCCAACCCCTGCTCCATGCTCACTAAAAAGTTTTCTACACCAGACAAACATTCACTGTCTGAATAGAGTTTCTAAAACATCTCATTTGTCACTTGCTCAGTGCCAGTCTCTCTAGTAAGAAGCTATTATAAAACAACCTACCCCATGAAAGAATTTACTGTGGAGCGCTAGTGTAGAACTTGGTATCATTTCTGCACTTTCCTGAAGTCTTCCTGTAGAAATCTGGGCAGCCTCATTTAGGCCAAGCCTCAGTGTGCCTACTTCAGAATGCAATGCAAGACATGGGTGTCAACATTCTAATTTAATCCAAAGCGATTCAAAAACAGACTCTATAGAGCTACCTAACCTCACAAGAGCCCATAACTTTGATTGTAAGGTGTCAAAATAACTCATGTTCAGTATCCAAGTATATGCGTAAGTGTCCCAGTCTGAGCAGCTGGGCAGTTATTTTCAGCACCATGCATCACTTTGGTGTAGCCAAGTGCCTTCTTTTTAGGCATTTTGATGCATCAAAGTGCTCTCAATCTAGTCCTCAGATTCACTCTACCTCAGCTTCTCATCAGAAAAATGAAAATAATCACATTCCTTACCTCCCTTGGGTGTTGCAAGAGCTGCATCAGAGATTGTGAGGCGCTCAGATACAATGCAAACCAGGCAGTGAGACAAAAAAGAGAATTTGTTTCTCTATACATCCTTTTTGTTGTGATACATTCTTATCAATGGGCACACTTAGGTATAACCATACATAAGACTTGTAAGGTAATGAGCTATAACAATTGGCATTTTTTGTACAGCTATAGAACGTGAAAGTTATTGAAAAAAATTGCTCTTGCAGCACACAAAATCAGATGTCAATAAGATTAGGTAACATACTTTAAAATGGCACATGCTACAGAAGGAAAATTACAACTCAAATAATGTAACAAACAATGGAGAAAAGAATTATATGTTGATTCTTTTATGAAGCAGATGGTTGTATTGCATTTCTTTTTCATTCAAATAATAACAGGATGTGCTTTATTCCTCAATATGATTAAAAAATTTCATTGAACTGAATAAATTCTCTGCTGCTTTGAAAAGGTATATTTATATTTCTCAAAAGGTTTATTAGAATTATCATGCACAGGAGATAAAATATACCTTTTTATCATTTACTAGCTTCATGCATTCAACTTGATAACCTGGAGACTGATGACACATTGCTAACTTTGAAACATCAAGTTAAGAATAAATCCCTGAACTTAAAAAATATAACTAAAAAGCCCTAAAGGGTAACACCTCACAAGTTTGACTCTACACAATTATCTTAAAAATAATTCATTTTAAAAAATACTTAATAAATCAAACAATTATTTCAGTATTTTGTCATATTCTATGCATTTCTGTAGATCTCACTGAATCCTTTTCTATGTAAATAACTCAGTTTACTCCTTCCTTCCCCCTGAATAAACTAATACTACAACATACAACTAGAGTTCCTTCTTGAAAAGAAGGAAAACAATTGTGCATGTTCTAAAAGTAAACAAACAATATAAATGCTTTAATTGGTACATATTCTCATGGTCATCCTAATTCTGCATTATTTTTATGTGACTATCAGTAAGTTCAGATCAAAGAAATGGTTAGTCCTAATTCCACTGGACTATGCTATGTGACTGTAAAAACAATCCCCAAAATACTGATTGATTATTTTGCATGTTATTTCCCAGGGTTTGCCTCACTGGATCAAATGTCTTCTTTCAAAATAAGTCTCACCTTTAGTCCATGAGATGATTTCTTCTTCACTTCTGAAAAAGGTAGGGAGTTACGGGGGAGGTTGGGGAGATGAAGGCTCTGTCCTGAAGGGAACGATGTGCCATCTGACATTACCATGATCTGTCATAAAAGGGAAAGTATAAAGTCAAACATTACCAATTAAAGAGAGAGAGAGACATACACGGGCTCATCTGCCCAAGGAATTAGCAAATCACTTTGGTAGAAGAACACAAGCTCTCCAACAAACCCTTGTTTCTTCTGCACAGCTGATGGGCTAGGTGAAACCATATTGGCATCCTCTATACTGATGAACAGATTACATCTTTCAATTTCCCTGTTAGTACAACTTAAGCCCTTCAGAAAGTGGCACAACTTGTTCTATTACAGTTGTTTATATACCACTAGGCCTGATTAAGTCCTTAATTTTTATCTAGTCTCTTTGTCCTCAGTGATGTCTGTTACACTTGAAAGTTTATCCCATCTGCAGCAAAAAGTTCTGCAGGTTACTGGCATCCCAGAAATAAATATGTATGTGTAGCAGTCTTTACTTCTGAATAAAGCAGCATGATGGAAAATACACTGTGGAAACAACTTGAAACATTAGTATACTAAAGTCTCTAAGAAAGAGAATCTCTCAATGTCAAACAGGCAAGGTGTGAATCAACCTCAAGCTTCTGCTATGATGAATTCTGGAGTAAATGGGATGGCTGGTAAGAAAATAGCATTTTTGCTATCACAAGGGCTTAGTACCATAATCTCCTCCTTGATTTTAAAGATTCATGAGTACAAACAGATCAATCCCAAAGGCCACAGCAGATTCAGCCTTGACTAGAGTGGTTACCAGACCTATCAAGAATCATGCTTTGCATTTGAGTGAAACTCAGCTAGCTCCTGTCTCATGCTCCAACGCTGCTGTGCCTGAATCTTACTGATACCTGACATAGTTATTAGCTTCTCAATGGTTTCAAAACCTTAAGTACTAAACACAATTGACATGCTGTCTGACTAGTTTCTTACAGTATCACAGAGTTAGAGAGAAACTACAAGGCTGTGCAACTGCAAGGGAACATGTCCTTTGCAGGGTCCCATGCTCAAAAGCATACTTGCCCTCATGGATGCTTTTTGTGCAATTGCTCTTGTCCCCTGACATAGGGGACAGAGGAGAAACTGATCCATCACATGACCCAATGAGTGAAACCTGGTACATTAGGTAAAAGTAGGAAAGGAAAGGGGGGAAATTGTGAGATCTAGGTTACAGAGATGTACTCCACATTTTATCTGTCCAGGTCAAGAGGAACTTTGCTGCTTACAGCTTCTCCAGTCCAGGATTTCAAATCTTTTGGAAACAGAAGCCCTAAATGAATCTTTTTTGCAGATGGCTGTGTTCAAAAATCCATATGGTAACCTGGAGAATATTAAGGAACATGTCTAGGTGATAACAAATTTCAATAGGCCTGCAACTTGAGCATTACCTCTCAACACTGCTGTTGGAATCCAAGGGAAGAAGAAGCAGGCTAAGACATAACTAATTCTCCAAGCTCGATAGTACATTGGTGTATTTTAAAAGTATTTGTGTATCCACCAAACATTTTCCTGAACCAGTTATAAAGAACAGTGGTTCTGACAGTTTATTTTGTCCAATAACCAAATAAGATAAGACTTCAGAATCACAATATTATATCCAGACCACTATTTTGAGAAACAGAATTCTCCGCAGAGCACGTAACAAATTAACTCCCCAACTCCTGGTTTCAGTTTCTTATTTTCCTAAACTGGAGCATACCAGGAGACAGGGTTCTCAAAGAAACAGCTGTGCAAAAGTAATGGCTTGTAACTCATAACCAAGGTAGAGTCATGAACAATTGGTTCAGTTTAACAGGTGATTTTACTTTAACATCCCAGATATTTTTTAACCTCAACTTGTCAAGGGTTTTGGTTGAATTTAGCCCTGCTAAAAGCAAGAAAAGGCAGAAGGTAACATAGATAATGACTGGTAACAAGTACAATGTTTCCACTAAATCTGCAGCCATGTACCATAATCTTGTACTACAGGCACAGAAAACTCATTTGTCTCTAGCATGCTCCCTCTTACAGAGCTAATCAGACTGATGAAGTATGTGGTTAATTAAAATCCTTTGAATCAGACTCATTGCAAGATTTTAAGCAAACAATCTTTATAGAAGACACCATCTGCATCTAGAATCATTTTATCTTTCAGAAAAAGTAGGCATAAGGTTTCCCACTACTATGGAGTTAAAACAGGCCTTTTATTGACACAGACCAGCTCTTTTCATGCACTCACATAAGAGAGAGATGCATATGCATGTGTTGGAGGAATAGGGTAGTCAGTGGGATCTGAGTTTGCCCTACCTTGATAATTAAAATAAATTAAAGATTATGAAAAGGATCTTCCTCCTAGGATTGGAAGCTGGCAGTTTCTCCCTGAAGCATATTTTAGCGAGTCAGAATTTTATATAAGGTATATAAAGGTATATAAGGTATATAAGGTATATAAAGAGGTATAACCACTGCCCAATTTTTTTTTCTTTTTTAATTTAGAAAATGTCCACCTTGAAAATACTTATATATTAGCTATAATACACAAAGATATCCTCAGAAAGCTGACTTAACGTATTTAAAAATGCATATATAGTTGTCAGATATCTCAGTTTCTGGCCAGGTATCTGTGAGAGTGTTATTTGGACCATTAACAGTCTAAGTATCCCAGATTATAAATTTAGAAACAGGATGCTTCATTACAGAAAGATCTACAGGGCTGGGATAGACAACATTAGCACTGTGAGTCCAGTCAGATCTGGCAAGTCTAGTTCCACAGAGTAAGAAAATAAAACCAATATAAATTTAAGAAGTCAAAATCTAGACATTCCAAATCGTGACCCCTACAAAATTCAAATGTACTGAGTCTTTCAGCCTGTTATTTCATCATAAACCCCATGAAAATGCCAATTGTAGAATCAGAATTTAAGTTATGATGATTAACAAAGCATGCAATAAGACAGAACTTCGGCTTAGCCTTCCAAATAAGCTCTGTAAAGAAGACGATAAGCTGAAGGAAGTCTAAGTATATTTTACTTCTTTCCTCCTATGATAAAACACACATCTCTATCTGCCAAATTGATCTCTGTCAGAGAAAGTATCTGGTCCTCATTAAAATCCTCTTCCTCAGAAAAATTACTCATCTTCTCCCTCTCAAAGAATAAAATTAATATTAACATCAGGTATCTCTTCCATGAACTCTTCCATAATGCTGCTTTTGTTTGCCAAGGTGCTCTTTTGAAAAAAATCTTTATGCAACAAACACTTCTTGGAGAGCAAATACATTCCCTTTTCATCTAAATTAAGGAAAGTGACAGCTGCAGGTCCAATTTACCTTGCCCATGCCATGCAAGACACTGCATAAACCATCATCATATTTACTTTAGTCATCTCTTTTCCAGGCTAAGAAATCCTAATCTTTTTGTCTATTCTTGCACAGAAGCTGTTCTATAACTTATATTACCCTTACCTTTGTTGAATCTTTTATAGTTCTACTAAACCCTTTTAGAGATGAGTATCAATGTTCAAGATACTGTTGTGCAATGGATTTATATAGTGCAGTGCTTTTTGCTTGCTCCTAATTATTTTTAATGTTCTACACAACTTTTTGACCATCACCAAGCATTAAGTTAATGCTTTCAGAGATCTGTTCAAGGACTCCAAGATATCTTTCTCAAGCAGCAACATTTAAGGTTGGACCTAACAACGTGTATGTTCAGTTGGGGATGTTCCTCCAGCCATGTACATTTCTTTGTATTTACTGAAAGCAAAATTAATTTGCCATTTTATCACTCAGTCATTCAGTATTTAGAGATTCTTTCACAGATCTTCACAATCAGTTTTAAATGAAAGATGTCTGTATTTATGCCAAGTTTGTCACTGCATCCTTTCAGCTCTTTTGCTGGTCATTCATGAACATGTTGAAATAAACAGGCCTCAGCAAGATTCCACTGGTAACTTCCACCTGGTAACTTTTATTGCCATTCTTGTTTCTTAGCTTTTACCCCATTGTGAATCCCAGTAATAGCTTAGTTTCCTAACTCTTTACCAAGAGACTTTGTCAAAAGGGAATCCATGTATATAATATCAATCAGATCATCATTTTTCATGTGTTCATCAAGTCTTTCAGAACTCTAATAGCTTTGTGAGGTATAATTTCTCTCTATAGAAACTGCATTGACTCTTCCCCATTAAACACATAGAAAAATGATAGACTATTTCTAGATTTTTTTGTTTGGTTGCTTTTTTAATACTTTCAATCATACTGCCTAATACAAAAGTTAGGTATATTGGTCTACAGCTTCCCCTTGTGTTCTCTTAAGTTCTTTGAGTGTAGAAAGCATGATGCCATTTTTTTTTAATTTCTGATATTGAGGCCAATGTAAACAATAAGTTAGCACAATTCAGCAGTTCTGTATTCAGGTTCTTTAAATTCCCTTATATGAATGCCATCTGGTCCTGACGACTTGATTCACTTTATCAATTTGCTCTTTGCTGACAATGCAATTTGAGATCATCCCTCAAAACTTGCTTCCATTAATAAATGCACTGGCATGGGAACTGTACTACACTCCTTTATTGTAAGCACCAGTGCAAATTCATTTAACTTTCCTGCTATGGGCTTACCATCCCTGAAAGCCCCTCAGTTATCTATGAGCTCTACAGACTGTTAAGACTACTTGTTTCTGAAGTGTTTGAAAAAAGTTATTAGTAGTATTCATGCCTTTAGGTAATTATTCCCCCCCCCTTTTTTTTTTTTGGCCTGCCTTATTATGGTTTTACAGTTAACTCCCAGAGTTTACACTCTTTTCTGTTTTCCTATTTTCTTGTTTGGATGTGATTCCTACTTTCTGAGGAACGCCTCTATTTTTAATAGTCTCCTTTGCTCTTCTATTTAAAAAAACAGAACAAAAAGAACAAAAGCTAGCATGATTGAATTCTCAAAGTAAAGTGCATACTATCTAATATGAAGCCTTTTAAAAAGTTCTCCATGCCACCTGTAAGCATTTTACCCATTCAGCAACTCCTTTTAACAATTTCCTTTATTTTTATGAGGAATCTTTTCAAAGTTGAAGGTAGTGGTGGGGGAGGAGGGTGTCCCTTTTCACTTCTATAAAGATATTGAATTTGAATGCATTATAATCACTGATACAGAATTGCTTTTCAATAGCTACATCTTGAGCAGCATTCAAGAAATGATTTAGGACTAAATCAGGAATAGCTTCTACACTTAACTAGTTGCTCCAAGAAGCAGTCACTAACGTCTAAACATCTAGTCTCTGCATTACGCTCTTAGGTGTCTCAACTGCATCCTGGTCAAATGGTCAATAGGCTAGCATTAATACTATCTTCTTCCTATGTATGCATGGAATTTCAATTCACAAGGACTCTGAGGTTTTAACTAAGAGATACAATTAAATATCTTTAACTTATTAAAAAAAATCATGCATCACTATTCCTCTCTTAGTGCAACCTATTCTGTCATTCCTATATAATTTGTACCCTGGTATTACATTCTGATACCAATTATTTTCTCTTTACCATGTTTCTAAGTTACATATTCAAAACCAGGCATTCCAGTTTGAAAAAATAAGATAGGTGACCTATCTAACATTTGTAAAGCACGTAATACTGGTCATGGTTCAACTACCTATTTTTACATGGCCTACCTAAACAATACTGTTTTGTAGAGACTTCATTGTTTCCTATGGAACCATTCAACTTAAAAAGGATAAAGAGATTTTTGTTTTGATTTTCCCCAAACTGTGATGCCTTCTACACTTGTCTACGTTTCCCCAGGGTTTTATTTAAAACCTCTCCTGTAATATTTTTTATTTTAAGTATTAGCTTCATTCTGTGTTGATTCAGATAGAGCTCATGTTTCCCAAAGATGCTCCATCATCTCCAAAGTTTGCTTAGTTTCTAGTAGATACACAGCTGTCTTTCCTGCATTCTTCTCAGCCCTGCACTGAGATGGCCTTTCTGTTCGCTCTGGAGTTTGGTATTGGAAACATTTTAGAAAATGCTACCACTGAAATTGTCATTTTGTGTCTCCTTCTTGGCTTAAGATTTTTGGTTCCATTACCTCTCTCTCATGCCTCCAGTAGCCACATAGACCAAGACCACTGACACCTCCACAGCACTATCCAGTTGCCTTATAGGACTCACCATCTTTTTCCTGACCAGATAAGCCATCAATCAGTCTTTATTAGCATTATAAACTCATTTATGCCTGTTCCAACTTCCTAGCACTATAGTCTGCTTCTTCCTATCAACTGTTTTGGAGGCTTTGGGGGAAGACTTTCTCATTCCCTTCCCTCTTTTAATTACTTTGGTTTCCTTTTTTTTTTTCTTCAGAAGCAAAGAACTGAGAATTCTGTGGGTTCCTCCACCAGCAGCCAGATTGCCCATCCCCCGGTTGGCTCACTCAGTTTCAGAGCTTCACTCCAAGCTGGAGGCCAAGCAAGAGGCTCTCATAGTGATCTCGCATATCTACCAGTCATTACATTTTAACTCAGTCAGATCCCTCACTTACTTAACCAAGCAGCTTGTTCTTGTTTCTATAAATGGTATGATCAGCTAGATGCCACAGTAGCCAGCCAATCTTTGCACAAACTTTATATTGTAAGGTTTGGAACCACTTTTGCCTTGTTTTACAATCATAGTTTAAAATGCATGGATCAAAAATATATTTCAATATGCCATCAGAAGTCTCTCCTTGTGTTTTGCTGCCAACTAGTCTGAAACCAACATATCAAGCTTCTGGTGAGCTTCTGATGTAAGGTCATTAGAAATTAGTCAGCAGTTTTTGAAGAACTTTCCAAGCATTTGGCAATGGAAGAATTTAGGCAGATGGGATATCAATACTGGACAAGACTCAAAATTTTGAGGAATGCCCACAGAAAAGCTGAAAATCCCCAAAACCAAGCCAAAGTCACCAAAATCATGCGCATGGTGTTCAGCCCTTCCTAGGATCCTGTCCCTTTGGCAACCTACTCATGTACTAAGTACTGGATATACTTCTGGGGAAGATAAAAGGGAGGAGAGCAGCCATAGCAGGAGAAGGGAGGAGAAGCAAGATTGAAGCTGATAGCCTTGAGCACATCACCATCACACTTCAAGTCACATCCAAACTTTTCGCAGACTCCCAAGACCTCTTTGGGAAGAGCAATGGGAACACAAAGGAAAAAAATAAAGAACAGTTTTAGGAATTAGCATCATTATAATGAGAGAATATGTGGGCAGACATTTGTTATTGGGGAAGATCCTCTATAAACACTTATCAGGTGGAGAAGCTGATGCTGTATCTCAAATTCAGCTAGATGTGGCAGACCTAGCTTTGCCTACCAAGTTCCAGTTGTAACCATAAGAAACTATTTTCCCCTGATCAATGTCCCTCTCCCCTGCCCCTTTTCCCCTGTGATTATTAGGGTACCTACTGCTACATATATGCAAACTAAAATTCCAACAATACTCACAAATATAGGAAGATATACACATATATGTTTTGCTGATTTTCTACAGACAACAAAACTGAATAGTTTTGTATGCAGCATAATTAACAAGTCTAATGTGTAGCTTCTGTTGGCATTTATGTGGGAATGCTTGCAAAAGTTTTTCTACTATGGCTTCAGTGAAACATTGCCAAAGATGAAAGGGGGGGGAGGGGAAGCATATATGCAGTTCTTAGTGGTTGCATTCTAGATTATTAGCCTGTTTATATTCACACACATTTTACTATAGCCTTAGTTTGTGAAGTGGAAATACTTCTCATAAAGCAGGAACAAAAATCAGTGGAGGTTTCTACAGAGAGAACATTTGCCATGACCACTTTTGTTGCCACCTGGACCACTCAAAATTTTAGTGCTGGCTGCTTGGTGATGAAGGACCTTCATGAATAAATGAATGTTTTTTCTGTTGTTTTTTTTAATATAGGCTTTTTTCTTTTTAGACTTCAGCAAGTTGGTTTCTTTCAATGTCATTCCTATTTGAAATAACAAATACAAGGTCCCTAGCCTCCTACCTATGTCACCATCCCTTCACATCCCCATGCATATAAACCAACAAACCCCAGCTCCAACTGTTCTTTAACACTTTACTATAAATAACTAGTCACTTTTTTTCACCACGTGAAGAAATTGGTTATCAGCATGGCAATGGGATTGTACCTTCTCCACAAGACTAAGAAAGAGAAATAGTAGTTTTCTTCCCCTCGCTCTTTGCCACCCCACAAAACAGACATTACACTGTGTGACTGCTTTTCAGGGATACCAAACGCTGTCCAGGGGAGGCACCATCTCTCAGGGAGCAGTGAGGGCCAGTTGCTCCATAAGGAAAGGGGAGCGGAGTGCGATAATCAGGCAGATGTGAGCAGTTTGTACATGAAGGAGACCCATGAGCTCCTTACAAAGTCTGGCTGTGAGCTGGGTTCCCCAGTCAGTAATGATGGTAGGCCATGGCATCAGAAAACATGCTGTAGAAAGAGTTGAGCAGTCTGTGGGGCTGTGGGAAACTTCCTGAGGGGAACAAAGTGAGCCGTTTTAGTGAACAGGTCCACAATCACCAGGATAGCTGTGTTCCCCTGTGAGGGGGGCAGTTCTACTATGAAATCCATGGACACAAACTGCCACGGCTGGTCAGGGGTGGGGAGGGGCTGCCAAGAGACCCTGTGGTCTCTGTAGAGGTCTTTTGGTGCAAGCGCAGGTTTCATAGGCCCAGATGTAATCAACCGCATCTGTTCATACCATGGGCCACCAGTAGGCCTAGGTAATCAAGTGCTGTGTCTTCCAGTGGCCCCTATGTCCAGCTGCAGGTATATCACGGCATTGATGGAGGACCTGTGCTCGCAGTGGTCCCTGCGGCATGTAGAGCTGGGGCGTGACAAGGGCATGACAAGGTATAGATGTGCTCAAAAGGCACTTCCTTTCCTGGGACCAAGTCAATGGGGCAGTCATACAGGCGATAGGGCAGCAGCATTTCTGCCCCCTTTTTTCCAAAGATGTCAGTAAAGTCACTTGCATTCATCTGATTGATAGTGTTGTTGGCAGGGGCCCAGCAGCCACAGCAGAGGCACGGTCATGATCTGGGAGTGTAATACTGGGCATGACTATAGCATGAGCATGGTCCTCCGTTGCAGTCCTCTCAGGGTTTGGTATAGGGCTCTCAACAGCAGACAGGGCTGTGGCAGTCATTTGGCCAGACAACTGCTCACATGGTGTGTAGCCAGTAACATGGGAATCTCCGGACCATCCCACACAGAGCCCTGTGGTAGGGGAAGCGGCTCCCAGGGCAGGCTCCTGCCCTCAGATCCTGGGTCTTGCCTTCCCACAGGGAAGTACAAGGATGCCAGCCACCAGTCCTCCCATATATAGCAGTGACAGTGGTTGGGGTGGGGGGAGGTGAGGGCAAGCCCCATAGCAGTCAGCTCAGGGGAGCCATGGGGCCAGCCCCTGTGCAGCCTGAGGTCCAGGCTTCGTGGTGCTTATCTCAGGGCTCAAGACAGCCTGTGCTAACTGTCAGGGAGCAGTGAGGGCCAGCTGCTCTGCAAAGGCAGGGGAGTCAGGATCTGAACACAATAATAAGGCAGGTGGGAGCAGTGACTTCACCAACAAAGAAACCAGGATGCTGAGTCAGCACATCCAGGTCAGGATCAGGACCAGAGACAGTGATCAGGGTCAGCCTCGGTGCAGTGATCACCCAGCAGGTCTGTAGTAATGAGGCAGGTCCAAGGTCAAGCCAGGAAGCTGAGCCAGAAGGTCCAGGTCTGGGTCAGAATTGTGGAGGTACAAGACTGGACGCAGACACGGCTGCTGCATAGCTGCGATGTAGCACAGGTGGGGCCAGTGGTGCAGCCTCAGCTTAAAAGCAGCTCCCAAGGGCAAGGAGGGGCAGGGCCTTGCTTCTAGCTTGCTTCACAACAGCTCTTAGCAGCAAAGGAGCTGCTGACCTTGGACTCAGCCAGCTAAACTCTTTCACTTAGCCAACTAAACTCCTAGAAGTGGGGATGCGCTCCAGGCCCTAACACCATCATACCCACATTGAATATCAGAGGTGGAACATGTTTGGGGATGAAAAGAAAAAAGGGCAGATGAGCTGCTCCATAAGGTATTTAGAGACTGCCAGCAGGTAAGGCCAGTTCCAAGTAAAGCCAGCCAGTGAAAGATGGAGAGATGATGATTACATTGCCAACAGCAGCACAGGCTGCTTGATATAATGGACAACAAGCAGTAGAAAACACAGATCACTGACAGCCTCTAGTCATTTGGGCAACATTCTGAGTCCACAGTACCTATGGGAAAACCATAGTCATAAGTGTCTCCCTACCAAAAGTTGACCTGCTAAAGTCAACCCTATTAACTACCAACCTGTTTGGCACTTTGGGTACCCAGATTACCAATGGCAAGGACAACCTGCTTTTGAAATGCAAAATCTCTCTCCTTCAGATTCCAGTACTGAAGGACTGAGGAACTGAAAGTCTGTTCAATAAAGCTGTTTTTATCTTGTCCCCAGCTTCTATGAATAGACATCTTGTCACTCCAGATCTGTCAAGGTCACAGTCCTACTACTCTACACTACAATTTCCCATCAGCCTTAGGAAATTCCACAGCAGATTCTTACACAGTTAGAACCCTCATTAACTGTCATAATTGCTCCAGTTCTACACAATCTCCTTAGCAAGGCACATTAGACCTTTGCAGGGCAATAAACCAATGCCAAAAAACTCTTGCCCTTCTCTTGCTTTTTCCTTTTCCTGAATGAAACGAGGGCATCAGCAATAGCTGGAATAACCTTGTCTCAAAAGGATCCATGCCAAGCTAACTATAGTTTCATTTACAGAGATGGTAATTTAAAAGCAATTCCATATAGGAGCCTCAGAACGAATAGATGAGTTTCCACATAATATTCTGCAGAGAAATTCAAAGAATAATACTTTGTATAAGAGCTATGAGATATCCTGCTGGAATTCCAGGCCAAATGACCCTTTCACTGTAACAGTAGCGCAGATGTAATTCTACTTGTCTGTCATAAGGAGTAGGTAGACAGAAATCTTTGTGTGGCCCTGGGCCACCAAAGCCTCAAGTCATTCTACAGTGAAGAACAAGTTCATTCACTGGTGAGTACCAAGAGTCACAACAAAAATCAAATCTGTGAGCCAATAATACAGTATCTAGCTGATTATGAAACAAACTGAACAGTCAAACAGAAATGGTGGAAACTTCAAAAGTCCCAAGGGGGGGGTTGATTTTCAAGGATCACCTTCTCCAAGAATGGTCTGTTCCCACATGCAGGAAATCAAGTAAAGGTGGCAGGGAGCCTGCATGGATGAACAAGGAGTTCCTGACTAAACTCAAACATAAAAAGGAAGTGTGCAAAAGGTGGAAACAGGGACAGGTGACCCAGGAGGAATACAGAGACACTGTTTGAGCATGCAGGGATGGGGTAAAGAAAGCCAAAGCCCATCTGGAGTTGAATCTGCTGAGGGACATGAAGGGCAACAAGAAGGGCAACAAGTATGTCATCAGCAAAAGAAAAACTAGGCAAAATGTGGGCCTGTTGCTGAACGGGAACGGGGACCTGGGGAGAGGGAACATGGAAAAGGCTTTTTTGCCTCAGTCTTTACTGGCAAGACCAGCCTTCAGGAATCCCAGGTCTGGAGAAAGGAAGACTTACCCTTGGTGGAAGAGGATCAGGTTAGGGAACACTTAAACAATCTGGGAATATACAAGTCCATGGGACCTAATGGGATGCACTCACAAGGGGTACTGAGGGAGCTGGCTGATGTCATTGAGAGGCCACTCTTGATTATCTCTGGAAGGTCATGGCGATCAGGAGAGGGGCTGAAGACTGGAAGAAAGCCAATGTCACTCCTATCTTCAAGAAGGGCAAGAAGGAGGACCCAGGAAACTACAGGCCAGTCAACCTCACCTTGATCCCTGGAAAGGTGATGGAGCAGCTCACCCTGGAAACCATTTCTAAACACATGAAGGATAGGAAGGTGATCAGGAGTAGTCAGCATGGATTTACAAAGGGGAAATCGTGCTTAACCAACCTGATAGCCTTCTATGATGGAATGACTGGCTGGATAGATGAGGGGAGAGCAGTATATGCTGTTTATCTCAGCTTTAGTAAGGCTTTTGACACTATCTCTCATAACATCCTCATAGACAAGCTGATGAAGTATGAGTTAGATAAACGGTGAGGTGGACTGAAAACTGGCTGAACTGTTGGGCTCAGAGGGTTGTGATCAGCAGCATGAAGTCCAGCTGGAGGCCAGTCACTAGTGGTGTCCCCCAGGGGACAATACTGGGGCCAACGCTGTTTAACTTATTCATTAATAACCTGAATGACAGGCAGAGTGCACCCTTGGTAAGTTTCCAGATGATATAGAACCAGCAGGAGTGGTGTGCTGCTATTCAGAGGGACCTCAACAGGCTGGAGAAGTAGGCTGACAGGAATCTCATGCCATTCCACAGAGAGAAATGCCAAGTCCTGCACCTGGGGAGGAATAACCCCAGGCACCAGGACAGGCTGGGGGTCGATCATCTGGAAAGCAGCTTAGCAGAAAAGGACCTGGGAGTCCTGGTGGACAACATGTTGACCATGAGCCAGCAGTGTGCCCTTGTGGCCAAGAAGGCCAATGGTATCCTGGGCTGCATTAGGCAGAGTGTTGCCAGCAGGTTGAGGGAGGTGATCCATCCCCTCTACTCAGCCCTGGTGAGGCCACACCTGGAGTGCTGTCTCCAGTGCTGGGCTCACCCGGAACAAGAGAGACATGGACATACTGGAACACGTCCAGTGAAGGGCCACAAAGATGATTAAGAGTCTGGAACATCTGTCATACAAGGAGAAGCTGGGAGAGCTGAGATTGTTTAGTCTTGAGAAGAAAAGACTCAGGGGGGGATCTTATCAATGTGCATAAATACCTGATGGGAGGGAGTAAAGAAGACAGAGACAGACTCTTCTCAGTGGTATCCAGTGACTGGACAAGAGGCAATGGACACAAATTGAAATACAGGAAATTCCACTAAAACATAAGAAAACACTTTTTTTTTTAAACTCTGAGGGTGGTTGAACACTGGAACAGGTTGCCCAGAGAGGTTGTGGAGTCTCCATCCTTGGAGATATTCAAAATCTGACTGGACACAGTCCTGAGCAATCTGTTCTAGTTGACCCTGCTTTCAACAGGAGGATTGGACTAGATGATATCCAGCGGTCCCTTCCAACCTCAACCATTCTGAGAGAGGCAGAGAGAAAGCCACAGAGGCATCAGGGAAAGTTACAAATAGAGAGAGGTGGAGAGAGCAAAAGGTGGCAAGAAATGGAGACAGAGAGAGAGACACAGGGAGGGAGGGAGGAGAGGGACGGTCATAGAAGAGAGCAAGAGGGAGGGATGAGAGAGGTCAAGTGGGTGAGTGACTCACCCCTCCTGCCTTTAGGAGCTTTCTTCTGAATTCCTCTGCTGGGTTGTTGAATGTGAGCTTTTCACAGCGGAGGTGATTTACAGGTGGGTGGCCTTCAAGGTGCAGGAATAAGTCATAGTCAAATCGTACTTTCTTTGGTTCTTCCTGAGGATTGAAAGTAACCACACAGAAACATTTAACATCAGAACTATCTTGAGAACAAGGGCTACATAGAAACTGTTAAAATGACATAACTTTCATTTTAATTAACCGTTGTCTATGTGCTCAGATAGATGATAGAACTTACAGAGCATCAACTTAGCTACACCAAATCAGAGATGCTCCTATCAGCCCATGATAACAAAAGGTAAGACACACAAGCTTCAAGCTTTCCTGACAAGACTTATTTGAAAGTATTTTACCTTACATTTGCTATAATGTAAAGTCATAGGCATAGTCAAGTATCATGATTCAGCTGACACAAGGCAACTCAGCCCCCAGTACAAATACAATCACACTTCTGAGCCCTAAGTAACACACAAGACAATTTTAAATGCAAATTCCTCCACAGCAATCAGTCACTTTATTTTGTGAGTTGTAAAAAGGGGATAAGATAAACTGCTGCAGCAAGTCATATTTGATCTGCTGTGTATGGTGTCTGCTCATTTTTGTTTTGCCGTTTATTGATGAAATCTTATTGCCCTTGAACCCATGTGGCCAGCTAGATTTGAAATATTCCACCACAGCTTCCAAGTGACTAAAATCCTCTGTTGCTATAGTGAAAAACAAAACTTGAATGTTCCCTGTACCAATATGGAGAGAGGAAAAAACAGGAACGGTAAATATATCTTAGAAGAAATCAGCAGTGCTTTATTATTTAGAGAAATCTTCTGGAGAAAAAAAAAAGAGCATTAATGTCACTTAACAGACTCCAGTTTGTAACATCAGAAAAAAGAAATTAAGCTAGCTTCATGTTGTACATTTACACAGTTCTCATCTATTCCTCCTCTAGAAGCACTAAATAGGGCAACTGCTTTATTATAATAGGCAGCATTAAACAGTCATTCCTCTATAAAAGCCCAAGTCAGTCTTATAAGGCAGGACACAAGTAAAAGATCAGATTCATAAATGACTTTAGGATAAAGGAGGGTGGCATGGAGGAGGAGGGAAGATATACAGCAAAATCCAACATGTCTTTCCGATCAAAAGGTATGCCTGTGTGCGTGTGTACGGGAAGGGTTGGCATTCCTCTGATTCTTTAAAACTTGGAAAGCTTTCTGTCAGAGGGCTTAGATCCCTACCAACTTCTGCTTAGTCTTGCGAACAGGAACACTAATTCTTTCAGCACAATATCCAGATAGCTTCCTGTAACCCCTGCCTTCTCTAGACATTAGGATACCTTCCAAATCAGAAATGGAAAAGTTGTCTACCTTGAATAAGTGATGATGGTCTGTCTCCTCTTCCTTCTCCAATTTATCCCCTCTTTTTCTGTATTGGAACCCCTGTGAAGTGGCTTAGGGAAGGAAGAGTAGCTGAGCCAGGAGAAAGCAGTAATTTCCCTGAGGAATGATGGCCCTATTTTTTGCTATTTTTCCTTTGTATTATACTGACCCCAGGAAAGGGTCTGGTGCTGCAACTGTGTGGAGAACTAGCTGACTCACAGTCCAACTGCTGCTTGTTGTATTCCATGACACCAATATAGGGGTGAGGGATGTTTGCAAACTTCCTAATTCCAAATGCTGCTTGAGGGTGAGGTGAGTTGTAATCATTGGCGCACTCTTGATTTCAGTATAAGCCACAACTCTTGCTCGAGATCTCCTGATATTTGCAGGCCTCCATATTCAGCAAAGGCAGCCAAAAGTCTGGGTGGAAAACAAACAAACAACAACAAAAAAGACACAAAAAAGAAAGACAGGTCGGGCAGGAAGCCTTCTGAAGAGATTCTTCAATGAATCACTGTCTTCTGACTCAAAGTCCCCAGGTTTTGGGATTAACTCTGAACAGAGAAGTTAAAGACCCAGAGAACAGGATGCTTTTCCATAATAAAATTTCATTTCCTGAAATGAACCAAGCTGCTCCGCTAATGGAGACAGAGCCAAAAAAACATAACAAAAAAGCCAGTTAACTCACTGAGGCAGTCTTGTTTCCTCCACCAGCAGATGAGGTACACTAAGCCCTACTCTCCACAGATTGATACAGGGAACATTTCAGAATTAACTGTTCAAAGCCTACAACCTAGAAAGTACCTGAGCAGAATAAACCATGTCATGCCTTGAGAGTGCTTTCCATGGAAGACCAAAGGATACTGGAGTTTCTATTTAACAGTATATGACACTAACATAGTTGTACTCCTGTAAACTAAATTTTAATAGAGGAGGTTTCCACTGAGAGTCTTTTACTATGCAGTACTATTTTCTTTTGTTTTTACTCTCCACCAAGCATTCAACATTTTAAAGATGATAAAACATCTACTTGATTAAAACAAATATGTTAAAATTAATCTCAGTATTATAAAATGAGTGCACACATATTAGGAGCAAACACAATGTATAATAGTAGGTCTACCAAACTACATGACATACACAAGGAGCCTGAAATATCGCAACTTTAAAAAAACTGTATGTTAAATTCAAGAAGTTGTGTGAGCATTTATTTTTCTCTTCCATTCCTGCCAAAACCAATTATTTTTACCTGAAAAATTTATTAGCTATATAGTCCCTTTTACGTACATTAAAAATCTCAGTATTTGCTACCTAAGGGGCCCACAAAAAACACAATATTTATTTAGACACAGAATGTGAGATACCACAATAACACAAGCTTTGTAGAACAGTACTAGTTCTGTTTCTAAACTGTGCCCCCTGGCAACGTTGAGTTGAGTTAAATCAATATTCATGTACACTCTAAAAGAATGTTTTTTTCAGACTGAGGATATAGTACAGAAGCTCCCTTTGAAAAACTAAAAAAAAGTGAACAAATTAGAGAGCGTGGCAATATTAAAATAGAACAGTGGGTTCATTATTTAAAAAAAAGAAAAAGAAAAATCAATAGGATCAAGCTCAGCTTCCTTCCCCTTATGTTTAAGTGGCTCTTGAGCGTCTTGAAGCATTAGTTGAAAAATGTGTCCATTTCTGGCAAAGGCTAGTAATCTTCTGAATAATTACAGCTAGCTCCTTTATTTTAATCAGGTTATCCTAATTTCATAGGGCTATCTTCATAAGTAAGATATGGGCAAATTTAAAAGTTATGGTGAATTTGAATTAAGGAATAGCATTTATAAAGATATTTTCCATGCTAATATTTTTACCAGGTTTGTGAATTAAAACACAAATCCTAAAAACAGACTTTCATATGAAATTCTTTATAGAAAGATGAAAAGGCATCTGATTACACACCTTATTTTTGAAGTAAACCTCAATTGGCAAAATGAAACCAGCATACCCAGATTCTTCAACTTTATAGGGTGGATCTTTGCACACTGAAACAAAGAAAAATCTTTACTTAATTTAAAAAAATAATGTTTTAAATAATACAAAAGCAAAATCAGTCAGCAAATAACTTGTGTGATAATACCAGTAAGGTAGCACCATTACAAAAACACACACAATCAGGGATACATCCTGGTGCATCTCAATAGGAATTTTGCAAGCAGGTCCTGCCTGCCAGGACATGGCCTATAATTTCAGGGTTAGCAGCACAGTTTTTTCAATCCTTTCAGATCTCTAAAAGGGAAGAACCAGGGACATCAATCCCAGCTGGACCTGCTGAGTAAATACAGTGGCTACATAGGGCACTGCAGCCCAAGGTCTGTCCTGGGAGCAGATCTACAGGATGCTGCTCTGGGAAAGTTAAAGGTGTGGAAGACAGAAGCACTGCCACTCATGTATTCATGACATAATACCTCAAATTAAATTAAAATCTGCATAACCTGGGGAAAAATATTCCAGCATACAATGGAGAACCTCAGAAAGGTTAACAGTTCTCTCAATATTAAAACAGGAACCAGCTCTACACTATAGGATTTAAACATCTCTAACAGGTTAGTTAGCATTATTAGCTCCAATATACATAAATAAACATTTCCTTTAAGTTATTAGTCTATTGCATGGACTTTTAGTTGTGTGAAATCCCAACAGTATGGAGCATGAATAGTGACTAAAATGGCACTAGACTGTGACTCAAGTCAAATGAAAGCTGATCTTAAAGAAAGCTAGGAACAGAAGCCTTCTCTTCCTCCTCCTTTTCAACTGTGCTGAAACATTATTACAGAACTCATGCCAAGGAACCACATAAGCACCAAGATAGACTGAGCTTGAGAAATCATGCGTCTCCTGCAGCGTTAACTTAGATGCTTCAAAATATTGCATTAAGGTTTGTAACAAGTAGTTTCCCAGGCACTTGTCTAAATGGCATCATAGGTCACTGACAGTTTTTCTGCTGATGACTGGTAGAAACAATGTAGTTCAAACATGAAGGGCTGACTTCTTCAGAACTGTTTTGCTCTAGCTGTATCAATGCCAGCTAATTGAAGGAAACCGCATACTGACCTATTCACAGTTGTCTTATCATTTGCTATGTAAATACTACCCTTCTATGGCCAAACTAAGTCTTATTTCCTTCCCTTTGAGGGGGATAGAGCTGTCACTCCACTGATCGCTCATTTCCTTTGAAGTGGAAATACAAATGTGTCATGTATCTCAAGCACCAGAAAAAATAGAACACCTTCTACACAATATTAGCATTCAGAGTTAAACTATCAGTGTCCTATTCCTCAGAACAAGATGCCTTCTGTACAGTTCATATAAATGTATTAACTCATTTATCCTGATTTTCTGCTTATTTATTCCACAACCAAAGCACTACTACTCATTTATCTGTGTGTACACATTCCCATGCACCACAAAAGACATCAACTCACACTAAGAAACAGATGTAAACCAAACAAAGAATATGCAGTTTGGTGACAGTGACCACATAAAAAGGTATCAGGTAAAAGATAAATAAGGAGTCTTTGGAGATACAAAGACAAAACCAACAGAATTCTAGCTACAGCCATCAATTTTAGAGGTTTAACATGAGATCCATTTTACACTAGTTATTTCATCCCACCAAAACGCACACAAGTTGAACAGACCATAGCTAAAGTATCCTGCTGTTCTTATACCTCCAGGCAAAGATACACACAAAAGATACTTAATATGTTTCAATACAAACATTAATCCTAAAAAGTGTTTTATAATAATGGTGCATGAATTCTGCTCCCTCTGTAGATGCCATGAATCCTGGCTTAAACCCACTGCAGGCACTTACAGGATTGTTTCCCCAGTTGTAGAGTCCTGTCTTAAACATGCACAGAAGCTATTTCACACTCACAGAGAAGTGTCAGTCCTCAGTAAACCCTTCTGAAAGATCTACGTACATGAAAGGTTACAGTCCATACTGAGAATTCAAGAAATGGCTCTCTAAGAACTTGCTGCTCCAACATTCTTAAACACTTTACTATGAGTAGCATTTTCTCTGATTTAAAAAAAAAAAAAAAGTAATTGCTTTTCTTTTCAGGGTCACCCATTCCAGAGGTTCCCTTGAAATAGATGCTAACAGAGTAACTTCAGGATCATGCAGAACTATGACATGTAACAGTGAATGCACAGTGTGTACCCTCCAAATTTTATGAAATGTGTGCATTATATTCACAAGATGTGAGGAAGTGAGTTATGCAAGTAACTCCTCGTGAATGCTAGTAACAAGACATAAACCATTATGTATTCAGTATTTCCTATATATTTTGATGGAGAACTGTTTCACATCTTTTATTTTTATATAGGTATAGAACCTTGCCTGTGATCCATTCATACTGGCTATCCTTCAAGCAACATTTCCCTCAATTCGCTACCACCTTAATTAAAGGAAGTCTCTCAACAAAAGGGATGGTATTTACTCTTAAATGAAGGTAGTTCACAGTCCCAAATCCACCCTGCTTTAAAAATTCAGCTGGCTTTCCATAAGAGCTCTCAGAGCTACTCAGTAGCTAACTTTCCCAGTTGGTGGGCTTCAATACTTTGGCTCTACAAAAAAAGGAGATGGAGAGAGAATATAGCTATTATACCCTAACTTGATGCACACTTTAGCCATTACACCATCAAATTGCTATGAAGGTTCCTATCAAAAGCTAGCAGAAATGAGCAAGATAGGTCTGGTATAAACTGTACTTCATATGCAAGGAATAATGAGTTCCCAGCTGTATGATACCTTATGCTGACAAATATTTCATGAAATAGAGACAATCTATAATTGAAAGTATAAATAAAAAGAGACAACATTGAAATTGAGCTTTCAGCATTGCATTTACAATCATATCAAGTTCTCTACCCCACATGCTGAATGTCTACATGCCCACCACTTCTATCAATGCAACAGTTTAGCAAGATGCAGGCTTTCACTGCTTAAACAAAGAGAACACTGACTAACTTCTGGAATAACATATACTGTATACAATTGTAGTGATCCTAACTGGAAGACTATTGCACATCAAGGAGTCAGTGATCCACATAACAGTTAACCTGAGTAGGCGCAGGCCTGTGCTGTGTGATGCTGCGTGCATAGCTCGGCCTTCAGGCCTGTGCTGTGCTGTACATATCCCTTGGCCACAGGATAAACTTGGCCAGCTAATTGTAATCAAGGAGCCTGTAGGCAGCTCCCACTTGGCACCTGCAATTATGCCACCTGTGTGTCCTTGTCTTTATCTAAAAGTGAAGCAGCATGTTCTCATGTGAGCATCCTTTTGCTTGGCAGCAGCAATGATGAATAGAATTGGTTTCTTCCAAGAAAATCCTATAAGAGCTCTAAAGACCAAAATGCTGGCAAACTTCTCCACGGACAGGATCTGCACAGCATGCCGTGCCCTGATTGGGGGTCCGTCCTATGCTGCACAACTCAGAGTTCCCAACATCTGAAGGGGTGTAAAATTATCTATCCTCTTTTTCCTTCTAGTGTTACCCCCAATAAATAATATTTTAATCAATACCTTACAGAGTCTGAGTGCCTTTCTTACTGGGATCACAATGAACGTTAACCCCGGTGCTTTGCACTGGTACACAACATCTATGCCTTTCCCATTGGAAGGCTTCTACATCAGTTGAGATCAAACCAATGTGCTTATGGGGAGGGAAGGGGGAAAAAAAACTCTGTGATGCCCAATAAGGTTTTCCAAATCAAAGCATTACTGGAACCCTGACTTCAGCACATTGCTACAAGACCAGCACAGAGTAGTAAACAATCATCACCCATATTTTTTATTACATCAAACAAAAAACATTAATAGAGTTAAACTTTCACAGTGAAACTTTAGAAGTCCAGAAAGTCCAAGTCTAGGTCTACACAGCCCTCTTAATTCTACCTCCTAGCACATAAAGACAGGAGTAAATCTTGAGTACACAACTGTCAATTTCTCAAATCTAGCAGTGATTTTTCTACATCCCCAGGCTCATGTGCAGCAGCTTGTATTTTACATACACTTTCAATAATGGCACTAATTTAGACATTTTTTATAGATGGTTCTCTGTAATTTAACTATATTTTATAATTATTGTGAGTGCACTTGCACTCTGAGCTGACATCTCCTAGAAGCAATTGTAAAGACAAAGCAATGAATCCACCAGATCTAAGTATGCCTAATTTTGATTTTTCCTGCAACACAGACAAAATATCTTCTAGCTTTTGAAAGTACAATTACTTTCAAAGATTAGCAGGCACACCTAAAGAATCCTCACTACTTCACAATATTATGCAAGCACATTTAATATATGCATGCTGCAAACAGCAAAGACTGCATAAAGGAAAGAGGAATTAGTACCACAAGAGAATGGGCAAGGGCAACAGTGTAACCATACATGTCCTGTTTGTTTTTTTCTAGTAGTTTCCAGTTTTGCTGAAAGGGGGGGGGGGAATGCTCCACTTGACATTTGACATGTCTCAATTGACAATTGAGAACAGGCGGGTGCCCTGGTAGCAAAGGATACAGAGAAGGCAGAGTTATTGAATGCTGTCTTTGCTTCAGTCTTCACTACTAAAGGCCAGTCCTCAGGAATTCCAGACCTTGGAGACAAGAGAGGAAGGCTGGAGAAAGGAAGACTCTCCCTTGGTCGAGGAGGATCAGGTTAGAGATCTTTTGTCCAAACTTGACATCCATAAATCCATGGGCCCTGATGGGATGCACCCACGAGTGCTGAGGGAGCTGGCGGATGTTATCGCTAGGCCACTCTCCACCATCTTTGAAAGGTCCTGGAGATCAGGAGAGGTGCCTGAGGACTGGAAGGAAGCCAAGGTCACCCCAGTCTTCAAAAAGGGCAAGAAGGAGGAGCCAGGAAACTACAGGCCTGTCAGCCTCACCTCCATCCCTGGAAAGGTGATGGAACAGCTCCTCCTGGAGGTCATCACTAAGCATCTGGAGGACACGAAGGTGATCAGGAGTAGTCAGCATGGATTCACCAAGTGGAAATCATGCTTAACCAATCTGATAGCCTTCTATGACGGAATGACTGGCTGGGGAGATGAGGGCAGAGCAGTGGATGCTGTCTCCCTGGACTTCAGCAAGGCTTTTGACACTGTCTCCCATCACATCCTCCTAGGTAAGCTCAGGAAGTGTGGGCTAGACGAGTGGACAGTGAGGTGGATTGAGAACTGGCTGGATGGCCGAGCTCAGAGGGTTGTGGTGAATGGCGCAGAGTCAAGTTGGAGGTCTGTGGCTAGTGGTGTCCCCCAGGGGTCAGTCCTGGGTCCAGTCTTGTTCAATGTATTCCTCAATGACCTGGAGGAAGGGACAGAGTGCACCCTCAGCAAGTTTGCTGATGATACTAAACTGGGGGGAGAGGCTGACACACCAGAAGACTGTGCTGCCATTCAGAGGGACCTGGACAGGCTGGAGAGATGGGCGGAGAGGAACCTCATGAAGTTCAACAAAGGCAAGTGCAAGGTCCTGCCCCTAGGCAGTAATAACCCCATGCACCAGTACAGGCTGGGGGATGACCTGTTGGAAAGCTGCTCTGCAGAGAAGGACCTGGGAGTGCTGGTGGACAACAAGTTGACCATGAGCCAGCAGTGTGCCCTTGTGGCCAAGAAGGCCAATGGTATCCTGGGCTGCATTAGGCAGAGTGTTGCCAGCAGGTCGAGGGAGGTGATCCTGCCCCTCTACTCAGCCCTGGTGAGGCCACACCTGGAGTGCTGTCTCCAGTGCTGGGCTCACCCGGAACAAGAGAGACATGGACATACTGGAACACGTCCAGTGAAGGGCCACAAAGATGATTAGAGGGCTGGAGCACCTCTCCTATGAAGAAAGACTGCAAGATCTGGGCCTGTTCAGCCTGGAGAAGAGAAGACTGAGAGGCGATCTCATAAACATGTACAAGTATCTGAAGGGGGAGTGTCAAGAGGATGAGGCCAGTCTCTTCTCTGTGGTGCCCAGCAACAGGACAAGAGGCAATGGGCAGAAACTTAACCACAGGGAGTTCCACCTGAACCTGAGAAAAAACTTCTTCACTGTGAGGGTGACAGAGCATTGGAACAGGTTGCCCAGAGAGGTAGTGGAGTCTCCTTCCCTGGAGATATTCAAAACCCATCTGGATGTGATCCTGGGTAATATGCTCTAGGTGACCCTGCTTGAGCAGGGAGGTTGGACTAGATGATCTCCAGAGGTCCCTTCCAACCTAAACGATTCTGTGATTCTGTGACTCTGTGACATTCCAGATTCTGCAGCAAATCTGGCTGGCAGCAAGTTGTCCACAGTACCTTGAAATTCTGTATTAAATTGCATCTCCTCATCCCTTCTAAGGAGTTCCATTAAGAGAAGCACTTCTCCTGAGTGCCTCAATATCCATAGACACAAAAAGTTCCTTAGGAGCCAGGCTCTCCTGTTTACCTACTGCCTACCTCTAAAGACATAGAGCAATATTTCTCTTTGGTACAGTTTAGAGAGGCTGCAGAAGCCCCTCTGACTCAGGTATACAGGAAGTTATTTAGCTAGGCTCTCTGTTGCACATGCAAGCAACACTCCCTAACAAGACATAGGGAAACTACTGGAAGTGTCACAGAATCACAGAATCACAGAATCACAGAATCGTTTAGGTTGGAAGGGACCTCTGGAGATCATCGTCCAGGACATGACTGCTGAGGGCTTGTGCTCCCTTCCCTTTTTACTTCTGCAAAATTAATTTTCTTCCAAATAAAGGGTGGAAAAGAAGAAAGAAATTATTTTTTTAAATCAAAGTTATTCCTACAATACATTTCATCTAAATTGTTTCAACAGGGAGTCATGCTCAAAAGGGATTAAACAGCAAACAAACAAAACAAAAAAATCTTCAATACATTGAATACAGTGGAGTAAAAGTTTTCCAGAAAATATCTGGTTTAGAAGTTTTTTCCACTAGAAAAGTATGCCATAGAAACAAAGGAAAAACCCTCAACCAGCAAGGGATCCATGTTCCATAATTTGCAGGATTTAAGAAGTCTTCATTTTTATGTGTTAGTAACTATATACTTTTCCCTGCTCAATAAAGAAGATCTTGCATGTAGTATGTTATTTCTTACTTTCCCAAATTTGTAACAGAAGCTTCAGAACATCAACTAAATATCTTTCTAGTTCTTTATTTTCAACTCCATTATACCATGCAAAGGTCAAATTGAGAACAAGTATTTTCAGAGTTATGAAAATTACCCTGTATTCAAGTGACCCAATACTTGTCTCAAGCTTCCTCTGTCAAACTACAAGACAAGGCTTAGACTTTCTTTATCACATCTATCAGTTCCTTATGGCAATTTCACTTGAATAACAGTTACTAAATATCATTCTTTTTATTTGTAAGGCATTTAACTATACAGAGCACATTCTGTAACTTTGAATATATATCAGAACCATTCTGTTACACAAAATTCCCCGAAAAGCTTTAGACCCCATTCTCCTGCAACGAGTGGTGCCATATAGAAGGGAAACAAAATCTGTGGTTACCCTAGCCCTGGAAGGTCCATTTCCCAGTTCAGAATACAAGATAAACAGAGGAAGTGGCTGTAGTCTAATCCTTGATGAAGTCAGTAAAAGTCTTTCTACTGTATTAAGGTACAAGAATTGAGATTCTGGGTTGGTAATCCTGTCTGGTACAATTACTGCAAAAAAAACTCAGTACCACAGACCAGAATCTACTATTTGAGATACCCTTCATAATTATGACTAACCATGATAAATCCAACTGACATTTTACATCCCAATTAAGAAGAACCCCCTAAATAGCTCCAGGGATAGCAAGTAGATTTCTGCACGGCTAAAACACCCACTGGATTGGATCATCCCTCTCCAACAAAAGCTAAGGAGCAGAGATCTTTCCTTGAAAGAAGATGAAATAAATTGCCTAAAATAAAGGAATGGACATGGGAGATTAGGGTACAATTTCATGGGAGTGGCACAATTCACTTATGCTTCATTTCACGTCAGAGTGTGTTTTGCATCCTGATTATGGAGCAAATCCTCCTGAAAGTTGTTTCCAAGCACAAGAAAGATGAAAAGGTGATTGGGAGCAGTCAACATGGATTTACCAAGGGTAAAACATCCCTGACTAATCCAATTGCCTTTTATGAGGAGATGAACGGCTGTCTGGACAAGGGAAGGTCAGGGGATATTGTAAGCCTTAACTTCAGCAAACCTTTTGACACAAACTGCCATAATAACCTTATAGACAAATTGGACTTGATATGGGGACAATAAAGTGGGGGGAAAATTAGCTCAAAGGGTGGTGATCAGTGGTATGAAGTCCAACTGGTGGCCAGTGTCAGGGTGCAGCAAGAGCTGACTGCTCCCTAAGGGGTGAGGAGCCAAGCAGAAAAACACAGCCAGCCAGGGCCCAGCCACACAATACCCAAGCAGTGCAGGCCCAAGGGTGGCAGCCACAGTCAACCAAGAGTCCAGATCATCAGGATAGTTCGTGGTGATGAGGCAGGTTTGAGGCCAAACCAGGAAGTCAATCTGCAGGTCAGGGTCAGACCAAATGAATGACAGGCAGGACCACAGAAACAAGGCAGGTACAAGACCCAGTTAGGGTCTGGATCAATGGAGGCACAGAACCACAGAATCACTGAGGTTGGAAGTGACCTTTAGAGATCATCTAGTCCAACCTCCCTGTTCAAGCAGGGTCATCTAGAGCACATTGCACAGGATCACATCCAGGTGGGTTTTGAATATCTCCAGGGAAGGAGACTCCACTACCTCTCTGGGCAACCTGTTCCAGTGATTCACCACCCTCACAGTAAATAAGTTTTTCCTTATGTTCAGATGGAACTGCCTATGGTTCAGTTTGTGCCCACTGCTTCACATCCTACCGCTGGGCACCACTGAGAAGAGTCTGGCCTCATCCTCTTGACACCTTCCCTTCAGATACTTGTACACATTGATCAGATCCCCTCTCAGTCTTCTCTTCTCCAGGCTGAACAGTCCCAGCTCCCTCAGCCTTTCCTCATATGACAGATGATCCAGTCCCTTAATCATCTTTGTAGCCCTCCGCTGGACTCTCTCCAGGAGTGCCATGTCTCTCTTGCCCTGGGGAGCCCAGCACTGGACACAGGACTCCAGGTGAGGCCTCACCAGGGCTGAGTAGAGGGGCAGGATCACCTCCCTCGACCTGCTGGCAACACTCTGCCTAATGCAGCCCAGGATACTCTTGGCCTTCTTAGCCACAAGGGCACACTGCTGGCTCATGGTCAACTTGTTGTCCACCAGGACTCCCAGGTCCTTCTCTGCAGAGCAGCTTTCCAGCAGGTCATCCCCCAGCCAGAGGGTGCACTCTGCCCCATCATCCAGGTCACAATAATGGACCTGGTACTGACCCCTGGGGGACACCACTAGCTACAGGCCTCCAACTAGACTGCACCACTGACCACAACCCTCTGAGCTCGGCCATCCAGCCAGGTCTCAATCCACCTCACTCTCTACTCGTCTAGCCCACACTTCCTGAGCTTACCTAGGAGGATGTGATGGGAGACAGTGTCAAAAGCCTTGCTGAAGTCCAGGGAGACAACATCCACTGCTCTGCCCTCATCTCCCCAGCCCGTCATTCCGTCATAGAAGGCTATCAGGTTGGTCAAGCATGATTTCCCTTTGGTGAATCCATGCTGACTACTCCTGATCACCTTCTTGTCCTCCAGATGCTTAGTGATGACCTCCAGGAGGAGCTGTTCCATCACCTTTCCAGGGATGGAGGTGAGGCTGACAGGCCTGTAGTTCCCTGGCTCCTCCTTCTTGCCCTTTTTGAAGACTGGGGTGCCATTGGCTTCCTTCCAGTCCTCAGGCACCTCTCCTGTTCTCCATGACCTTTCCAAGATGATGGAGTGGCCTAGCAATGATGTCCACCAGCTCCCTCAGCACTCGTGGGTGCATCCCATCAGGGCCCATGGCCTTGTGGATGTCCAGTTTGTTTAAGTGATCCCTAACCCAATCCTCCTCCACCAAGGGAAAGGCTTCCTTTCTCCAGACTTTCTCCCTGGACTTGGACAACATCCCTGTATTCCTCCCAGGTTACCTGTCCCTGCTTCCGCCCCATGTACACTTCCTTTTTCTATTCGAGTTTAGTCAGGACCCCCTTGTTCATCCATGCAGGTCTCCTGCCACCTTTGCCCGACTTCTTGCTCACTGGGATGCACCATTCTTGAGCTTGGAGGAGGTGATCCTTGAATATTAACCAGCTCTCCTGGAGCCCTCTTCCCTCTATGACCCTATCCCATGGGATTCTTCCAAGAAGGTCCCTGAAGAGGCCGAAGTTTGCTCTCCTGACGTCCAGGGTTGTGATCCTGATCTTTGCCCTGCTCCCTCCTTGCAGGATCCTGAAGTCCACCATCTCATGGCCACTGCAGCCAAGGTTGCCCCGACCTTCACATCTCCAGCCAGCCCTTCCTTGTTTGTAAGTATGAGGTCCAGCAGAGCACCTCTCCTCATTGGCTCCTCCATCACCTGTATCAGGAAGTTGTCATCGATGCTCTCCAGGAACTTCCTGGATTGCTTCTGCCCTGCTGTGTGGTCCCTCCAGCAGGTATTGGGGTGGTTCAAGTCTCCCATAAGGACCAGAGTCTGTGATCATGAGGCTACTTCCAGCTGTCTGTAGAAGGCCTCATCTACTACTTCTTTCTGATCAGGCCATCTGTAGCAGATACCCACCACAACATCACCCTGCCCTCTAATACTAGCCCATAAGCTCTCAGCAGGCTCATCATCTGTCCCCAGGCAGAGCTCCATGCCTTTTTTCTTGATTATGAAGTCCCTCCTGTTCACAGCGCCCTGCACATTTGCTTGCCAACCTGGTACACCACTTCCTGACTTGACTGGGGGTCATTATCTCCCTCCCCCGTTGTTCCTAGTTTAAAGCTCTCCTTACCAGGTTGGCCAGCCTGTTGGCAAATATCACAGAATCACAGAATGGTTGAGGTTGGAAGGGACCTCTGGAGATCACCTAGTTCAACCCCCCTGCTCAAGCAGGGTCCTCTAGAGCACATTGCCCAGGATCGCGTCCAGGCGGGTTTTGAATATCTCCAGGGATGGAGACTCCACAACCTCTCTGGGTAACCTGTTCCAGGGCTCAGTCACCCTCACAGTAAAGAAGTTTTTCCTCATATTCAGATGGAACTCCCTGTGTTTCAGTTTGTGCCTGTTGCCTCTTGTCCTGTTGCTGGGCACCACAGAGAAGAGTCTGGCCCCATCCTCTTGACACCCTCCCTACAGATACTTGTACACCTTGATGAGATCGCCTCTCAGTCTTCTCTTCTCCAGGCTGAACAGGCCCAGCTCTCTCAGCCCTGAAATATGCATTTGCCTCACTTTGTCAGGTGGATCCCATCTCTTCCAAGCAGTCCTTGATCTTCAAAAAGGATCCCATAGTCATAAAAGCCAAATCCCTGTTGCTGACAGCAGCAGGTGTTGACCCACAGGATCCATCCACTCCTCCTCAAGCCCCTTCCCTCTCACCATCAGGATCGAGAAGAACACCACCTGGGCCCCCATGCCCCTGACCATTCACCCCAGATCCTCAACAACCGCACACCTCCTGCTGGGTAGGAGACCATCTCCTACTGTCCCAGCTTCAGCAAGAGGCCCCAGGCACCCCCTGCAGCCTGAGACCTGCAGAGCTGCACCCTCCTTCTGAAGCTCCATCTGGGTTGAGGCCTCTGATGTTACAGGGATAGTTGCTCCAACGGTTACTGGAGACCATGCCCTGTGACACGTCACCACCACTGCTGAGGAAGTGTATGCTCTTCTGAGCAGAATTGTTGGTCCCTTCTGTGCACACTTCTGCACAAACTGCTGCATCAGTTGGCCAGCAACTCTATAGGCCTCTCCCCTAGTACCTGCTGAAAGGGTGCTTAACCCTCCCTAATCAGGAGTCAGCTGGAACAAAAGCTCAAAGCACTCTTTCATCAGTTACAACTGACAGGTTGCTCTTTTGGATGTACTTCTGGGTGAACAGGAAGGAGTAGCTTGCCCTGCAGTCCAATCACAGGGCAGTCTAAGCACTTGCAGGGTATGATGTTTTAAAAATTGGCAGCCCACAGGGGCAGAAAGCCGACCACATGACCAGAACAGGGGAGGGACTTCCAGGGCAAGTGAGACTTAACTGTAAGTAGGGATGGGGCTTCCACAGGAAGAGGCCTATGGCATCTATCATTTCTTATATTGGATAAACATTGTACTCATACTACTAACGTCAACCATGAACCATAAGATTCTGGACACAACATAGATTTATAGCAGACAATTTTCTAAACTGAAAGATAAAAAAACCTACTTTCCTACTAAGATTAGTCTTTTGGCTTTTAAAACAAATATGAAGAGGGTTGTTTTAAAAACATTGCTTCTCTATCATCACAAAATGTTTAGAGAATGAGTTTTTTGAATAGCAGACAATCTTCTATGCTATTCATACAAAGAAAGACTTTCAATGCAGTGTTAACCGTAAAAGGTACAGTGATGTGAACCCAACACATACCCAAATCATGACTTAGGTAGAAGACCTGGAATTACCATGGACCAGTAAGCAACAGTGAAATTATACTATATTAAATAGAGAAGGAAAAATTTTATTTATATATATATATACACATGTATATCACACACATACAGCATGAAATGTTAGGGGGAGTTTAGCACTGTCAGGGCCTTGAGTGTACTAATAGGCATTAATAGTCCTGACCAGCCTCACCTGGGACCTCCACCCACACTCTCTGCCCATGGGCCCAGGAGCTCCATTTAAGCTCAGATCTGGGCCTTCACTCCCTGTCTGAGCTACATTGAGCAGCATGAGTAGTGCTCTCCAGCTCAGCCCACAGCCATGCCTGTATCAGGCCATAGGCCCTATTGATCTGGACCTGTAGACTGACTTTCTGGCTTGACTTCTGACCTGTCTTGTCACTATGGACCTGCCCAGCAATCACTGGACTGTGTCTGATCCTGGTTACCCTCACCAGACCTGATCCTGACCTGTGGATTGACTTCCAGCTTGACCTCAGACTTGCCTTGTCACCATGAACTTGCTTGATGAGCTGGACTCTTAGTTGAACCTGGCCAACATCTCTAGGTCTGCCCTGCTTGCCTCTTCTTAAACAGTTGGGCCCCAGCCTGTCCGGCTGCATGGGGTTGTTCTAGCCTAGGTGCAGGACTTGGCATTTGTACTTGCTGAACTGTATGAGGTTCCTGTCAGCCCATTTTTCTAGCCTGTCCATGTCCTTCTTAATAGCAGCCCTGCCCGCCAGCATATCAACTGCTCCCTCAAATTTAGTGTTGTCTGGAAACTTGCTGAGGGTGCACTCCATCCTGTCATCCAGGTTTTTAATGAAGACATTAAATAGTATTAATCTCAGTATTGATCCCTGAGGGATGCCACTAGTTACTGGCTGCCAGCTAGATGTTGCACCACTGATCACAACTCTTTGAGTCCGGCAGTCCTGCCAACTTTCCACCCACCTTATCGTCTACTTATCCAGCCCATATCTCACCAATTTGGTGATAAGGAGACTATGGGAGACTATGTCAAAGGCCTTGCTAAAGTCAAAGCATGCAACATCTACTACTCTCTCCTTGTCCACAGCACCAGTCACCTCACCATAGAAAGCAATCAGGTTGGTCAGGCAAGATTTGCCCTTGGTAAATCCATTCTGGCTGCTCCCAATCATCTTCTTGTCCTTCATGCATTTAGAAATGGCTTCTAAGAGGATTTTCTCCATAACCTTCCCAGGGACTGAGGTTAGGCCAACTGGCCTGCAGTTACCTGGATCCTCCTTCTTGCCCTTCTTGATGATGGGCATGACATTTGCCTTTTTCCAGTCATCAGGAACTTCCCCCAATTGCCATGACCTTCCATGACCTGCCATAATCCTCCCAAGTAGACTTTCCCTCTTCCACTTCCTGTGTACTTCCTTTTTGTGTTTCAGCTCAGTCAGGAGCTCCATGTTCTTCCATGCTGGCCTTCTGCTCAACTTTCTGCATGTTGGAATGGACTGTTCTTGTGCTCTGAGGAGGTTGCCCTTGAAGATCAACCAGCTCTCCTGGGCCCCTTTGCCCTCCAGGGCAGTTTCCCGGGGGA
The DNA here is from genome assembly GCF_040807025.1 of Struthio camelus. Classification (NCBI taxonomy): domain Eukaryota; kingdom Metazoa; phylum Chordata; class Aves; order Struthioniformes; family Struthionidae; genus Struthio; species Struthio camelus. The sequence goes on along the minus strand of NC_090981.1, from coordinate 10,443,417 downwards.
TCCTGCCAAGCAGGTCTCTGAACAGGCCAAAATCTTCTCTTCTGAAGTCCAGGGTTGTAATTCTGCTGTTTGTCTTGCTCAGTTCTCTCAGGATCTTGAGGGGAAAAAGCAAGTAAAGAGAGAGCTTTTCTACCCAATAGGTCATATTGCTGATCCAAAGGGACCACCTCTCATTTCTCAATCTCCATATACTCTTAGAGCTAGTAAATGTCAATTATCATGGTGACTTATCTGATGTGATCAGCAGTTTTAAAATATACTATAATTAATATCTTCAGATAGTTATTAACTTTTGATCACTACACCAGAATCAGTTTTGGAAAAGTGAAGTAAACATGAGTCTCCCCTTATTCTTTCTTGTCTCTAGAGCTATCAAATCTTTATGTTTTTTCAGTCCCAAGGTATTCAATTCTTTAACTCACTAACATTCACTATAAAGTATACCTGAATACATTTAGATAACCAAGATTTCTCTAAAAGGTCTATAATAAGGGATGCAATATTGCTTTACTTCATCTTTGGTGTGTTTAATGCAGTTATTTCCAAAGAACTGGAGGACTAGGTAAAATATTGCTTGCAAACTATAAGTGCAAAGTATACTTTATTGTCAATACTGCTTTTAATTTTACTGGCCACAAAATTTGGTTAAATAGCTAAGTTAAAAATCTTCAGTAATATTTAACCTTGTTATTAGGTTGTTCAAAGCTTACATAGATCAAACCCAGAAACTGGACAAGTCACAAGAGTTACATGAGGTATACTACTTCTCTTGCCAGGTAATATAATTCTGTCAGTACCTCCTATGACAGCAAACAACTAAGTTTAAAAAACAAACAACTCAAAGTGGTTTTAACTACCAAGATGAGTAAATTTGAATCAGTAAAAAAAAAAAAATAATAGTATGGTAGTGCTGACAGAACCAAGTCAGTTTCCACCTCCACCACATTTTTCACTGTTGCCTACTCATGGTACTGATGTTTACATAGATGCAGAACCATATGATGGTTTCAGAGGAAACTTCAGAATTGGGCATATTGGAATTGCAATGCTATTATTGTATATTCTGGTCAACTGCTGATGCAGGTAACTGAAGTTTGTCTGTTAAAATTCCATCCTAATTTTTAATACTTGTCTTCAAAAATACAGATTTAGGACAAGTGATGATGAGGAACACTAAGAACTTCAGAGAGGATATCTGAATTCCAATGGTAATGAGTTTATTCAGGCACCATTATTCTTTACTAAAAAGTATAAGACACTAACAGTTGGCTACAAAGGGCAGAAACAATGCAACAATGAAATAATTAGGATCACTCTGATAAGCAGCTGGTACTCAACATTAGCAACAAACACATTTACTGGACTCAAAGGTAACATTAGCAAAACACTGCCATAAAGTTATTAGCATCTAAACATTCCCATAATATAGAATTAAGAGAGAACATGTAAAATTTCTGAAAGAACAGCGTTAGATGATCTTTGACTGATAAGTAGTAAACTTTAGATGAACTCTTTTTCTAATCTCATACTGTGCCTTTTCTATGCATAGTACAAAAGCAAAGCTTCTAAACTAATATCTGAGAGCAAACAATGAAAAGGGGACTTTACTTCTTTTACAGCTATATCTTGCATCTAATAGCAGTGGTGCATCAATCTAGTAGATGTCACTCAGATAACATGCCATTAACTAAGTGGCATATGCTCACAGAAATTCCACTACTTTCCTCAAATAGCAGTGCTGATGGTCAAAGTTCAGCCCTTGGCTTCAGGACCTTCATTGCTTTTGGTACTCAAGCTAACTAGAATTCAACCAAGGCCAGATACCCCTATAATCTTACATCCTACCTATAACAAAGACATGGATTCCTACCCGCACCTGAAGACACCAACTCTTCATTTGCAAGAGGTTTAAGATGTTATGACCCAGTAGAAAGCCAAATGGTCTGTTATTGGTTTCTCTGGCTTGGGTAACATAAATGGTCAAACAATCTTCTGACCAAGTTGCCTTAAAAAAAGCAAAGGACGTATGGCAACTCAGAATACCCCTGGCTTTCCACCCACCATCAGTCAGTCCTGCGTTAGCTGTTCCAGGAAAGCTCTAGCTCAGGAATTGTTGCTTTTACTTTGAGTTATGAGAACATCAATACACACAAATCCTAGCAAATGGTATTTTTCTTATCACTGAGAACCCTGTAATGTGGTCAGGCCTTCCACATTCCAGTAATGGTAACTTATGACTGGGGAACATAATCTTTTACTTGTCACATGTTTTTTTTTCTGTTCAGACACACCAATCTTGAGGGGAAAAAAAAGAAAAAAAAAAGTATTTTTCCTCTCAGTGTGAGAGAACTATGCTGTCAGTTTACATTGGGGCAGATCAGAGACTAAACAAGTCACATGGTGGTTCATGTGACTAGTTAAGGTGACACATACTGTCTAACCTGTCCATCTGTCCCTTCGAGGCCATAAATTATAGACAACCTGACTGGCACTGCTTAGTCAATAAAAACATTTGATGCTTCAGTTTGGTATTTATTTTGCTTCAAGTGACCATATTAATTTAAGAAAGGACAGCCTTCCAAGTGAAAGCTCAAACATTCCATTTGATTTTGGGGACAAATATTTCAGCATGCTGCAAAGAATCCATACCAGCCTTTATGTTAACTAGTCTTTAACAACAATATAGTACATTTGAATGTGTTAACACACAATTTCAGGTAAGTCTAGAGGTTAATGGTAATGTAGTCAAACTACCTGGGCCCTAGCCATGGCTTCACCACAAACTTGCTGCAGGGCCATGGAAAAGTCATTTCATCTCTATTACAGTAAAACATCTGCTTTCAAAAAGTGCTTCTAAGACCCTGAATAAAATGCACATGCTAGAGTATGAAACCCCATGAACTAGAGAAGAAAAGCATATGGAGAGATAGAGAGAGTATGTTTTTTGTGTGCAGCTCTTCAAAATTTCTGAAGTAAATTTCATCCCTTCAACCCTGCAGAGGCTCCTATTAGAGTATTCCAGCTAGGTCTGGGATTGAAGCTACCTGCCAAGGAGAGGAGAGAAAAAAAACCAAAAACTAACTTTCAGTGGCTGATGATTGTCCAAAATAACTAAATATAGAAGGAAAAGGGACGCCCAGATTTATCCCCTTGCTAACTTTCAACCTAATCCCAAGGATAAGAAAAATTTTAAAACATCTAGAGAGACCTGTGATAAAGAGGAGATTTCCACACTACTGTTATAAGACTTCTTCTCATAAACCATAAAAGCCCCCAGAAATATAAAACTGCAAGAAAGCATAAAATGGCAATCAAGAAATCAGGTTCCAACATACACATGTGTGTACACACAGTGAAGGAAAATACAGTCTTAGAACTTGCATGATTTCAGAACTTACAGCAGCACTGAAATTCATTAAATGTTTTCCCAAGCCTATTTCTACTGTACTGCTATATTGACAAAAGGTAGGAAGGTCAGGCCTCCATCTGAAACCTCAGCTGCTTAAAGTAACATAATTGGAAAGCTTGTCAAAACTCAGTGCTACTCCTACTGCTAAGAAAGGAAGTAATTCCTATGTGTTTCTCCATTTGTTAACCACATGTTACATTCCTTTACCCTTATATTTTGTAATGGAATTTAGAATATCCAGCATTCAATTTATTTTGATTTAACTTATAGTACATGCATTGGTATGTCAGGAACTATGTTTTAAATACATGAGTTACTGCCAACACCTTTTGTCATTGAGAACACAAACTAAAGCTTAATATACAGTTACCTGAAGTTTCTTGACAGAGTTATCTTCAATGAAGTCCAGCTATTTGTTAAATTTATAAAACATAGCTGTGACATAACAGGCATGGATATTTTGAGTTTATATTATAATGACAAAGCCAAAATCAACACTATACAAAAAATATAGTAACTTAACAACCATCTGTTTAGGGAAAAGCCTTCAAAAATAAACGAGCCATGCCATGCACTAAACCAATAGTGTAATCTCTAAACCTTCCATTAATAAATAACTATAAATATATCATACTCATCCTGAAACACCAGGCAGTTCAAAGCTGTCTAAATAGAAAATAAAATGTGTTGCAGAGTTTTCACTCTATATACATTTTGGCAATAATACATCACTTCCTTCCTGTCAACATCTAGCTTTTAAAAAGGGAACAAGCTTTGGAAGAATTTGGAGATTAAAGGTAGTGATTTTTTTTAAAGCAATTAAAAATTATAATATTAAAAACAAATTGCTTTAAATCAATAAAGCAAATGTTAATGGACTTGGCCTTTTCTAACTCAGATGAGTTTTTGAAAAATTACAAAGCTTTTTAGGAGGGGAAAAATAAATTGAGGGGAAAAAAAAGAGATTACAGCAGCTGTTTGGAACATAAAAAACAGGTAGAAAATATCTGCTTGAATAAGTCACAATTATTAAAAAAAGGACTGACAGCAACTAAATTAAAAATCTTGTTCAAATAATTTCTTTTAAAATCAAGATCCAAGATTTTTTTAATTATGATTTTCTCAATTCTGCTTGGGAAAAGTTAACTTGTATTTGACTTTGCTGTGGAATTGTTTCCCCCCTTGGTCCTAGGAACAGATCATCTTGTTATTTACTGCTAGATTTCTGTAAGAGCAGTCTTTACAATAAGCTCATGGGCTAGGTAACCACTTGTTGGACCAAATCTGGGAATTCCCCATCTTTCTTTGTCTTTTACAATCTTTTTCTCTCCAAGGCTTCAAATTTGGTAAAAATTTTACATAAATTTCATTCTCCATCACAAATTGGAACCACATTGTGGAACCATACTCACTCCCCACTGACATCCTGCTCTTGATATGTGCATACAATATACCTTCCCTCTAGATGAAGGTGCATGAAAGAAAAAGTGGGCCCTTTCATAGAAACACCAAATCACTTCCCTCACCTTATTCAAATCAATTTTAAAAGCTAGCACATAACGTCTGCAAATAGCATGTAAAAATTCAACCACTGAAAGATCAACATGAGCTAATCATTGCAGCCTGTCCATGTTTTTGTAATCCAGACCACCTATACTTTTGTTTGTTTGCACTCTTATTTGAATTTGAGGCTCTATATTCTCAAGTTACCCCCTTATCAAGCTCTTGGACAGGTTATATGATGCTTAGACTTCATATCTTCTATTTTGGAACAATTTGACCAATTTGTTTCAAACAACATGCTACAATGAAAAGAAATAACTACAATTCAGCAACAGAATGATAGATATATTTAAAGTTTTTTAGTAGCATGCCTTATGGACAGATGAATTCTAAGGATACTTGTATGACAGTAATCTAAAACTTCAAATGATCTCGCTTCCAGGATACAGCAGAATGCAGTTCAATACCTTTGAGTTCAACTGTGCTCTGAATGAAAGTCACTTTAAATAGGCCTTTTGGAAAATGGACAGATGGATACCTATATCACTATGGGTGCAAGATAAGTAATTTGGCCACCATGATTGAGAAATTTTCAGAGAGATGATTTTAAAAGCCATCTTCTCCTTCAGTTTCCTTAAATAAAACATCTCCATATTCCATATCTGTACCGTAACCTTTTCCTTATGTCACCAGAACGTTCCACAGCTCAATTCTCTCCTGACATCACATATTGTCTTTGGAACACTGATAGCCTGGGAACAAACAAAAAGAGGAGACAGCAGATTTTTCTGCCTATTAAAATACTTTCAAGAAATGGCAACCATCTCATATCATCATACAGAGAAAATAGCCCTGACACCAGCACAAGCCTTCAACAATAGAAAGTTAATGAACGTTTTTTTGTGTTGCTACTGAAGCAACAAAACAGCAAGCTCCTCATCTAGAGCAACACTAGCAACCAACAGAAGGCCAGGTCCTATTCTCACCTTTAAAAAGTTTCCATTTATTTACAAACAGATATGACTAACCAAAAACAGAACCATGAGTAGAAAACATTAGTACTCATGAGCATTGGCCATGACAGGAACACTGATGTGCAACAGCAGACAAACAGAGCAGTCACCCTTGCCTGTAAATTGGTGTGGTTGCAACACATGCATATGCAAGCATTGGTGTGGAGATACCCTAAGGTTATGGCTTCCCATAAATCAGATGGAAGTTGCTTAGTTATATTTCTGCTAGCTTCTGCACCATCTTGTGCATGCAAAGACCCTGAAAAGGCACTAACATTAAATATTTGATTGTTTTTGATGGGGGCAGCTTGTCAGGGCCCTGAGTGCACCAATAGGCCTTAATTGCCCTGAACAGCCTCACCTGGGACCCACACCCACACCCTCTGTCTGTTGAGCCCCATTTAAGCTCAGGCCTGGGCCTTCACTCCTTGGCTGAGCTATGTTGTAGGTGTGTCTATCTCCAGCCCTGCTTCTGGATCTCAGACTTATGTTGTAGGTAGCTTGTCTTCTGGATGGACCTCTCAGATGTACATTGTAGCTTGTCTCCAGTCATGTCTTTGGCCTTGTCTCCTGGATGGACTTTGGACCTATGTTGTAGCCTTGTCACCAGTCCTGCCTGTGACCTCATCTCCCCTTGTTCCTGACCAGACACTCTAGTTGGACCCTGGGTCTGTTGATGGACCCTATTACCAGCACCTGGCTCTGCATGCCATGTTCAGATGCTGTGGAACTGCACCCCATGGGTGAGGGCACTGCTTGTGCTGGGGTTACCCTTGGCTCTTGGCTTGCCTTCCCATAGGGAGCAGCTGACCCTTGCTGCTCCCTGACACAGGGAGGACCAACCATACAAAAAGTTCAAAAAGCAAAGAATCCTTTTTGGGTTTTTTTTGTGACAGGGAAGATAAATTATGTACAGTTTAAACTACAACAAAACAAAGTGGAGAAAAAAAAGTCTGCAGTATGGCCCACAGGAATATTCCAGAGAAGTAGAGAGCAGAATGAAATGGCACCTGAATGAGACTGACTTTTTAGGGAATGACAGACATTACATGCATTTAAAAAAAAATTCAACTTGGGTAAGAAAGTTGGAGGAACATTTTATATGTGCCAGGATCTAACAACATCTTCATTTTGCAGAGTTTCACTAACTGATACCTGAGCAAACCTCATAGTTTAGATTTGGATTACTGAAGGAAGAAATTCTAGTAGCTTGAGAAAAATGACAGATAGGAATCTTTTATGGAGCATGGAGAAAGAAGGCATAAGAACTCGAGTCCCTGGTTCATCACCATGAAACCAGATTTGGTTCAACCACAGTGAAGTTACTCAACAACATGCTCTTAAGTGTCCAGTCTGTGCCCACGTAAGCTGCTACTAGTAGTATTCTTGTATGAGCATCCTGGTTTACATAAGATGTAGAAAAGGCTTCAGGACTGGTAGATGTAGAAATATATACAAGTAACCATTTGTTACTATTCAACAACAGTATTTTGTTTTTGTTAAAAAATGGCAAGAGACTTTGGGTTCTTATGAAGTTTACACTATTCTAACCCACCCAAACCCTTCTACTCTTGACAGCAATCAAAAACTACATCATTCATAACAATGGTGCTGTTTGGCTAGAATGTTGTGGAAGAGCCATTAAATGTGACTGCTACTACGTAACAAGTGCCCAAAGCAGCAGCAGAGGCACTATAGTTATTTTTCTGCAGGTTGAGGAAAATAGCATCTGGTTTACTCTCTTCAGATTTGAAAGATACTCTTCCTCAGGAGAACAGACCAAACAGAAACATTCTTGGGAAGTGATTTATTTATTTATTTAAAAGACTTGATAGTAACTAGGAACCTCTCAATTTCAGATTTCTACTGAACACAGGCTAATGGTGTAAGTTACAAAGTGATAAATTATCAATAAAAATATTCACAATTAGAAATAAATGTTTATGTTGTTTTTATAAAATCAGAACTGTTTCTAAGTTAAGAACTTCTGTAGGAAAACAAGCAATTGATTCAGGTTCAGTCTGAATTAATTCCTTTGTAGATAATGCTGATGAAGTTATTGAGATGTTTTACTGCTAGAATTTTCTGAAGCAGCATGAGTCAGTGTTAGCCTCTTATTTTTATTTACATTAAAGAAAAAATTTAATATTTCCCCATCTAGTTAAAGCTATCACAGACCAATCCAGAAGCCATATTACCTGTTAATTACATGCCCATCTTCAATCCTAAACATGGGTCAAGTGCATAGAATTATGATCCCACGGTAGAGAGAATTCTCTAACTTAGACTAATTTCATATCAGAAACAGGCAGCGTTCAGCTTCCTAGTCATTGACAGACTGCAGCATGCTTAGCATCACTTTAATAAGCGATGCAGTTGATGAGCACTGCTATCATTGTGCCACCAAGAAGCATGTTAAAAGATTTCAAGTTTTACTACAGTAACCCTCATCTACAGCATAGGAAGAGACTTTCATCTCTAGAGACAGGAGACTTGCTCATTTTGAACGTTCAAGTACTGCACAGAAAAATATAATGCCACATTATCCCCCCCAAATATTCTGTTTAATTTAAGGTTATTGGTAAAGAAGTTAACAAGTTTAAATGCTTTGATGCAGCCATTTTCCCGGGGGGAGGAGGACTACACACTCAAGCACAGACGTATTTGGAACACAAAATCACAAAATCACAGATGCATGAAAGAGTAGGTTAAGCTTTGAAGCGACCATTGTGGATGATTTCTCTTTAAAACCCCTCAGTTAATTGGGGTGTAAAGTTTCCTGGAGTGCTGCCATATACCTTGCATACTGGTAGCCTTGCTAGCATTCAAGAGAGACTTCATTTTCCTTCTGAACTGTACAAATCATAGAAATATAGGGCAGGCAGCTCCATTTGCCAGCCTTCCTTACCCACTGAGTAAACAGCATCAAACAGCCAATTTCAGGAAAAAGAAATATCTCATCATTGTGAAATCAAACAAAAAGCTTTGGAAAAATATTACTTTTCCTTATGTACAATGCAAAGTATCACATCATGTCTGCTAATACCTATTTTCTTCAAGTGATAAGTAAAGCATTTCATTAGCTTGTTCACATTAAGATGACTTTCTTTTATTACAGATATGTGTAGTACTTAATAAGCAGATAATCTTTTATTACATACCATACAAACCTTTGCTTAAGCTTTGCAAACTCTTTTGGATGTTACGCTTACTACTACAGTGTTCTGTACCTCTCAAATACACTGCAGAGTTTGCAACACTTAGTGAATATCACTTATGAATATGAGTAGAGTCCTATGGGGAGTTAAGAAAGATTCTTGTGCAGAAATTGCAGAATTACATCAGCAGTACATCATTACAGTACATCAGCAGCAGTATCAATACAATACACAACTGATATCTTGAGTATCCAAGAAGTCTAAGGATGTAGTTCTACATGATATTTAATTTCATTTAACTTCAAGTTGCCACTGAAAGAGACAATCCTGCTCTCCCCTACACCCTCAACCATGCATTCCCACCTCTCCCCTTTGCATTGGATGCAGTGATTGTATAGCTGCAGAGTGAGTCAGTTCAGCTCACTGATCCAACTGAAAATTCATTTTTTGCAATTCATGAGTGAGAGGTAGTGGGAGAGGTTTGGAAGTTAGTTTTCTATCGAATCAAAGTGCTGGCCCAGCTCACCCTGTGGCCACATAACTGCTAGATCTAACACAGGGTAAGTTGCAGGAACATTTAGATGGGAGAAGAGGGCATCCATCTATTTTGGCAGCAGGCCACACCCAGATCAAGTGAGGCATATTGTGAAACGGCACTCCAATAAGTCAGTTTATTGTTTGTATGATATATCCACTATTCATTATATTTACCAGAACTTCAAAAATCATTAACAACTGGAAGAGCAAACTTTGGGAGGAGGACAAAGTATTTAAATGAGGTGCTGAATTACTCTGGAAGAGCTTACCTTCACCCTGTGAGTACACAAGGAGCTTCAGTAGCCAGAGTTTAGCTTCAGTAACTAGAGTTTAAGTTATCTAAACCACAGCAAGAGTAGTCTCCTGAGAGTTGATGCATAAGTTCACAAATTGCAGATCTACTTTTTGTGACTAGAGATCTCATTTTATAGGTGTTTAAAAGGAACGGAGTTCCTTTTTGCTATAAACTTTGCACAGGAAATAATGACACAGAAGTTGCACAGAAGTTACCTGATGTAAGGTGCATAGAAGCCACCAACCATCTTCTATCTCTAAAAGATACCAAAAGCCAACAGAGATAATTGAGATGTTAAGAAAGAAACTAGTCTTTGTAATGGCGGAAGTGTCTTAATGTATGTTCTTCCAGCTACCTAAATCCTGAGATGAAAAAAAACCCAAAAACAGCACCTCACACACCAAGCCTTGCTCTTGTTTTAAGTGATGTCTGGTAACATACAAAAGTTTCAGACTTATTGCAACATCTATCAGCTTGTTAGGAAGATGTTAGCATTCCAAAAGACATCAGCACTTATAAGAATCAAAGATAGACCAGGAACAAAGCAATCAGATGTACCTAATTATAAAAATATCTGTGTGGGTTTGAAGGTTAACAGGAATGTTAAGATTAGAAGGGTGATAGAACTCAATTCAATTCTAGTCTCTGCTGTACTCAGTGTGGGATTCTGGGCCAGTCATTTCTCTGGGCCTCAAATTTCCATTTGTAAAACAGAGTAACATGCACCTTGAACATGCTCTGTTTTATTTATGGAGCAGAGACTATTATTGACTAAATACCGATTAACACAGCAGTCCTCGTCTTCTGCAATACTTATGCCTTGTTGCCCCAATAATTACAAGTGCTTTAGATTTAAGGTTACTAACCATTTTGGTTACTTTCCCAAATACCTTGCAGGCCCACTCTTTTTTTAGATACATAAGGAAACTCGGCCACAGGTTTCCTTCCTGATACTCATGCCACTGCCACTTCACATCTCTCTAAACACTGCTTTTAACTGAGGCAAGAAGCTCCACCAGCATTCGTCATTACCATGAGCACCCTAACAGTATCCCAGAGAACATTTCTCCTCTATATAAAATGGCACCAGGATAACTGCACACACAGATTTTTATGTTTAGACTATCCAACACAAGAAACTGTACAGGAAGGCAAATAGAAGTTAAGTTACTGTCACCAGGGGCTTATCAAAGTACTGGAGAGCAACAGAACACCCAAAAACTTCTTTATGACGATCCAATGCTTTTTAACCACTGGATTCTGAAATAACATTGCCAACGCATTTTGAAGATGGCTTCTCTGAGCAACTGAAAAAGTATCCCATTAGAGTTTTCAAATGTGCATGCTGAACCATGAATGGTACCTGGACAATAGTTTGAATTAAGACATTCAAAAAATGGAAAGGATATCATGCAGATGCACAACAGAAAAATGCACACTAGTTCAACATTTATTAGAAGCAAGACCACTTGGACTACTCATCCACAGAAACTAACACAGCAAGTATTTACCCTTCTGACTTCTCAAAGTATATTTTAATCTGTACATTTTGGACTATGGGATTTTGTACTAAAAGAACAAAAATATGTGCAATTTCACAGTGAAAGTGCAGTATTAAATATTCTTAAAGCAGACAGGGTCCTTGTTAACTTAGCTCCAATAAAACCTTCCTAAACCCTGCTCCCTCTTTGTTCCTTTGAGAAAGCAGTGAAGTAACTTACATTTACAGCTTAGTTCCTGTTTCCAAAATACCCTGTTAACTTTTTCTTTTCTCTTTTTATAGCAGACATAAACAGCACCAAATTGTCAAATCACAGCTATTTTCTGTGCTACCTATACAAATAGGTCTGATTTCTGGCAAGTCATAAAACAATTAATGCTGAATTCCTAGAGCTCTTTCTTTGACAACCCAGCTTGCCAGCATGGCTTCAAAGCCATCCTCTAGTACTTCTTTTGAGACACTGATTATAAAAGACTTCTAAAAGACATAGATGGAAGATAAAATGTTCCAACAGGCATGCACCAAAATCTTAATACTGTGATGATTATGTTTGAAGGAAAAGTCATATGGATTCTTTTCTACTCCCAATAGACTGCATTATTTCCCTTAGCCTTGTGTCATCTTCATCAATTAAAAAAAAATACAAGTTACCTTTTATGGAGAAAGTTCTCTGCTTTACTAGACCAGCTTCCCTTGTTACAATTTAATAGGACTGAACTGTAATTCAGCTGCTTGAATACATAAATACCAACTAAAATAACTTTTTTTATCCAACTAAGAAAATTCTTCCAAGCTTGTTAGCTCATATCAATACATTAAACAAAAACTGATTTTGAACAAAGATGGGAAACAGACAAAATATAACAATAGATCAAGTAAACACTACCTTGCAGAAGGCAGAGATACAGACAACTTAAAAAAGCAGAAGTAAAAGTGGTTCCAGCTACTCCACCTGCCTTTGAATCCCCATCAGTTTTTGTGAGTTTGAAAGCACATTTTCCTGTTTAAGCATTCCTCTCTCCAGCTGCTGTGTGAAAAGCAAAGAAAAAGGGGTGGGGAATAGCATAAATACTAAAGTAGTGAAACTAGATACATATAAAGCATACAGAAGAAAAAGTAAAAGAAATTAATTCTCTGTTTCCCTTTTTTTACTTACAGATGTCTCCAGTGTTACTCATAATAAAGTACAAATACAGCAAAACTAAGCTACCACAGGTAGTCATGAAGTTTTTATACAGCTTTATTTAAATTTGTGCCATTATCTATCCAAACATCGAGTGTTCTTCTGTAGTGGTCCTAACTGGAAGACCATTGTACATTGAGGAGTTAGCGATCCACATAACAGTTGACCTGAGTAGGTGCAGGCCTGTGCTGTGCTGTGCTGCACGTATCCCTTGACCACTGGATGAACTTAACCGGCTAATTGTAACAGAGAAGCCTGTAGGGTGGCTCCCACTTGGCACCTGGTTATGATGCCACTGGCACGTCCTTGAGTTTATCTTGAAGTGAAGCAGCCTGTTTTCCTATAACAACCTTTTGCTCGACAGCAGAAATGATGAATAGATTTGTTTAATTCTAAGAACATCCTATAAGAGCTCTAAAGACCACAATGCTGGTGAACCTCACCACGGGCAGGGTCTGCACAGCATGCTGCGCCCTGACTAGAGGTCCATCTGATGCTGCACAACTCAGGGTTCCCAGCATCTGAAGGGACGTAAGATTATCTATGCTATTCCCTTTTTCCTTCTCATGTTCTCTCCAATAAATGGTATTTTAATCAATACCTTACAGAGTCTGAATGCCTTTCTTACTGGGGTCCATAATGGACACTTGCACCAGTGCATTACATCTGGTGTAGTCAGCAGGATCCCTGTGAGAAATGCCTTTTTGGAAGAAGGATAGCAAGGAAAAGAAAGAATGGGTGCCTGTCTGGCCTCACATGCAAGTGTGGCGGACAGTTGTGCAGTGTTTGGCCCGGGTGACCTCTGCAGTGAGTTGGGAAACAGAGAAAGTTATTTGCACATCCCATTCCAGCTGGAATATTAACTTGTCTCTAAAAACAAAGGGTCGAAACAGGAAAACCCCAGCAGGCTTTGCATTGTGGTTGGTTATTACTGACATGCTTGAAACGAGTGTGGGAACATTTTGACCAGATAGAAGCATTACAAACGACTAATAAGATATGGGAAGAACAAGTGCGGGTATCCCAGCAACAAGGAACGCTGGCAAGGGAGCACACTGCTGGCCATGCCATCTGGGTACAGGGTAGGCAGCATGTGGTTCGTAAACAGCAGGTACAGGGCAAAGGTTGGGATCCTGGAGAGTGGGGTCAGTAGTTACGAACAAAGCAAAGGGGCCCCGTGGGCAGCCTCATCATAAGATCTCTGTGTGAGATTGCACCCAGGGAGAATTGCAGACCATTGCTGAAGCTAGGGCAATGGCTAATGTGAAAGAGTGACTCTGTGTGTGTGCGAGATAATCAAACAGGGTGTCATAAAAGGTTTGGTTTAGGGGAAAAGTTAGGAAAATGGGTTTTATTGAACAATGGGTATAAGGTGCCAATCACCCTGTCCTTTTTGTGACCCCGGTTAGCCTGCAGGAATCTCCCACTGCCACAATTTAAAATCATTAGTAGAGAGCTAACATGTGCCCCTAAAAGCCCATATCTGTCAACCAAGCAGAATATTCCAGAAGGAAGGTGAGTCTACATGGCCATCTGCAAACAGGTCCACATTATAATTAGGGATCGAAAATGGACTACTAAGAGCGGGGGTCTAGACTGATTTGACCAATTGCTTGCCTGTGGTCCCAAAGTGGGATAGGTATAAAAAGGGCACATGCTAGACCAGTGGTGGCTTTTGCGATGGCAGAGAAGAAGAGAGCTGAATTCACTTAAGTGGCAGCAGGAAAGGAGGAGAGAGCTGAATTCACTGAAGCGGCTGGGGAAGAAGACGTCTCGGCAGCCTTCTTCAAGGCTCTCCCCCCGCACCGAGGGAAGCTCTCTGCCCCGGCAGGCTGCGGGCAGCCAGTGCTGCCGTGCCCCCTGACCTGGGACGCCGGATCAGGCAGCTAGGGATCCCCCCCACCGCTACTAACACTGGCAGACACATGAGTACTCCCCGCCCCGCTCCGGGGAGCGGTAACCGAAGCGGCACGCCGGCTCAGCTGGGGCCTGCTCGCCTTGTGGAGCACGCGTGGCGGCAGCACACTGCGCCTGGTGCGGCCTGCTGAGGAGCCCTCGAGCTTGAAGCGGCACCTCCCCGCCGGGGGGCCCTGGGCGTGGCCTGCTTGTCCCTTCCCTTCCCCCCCTCCCCCCACCCTAGCAGCGGGGGAGCAGTGTCTAGCAGCACACCTCTCCTCATTGGCATCTTCATCACCTGGGTCAAGAAATTATCATCAATGCTCTGCAGGAACCTCTTTGACTGTTTGTGCCTAGCTGTGCTGTCTTGCCAACACATGTCAGGCTGGTTCAAGTCTCCCATGAGAACCAGGGCCTGTGATCGTGAGGCTACTTCCAGCTGTCTGTAGAAGGCCTCATCGATGACTTCTTCCTGATCAGGTGGCCTAGAGTAAACCCCCACCACAGTGTCACCCATTTTAGCCTGCCCTTTAATCCTTACCCATAGGCTCTCAACTTGCTCTTCATCCACCCCGAGGCAGAGCTCCATACATTCTAGTTGCTCCCTCACATAAAGGGCAACTCCACCACCTCGCCTTCCTGGCCTGTCTTTCCTAAAAAGCACATAGCCATCCATGACAGCATTCCAGTCACGTGAACTATCCCACCATGTCTCTGTAAGTGCAATGAGATCACGGCCCTGCGACCACACACAGAGCTCTAGTTCTTCCTGCTTATTCCCCATGCTGCGCGCACTGGTATACAGGCACTTCAGAGAGCCAATCAAGCATGCAAGCTTCCCAGGAGAGGTGCAAGAGGATCCTCCATAGCCATGTTCCATGCTGTCTCCCCTGGCAGAGGGGAGACAGCCCCTCTGCAGGGGGACAGAGGAGAGAGTCTCCTTCTCTGCAGAGCTGCTTTCCAGCAGCCTGTCCTGGTGCATGGGGTTATTCCTCCCTAGGTGCAGGACCTTGCACTTGCCTTGGTTGAACTTCAGGAGGTTCCTCTCCACCCAGCTCTCCAGCCTGTCCAGGTCCCTCTGAATGGCAGCACAGCCCTCTGGTGTCTCAGCCACTCCCCCCAGTTTAGTATCATCAGCAAACTTGCTGAGGGTGCACTCTGTCCCTTCCTCCAGGTCATTGATGAATACATTGAACAAAACTGGACCCAGGACTGACCCCTGGGGGACACCGCAAACTACAGGCCTCCAACTAGACTCTGTGCCATTCACCACAACCCTCTGAGCTCGGCCATCCAGCCAGTTCTCAATCCACCTCACTGTCCACTCGTCTAGCCCACACTTCCTGAGCTTACCTAGGAGGATGTGATGGGAGACAGTGTCAAAAGCCTTGCTGAAGTCCAGGGAGACAACATCCACTGCTCTGCCCTCATCTACCCAGCCAGTCATTCCATCATGGAAGGCTATCAGATTGGTCAAGCATGATTTCTCTTTGGTGAATCCATGCTGACTACTCCTGATCACCTTCTTGTCCTCCAGATGCTTAGTGTTGACCTCCAGGAGGAGCTGTTCCATCACCTTTCCAGGGATGGAGGTGAGGCTGACAGGCCTGTAGTTCCCTGGCTCCTCCTTCTTGCCCTTTTTGAAGACTGGGGTGCCATTGGCTTCCTTCCAGTCCTCAGGCACCTCTCCTGATCTCCAGGACCTTTCAAAGATGATGGAGAGTGGCCTAGCGATAACATCCGCCAGCTCCTTCAGCACTCATGGGTGCGTCCCATCAGGGCCTATGGATTTGTGGGTGTCAAGTTTGCACAAATGATCTCTAATCCGATCCTCCTTGACCAAGGGAGAGTCTTTCTTTCTCCAGCCTTCCTCTCTTGTCTCCAAGGTCTGGAATTCCTGAGGACTGGCCTTAGCAGTGAAGACTGAAGCAAAAAAGGCATTCAGCAACTCTGTCTTCTCTGTATCCTTTGTCACCAGGGCACCCACTCCATTCAGCAGCCGGCCCACATTTAGAGCCCTAGGAGCACAGTTACAAAACAAGAAAAGGCCTACAATGTGAAGAGCCAGCATCTTTAATTACCAACAGTGTTATAAGAAACCAGAAGGGGCTGTAAAAATTCCCCAAGCTGCAGTAAATGTCTTGGATTATCAAGAAAAAAATCAACGTAAAGAAACAGCTCAACCTTAAGTAATAGATGGATGTAACCTTGAGTAATCTTAACAGAAATGGTTTCAGCAGTTACAGTTAAAGCCAAACTATAACAACCTAGTGGCCTAGGTAGGGCTTTCTGTTCTGTTTTACGGGGTGATCCTCTGAAGAACAACAACTTGAAAAGAAGCAGCCAGAAATAGTGATACAATTACCGATCTTCGTAATGTTTTTTTTAAACAAGCATATAAGTAACAGAATTAATCTAGGAACCAGAATGGAAGCAACATTAAAGGAAGAACGCATAGGTAAGTATTAGAGGATAGTCATACCTGTCTGATAACCAAGCTTAACAGTGTCAAAAGAGAACAAATGCTATTCTAGTGTTTATAACAGTTAACCCTGTATAATGATCCAAAGTAAGGTGCTAACACCTTTCCTTGAAAGTAAAGAAAGAGAAGATGGTAAAATAAATATAACAACTGCTGATTTAAGCTGAAGTGTAAAGTTTCTCTGTTTATTATAGAGAAGATGAGGAGATGGAGGAATGAAGGAAAAAAAAAGCTGTTCTCCAGCTTGGAGAACAAAGATAACTATTAATAACAATCTTCTGTTATCTCTTATCTTCAATAGGTAACACAGAAATCTGAGTATCCCATTCCAAACTTCTAGATACTATGTATGTTACGTGTGTGCATATGTGTGTGTATTTATGAGTATCACTTTATGTATTTACAAGAGATGCTGCACAATGTTGGAAGGGATGAATTGCTGACAAACTCGCACAAACCCTATGAGATCTGGGCCTAACTACAAGGCCTTCTCTATCTCTGCTACCCTCTTCACCATGTCACCAGTAAAACTAACAAGGGATTGGTAAAACAGTCAATAAATGAGTAAATAGGTAAACAACCACAGAAGGGTTATTAATCACCAAGGTTAGATGTTATTCAATTTTTCATAATCGTGAGCCTATTGTACACAGAGAAAAAAAAAAAAAACACACATTCTCCTTGGAATAGTGCCCTTAGGGCCGCAGGGCTGCTACACGTGAAAACGCATCTAATTGTAATGCTGTTTATACCAACTATGTTAAGCACTGTCTAACTTTAGGTGGTTACATGTAGCATACCTCCTGCTGATTACAATGCCCTTTTGGGGGACTGACCCACCTGCTCCAGAGCACCTGTGAGGCAAGAGCAGATGTTGCCACAGCACGGCCTCACCAGTTGCTGTGATTGAGCTGGGAGATGGGCGTCTGCAGGGCCAAATACTGCACTCCCAGGAGGTTTGAGATATTGCTGGATATTCGTCATATTAACCACATTGACCCCATTACAGCAGGTCAACACAGTCCAAGGGATGGAAAATCATAGACTGAAGCCTACCCAAAAGCACCATCCAGATGAAAAGGCCTCACAAAAATGTTAATCTTAAGTAGTAAGTAGTTAATCTTAAGTAGTTAATCTTAAGTAGTAACCCTTAACTCCATATCTGAAGTACTGTGCAAGAAGTTATAGCAAGTAAATGAATTAATAAATCAGACTACAAGTTCCATATGCAAAGTATCACCTGCAGAACAGGTGCCAAAAATACCTCTGCCTTCTTGTATATGGCTGACTGGTTGTCACAAGTCATGCTGAATAATGAATAATTTGGAAGGGGAATTGGCAACATTGGAAAGCCTCCTGCCTGTCTAGGTCCCTCTGAATAGCAGCCCTGCCCTCAAGCAAGTGTTTTGTAAAGCTTCAATGAATACCAAAAATGTAAGAGTAACTTTTAATTCATGCTCTTTATTTTGTTAATTCTCTTGTGACACTACTAAAGAAACATTTTAGGATTACTTAGGCTTGTAGATACTTTCAATGAAATATTACTAACTTCATTTGGCAACAAAAAGAGTTGCAAAACCTCCAATAATCACACAGCTGGCCAAGGCTGGCAAACCTTTCATACTTATTGTCCTTACTCTACAGTAAGCCCTTGGGTTCCCACACTAGCTTTGCAAAACCAGGTTATTAGAGAAATTGTTTAGAGACCAGCTATTTTAGATTAATATCAAGTACAAAACACTGCATAAAATGTTCTTTGAGTGAAAATAACTTACCAGGCGGTGGGAAGGGGGGGATTTTCACCTTCAGTGTCTGACTGCATGACAGTTAACCACTGTTAGTTTACTTCCCGTGTTTTTCATACAAAGATACGGATACCAGTTTTCTTTTATAAATAGTATTATTTTCAAATGAAGAATGTGCCAAAGATTTTCAGCAGAATAGGAGTTTAATTTAAATGACAGAAGCCTCCAGGCAAACATGCTGAACTAATCATTTCATTAGATTCCAAAAATCACTCATTGTTCAACCCAAAAAAGTAAGACTCTTGTTATGCTTCTAAAACTACAATGTGCATGAACACATTTATAGGCTACTAAAATAACATGGTAGATATGTAGCTTAATCTTAACATTTACATAGAAAATGCAATATTAAAGACACATACACACAAAAAAAAAGAAATCGGAGGCTAGTTTAAAACTGAATCAAGAAATTAGTGTTTTATCTAGACTTTAGGATAGACCATAAAGGAAGCAATGAAGCCCAAAACTTATAATATCCAATTGTCTAGATACACTTCTAAGATTTAAGCTATTAAAAACAAACAAACAAACAACCTCCTTCAAGTCTTCCACTTGAAATAAATGAAAAATTTTCTGATTGTACACTGCAAATGCAGATCTACATGTAGATTATTAGAACTTCAATTTCTGTAAACCTACAGTTCAGCCATTAGCATAAAAGTATCCCAGCCAAATATTTCTGCAGACTAGGAGTATTCAAGACTAGTATTCAAGTCCAGTCAATATTTTTAAGAAGCTACAGTATATTAAGTTTAGCCTTCCCATTAAAATTGTTTGGTCACTGCTCCTGTAACTACAAAAATGCTGTAACTGGACCCACCCAGAACATTATTATAACAAGAAACTCTGTGTGGGTCCAACTTCATGACCACAGATCACTGCAGCTTGCCTGGAGTTATTCCAGATTTACACTGGTGCCCAAATAGAACCTACTTCAGGATAGTGTAAGCAAGAGCCATCTTTATTATCATTAATGCATTAATAATAGACAAAAAAAATTCATGCTTACAACATTTTCACTCGCCAATTAAAAGGCTAGTGGTAGGACCATATAATAGTAGTGTGCAGAAGCAGATTGATTTGTTATATTTATTTGCTGCCAAGCTGATTTATTTGATCTAGAGTCAATAACTGAACTGCTTAGTATATTTACACAAGATTGGATGGAGTCCAATTTACACACAAATATGTAGCTTTTAATAAAGGTGCTACTTATACCTGTTAGAAATATTGTAAGATATTTAGGAAAGAATTTAGGTGAAGTGGGGGAAGACTAGTACTAAGGAAGAACATAAGCCAAAGGAAGTTAGGTAAATACAAAGGCCAGTTGTAACACTGCTGCTACCTTTTCACACTTGCACAGAGGAGACAGAAGAGGCTACAGTCCAGAAAAATATATAAGAATACATTTGCATTTTATTATCCTTTTTATTTACTGAGAGCACTAGTCCTCAGACTAAGAACAACATTTAAAAACAGCAGTTATTTATAGACTGAGACATCAAACTTTCTAAAGTATCCTTTATTTTTCAGATAATAAGAATATACAATTGTTTTACTGTATTAATGTCTCTATTAACCCAACTGCAGTGAGTTACAGGGTAGACTATATGTTACAGGGTTAAATGTTTTTTGGCTTGAGAAAACATGGTAGCAATATTTTGCAGAACTGGGTTGAAATTTAGCTCAACTGAAGGAGGGGAAAAAAGCCTCTTCTCAAATTTATAGAGGTAAGAGTTTTCACTCTGGAATTTTTATTAGATTCAAATGGGATGCTTCATAATATTCCACATACTTGTGCAAATAACATACTTACTCCTTTAAAGAATCTTTTAAGTAACAATGAGGCAAAGGTTTTTATAATTTAGCAAAAAACATTAAAGCTTTAAAAAGTAAAAATACATTAAAGTACCAAAAACATTAAAATCTGAACCATACAAGAATTGCATCACAAAAGAAAACAGATCTTTGTGGCTAAGAAAAGCATAAATTTAACAGTAGCAGTGTCAAAACAGGTATGGAACTTATACATATTACAGGAGAATTCACTAGACCAATATTTTCTGCCTCCAGTGTAGTATATGGACAAGTAAATTTATATTAAAATTGCATTATTTACTAGAAACAGATTTAAATGAAAGGGAGAGTAAGCCACTATGGTTAAAAGTAACACAAAATGTTTTTGTTCAAAAGGTACGTATATGCTTTCCAGATATTACTAGAATTACTACACAGTTTTTATTCCTTGCCATCATTTGTTATTTTTAGATGACTGAAATGTATCTGTTCTTTTTATGAAGCGAAAGGAAAGTTAATTGTACAAGACATCTGCTTTCATCCTCTGGTCAGCAACTAAGTTTAGGAAACAGCTTGCATAAATATTTCAACTATTCAGTTTTCAAACAGTAGAAAATCCTTTAATGACCTTCCTCTCCATGATCTCAAATCTCAGATATAAATCTCAAATATACATATCTCCACTGTCACTTACCCCTTTTTTGTGCTGCTTGCCACACTCATATTAAAGGCTGAAGTCTTTTTTAAAAGCCTAGCTTGTCTTCAATTCAGTTCAAAAGAACAAAACTGTGCCTATTAGTTTCCATTTATTTCTCAATGAAAAGTTTACTTTCTTATACAAGGAGAATACTGCAGTGCTGGCTTGAAAATAATGCAAGAGCATGCTATTCCTTTAAAAGTGAAAGCTGTTCAGATGTATACCTTTATGTTTACATAAAGAAATGCTTTGGAATACTTCTAGTGATGCTAACAACATCCTAGTATCCTAACAACAACCAGCAAAATCAATTCACTGCTAAACAAAGATGTTTCTTGTCCAGTTTTGCATTTCTTATGTATAAGAAGGGACAGATACAAAGGACGTGACAGATGGACTCAGAAGACAGACACAACGCAAAGAAGGACTGACGAGTACGACAGATGCAAAGAAGGACGGACAGACTCCACACAAAGAAAGAAGGATGTACACGATGGAGGGATGCAAAGAAGGACACAGGGAAAGGAGGACAGACGCGACGCAAAGAAAGGAGGACAGACAGGCAAGATGGACGCAAGGATGGATGGACCTAAAGACAGATGGACATGACAGATGCAAAGAAGGACAGACAGGGATGGACTTGACAAAAAAAGGAGGACAGAGGGACACAAAAAAGCAGGATGGATGTGACAGAAGGATGCAAAGAAGAACGGACAGGCACAACGGATGCAAAGGAGGATGGGTAGGCACAACGCACTCAAGGATACAACGCAAAGAAAGGAGGACAGACAATGCAAAGAAAGGAGAACAGACTGACATGACAGAGGCATGCAAAGAAGGGACAGAGGGATGGGCAGACACAAAGAAGGATGGACAGATGCAAAGAAGGGCAGACATGGAAAAGGATGGAGGAATGGATGGACTCATGCAAAGACGTGATGGATGGATGCAATGCATTCAAAGACAGACACAAAGAAGGGCGGACGCATGTGACGGATGCAAAGAAGGACAGATGGATGAGACAGAGGGATGGATGGATGGAAACAAAGACGGGCACACTCAAGGATGAACGCAAAGAATGGATGAAAACACGGACATGACAGACAGAAGGATGCATACAAAGGATGGACAGATGCATGGACACAACAGATGGACACAACAGACATGCAAAGAAGGACAAAAGGAAGGATGGATGGACACGGATGGAGGGAAAAAGGACAGAGGGATGGACACAAAGATGGGTGGACAAGCACAACAGATGCAAAGAAGGATGAATGGACACAAAGAAGGACATGACGGATGGATGCACATGATGGACAGACACGATGGACACAAAGGCAGAGGAATGCAAAGGATGGACTTGATAGACGGATCCAATGGACAGATGCACATGACACACAAAGAAGGATGGAAACAAAGACAGATCCATGGATATGACAAATGCAAAGACGGACAGACCTAAACAAAGAAGAATGGACGGACATGACAGACAGAGGGACACAAAGACAGATGCACACAACAGATGGACCCAATGAAGGACGGATGGAGGGATGCACACAAAGAAGGATGCATGCCAAGAAGGACAGATGGACACAACAGAGTGACACACAGATGAATGCAAGGACAGATGCAAGGTTGGATGCGGACACACACAATGGACAGACACAATGGACACAAAGACATAGGAATACAAAGAAGGACAGACCCAATGTACAGACCCATGTGACAGACACAAAGGAGGATGGAAACAAAGACGTGACAGATGCAAAGACAGAAGGAAGGATGGATGGACCCAAAGGAGGACGGACAGACATGACGGACTGAGGGATGAAAAGATGGACGCAGGGACAGACGCACGCAACGGACTCAAAGAAGGACAGACGGAGTGACACACACAAAGAAGAATGCATGTAAAGAAGGACAGATTGACACGATGGAGCGATGTAAGGACGAATGCCAAGATGGACGAATGCAAGGACACAAGAAGGACAAACGGACATGATAAGGGCCAGATGCAAAGAAGGATACAAACAAAGAGGGACAGCTAGACATGACAGACATGAAGAGGGATGGATGCAAAACCCTCCCTCACTATGTTATAGCAAGCCTATTGGCAAAGACACTCTTGCCCCACTTTTTCAGATGTATCCCATCCCTGCTCAGTAGCCCTTGTTCCTCCAAGAGGGTCTGGTGGTCATAGAAGCCAAAGCCCTGCCTGTGACACCACCCAATGCAACCAGGTGCTGATCCACCAGATGAGTCCACTCCTACTTGAGCCTTTTCCCCTCACTGGCAGGATTGAGGAAACACCAACTGGGCACCTTCACCCTCGCCCTCAGAGCTCTGTAGTCACTCTTGATATGCTCCAAGTTACTCCTGGCAGTATTGCTGGTGCCCATATGGAGGGGCAGCAAGGGGTAATAGTCCAAAGGCCGGACAATCCTTGGCAGTTTAAAACATCTCATGCCCTGGTGAGCAACAAACCTCCCAAGACATCAGGTCAGGTCAGCAGATTGGTGCCTCTGTCCCCCACAGGAAGGAGTCTCCAGTAACCATCACTCGCCTTTTCCACTTCATGCAGACACTAGGTTCAGTATTAGCTGGCTCTTATGCATCCCCTGACAGATCTCGTTCATCCTCATCAGTGTCCAGGTGTAATGGGCATAAGTGACAAGGTTTAAGTAGTAGAGGGGGCTGCAATGGTGACCTTTGTGGGAGGAGGTCATGAACTCCCATGTGCTAGTCAAAATCAGTTCTAGCCAGGTCTGGAACTGATGTAAGCAACAGTGGAAGAAAACCATCATGCACCAAAACTTCAGCCAACCAGAGGAGCACATGGTACCCCTGCTCAAACATATTTAAGAAAGAAACTGGCAGCCTCTGGGGGCTGGAGGCAAACTCCAGGGCTGAGGGGTGGGGGCTCCACACCAAAAGGTGGTTACATACACCCCTGAAGGGACTGGGGCCCATGGATGATCCACACTGGAGCAGGTACACTACAGAACAGAATGCCAGGAAAACCAATAAGGAAAAAAGCATCAGAAAACCATTACACAAACCACCTCAACCTCCTACGCCGCCCATTGCCTCATTGGAGGAATTTTGACAGACTGAGTGTAAACTGCAGGGATAATAAGGAAAGCTGAGACTGGGGAGAGGGGGAGGACGTGTTTATGTAAGCATTTGTTTAATTGTGTCCTTTTTCCTCAATACTTGAATCAGAGATCAGAAATTTGTGTTAATCGGCAAAAAATTAAGTAAAATTCCCTAACTCGAGACTGTTTTGCTCATGACACCATGGCACTATACCTATTCTAAAGTGGCAGGTCCACAGAGCATTAACCTTCCTCCTACTGCCAGAAGTCACAAGTCTCCAGCCTTCCCCATCTTAGCCTCCCTCCACTTCCTGTTTGACCATGACCTCCAGCTGTCCCTCCTTCCTTGCTTTGTGTGGCTCAGGCTCTTGTCTCTGCAGAGCTTCCATGAAGACCCTGTCAATCTCCTCTTCATTTTCCCTGATGATGCACAGCCTGCTCACCTCTTCCTGCAGCTCCTTGACCTGGCAATTCAGTGCCTCGACCAGAGCACGTCTCTCACAGGAGGGGCTACCACTGCCCCCAGCCCCAGGGAGGTGCCAGGCACTCTCTGCAGCCCAAAACCTGGGCAGCAGCATCCTCCCCCTAGAGCTCTGTCTGAGTTGAGTCCTCCAATGCGCCAAGGGCATTAGCACCAGTCCATGTCAGAGAGTGTGCCCTGCTGCATGTTGAGACCATCACTACACAGTCTTCAAGCAGTCCCACGCAGTCTTGAACAAAGTTTCCAGGCCCCTCTGCACCCCTGCTGTGATAACTGCTGTGTCTCCGTTTGCCACACTCCGTGAGCTGTGCTCTGGCCTACCAGTTATATAGCTGCTTCTCAAGCACCAGTTGAATAGTTACAAGCCTGCAAGTTATACCCAAAAGAAATAAAACAACACTCTTCCACTCATTTGGAGAGAGAGCAAGAAGTTTCCTACTTTAAGCTTTTTGCCCCAAAATATGAAAGTATCTTGAATGGAACGATGTTTTGTATTAGCATGCTTTTCTGTGTAAAATGCACACTTGGTTTTACAAAGCCAGTCAGGGTACAGGCCATCAGTTCTTTTGATATTCCCACCTAGAAATATTTTGGTCTCACTCTTTCAACAAAAATTCAAAGGCAATATAATTTGGCCACCTCCCTTCTCCCCACCCACACAGCAGTTAAGTGGCTAGCGCTAAAGTATGAAGTGTTTAAAAGTGCTTCTCCTGGCTTTTCACACACAGACCAAGAATTATATTGCAAATCTTGCTTCAAGTCAAAAAAGCAAGGGAGCAAAGCAAAAAAAAAAAAAAAGAATCAGACAGTTCAATTCGTAAGAGCATGTATGAAAAATTCCTTAATGATTAAACAGACAAGATTGACAAGGAGAGATCAAGGGGTACATTCAGTCTCAGACAAAAAAAACCCTGACATCAAGATGACCCCATCTGCCATCAAAGGCCTACTTCAAAGGCATGGAAGAGCTAGAGCTTCTCAATCAACAGAGTCATTAGAATTATGGTAAAATAGTATTTTCAACAATTCTCCCCCTCTGTTCCCCCTCCCAAAGCAGAATTTTTGCAGAATCTTTCCCCAAAATTCAGCCTGAAACAGACACCAAGCATGGAAACATGAGCCCAAACAGTTAGTTTTAAGAGATTATTTTAGTTGCTTATAATAGGAAGTGTCTGTAAAACACCACTGCCAGCTCCATCTGTAAAGTTTAACGAAGTACTCTATAGACTTTGAAAGGTGCAAATCGTGCATCTCCAAGAAATAATTTTTCAAAACTACAAGAGTTATAGTGAAGGTGAATAGTGAATGGTAAGGGAAGCTAACTACAAAAATCAAATTCACAGATGTCATTGTCTATTATCACAATCTATTCTCTCCATATTTAGCACTCCAGGCAGCTAGAGAACTAACACAAAATAGAATCTTCTTCACTCCCCCATTTCTCTGCCTAATTTGTGTTGTTGTAATCTTCTGGTCTTCCAAAGAAAGCTTTGCACGCACCAAATTCCTGCCACTTTGCTCAACCTCAATAAGAGAATCCAAAAGTTAACAGTTATGAACGCAGGGTAATGACTCATAGAACGCATAATTCCTCAAAATGCCCTGACAAATGCATTTCCTCTACCAAATGTAACAGACTAGATTTGCTTTACAATTAGATAAATTAAAGAAGCAGTCCAGCACAGATTCCCAGCGCATTAAAAGGGAAGATCATCAGATTTTTTGGGGCCCTTAAGCCAGGCTTCTGCTGTAATATGTAAGCTTAACATTCTCTTCACAAAGGGTGAAACAAAACGGCAGAGATAAATAATTTCTTTTACATACTGGTTGATAGTCAAGGATCACCTCCTCCAAGCTCAAGAATGGTCCATCCCAACAAGCAGGAAAGCAAGTAAAGGCAGCAGGAGGCCTGCATGGATGAACAAGAAGCTCCTGACTAAACTCAAACATTAAAAGGAAGTGTACGAGAGGTGGAAGCAGGGGCAGGTGACCCAGGAGGAATACAGAGACACTGGCTGAGCGTGCAGGGATGGGGTTAGGAGAGCTAAAGCTCACCTAGAGTTCACACTGGAAAGGAACATGAATGGCAACAAGAAAGGCTTCTGCAAGAACACAAGCAGCAAAAGGAAGGCTAGGGAAAACGCAGGCCTGCTGCTGAATGGGACAGGGGCCCTGGTGACAAAGGACATGGAAAAGGCAGAGGTACTGAATGCCTTCTTTGCCTCAGTCTTGACTGGTAAGCCTGGCCTTCAGGAATCCCAGGCCCTGGAGACCAGGGAGAAAGTCTAGAGAAAGGGAGACTCTCCCTTGGTGGAGGACGACCAGGTTAGGGAACACTTGAACAACCTGGACATCCACAAGTCCATGGGCCCTAATGGGATGCACCCACGAGTGCTGAAGGGAGGTGGCCCATGTCATTGCAAGGCCACTCTCTTACCTTTGAAAGGTCATGGAGATCAGGAGAGGTGCCTGAGGACTGGAAGAAAGCAAATCCACCTTCAGGGAGGAAGATCCAGGGAACTACAGGTCAGTCAGCCTCAACTGTGAGGGTGGTTGAACACTGGAGCAGGTTGCCCAGAGAGGTTGTGGAGTCTCCATCCTTGGAGATGCTCAAAACCAGACTGGACATGGTCCTGGACAACGTGCTCTAGGTGACCCTGCTTGAGCAGGGGCACTGGACTAGATGATCTCTAATGGTCCCTTCCAACCTCAGCGATTCTGTGATACACCTGAGGAACAAACACACTTTCCTTCCTCCACCATCATCCTGAAATGATTATGAGCCTAATCAACCTCAGACATAATTTCTGCCCAGGCTGAGAAGCCCCGCTATGCTTATACATACCTTCACTCACCATGGAGACTGAAGAAACCAAAGAGCCTTTCTACCATACAGACTGGCTGCAGACCCTAGAACGTATCTGCACCAAAGGAAAATGGGCATAATAAGGGAAGAAGTCACTGCTTGGCAGGCCTCTTGCATATTACGTACTATCTACATCCAGATTTCCCCTGCTGTTCTTTGCTTAGTTATCAAATCCAGTCACAACTTGATGGAGATTAAACTTGTCCTAACTCTTCTCTATTTCCCTCTGCCCTGGTTAACAGCACTGCCTGAAGACTAGCCCTATCCAGAACAGCTGCTGGATTCCAAGAAAATGCTTTAACGTTTTCCCTAATATATAGCCTATACCATAACTTAGAGTTTCAAAAAGAACCATCATTTCTCTTTTAGTAACAAATTTGAATGCATGAATGCAAACACTGGGCATACTCTTAAATTTCTTGCAGTAGAGTTTCCTGGAGAGCAGATGGAAACACATAGACATCCTTAGTTTCTAGGATTTGTCATATGCTCAAACAAGCAATTCTATGTATATTATTTGAAAGGGCATTTTAATGACTTTTTAATATATAACTTGAGCATAAAAGTTATATGATACAGTTAACATTCTACAGTCACTATGGCTATATAGCCTTCAATATCACAGAATCACAGAATCGTTTAGGTTGGAAGGGACCTCTGGAGATCATCTAGTCCAACCCCCCTGCTCAAGCAGGGTCACCTAGAGCAGATTGCCCAGGATCACATCCAGACGGGTTTTGAATATCTCCAGCAAAGGAGACTCCACCACCTCTCTGGGCAACCTGTTCCAATGCTCTGTCACCCTCACAGTGAAGAAGTTTTTTTCTCAGGTTCAGATGGAACTTCCTGTGGTTCAGTTTCTGCCCATTGCCTCTTGTCCTGTTGCTGGGCACCACGGAGAAGAGCCTGGCCTCATCCTCTTGACACTCCCCCTTCAGATACTTGTACACGTTGATGAGATCCCCTCTCAATCTTCTCTTCTCCAGGCTGAACAGGCCCAGCTCTTGCAGTCTTTCTTCATAGGAGAGATGCTCCAGCCCTCTAATCATCTTGGTAGCCCTCCGCTGGACTCTCTCCAGGAGTGCCATGTCTCTCTTGTCCTGGGGAGCCCAGCACTGGAGACAGGACTCCAGGTGAGGCCTCACCAGGGCTGAGTAGAGGGGCAGGATCACCTCCCTCGACCTGCTGGCAACACTCTGCCTAATGCACCCCAGGAGACCATTGGCCTTCTTGGCCACAAGGGCACACTGCTGGCTCATGGTCAACTTGTTGTCCACCAGCACTCCCAGGTCCTTCTCGGCAGAGCTACTTTCCAACAGGTCAACCCCCAGCCTGTACTGGTGCATGAGATTATTCCTCCCTAGGGGCAGGACCTTGCACTTGCCTTTGTTGAACTTCATGAGGTTCCTCTCCACCCACCTCTCCAGCCTGTCCAGGTCCCTCTGAATGGCAGCACAGCCCTCTGGTGTGTTAGCCTCTCCCCCCAGTTTAGTATCATCAGCAAACTTGCTGAGGGTGCACTCTGTCCCTTCCTCCAGGTCATTGATGAATATGTTGAACAAGACTGGACCCAGGACTGACCCCTGGGGGACACCACTAGCCACAGGCCTCCAACTTGACTCTGCGCCAACTTGACTCTTCAGGCTGCGCACCTGTGCACCTTACGCTCCTCAGACTGCGCACTCTGCCACGCGGTCACAACAAGGGAGGGACTCGGACCCACCCTGATGTCCGGACTCGAACCTATTTTATAGAATCTACTCAAGGAAGTTTAACACTCACCTGTCGGCTCCTCTCGCTCCAAAGGTTCCCAGGTGAACTCACCCGTTGCCGGCAGTTGGACATTTGGAGATGAGAGGGTCCGACGGTGGTTGCCTAGGGTCCCACCTGGGGTGCCAAACTGTTATGGAAATAGTTCGACCCTAGGTTTCCTAGGAGCAGAGTCTCACGTACGTCTAACAGTGAATTTGCTGTACCGTCATTGAAATAAATAAAGTAACAGCTCGAGCTTGGTGCCTCCAGGGAGGGACCCCGAATAAAGAAATTCTGGGGTAATTATACTCCTTACAGTCAAATTTCCCTGCCTGCCAGTGACAGTCTCTTCCAATCTTCTTTACTGAGTCAGTGGTCTCTTTCCTTTTGATTGGTTCACGTCTACATCCCAAGACGGTTGCTATGTTCTTGCTTCATAGTGCCTTATCTTATCCGAAGGTTAACAGTTACCTCTGTCCATTGTGTGCTGTATCTTTGAGGGCTGGTTCTAGCTGGGTTTGCAGTCGCATCCTCAGCAATGTTTCTCAAGCTCATTTACAATTCAGTCCTGTGGCCTGCAGGCTTCATCTACTTTAGGCACTAGTGCTAAGCTGGGCTAGAGCTAAATTAGCTCCCTTTTCTAGCATTATCTTTCCATGGCCCAAATGCCATGATCTTTGAGACAAAGTTCATATATAAAATAAATCATTGAAAAGAAGGACTGCAAATTTTAGCATTTCCTTCTTCCTCACAGGACTCCTAGAACGTGACTGGAGGCAAACAATAGAGGAAAGAAAACTACTGCCAAGCCAGAGTTTTTAAGGTGAGACGTGCTGAGAGACAAGTATGCTTCTACAGATTGCGGGAACTGCTGAGAATGTACTCTTGGCTAAACACAGAGACCGTTTCATAGAAACACTCTAGCTTGAATACATTCTCTTCCTTGTTAGTCACCATCATCTTCCCATCCTATTTATACAAACAAATCAATCCATTCTGCACTCCAAGAATTGAGGACTGTTTCTAGCTACAGCTCTACCTCAAAGCTGATGTGGCTTAGGGATACACAGATCCTTCTTTGCTATGTAGCTCCTTTTGATGGGATAAATAGCTGGACACACCTTTGGTTGCAAGCCCACCAACCTCTAGTAGTTCTAACATCCCTAGTGAGGTCAGAGTACCAGAAGAGATGCAAAACCATAGCTGTACCCAGCATATTGATATTTTATCTAATTATTCTGATAAACATGCCAAACCACTGCACTGAAAGTTTTACAAAATAAGCATATTTACCCCTCCTTAATGTTCAAAATGACTGTGCTCATAATAAAAAGTGAACTAGTAGCAGAAATACATCATGAGCTAATGAAACCAAAGATAGCCTATTCATTTATTAGTCTCATATTGATCTGAGAACTCTACAAATATTCTTAATGAGTTAGAGCTTTTCATAGCAACTACAAGCATATATGTTAAAGTAATCTTTAAAAATGAGTCCAGAGAAACAAATATACCAAGATCACTTATCAGAAAGATAAGGAAAAGTGTTATAATGGATGTAGTGATACTTTGCTTTGATTTATATTGCACATCAACTTCCCCCATTAAAGTCAGGAGTCAGGATTAGTCTGACAACCTATCAAGTATCTCCAGGTGATAAGTTACCTTATACCAAAATACTAAAGTATATAGCAACTTGAAAGACCATGATAGAGAACAGGTGCTCTAAGTGACAACATGAGGCAAGCACATAATTTCTATTTAACATGCAATACTTGGATGACCTTCACTGAGATATCCGAAGATCAAATCAAACTGTCAGCATTCATTTACAAAGGAACGAAAACAAATTATAAAGAGTTAATTTTTTTTTTAGAAAAAATAAGTTAGATAAACAAAACATTCTCATCCACCAAGCCACAAGAGACAGTAAGTCATCATTATCAGAACAGACTCTTTAAAGACTTTTAAAACAGAAGAAGAAATGCTGAATAGTTCAAACTTAAAACAACAACACAATACTCATCTTCTGCACTGTGATTCCAGAAGTCTGAGATGAGGAGAACATTTCTGATGCAACTATTCTTTACTCATTGCTGTAGTTTTAAGAAGCTGAAGCAAACCCTGGAAGTGAATGGAATGTTCACCATTCCCATTGAACAGAGAACATTATTTTACAATACGAGTCAGGTATAATTACAATATGATAAGTCCCCTCTAGGGCTATATAAGCTGTCATCTTTCCTAGCAGTTGTCACATCACAGAAAAGACAAACACAAATAAAATCCCAAAATAAACATTTTAAAAGAATGGCTTAAATGACTGCATAATGAAACTCAGCAGCCTGGCACACACAAAACAAAACACTCCCAGAAGCAAATCATATACCTTCCACTTGTAAAGTCCTAAAATATATTCCTATTACCAACTCCACACCACACCTAGCAACAATCCCCAAGTTTGGGCTGCAGTCACATTCCCTCAGGCTGGAAAGAAATTAAAATGAAAAAAAATGAAAGAATAAAAAAAGCATCCCCCCTCCCAAAGATGGGGAATAAAAGCAGTGTGTGCCACAGACACCACTACACAGAGACACAGCTTTAAGATACAAAATGCACTTTCTACCATGGATTACAATATATCGTTCCTTTCACTGCGTGTGGACAAACCTATCTATCTCACCTATTCAGGCAATTCAGATCTCTTCTCCCAAGATTTTGGCCAAATCATTATTTAGTTTGACCTAAAGTTGTCTTTTTCTATACAAGAAATAGAAGAGAATAGGAAAGAGTAAAAGACTCCCAAGTCCAATATGGGCATTTTAATTCTTTAGAAATATTACAGTAATATATACAAGCCACTGAAAACTGTTAGTGCAATGCCTAGATGTCTTAGGGATATAAAATATATTAAGTTGTATGATAAAAGGGAACTAGTAGTTTGTACTCTAGAAGAGGATCTCAACAATTGAAATATGATTGCAGTTCTTATACACTATTGGTTAATACAGGCAAAGTATTGCAGAAGAAATAAATAATTGATGTAAAAAAGTTTCATAACTTGGTATCTTTGAACTGAAAAACATTAAACCCAAGCATGCATGTTTATCTTGCCACAAAAAAAGCTTTGCTGCATCAACACTGAAAATTTTCCTGTTTTCACACCCTGAATGTTCATTTTTTCCCCACATAGCTCAAAGCTGAATGGATTTATTATAATGTTTTTCTAAGGAAAATGTGCCTACTTAGATAAATAAAGCTGCTCACAAACAAAGCATCTTCTTTTTTTTGTATTGTCACCTCTACTAATCCAACTAAAACAATCTGACAGCACTCTGAGGGTTCAGGAATCAGAACTGAAAACAAAAGGTTCCTTAAATCTCCCAGAGTCAAACTAAAATAGCATCCCCTGTCCCCCAACACATATGTGTGTGAGTGCACGCATACACCTTTTTTAAGAAGTCCCAGCATATTTCAGAAATAAAAGTAATGAATTCCTAACAATGATGTAAACTAAAGAGCAAAACAGAAAACTAAATGTTGAGGGATTCAAAACAGAAGCATAAATCCATGCAGAAAAAAAAAAATCAATTACTACAGAAAAAAGGAGAACTGGCAAGAACGCAACATGTAGACAAAATATATATCTTCTCTACCTTAGATTTACCCAGCATGGTAGAGGATTCAGTAGAGGTTTTCAACATCACTGAAAAGTAAAATAGACCACAAGGATGCTGTAGGAGCCAAGATCTAATGCAAGTTTCACCCAATACACTGCAGTCACAGGTAGCTGAGATTAAAGATCATTGTGACAGTGATTGACTGGAGTCATTACAAGAGAACAAGAAAATGCAGAAATGAATCACGTTTCATCAAAAAAATGCCTCAATGCCAAACCTGAGACAGACAGACAAGAAAAAAAGAAAACAGTCGACCAACCACACCAACACTGTTTTTGTTCCCCCCACCTGAATCTGCACATTTCCATCAACCGCTCCCTCCCTGATCCATCAAAAAGATTAAGGAACATTCATTTTGAGGAAAAAAATAGGATGAGGGAGGCAAAACAAACAAACAAAAATCACTACACCTGATGGTCCTTTTCATGCAAGGATTTCTCTCAGAAGGCAAGGAGCCCAGCTGTTGGCCTGCGCAACAGCAGCAGCCACTGCTGCTTGCCAGCATTCAGAGCATGCAAGCAGAGCCAACCTGAAAGGCAATTGTTTCTCTCTCCCCTTAAGCAAACATATTAAATTCATATTTATCAAGACACCTTTGTATTGGAGCCCTACCTCTTTTTGGCCTAGGGAAGCTTTCATGCAAGTGAAAGACGACTTTCTCCACAAAGTGCTGAATGTTACTGTGCTCGGGTCCTCTAACAAACACCATCCAGTCATGGGTAAAGCCCTCCACAGTGGGTTTCTTCCTAACCTGGGCTCGGTGCCCCAGCTCCAGTTTCACTTGAATGGCACACTGAGAGAGAGAAAGAGGCAAACAGTAAACAGGAAAGCAAAAAGCTCCTGCACTTCGAATTAGGGATGGGAGAAGAAAAATAATACTAATTGCACAAAGGAAAAAACAAAAACAAACAGGCAATACACAAGATGAGAGGGAAGAAAACTACCCCAGACACTTAACCATACATCCACCCTGCTGGAGAGTGGGGTGATCAGCTTGGGTTGTAACAAAATGCAGCCACCAATAACCCCAACAGACACCCAGCACGCACGAAAGCGACACACAGGCAAGGTGAACAAGGGCAGTATGCGAAAGGCAAATCAAAGGAGGGAGGGAGGAATCCCACAAGACTTTTCTGAGACAGAAGTTTCATTTGGGGACTGGATTGCTCCTGAAATTACCCCATCTTTGGCGAGGGACCCAACTCGGGAAGGCATTTTTAATCTGCATCAAATATGATGCATCAAATTTGATGCATATGCATCAAATTCGGGGGGGGGGGAATAATAACATTATTATAAATCAGGCAAGATACACACATGCATGCACAAGCATAAAGTTACTAGGGTGACGCTGACTGTCAGAGCTACGCCAGAGAGAACGCACCATCCTAACGGTGCCTCCTATGCTTAGAGTCCCCTCGACTGTAGTCACTACTCCCCTGGCTACTGCTGCGGAAACATGGCTGGGTTATTATTCACCTCCACCGTCTCTCACTCTCTCTGGATGAGTGTGCTCCATGTGATTGCAAAAAGAGGAGGGGAGAGAGCGAGAGAGAGGGAAAAACCACACACGGACCCCCCCCCCCAAAAAAAAAAAACACACCAACCTTTCTCTAATTGGAAGCACTAAACAGTGTCTAGGCAGCGCAGGACAGAGGAGAAGAGAAAAAGGAGGGGAGCGAGAAGGATTGTACGTACTTACCGAACTGGCCATGCCTGGGGGCCCTGGGATTTGCTGGGGTATTTACTTCCCCCCCGCCCGCGCATGCGCACCCCTTAACTGTAATTCATGAAGAAACTAATGTGACTGAGGGCGCGCACAGGAAGGAAGGGTAGATGGCGGACATTCTCTTTTTCTCCCTGCCTCTTTCTCTCTCTCACTAAACTGAAACCCCAGCAGCAGCCCCAGCGACTGAATCCAAGATACTAGAGCATGCGCCCTGCACCTCAAGCCTGACGCTGAGATACAGGCTTAACACTGCTTGAAGGAGGGAGGGGGACAAAAAGAGCGAATCACACACAGAAAGTAAATCACTAGCTCCTCTGGTCGCCCTCACAGTCTATTCAATACCACCACAACTCTAGTGTAGTACTGTAAAGTAACAGATTACCGAGGGGAAAGGGGCAGGGACGGGGACAAACATCGCGCAACTGCTCGAATCTGACAATAAAAACCGGGTTAAAACTGCCGGAATGTAACCAATGTCTAGAGTCCTTGCCCCAGCAGCAAGCAGGGATGAGGAGGGATACTGGTCTATTTTGCTTGCCTGAGAAGTTCAGGAGGATCTTGACTTTTTATTATTAGAAGGGGGAGGGGAGTTCCCCCCCCAATAAACACAGGAGACTGCATACAAATAAAGGGGGGGGGACTGAAATGTACAAGGTTCACGCAGTGACAATATGAATGAGGAGGGTTTAAGAGAAAAAAATCAATTAATTTCCCCTTCCCTCGTGGACATCTCAATGAACCACACAGCCAACTGTAAAGAGTCTTCCCCAATGGGGCATCTGTAGAGCTGCCTGCAGTTGTATGTGGAAGCATCCACTGAGTGTGTAATGACAGAAACCCAAGTAGCAGCTGTTCATACAGGTATGGAGGTATGTGAAATTGTCTACAACTTTGTTTTTGGCAGTCCACTGGATTGCACTGGAGCTAATAAGTAAAGTTTCTACAAACACGTGGTGCAACTAGCAGACTTAAAATAGAAAATGTAGTTAATATTTACTGAAATGCATATACATGGGATTATAAAGTCTATGCACTTTATAACAGCAAATGCAATCCAACTAGTTGCTATCAAGAGATAGCAAATGTTCAGCACTAGTTGTCTGATCTATGTTAGAGAATCGGTATGGGTGGAGGGCACCCATATTTCATTTCAAGAAAGATCAGATAACCGTGACCACACCATAACAGTCAGGCAGCACAATAAGCAATTGAATGTAGTAGAAAGTAGAACCCTTTTTCTGTATTTTGGTGGAGGTGGAGAGCCAAGAGAACAGCTTAATAGAGTAGACAAAATTAAATCAGTAAATTGTCCAAAAATTATCTTACAGGTATAGTCAAAGGACATTTTATTCTCCTGAGCTGTAAAACTGATTTTCTGATCTATTTAAATTATCATAATTAGATGCAAAGCACAAACAAGTACTTAAAAATATATTGCCCAATCCAATGTGGCACAAAGGAAATTTAAAAACTGTTTCTGGAATTTTTATTATTGTAAAATATTCTCCTACAGTTTCATATCCCAAATACTTGGAGATTCGTGATAGCATATGAAAATGGGAAATGAGTACATGAAATAGAGGAGAAAATATCTCTGAACAAAAGAGAAACTCAGTAGTTATTTTCCTAGCCTGTGTTGAAAGATTCAACATTCACGCATTTCAAATTTGTTACTAAAAGAGAAATGATGGTTCTTCAAAAGGCTCCAAGACTATCTTCTCTATAACTTTGGAGTGAAAAATGCATACTATTAAAATAATTTTACAATTCAAGGAGAAATGTCTCATTCAGTCAAAACTGGATTGAAACATTCCTGAATTGTATTTTATTTTTCTTACAGCCCTCATTTAAAATTAGGTTTAATTTCCAATACATGTTGGAGGAAGGGTAAAAAATTAACTCTTGTTAACTTAATTCTGAAATCTGGTTACATGATCTTTCAACTTTAAATAATAAAATCAGTACTAACTAATCAAGGAAGAAGGAAATAGAATTTATAAAGAATACCACAATATCAAAATTATATATCTTAATTGGTATTTGAGCTCATAAATATGCAGTTTCATTTTCAGAGATACTGTGAATCTGTTCTACTATCTATGTTGCTAACAGCAATTATGTGGTAGGCACAAAA
Organism: Struthio camelus; assembly: GCF_040807025.1. Taxonomy (NCBI): domain Eukaryota; kingdom Metazoa; phylum Chordata; class Aves; order Struthioniformes; family Struthionidae; genus Struthio; species Struthio camelus. The sequence goes on along the minus strand of NC_090981.1, from coordinate 10,406,404 downwards.
ATGCTATCTTTGATATGGATTCTTTTATGAAACAGGTCTAAAGGATTACTTCCATATTCGGTGATTGTAATATCAGCCCTAAGAGTCTTGTATTTTCTCTGTGTACCCACAACTTCAATTAACTTCACTACTACAGAACTTTTCCCCAAAATATGCAGAAACAGACATTATTTTTATTAAGGAAATGTATATTGGAATAGGTACAGTTCAAAATCCTGTCATATTTGAACTCCTGTCCTCAATAAATATTGCTAGCTAGAAGGTAAATCCTGTTACAGTATCTTTCTACATTTCTGGGCAACTCTTGAAAGATCTTGTCTGCCTATTTGTTTTCCTTCCTCATTTACATAATGGTTTGACATCATGAAGAATATATTTGCTTCCTATACTGAGGTAGTAGTTGGGGACATCATCCTTTCTGTGTAATGCATTATGTTCCATTTGGGGTGTACCAGATAGGGATTAAACATTTTTTCCACCTTAGTTTGAGCTGAGGAAAATATACAATGGACAATTTTTGGTGCGAGTCACATTATAGTTTGGTTTGTTTTCTGTGTCAGTGGAAACAAGGCAGACAACCAAAGCAGTCAAATGCAAACTGAAAAACATGTTGGAGTTATTTCTTGCCCACCTCCTTCAGCCTTTTCTTCTGCAAAGTATTGAAGTAGTCTCCCCAAGTTTGTTCTGGAAACCATTAGTATGATTATAAGTTTTGTGTATGCTCAGATTGGTGACTTCTGTATAAGAACACAAGTGATTCTTAGCTATAGCTTTGAAGGGCAGTCGCAGTGGGTATAATCCTGAGTGTACATTTACTTCTCAAGAACCATGGTAGGAGCAGAGGCAGCACATCCCTTTCTATAGGTCTGCAAAGATGACTACTGTCTTTCAAGGTAAGAGCCATGATAACTTATTTCTAGACAAGGTATACATAGATACATTTATTCAACCCAGCTTTCTCAAAAGGCTATAAGAGTAGGATTGTTTTTTTCCTTTCTTACTGACATTATTTTCTGAGAAAGGAGGTGTTCTTTGGGCCTGGCAGGATCAGATCTAATATTACAAAACAAAAAAATCAGATGTGCAAAAGAACTGCTTTTTGGCTCCAAGAAGTCTATGTTCCTACTAGCTGTTACACTGAAGTCACTTTAAAAAAAAGTCCCTTCTGAATCTGATGGAATTTTTTCTAAAAATCATAAAACTATATCCAATTTGTTAGTTTTGTCTTCTTGTTTTATCATGTTTCTGACATTTTTGTTTTATTAGAATTAGAGCATAGATTTGTAGAGCAGATTTTATACGCAAGTCACTTCAAAATAAAATGAAACAGCTTTCAGTAAGAGTGTAGGTAAACAGAGCGGCTATTATGCTTTCAACAGTAGTTCCAACACAGCTGGTGATATCTGAACGTGTTTAGCAAGATAGAGAAGTTGGCCAAAGGGGTATCTCCTACACTGTATGATTGGGGCTCCTGGATCTGTAATTTCCATCCATAGAAGAAACATGGAAGTATACAGGAGTCTTCCACTGAAGGAAGGGGAGTTTTCTTGGATGGTTCCAGCTTGAGCTATGGCTGAGAATGAGATGAAATAAGGCTGTGGGAGAAAATAATTTATTTTTAATAAATAACAGTGAGACATTCTCTTTTTGAAACTCCCTTAAATGGGTCCATTTTCTGACCTAGACTCATAATCCACATTCAGACCCATAACAGGGGATTCTACAGCAAAGAATGGAGGTGGATAGCACTTACAAGTCTTTCTGCACTGATTTCTGTTTCTGATGTATTTGGACAAAATTATTTTCCTCTCGACTTAGAACAGAACTGAACCAGTTCATTTCCTAGATTGTACATCAGTGCAACTCTGAAAATGGTTCTATGATCTAACCTTATTCACCCTAATAGTCTTTTTAACTACTTCACTGAAACTACTCAGTTGAGTAATGATTACTCCAAAAAGATTTGCAAATCAGACTCAAATTTGGAGGAAAGGATGTTATTTAATATGTCTGTTATAAACCAATATTGCTGGGTTTTTTTCTGCTTTAAAGAAATAGCACCTCTGCTCTTTCCCTGACATCTAGCAAATTGAGGGAGTTTTGATGTTATTGCATCCATTTAAAACATCAAAATTACAAACTAAAGATTTAACCTTCAGTTGACAGACAGAATCAGAGAACAACCTGGAGCTAGTAGGTGACAAACTGGTGCCACTATTTTTTTCATCTTGGAATCACAGTTAAAATAATCACCCCTTGACTTCACTGTGGCATATGGATGCAGTTATATCAATATGAAAGTACAAAGAATCTGGTGCAAAGAAGAAGAAGATTGTAGAAGTGTAAGGCAGTTTCCTGCCAGTACTATCCAGTATTACTAAACTAGGGTTCACCATAGAATAATTATATAGGTCACAAACTGCATCTTTAACTTATGCATTTAGCATAGCTTCTCCAGATAAACCCAGGGTGGAGTTTCATCTTTGGAAAAGTGACAGACAATTGGATCATCTTTTAAAGATACTTAACTACCTAAAGATGCACTTGGTCACCTACTGAGATTTTAAAAGTCCTTGCACATTTAATGTCTGCTAAAATATTGTATTTATGTGCTTCTAGAAAATCCCAGGAGACACCAATCCCTATGTTCAGGTCCCTCAACACATAATTACATCATGCTATGAAGTGCAGAGATCCCTCAGCTAGAAACAATATGAGCCAGGACTTCCACACAACACAGACCTAGTGTCAAGGATCAGCAAGGACAGGCTGCCCCATGCAGGAGGGGGGCCAGGAGCCAAGGGTGACTCCAGTACAGGCAGGCTGAAATGGAGCTCTGGGACCCATGGGCAGAGGGTCCCAGGTGAGGCTGTTCAGGGCAGTTAAGGCCCTGAACTCAGGGTCTTGACAGCTACTCTGGAAGCAATGTAGCTGTGTTGGTGCAACACTGCACCTGAGCTAATAAGAGCTATCTTTCATGGCTATACTGTTGTTGATTCCATACGAGACTCAAGGGAAGACTGCCTGGGACTCTCTGTACCATGTTCTATTATACAGTGCAGATACATCTTATATATGAAAATGAAATTTTTACCAAGTCGCCTGGGCAGTCATTAAATTGTTTTCAACATTTCAAACATAGTTGTCCAAAATTAACTTATCCAAATTCATATTTTGTGACCTAACTATATGGACTGATTTTCAGATGGGCCCTCTAAGAGAGTATGTCCTATTACTGGGCTTGAAATATTTAAAACAAACAACTACTTGAAACAACTAATATTGATGGCCATTTACACAGTTGTTAATTCTGGCATGTAAAGGAAATCAAAGTACCTTTTAAAGATATTATCACTCTGTTTTTTTCTTATTTGAGAGCTTTTCATTTCCTTATGCATATGATCTATAAAATCATGGCCCAGTCTCTTTCCAAGCCAGACACTTTGATTACAGCACTAAGACACTGGTCTGAACAGAAGCTAATATTTAAACTGAGCCTACAGCTGATCTTACACATACAAGGAATATACATAAACTGCCTTGTAATGCCACTCTGGCTGCCAGGAACTAACGGCAAAATGCTCTCACTGGATTGGGTCTTTTTTGAGTCAGCTACATTTACACATACAAAGCCGAGCAAAAGCCAAGTAGTATGGCCCAAGTACAGTCCTGTTATGAGGTTTTATTGGGTTGTCCACTTCTAATCAGGAATAAAATAAAATAGAAAATGAGCACTTTATCTGGTAACATATTTAAACCACTAGTCAATGGCAATGATCTTTAACAGTGATGGCTGGATGTTTTACAAAACAATATGAAATGGTTTACAACTCACCATCAACTACCTCAATGGGAGGTAGTAATGACAACAGATAAATGCAAAAGGGAGTCTTAGCTATGCACAATATTACAGTATAGAAGGTTTAAAAAAATGTTTAAAGGCCTCTAGGGATACATAAGGAAACCTGTTCAGAGTGGAAAGTCTTGTTGAGAGATCTACAAGGAAATATTTAGGATTTTTTAATTCCTCACAATCATATACTTCTTGAAGGAAATATTCTTGTTAAACAAATGAAGAAATGCAGAATCAAATTCTGTATTCAGTTTAAGCCTGCATAATGTACGAGTTCAGTGAACTTGCTCTGGATTTCCACCAATGTAACCAGAACAGTTTCTGATCACATGTGCAAGCAAGTCATTAAGGAGTAATTTTACTGAAATCGATGTGCTTAATTCTTTGCCTGAAAGGAGATTTCTTCACTGCTAGAAATAAACCAATGCCTGTAGAGGAATTTTCTGATTGTCCTCAAGCCTCTATATCAGGTTCTTGTCCTGACTGTTCTATAATTTATGCAAGTTGACCACAATCCAGAAAGGAGTTTACACATAAAACAAATTAAATGACTTGCCCAAGGTAACCAAAAAAAAAATGTAGTGGAGCAAGCAATTAAACCCACTGAGGACAAAACTTGGCCCTGAAAAAAGAAATATTGAAGAAACAGGTAGAAATGTGTAATCAAAAGTAGCACAGGAAAGCAGAGAGACTGAAAATTCACAGCTAGCTGAACAATCCATACAAAAATGCTTGAGAAACGTGAGATTTGAAAGAACATTGCAAAGTTTGAGAAATGTATTATGTGTTTGCAGAATTCTGGCCTTGGAGGCTACATAAGCATATTTCATAAATTTCATATAGATCATCTGAATGAAAAATAATGGCTTTTACACATTAGAAAGTTGTAAAACAAGACTGCTCAACATATGGATGTTTGGGAGTCAGCTAGTAATTACAGCATTACAAGAGAGCTGGAAGTAATTTTTATGAAGGTGCAGAGGGGAGCAAAGCAGAATAAGGTGGGGTGGAAATGCTTTGCTAACTGCTGGAGGGGGAGCAGTGGATCTACAGCTTATATATTCTTCCCTGCCCCAGAGATTTCAGAAGCCCTTCCATCTAAGCTCTGTGTGGTCTACTGAATTCAATAGATTTTTGGTAACAGCTGCATTCAGTTTTCACTCCTCCTATTGGTAGGCATACCTCAATGCAGAATGAATTACCTATCAGAAGACTTTCCATCACCACACAGCTTTAATTGTAGACACTTTTGTATATATTTATGCCTTCAAATAAAACTCACCAACTAGCAAGATACAAATGCAAAAAGCATGGTCTCCTGATTTACTGTACATTTTTTATGATAGCCACTTTCATGTTTTGCAAGCAGATTTGAGATGTAAAACACCCTAAAATCACATCCTTCACTGCATTCCTTTACTCCTCCTTCGCTCTTACTGGTCTGCACTGTGTAAGTAGAGTAAGAGTCCATTTTGTTGTTTGTTTATTCATATCCCAAACTAAGGGGGTTGTTTACTGGATCTGGCACTCTTGTACCTTGAACTCAGAATATAGAAGATCCTTATTGATCAAAGTGTTGCCATAATATGAAATATGCTTTCAAAATAACAGCTTTAGGATACTTCAGATGTTGAAAGAAATGTCCAAAGTAGGCAGAAAAATGGCTTCTAGGGTTTACTCTCCAAAGCACCTAAGAGTTCAAAGCTATAGTTTTGAAAAGACAGAGAGAGAGAGAGAGTGAAGGCAAGAAAGAGAGAGAGAGAGAGTGAGTGAAGGTGAAAGAGGGAGAGAGAGTGAGTGAAGGCGAAAGAGGGAGACAGAGTGAAGGCAAGAGGTAGAGAGACAGAGAGTCAAGGAGAGAGAGAGAGAGTCAAGGCGAGAGAGTGAGAGACAGAGTCAAGGAGAAAGTCAAGATGAGAGAGAGAAAGGGAGAGCCAATGCAAGACAGAGTCAAGGCAAGAGAGTGAGAGACAGAGAGTCAAGGAGATAGAGAGAGTGTTAGAGAGAGAGTCAAGCAGAGACAGAGAGAGAGAAAGAGAGAGAGAGTCAAGGTGAGAGAGTCAGAGAGTCAAGGTGAGACAAAGTCAGAGAGACACACGACGAGAGAGAGTCAAGGCAAGAGAGCATCAAGGTGAGGAAGAGAAAGGGAGAGAGTCAAGGTGAGAGACAGTCTAGGTGAAAGAGAGAAAAAATCAAGGCAAGAGAGAGTCAGGTTGAGAGAGAGAGTCATGGTGAGAGAGAGAGAGTCAAAGTGGAAAAGAGAGAGTCAACGCAAGAGAGAGAGTCAAGGGGAGAGAGAGAGTCAAGGTGAGAGAGTCAAGGCAAGAGAGAGGGAGTAAAGACGAGAGAGAGATTCAAGGCAAGAGAGAGTCAAGGTGAGAAAGAGAAAAGGAGAGAGAGACAGGCAAAGAGAGAGTCAAGGCGAGAGAGAGGGAGTCAAGGCAGGAGAGAGGGAGAGAGACAAGGTGAGAAAGAACCAAGGCAAGAGAGAGTCAGGTCTAGAGAGATAGTCATGGTGAGAGAAAGAGTCAAGGTGAGAGAGAGAGATAGTCAATGAGAGAGAGAGAGAGAGTCCAGGTGAGAGAGAGTCCAGGCAAGAGAGAGAGAGAGTGAGTCGTGATGAGAGAGAGAGACAACGTGAGAGAGAGAGTCAAGATGAGAGAGAGAAAGGAAGAGTCCATGTGAGAGAGAGAGTCAAGGAGGGAGAGAGAGAGAGACAGAAGGAGAGTCAATGTGAGAGAGAGAGTCAAGAAGAGAGAGAGACAGAAGGAGAGTCAAGGAGATAGAGTGTTAGAGAAAGAGTCAAGGAAAGATAGTGTTAAGGAAATTTCCACTGTACTCTAGTTTTCTGCAGACAGAACATGCAAGGTCATGCACCCTGCAAACAGAACATCTCATCTGACTTTGCCTCAGCCCTGTTTTTCGTACATAGTTGAAGAACTACAAAGAAACCAGTTTAATCCAGCCAACAGTACAAAAGTTGTTCAAAGGTAATGCCAGAAGTGGTGCAAATCAGCTAATGAATAATCATAAGATGGACCATTTAAGGCTGGAACGGAACTACTTCGTACTGTAACATGGCAAGGGGATTGGTAAAACTAAGAATCATGGACAGATCTGACTGGTTATGTAAAATGAAGTATTGAATATGTAACAATTTACCTTCACTTAAGAACTGTAACAAAAAGTTACTCGGGGGCCTTCTTGCGCTCCCAGCCAAGAGACACCTTATTGCTAGCAATAAAAACTTAGCAACTAAGAAGTCTGACTCCTGCTGCTCATTACTGGTGCCTGCAAACAAACAAAAGAGAAAAGATAATTTTAACAATAGACAGAGAGAAAGAGAGAGAGTCAAGGCAAGAGAGAGAGTCAAGATGAGAGACAGCGAGAGTCAAGGTGGGAGAGAGTAAAGGTGAGGAAGAGAGTCAACATGAGAGAGTAAGTCAAGATGAGAGAGAGAGAGAAAGAGAGTCAAGGCTAGAGAGAGACTCAAGGAGAGAGGGAGAGAGAGAGTCATGGCAAGAGTGAGAGAGTCAAGGCAAGAGAGACAGAGAGAGAAAATCAAGGCAAGAGAGAGAGCCAAGGTGAGAGAGACAGACAGACAGACAGAGAGACAGAAAGAGAGTCAAGGCCATAGAGAGAGTGTTAGAGGGAGAGTCAAGGAGAGAGAGAGAGAGTGAAGGCAAAAAAGTGAGAGTTAAGGCAAGAGAGAGGGACAGGGAGTCAAGGTGAAAGATACAAAGAGAGAGTCAGGGCTAGAGAGGGGAAGAGAGTCATGTTGAGAGAAAGAGACAGAGAGAGAAAGGGAGAAAGAGAGTCATGGCAAGAGAGAGAGAGTCAAGACGAGAGGGAGAGCAAGAGTAAAAGCAGGAGAGACAGAAAAGGTGAGAGAGTCATGGGGAGAGAGATAGAAAGTCAAGGTAAGAGAGAGAAAGAGAAAGAAATGGAGTCAAGGCTAGAGAGAGACTCAAGGATAGAGGGAGAGAGAGTCATGGCAAGAAAGGAAAAGAGTCAAGGGGAGAAAGAGAGTCAAGGGGAGAGAGAAAGAGAGTCATGGCATGAGAGAGACGGAGAGAGAGTCAAGGCAAGAGAAAGTCAAGATGAGAGAGAGTCAAGGTGAGAGAGGGAGAGAGGTCAAGGTGAGGGTGAGAGAGGGAGTGTCAAGGCTAGAGAGATATTGAAGGTGAGCGAGACGAGAGAAAGCAAGTCAAGGTGAGAGAAAGAGCGGGGCAGGGGAGAGAGAGATTGGATCAAGACGAGAGAGAGAGAGAGAGAGAGAGAGTAGTGAGAGAACAGAGAGAGTGTAGTGCCTCCCTACCCAGGTGCCCTCTGCCCATGAGCCCAGGAGCTCCCTTTCAGCTCAGGCCTGGGTCCCCATTCCTTGTCTGTGCTATGCTGTAGGTGTATTCGTCTCCAGTCCTGCCTCCTGGATAGACCTCTGAAATATGTCATAGCCTTGTTTCCAGTTCTGTCTCTCGCCCTGTCTCCTGCCGTTCCTAGCTTGACTTTCTGGATGGGCCCTGGACCTGATTCATCACCTTGCCTTGTCTGGGACTGTTGATGGACCCTGTTCTGCCCACCCTCCTCAGATGCCGCGGGACAGCACCCTGATCAGTAAGAGCATTGCCTGTGTTGTGGTCGCCCTTGACTTCTGATTTGTCCCCCTTCATGGAGCAGTCCTGCTCTTGTTATGCAGCCCATTATGCAGCCATGGTTTTGTCCGAAAAAAATTAGCTTTCAGTATGTGAAAAAAGCGCTTTTCCATTTTTTTTAACCTTTCATCAACTCTAATTTTTTGGATTCTGCAGCCAGTAGACACTTTTTCTGAAGTTTCTAACAATTGCTATAACTTGAGTAGCTCTAATATAGGATGTGCTGATAAGAAGTGTTAGGCTACACAGAGCATCAGCAGTCACTGTTGTTTTAATACATGGTCATCTAAACCTGTTCTGTTTTAGACTTTGTAATAGTTATACACTTCCTGAGCATAATTGTGTGGGCGTAAATTTGAACTGTTTGAATTTTGCTTTTTCCCACTTCTTAAATTTAATTTAGGTAGCTGATGAATGAAAATTCTCCTCTTCTTAATCTGGAGAATGGGCAGAAATAGTCTTCTGTACACCTTTCCATATTTCATTTATATCCAGGTTTTAGAAGCTGGACGATGTCAGAGTCCAGTACTCTCTGACCAGGTTCTTTCAGATATTCCACGCATATGGAGAGTGCAATGATTCATATAAAAGTTTATTTTTGAGGGAATTTGATGTTACACAGGATTTTGATTTAGCACAGTGATTCAGCAATATACTGAAATCACAACTCAAGTGTATCACAATACAAGTGTATACGCTTAACAAAATCTAGCTAGATGGTTCAATCACAATACCAATGTGATTGATTGCCGTTATCGATCTCAAATATGCTCACCGTCATGATGCTGGGCGTCCCCAATTGCCAGGAAGGAATACATGGGCTGATACCAGCTCAAGCCCATTGCTCTCTTCGAAATTTCTTTGTTAGTTGTTGAGGTTTTATACTCTCTGTTGGGCTGAGCCACATATACACTTCCCCCATGCTGGTCCGGCTAATCTCAAGGAGATATTCAGATCCTTTTGGTCAGCTCAGGAAAAAAAACACTTACACCAGGTCCAGGTAACAGATATGGCTGCTTATCTAAGATGAAGGCCACCCTTCGGTCCCCTTTGTCTTGAGATAACGTTAGTTCTCTGTGCAACAGCTGCAGTTAGTGAGCTGCATCCTACACTGTCCTTGAGATTTATGAGGCACCTTGCCCTCTGAGCCTTCTCCCATTGTAGGGGTTGTTGGTCGGTCACATTCCACCCCTTGGCTCAGACCAACATTTAACGTTTGCTGGTGTTACACAGTGAGCTTAATACATTCATTGTATGAAGGACCAACTCTCTTGCCTATGCACAGTGAAGGTAAGAACATATATACATGTGAGACTGGCAATTTACAATAAGTTAGTATGGGATTTAACTTGAGTTAAGATTCCATTCATGTGTACTATTCGATTTTTCAGATAACAGATCAATATCAGGGTTACAAAAAATAACAATACAGAGATTATTAAGAGTACGACCATAGGATGTAACATTAGTCGCAGCACATTGGTGGCTTTTGGTGACCAGCCTGTAAAGATGTTGTACCAATGATGTTCTGTAAGACTAGTTTCTACGTTTGCTAAATGAATCAGTTCATTATTATCATATGTCATTTTCACTTCTCTTTCTGCTAAGCCTTTTCCAATTTCAGACAGACATTGAGTAACCTCAATGTTTTGTCTGAGAAAGTTGTCTAGTTCATGGAATGTTACTCCGAGTGTTATTGAAGTATTAAATAGTGCAAAGTAAGATATCTTTTGTTCAGTCATGAGAGAAGTTAATCAGTAAGTCTGCTTAGTAATTTGGTCAAAAACATATGTCACATTACAAGGGCAAACGTTGCCAGATCCAAAATTAACATCATCTTCGAAGTGAATAGCATTGAGGGTAGATGCACACACATCCAAAACCATTGTCATATACTCATGTCTCATTACCATAGATACATTGCCAGATACAGGTTTCAGATGAGTGTTTCATACTGCATAATTCTGGAGCTCTAGGCATGGTAGGGCAGGTCCATCCTCGACTGGATAACCAGTAGGTGCAATGTTTACTAATTTCATAACTGTCATTAGTATTACACTGCAAACGATCTCCTGCCACTGTAGGTACCCACATATTCTCATTAAAGACTTTAGGAATGACAGTAAATCGGCATAAAGGTATTATTTTTGTATGAGTGTCCCCAATCCATCCAATCCCTAGCAATTGGAATATTAGTTCTGTTGTGTCTGCATTATAATAAGGGCCTTCAATAGTTTTAAGCCATCCGCCTTTGAATTTGTCTTTCACTAGGCCAGGGAACAATCGTTCCAATGCTTGTCCTTGACTATTTTCAATGGCTACCCAAATCTGATTGATTTGGTACATACTTGTTAACTGAAATACAGTGCATGATAAAGCAGAGCCAACTTCTCGTGATATATTTTTGGTAGTTAGTAATTGGGACCACAGCGATACATTAGTGTGTCACCAGAGGTGCCAAGTACCTTGCCAATTTTGCACTGAAGTTTGTAAAGCTGTTGAAAGCCAGCTTGCAGTCTTTCTGGTTACACCAGCTTCAGTTTCTCCCAATACTGACAATTTATTTGCTAGGGTTTCAATATCAAATGAATTCAGTATTCCTGTTCCTGTACCAATTCCACCTAACAGAGTTTGAATAATATCTCTTTTAGTTCTATGTCCTATTGGTCTATGATTTTGTAGCCACCAAGCATAGAGAGGGTCACTATACTCAGCACAAGTCTTATTCCATGCACTGGTGCGTACATTGGTCAGGTCCAAATGTACATTCACTGTCATTAATTTTGGAGCCATAATCATAGGTTCTCGCCCATCATGCAATTGCATTAGGTGGGAAATACTTTTCCTTAGAGGTTGTTTGGGATGTTTTATAAGAAATACAACCAGGTACAACTGATACTTTGATTCTGTCCATTTACATTGACTTGCCCATTGGTTGTTACTGGTGTTTACAGAAAAGTTGCCATATATTATTATGTTGTTCTCAAATTTACACTTAGAGTGTACTTCTCATGGGCCACTAATGTATGATTAGTTGCCTTACACATTTGTAGTACCCATTTCAATTGATTGATTGTTAAAACCATGTGCAGCTTCCCATCCAGTGTTATTACAAACAGTTAAATTTAGAACAATCATAGATCTTAGGGTTAATGTAACATTATTGCCTACTATCAGTCCTTGGCCTCGTGCTATTACAGATAGTATTCCTCCTGTAACTGTAGCTTTAACGATGGGTTGTGACTTATTTTCAATACCCGAGTTGTTCCATGGGCAATTTGAAAAGGTGAAAGCTGTTAGAGGCTGGCTTTGGGTGTACATTATCAGTGTTCCCATGGCGACAAGGTAACACCACATTTTCCTGCAAGAGAAGGCACTTAGGTCTTAGACATAATCCAAGCCTCAGTTATGGTTAACTTACTCCCTTTAGTGTCTATAGCATCCCATACTCCTTTTCTTTTGTAAGACAACAGAGTCACCCAGATGGATCCCTGAGTGGGGTGCTTAACCACAATCTCATCTCCGGGATTTCGATAGGATTTTACTTCTGATTTAATAGGAATTTGTGTGGCTACTGACATGAATTGCTTATCTATGGGACTTCCCATGGGAGTTTGTTGCTTATTTAGCCGACTTGCAACTTTCCACAAATGGGATCCCCATTTAGAGGTATTCATAGATTCACTCTTGTGTAGCTGTTGTTTTAGTAATCCATTCCACCTTTCTACTATCTCATTACTTTGAGGTCAGTAAGGGAGGTGGAAAGTCCATTTGAAGCACACCAAGTTTGCACCTCTTTATTCTTAAAATGTGATCCATTATCTGATTGTATTTCTCCAGGCAAGGGAAGAGTGGCAAACCACGTATTTAATCCAGCTACAGTTGAGAGACCAGTTGCAGCTCGGGTGGGGTGCACATTCCCTATACCACTAATTATTTCTACTCCTGTGAGAATATATTTCCAGCCTTCAGGTGTTCTCTTTAAGGGGCCAATATAATCAACTTGCCAAGTTTCCCAGAGTAGTTTACCTTCCCTAAGGTTGGCGAACTGTTGTCCATTTGACATATACTGTACCATTGTTTGACAAAAACGGCATGAGTCTACAATTTGCTTTGCCAGAGCTTTTGTCACAGGCCATCCTCTCCTTGCAGCCTGTTGAAATAAATCATAGCTCCCAGGGTGTCCTAGCCATTCATGTAACCACTTACCTAGCCATTCGGCCTCAGAATTTTGTAATACATTTATTCTAGCCAAATGATCAGCCACCTGATTCCACTTTGCCTCAGGTTTTTTAGATTGTTGGTGGGCAGATACATGTCCTATGGATATGTTTCTAGATTGAGCTATGTCATAAATCTTTTCCCAATGTGTTTTTCCCTGTACATCTCTACCATTTACTTGCCAATTGTTTTTCATCCAATTCCCTAGCCATTGGGTGGCACCGGCCCATGCAGCACATGAGTCTGTATAGACACAAGTGGCTCCTTGCTTCAGGGCAATTTCCACTGCTCTGAGCTCTGCTAGTCCATTTCCTCTGTGAAAGCTTATCTGATCTCTACTGATAGAGCTGCGGCTTTGCCTCTCCATTGTTTCCCTGTGTGCCGAGCGCTCCCGTCTGTGAACCAGACCCCAGCTTTGGTCTCACCGTCCCAGGGAGAGGCGTCGGTTATTGGGGAGGAGGGCGCATGGGAGTACTCCACAGGCATCCCAATCGACACTCTCCGATAATTTGTTTTCTTTACTCGTCCCATCACTTGTCACCCGGTGATGTATATACAAAGCCCATGGCTGCACTGTAGTCTTTTGTGCTACCCCCTAGGGGTAAAGGTTTACCAGATAAAATTTATTTTAAAACAGGAATAGGCACACACAATTTGATTTCCCTTTCATGAGTTAATGGCTCGGTAGTTAGCAGCCCTTCATAGGCCGCTAAATAGGACTTTCTTAAAGGGAGTGTAGTTCCCTTGAGAGCCTTGCCACGATTTAGAGCCAAAGGTAATAGGGTAATCCTTTTTACCTTGCACATCTTGCTGCCATAATCCCCATTGATATCCCTTATCATCTATGCCTATATGTAGTGTAAATGGGTGTGTAGGGTGGATCGGTCCCATAGATTGGTAAATAACTATTTCATCTTTTAAAGCAGTTAATGCTTCATGATGTTTTTGTTCCCAGTTCCATACCGTGTTTTTCTTCAGCAAATCATACAGAGATCTCGCCAGAATACTGAATCCAGGAATGTGTGACCTCCAAAACCCAAAAGTTCCTAATAAAGCCCGCAATTCTTTTTTATCAAAAGGTGCCGGAATGTTTTGTATCGCTGTTAATACAGATTCTGGCACAGTTTTCCTTCCTCCTATCCATCAAGTACCTAAAAATATAACTTATTGACTTGGTTCTTGCCGTTTTGAGTTGGGAATGCTAATATTTAATTCTTGCAAGTGCTGGACAATAGCGTCCATACTTTGGCGAACCGTTTCCTCATCTGGTCCTCCGATTAGCATATCATCTATATCTTGTAAAATCGTTAGTTCAGGTGGAAGGATGAATGATTCTAGTTCTTTAGCTAAAATAGCATGGGCAACGGTGGGGCTATGTTTAAAACCTTGGGGTAGGCGATTAAAGGTGTATTGTATTCCACCCCAAGTAAAAGTAAATTTTGAGTTGTCTTGCTCTTGTATAGGGATCATAAAGAACACATCTTTTATATCTAACACTCTCATCCATGGAAAAGCACGCTCATTTATTGTATTAACTATATCCACTATGCTAGGTTATAGCCAGTTGCTTTATTTAAAGCCCTATAGTCAATAGTCATGCGTCACGTCCCGTCTGGTTTTTTAACAGGTCATATCGGGCTGTTATGTGGTGAATATGTTATGTGGAGAGGCGATCTGATCAATGTGTATAAGTATCTGAAGGGGGAGTGTCAAGAGGATGAGGCCAGTCTCTTCTCCATGGTGCCCAGCAACAGGACAAGAGGCAATGGGCAGAAACTGAACCACAGGAAGTTCCACCTGAACCTGAGAAAAAACTTCTTCACTATGAGGGTGACAGAGCATTGGAACAGGTTGCCCAGAGAGGTAGTGGAGTCTCCTTCGCTGGAGATATTCAAAACCCACCTGGACGTGATCCTGTGCAATGTGCTCTAGGTGACCCTGCTTGAGCAGGGAGGTTGGACTAGATGATCTCCAGAGGTCCCTTCCAACCTAAACGATTCTGTGATTCTGTGATTCTGTGAATGGGTTTTTTCTATAATACCCCGTTGCTCTAGTTGTTTGAGTAATTCTGTCACAGGTTTTGTGGCAGGAGCAGGTAGTTTATACTGAGGAATGTTAACTGGTTTGCTGTCGGGCAGGAGCGGGGCTATTTGTAGGAGATTCACAGGCTTAATCATATGGAGATTAGTTTTTCCTGTAACTGGGGGATTACCAATTTCCCATTTACCCCAGCTATCTATCCAAGACTGCCTTTCAGAATATCCATCCCCAGAATATTAATTTTGCCCAATAACAACAAGGGTCGTACGGTACGTCCATTGAACAATATTAATTTAGCCCGTAAAACTGGATAAGTGTTAATCGCACCATTAACGCCTACTACTGAAACTGCTTGTTTCTTTAAAGGAGCTTTACCTTCATAGGTATGCTGATCTATCATTGAAACCTGCGCTCCTGTATCAATCAAAAATGTTGTGGTATACTTATCATTTATAGTGACCAACATTTCCGGTTCCATGTAGCTGCCTGGGCAGCCGCGACCCAGACAGCAGAGCCGAGCCGACTCCCCTATTCATTGGAATCGCTTTGTTCCAAGTGTTGAGCGATATCCTCTAGCTTTGGATGTACACAAGGAGTGGGTGTGGGTCCCGATAGCTGTGCTTGAGTTTGTCCTGCTAATTGTTTTAGCACTGCAGTTGGAAGACCATGCAGTTGCTGCCTTGTTAACCCTTTATCTAAGCATTTTCGCCAGACACGATTACGTTCCTCAGACACACCGTCTGGGGAATCTTTGCCTTTAGTATTTCTGGACTGGAATCGAGGACGAGCGGCGTGGTTGCTGGGTTTAGCCGTTTGTATGGTCCTAATCTTTACCTTAGAGCCTGATGTTTCATATAAGGGTAAAGCAGACAGCATCTGCTGCAGAACCATCTGCCACTGAGTATCTGCATTTATTCCTGTCATTGCAGAAAGAGCAAGCGGTTTAAGCGCTGCAGTTGTTCCCTTAACTACAGGACGCATACTCCCCTGAGTGGCATGGGATTGCCAAGGGTTAACATTTGGGGGTTGCCCGTCCTGATTTACAGGCTCTGGTCTATCCAGCACTTCCGAGATAGCAGATTTTAGCATGGCAATTTGTAACTCCTGAGCACTCTCCCACAACCATTTACTTTTCCCACCCCTCTCGCCCCTCTCCCTGGCGGGGGAGCTGCCTGGCCCAGCGCAGCCCCACAGCGAGTCAGTTTGCTGCGGTGTAGGGGGTTGTAGGAGAGAATCCTCGGTCCTAATATTAAACTTTGAGCCTCGTCCATGGTGAGGGTAACTTGATTTGCTCCTTTTCCCCATATACGGGCCATCCATTCTAGGTGCGTATCTCCGGCTTTAGTCGAAAACTTAGTTTGGAGATCAGTTAACTCCAAGGAAATAAAACCTCTCACAGTTGTCCGAGGGGGTGCATTTGCTGTTTGCTCGATTTTTATCATGGGAGCAACTATCACGTTATTTCCTTCTCCCATGTCATCTGAATCATTATCGTGAGGAGGATCAGGAGGATCGGGATCAAGCCAGATATCTCCTGACCATTCATCATCCTCGGTATACATTGCAGTCATTACTTTAACAGGGTCTATTTGAGTAGACCGCAGTAAATGATCCCTACGTATGTGGGCATCGGCTATGATATGGGGCTGCAATTTTGATTCTAAGAACTTATTCTGATTTTCTAGCTGTGTACATCTTGTTTTATAGAGCATGTTATCTTTTATAACTAACTGTTTCTTTCTCTCTTTCTAGCATGTTATTCTTACATATCTCCTTTTCTAACTTTTCCACTACTGCTCGCAAGCAACTTCCTAACAACCAGCAAAGATTTGCTTTTCCCTTTCCTTTCCTCAATTTTTTTGAATTTTTCAATTTTTCAAATTCATCCCAAATATCACTGGAACCAGTACAATGTTGTTCTACCCACGAAAAATCCCAGATAGTATTTGTCCATCCCTCTTTTTCAAATCTATCGGCTAGTATTTTCCAGCCTTTGTTACTATTCATGCTGGTTTATACCCTCTTAATGGTAGTGGTCCCGTCTGCAGCCGGTCTTATCGCTACCCTTCCTACCCAGCACGAGTCGCCTCTGTCAGGCTCTTATTCATGACTGTAACCTTAAATCAGAAATCCCGGTATTGCTGAAATGCTAGCAATACAATAAAAATTATTCACTCTTGGGAATATCCTGTCCATGATGCCAATTAGTGTCAGAGTCCAGTACCAGGTTCTTTCAGATATTCCACGCATATGGAGAGTGCAATGATTCATATAAAAGTTTATTTTTGAGGGAATTTGATGTTACACAGGATTTTGATTTAGCACAGTGATTCAGCAATATACTGAAATCACAACTCAAGTGTATCACAATACAAGTGTATACGCTTAACAAAATCTAGCTAGATGGTTCAATCACAATACCAATGTGATTGATTGCCGTTATCGATCTCAAATATGCTCACCGTCATGATGCTGGGCGTCCCCAATTGCCAGGAAGGAATACATGGGCTGATACCAGCTCAAGCCCATTGCTCTCTTCGAAATTTCTTTGTTAGTTGTTGAGGTTTTATACTCTCTGTTGGGCTGAGCCACATATACACTTCCCCCATGCTGGTCCGGCTAATCTCAAGGAGATATTCAGATCCTTTTGGTCAGCTCAGGAAAAAAAAAACACTTACACCAGGTCCAGGTAACAGATATGGCTGCTTATCTAAGATGAAGGCCACCCTTCGGTCCCCTTTGTCTTGAGATAACGTTAGTTCTCTGTGCAACAGCTGCAGTTAGTGAGCTGCATCCTACACTGTCCTTGAGATTTATGAGGCACCTTGCCCTCTGAGCCTTCTCCCATTGTAGGGGTTGTTGGTCGGTCACAGACTATGATGGTTTTTGTGCGTGCTGGAAACCTGCCACAGCAAATAGGTGCAGTTTAATTATACCATCTGACTCCAGAAGTCTATGTATCTGATTTGCAGGTGGAGTCAGACAATTAGATCACTATGTTACATTAATTGCATCCAAACATAACTGCCCTTGCTATTCTACAGATCAGGAAGGAAGAGCCTATTACAGAGGATGGTTCTTGAAGTCAGGACATATTCATATGCTGACTAGAAAATGCACTGAGTGAAAAATTATTCTAGCTACTAATTCTACATTTACAGGAACATAATTTGACAACTAAATTTCAGTTTTTTTTTTCTGTGAGGTTATTTTCCTGTAGAGACTCTGGATCAAAAACTGATACAACTGTTGTTTTTTTTTTCTCATGATGACAACTTTCCACCAATTGTTTCTGTTTTAGCTAGTTATTTAATAGTTTTAGGATTTAAATGGTCACAGCTAAGCTTTGAGGTTAACAAGCCATTAAAATAAACGGGGAAAGTCTACACTACTTTTTTAAGCACATTTACATTTGTTTCAGTTAGTCTGGCTTGGATCTCAAAAGAAACCAACTATAAGGAATGTGCAGTGTGTGTGGGTGCCTGCACAGCCCACCCTTGGCAAACAGCCGGGATAACAACAGCTGATGAGACGGGAATGTGAGCGTATGCAATGTTTGCCCCAAACTGATCATGCTAAAGAGGAAGGCAACCATCTGCCGGATTAAACAGTAACCAGAGAATTACAGAGACTTTTGAAACAGAGGAGGAGTCAGCCTGAAAAGACGTATCAATAAAGGATGAAAATGTGGAATGGGGCGGGGGGGCAGAGACCTTGGAGGGGGAACAGCAGGTTCCCCCAATGGAGGGGGAGCAGCGAAACCAGGTTGGACACTGCCAGAAGTGGCCCTGCGGGCATTGCGACCTCTGCCTGGGCCTGACAGAGCAGCCTCCCCGTCAGACATTGTGAGCAGCCTGCATCCATCTAGCGGTCCGACAGTGCGGGGTGCGACATGTAGGGACCCACCCCTCAGGCGTGTGTAGGTGACCTCATGGGTGGGCTTTCTCACTGGCGCATGGATTTGCGGGTTGTAGGGAGCAGCGGGGGCACACCTATAGCTGGAGCACTCACAGCTCCCACAGGAGGGATGTGCAAGTGGGGGAACCCGCACTCCCAGAAGGGGGGTGTGCTTGTAACCCACCCGTCCTGTGATGGGTGTGCACATGTAACTGTATGGATGTGCATGCGGGATTACAACTTCTTGGGATGAGTTATAGGAGGGTGTTGAGAAACTTGTAGGTGCTTACTAACGTTTTCTAAGTGTCTAGTGTTGATCTGTTGTATTCCTGATATTGATCCCGAATGTATGGTTCACTGATTGTCAGTTAAGTACATGTTGTTAATAAATCAATAAACCACTTTGATCCTGATTGGATTTAAACTGCTTGAACTGAGCAGTTTTTCCCTGCAACAGTCTAGCATCAGAAGTTCTTAGTGTGTGGCCCTTCCGCCTCAACAGCACATTTGTTATTTCCACTCTGCCTGGCATATTGGCTCTTATTAGGACCCCAGCTTTCAGGTGTTGGATTTTATTTGAGAGAACTAAAATGAAAGTGAACATATTTCTCAATGTGGTGACTATAAGTAGCACAGCTACCACATGCACAAAGTTGTTTCCTTATAGACTTTACTTTGCAGCCACTTATATGTCCCTCCTGCTCCCCAGTTTTATCCAGAGTAGATGGTAGTGTGTTCTGTCATCTAGGGAGATATCAGATGACATTGTGCTTTCTAGGTAGCTGGAGTTCTCCACTTCAGACAATGAGTTCCCTTCAGTGATGATGCTTGGTGGCATCTTAGGTCTGTCAGGAGTGTGCTAATACCTCACTTTCATCTTCTAGAAAGGAACAGGAAAAATAAATTGTTGTGCAGTGAGCAATTGTAATTTCCCATCATCACGGTCTATTACACTCCTTCTTTGATAACAGTGGATCAAAAATATTTTAGTCAAAAGACTAGAAACATCCTCTTTCAGCTCAGATTTAACTGTTTCTAGCAATCATATGTATGCTTCGTGATTACCTGTGCACTTAAATTTACCCCTCATGAATTCATATCGAATAGCTGCTGCACATCTCACTGGAAATGAGTTTTCTTTCAAATTGGTAACAGTTCACATCCCTCCTAAAATTAGAGAGAGAGAGAGTGTGTGGGTGTGTGTGGTAGGTGAAAAATAATTTAAATTGTGACTGCAGCAGATAATTGTGGGTGGATGGGTGAATGTCCAAAACAGAACTTTTGAACTCTCAAGTACAAGCCTGCTACTTGAAAGCAGCAACCAACAGACAGAGAAGGAGAGACTGAGAGAGGCAGGAAGAGAACCAGAGAGAGACAGAGAGGGAGTGAGAGAAAGGCAGACAGAGAGAGGACCAGAGAGAGGGAGAGAAAGAGAGAGACAGACAAAGAAACAGAAGGAGAGAGAGAGATACAGAGAGAGAGTGAGAGATTTAGAAAGACTGAGATTGAGACAGAATGAGAGAGATAGACAATGAGAGGGAAACACACAGAGAAAGATGTACAGAGAGAGACAGAGGGAGAGAGAATCAGAGAAGGAGAGAGAGTGAGAGAAAGAGAAAGACAGCGAAATAGACACAGAGTGAGAGAGAGAGACAGAGGGAGACAGCGAGACAGAAACAAAAAGAGACAGAGAACCAGAGAGAGGGAGACAAAGTGAGAGCAACAGAAAGATAGACAAAGACAGCAAGACAGAGAGAGAGAGCAAGAGAGAGACGGAGATATAAACAGAGAAAGAGAGTGAGAGGAAGAGAGGAAAAAAGAGAGAGAAGGTTACAGGGAAACAGAGAGAAGATACTGACAGAGAGACAAGGAGAGAGAGAGGAGAGAGGAGAGAGAGACAGAGACACACAGAGAAACACACATACACACACACAGAAAGACAGAAAGAGACACAGAGAGACAGAGAGAGAGAGAGAGAGACAGACAGACAGAGAAAGAATGAGCATGCAAGAGAAGTAGGGGGAGAGAGAGGCAGAGAGAGATGTGCACACACACACACACGCCCCCTGGAGACAGACAGAGTGGGACAGAGAATGAGAGGAGAGATAAAGTGAGAGAAAGAGAGAAAGGAGGAGACAGAGAGAGATAGAGAGACAGACATAGAGATGGGGGGAGACTCAGAGAGAGAGACCTAGTGCAGGAGAGACAGTGAGAGACGCAAACACACACAGACAGAGAGAGAGAGACACTGAGAAAGAGACACAGGTATAGAGAGACACACACACAGACACAAAGATAGAGACAAAGAGAGAGAGAGGGAATGAACAAGAGCAAGAAAAAGAGACAGACAGACAGAAGGTGTATTGGGCCTAACAGGCAGGGTTTGGGTAGCAGGGGGCTGCAGGGTGCCCTGTGTGAGAGGAGGCCAGGAACTGCCCTGGGCCGGTCACAACTGGTGCCAGCTGGCTCTGAAAGGGATGAAAACTACCCATTGCGTGCCAAAACTCCAACCAATCAGAGGAGCACATGGAGCCTTGGCTCAGATATATTTAAGAAAGAGCAGCAGCTGCTATCAGTAAGAAGCTCTTGGGGAGATGCTCTTAGAGACATGCTGCTGAAGAGACTACTGGAGACACTCTTGGAAGGAGGAGCTAAATGCCAAAGGAGGTATACCTCTGAGGGGACTGCAGCCCATGGGTGACCCATGCTGGAGCAGAGGAATACCTGTAAGAAGCAAAGAGCAGCAGTAAGAAATCATTACACACTGGACTCCAACCTCCTGCACTGCCTGTTGCCTCACCAAAGGAATTGGAAGGGATTGAGTGTAACCTGCAGTGAACATAAGGGAAGCTGAGACCAGTGGGGGGAAAAGAGGTGTTTGACTGAAGTTTAGTGTGGGGAAGAGGTAGGAAAGGTGTTTCCCTAAGTGTGTGTTTGATTGTTTATGTTCTTTTTTTTCCCCCTAGTACCTGAATCAGTGATCAGAAGTCAGTGTTAATTGGCAATAAATTAAATTAGGTAAAAATTGAGTTGAAACTTCTGCCCACAACAGAAGGGGAGAGTCTCAGAGAAACACAGAGAGACATGCAGAGATATATATATATATATATAGAGAGAGAGAGAGAGAGAGACAGTGAGAGAGAGACACACACACACAGAGCAAGAGTTAGAGAGAGAGACAGAAGGAGACATTCAGAGAGAGAAAAAGGGAGAGTGTGAGAGAGAAGAGGAGAGAGACAAATAGAGACAGAGACTGAGGGAGACCGATAGGAACAGAGAGACACAGAGAGTGATGGTGGGGAAGAGCAAAATTGAGAGAGATACAGTGATACGTGCACACACACAGCAAGACACAGAGGTAGAGAGAGACAGACAGAGGCACAGAAAGACACACACATGCACAGAGCCAGAGAGACAGAGACGGAGAGAAATAAACCACAAAGAGAGACAGAGAGACAGAGACATACAGAGACACACTCAAAGTGAGAGAGACAAAGAGACACAAAGAAAATAGAAAGAGGAGAGACAAAAAGGGAGAGACAGAGAAAGTGAGAGGCAGACAGAGAGAGAGGAGGAGAGAGAGGCAGTGGCAGAGAGAGAAAGACAGACACAAAGGGAGAGACAAAAATGTGACAGAGAAAGAGAGCAAGAGAGAGAGAACGAGACAGAAAGATGGAGAGAGAGGGAGACAGACAGGAAGATAGAGCGAAGGAGAGTGAGAAAGAGACAGAGAGGGAGCAACAGAGGGACACAGAAAGAGAGACAAAGACAGAGTGACAGAGAGAGACAAAAACAGAGAAAGAAAGTCTCAGAGAGAGAGAGAGACAGAAAGATGAGAGAAAGAGACAGAGAAAGACAAAAAAAGAAAAAGACAATGAGAGAGGGAGACACACACACTGAGACATACATAGACAGAAAGAGAAAAACACAGAGAGAGACATAGAGGGAGTGAGAGCCAGAGAAGACAGAGAGGGAAAACAAGAGAGAGAGAGAGAGAGAGAGAAAGAGAGAGGCAGAGACATGCACGCACACACACACACACAGAGAAAGACACAGACAGTGAGAGGGAGAAAGAGGAAAAGACAGAGACACACACAGGCACGCAGAGAGACAGACAGAAAGAGACAGCGAGAGAGAGACAAAAAGACATAGAGAAAAGGAGAGAGACAGACACAAAGATGCAGAGGAACAGTCAGACAGACAGAGACAGAGCAAGATACAGGCAGAAAGAGAGAGAGAGAGAGAGACAGAGAGATACATACACATAGGGAGGCAGAGAGACACTGAGAGTCACAAAGAGAGAGAGACAGTGAAACATGGAGAGAAAGACAAAGAGAGACAAACATGCAGAGAGAAAGACACAAAAAAAGAGAGACAGAAAGAAAGACCAATACACACACAGAGACAGACAAGGAGAAAGAGAGCAAATCAGAGACAGACCGACACGCTCACACAAACAGAGATAGAGAGGTACAGAGAAAGAGAGACAAAGAGAGACAGAAAGGCAGAGAGACAGAGTGTGAGAGAAAGAGACAAAGTGACAGAGAGAGAAAAAGTCAGAGAGAGGGAGACAAAGAGACAGCAAGATAGGGGCAGAAAGAGAGGGAGAGACAGAGAGAGAGGCTGAGAGAGTAATTAAGAGAGAGAAAGAGACCAGGAATTGACAGAGAGAGATAGACAGGGAGGGAGAGAGAGAGAGAATGCCTCTGTTAGGTGAAAAATAGCTTAAATTGTGAATGCTAACAGGTAGCAGATAATTGTGTGTTGGGGGAATCAGTGTCTGAAACTGAACTTTTGAACTTGCAAGCACAAGCCTGCTACTTGCTAACTACAACTGGTATGGGCTGGTTGTGAATTTTGTTAACGCTTGGACTAAACAGCAGTGACACATCCTGAATCCACCAGTTAATAAAGAGACATGAGACAACCACCAATTAGGAGGCTGATCACACATTGTGCTTCTGCACATAGACTATTTAGATTGGGAAACTGGGGGCTTGTGGGTCCAGAAAAAAAGAAAGTGAACATCCTGGCTGGAGGAAAGATCCTGGAAGTGGGGGAAGATCCTAGAGAAGGGGGAGACTCTTGGAGACAAATGCTGAGGGACATTCAGGGACCTTGGTCAGTGATGCCCAAGACTGGTAACTGTGAGCAGCTGCATAGCACGGAACCAACATGACTTTCTGCCCAACCTTCCCGGACCAGCAGTGATCTCCCTGATGGGAAAGGAAGTTGAGACCTAGGGAATGTGATGCGGGGCGGGGGGGGGGATGGGGGGAAGCAAGTATGTGAGATAATCAAGTAGGGGAAAAGCTCAGTGTCTCTTAAATAAACCCTAGTGTCCAGCTCCACTAGGAGTTGTCATTTACTCTGTCTCACTCATGACAGTGTGGGAGAGTAAGCTTCTGTCTTACATTTCCAGAGTAGCAAAGCTACAATTTGATTATTCTCATTTCCTTTTAATGCTGCTGTGTATGGTGTGAAACAGATACCCAATTGTTTTTCTTTACTAATATTTCTAAAGTCCTATTTGAGCAGTGTATTCAGGCCAAGCTCTCTTGTCAATCTCTATCACTTTGCTCAATTTAAAGTTTGTCTTGTATTGTAAGCCAAATAATATGCTAGGTTTTCCAAAAAAAGGGTTATCTTCTGTGTCTCCTGAATGTGAAGATAGCAGGGTAAAATGATGAATAAAGAAAGTGCCTTCCTTTGTCAGTATGCTTCATATAATTCTTGACAGGCCCTGTGACTAGGAATGGAAATTACAGCCACAAAGGTCTCTGACCTGCCATCCTACTTTATAGTTCATGACACTGTCCTGCAATGTTATTGACCTTTATCACTAGGGAGAGAAAGAGTTCTGTCTATTGTATTTAAAAAGTTTTTTATTTAAAACAAACAAAAACATACAAATTGACACTTAAATAAGCCGAATAAACAGTGTGATAGAACAGATGTGCAGAGCAAAAAAAGTTTCAGGCTGTGCAGTCACACTTAGAGGATATTCATAGCACAGAAAGTTCTATTTTTTTTCTTCCTGTCCCTACTCAAAGACATTTATTGCATTATTCGTCTTATTTTGATACCTCAGTGTTTAGGGTTTCTGTTCTAGATAGTGAAAGATATACAGAAAAATACTGAAAGGTTTAAATTCCTTGTGATAGATTTTGATGTGTTAGCTAAAATGTTCTCTCTATGAAGCAATTTGAAGGAAGGAACTTTGACAGACAGTGACTGTTGTATTCAGTGTTTGATGAAAAATGCCTTTAAAAAAAAAACCACCTCATCCCCTTTGTTTGGGCCCCAGTTCTGCAGTGACCTAGACTGATGTAGATGACTGACCTGAAGCACAGTTCACAACTCACAGGACTGTGAGAAGACCCCTCCCCCCACCAGAGGCACAGAGGCCCTCCACTATTCCAGCATGTTGTACTGCATGATGGAATCAGATTGCTTGTGTCAGTACGTCAGTATCTCAGAGCTTTGACAACCTGTTAGCTAACAACCTGGAAAGTTTTTCCCAAGGATCTTAGCTATCTGGAGGGAGTAGACTAACATGGGTGACACTGCTGTGGTGGGTGTTTGCTACAGGCAACCTGATCAGGAAGAGGAAGTAGATGAGGCCTTCTTCAGACAGCTGGAAGTAGCCTCACATTTGCAGGCCCTGGTTCTCATAGGGGACTTGAACCACCCCGATACCTGCTGGAGGGACCACACAGCAGGGCACAAGCAATCCAGGAGGTTCCTGGAGAGCATCGATGACAACTTCCTGATACAGGTGATGGAGGAGCCAACGAAGAGAGGCGTTCTGCTAGACCTCATACTAACAAACAAGGATGGACTGGTTGGGGATGTGAAGGTCGGAGGCCACCTTGGCTGCCGCAACCACAAGATGGTGAAGTTCAGGATCCTGCAAGGAAGGAGTAGGGCAAAGAGCAGGATGACAACCCTGGACTTCAGGAGAGCAGACTTCAGCGACCTTCTTGGAAGAATCCCATGGGAGAGGGTCAAAGAGGGATCCAAGAGAGCTGGTTGATATTCAAGTATCACCTCCTCCAAGCTCAAGAATGGTGCATCCCAGTGAGCAAGAAGTTGGGCAAAGGTGGCAGGAGACCTGCATGGATGAACAAGGAGCTCCTGGCAAAACTCAAACAGAAGAAGGAAGTATAGAGAAGGTGGAAGCAGGGACAGGCCACCTGGGAGGAACATAGGGATGCTGTCCGAGTATGCAGGGATGGAGCTTGGAAGGCCAAGGCCTATCTGGAGTTTAATCGGGCGAGGGATGTTAAGGACAACAAGAAGGGCTTCTATTACTGTTACATCGGTAACAAAAGGAAGACAAGGGGAAATGTGGACCCACTGCTGAATGGAGCAGGGGCCCTGGTGACAAAGGATACAGAGAAGGCAGAGTTGCTGAATGCCTTCTTTGCTTCAGTCTTCACTGCTAAGGCCAGTCCTCAGGAATTCCAGACCCTGGGGACAAGAGAGGAAGGCTGGAGAAAGGAAGACTCTCCCTTGGTCAAGGAGGATCGGATTAGAGATATTTTGTCCAAACTTGACATCCATAAATCCATGGGCCCCGATGGGATGCACCCACGAGTGCTGAGGGAGCTGGCGGATGTTCTTGCTAGGCCACTCTCCATCATCTTGGAAAGGTCCTGGAGAACAGGAGAGGTGCCTGAGGACTGGAAGGAAACCAGTGTCACTCCAGTCTTCAAAAAGGGCAAGAAGGAGGAGCCAGGGAACTACAGGCCTGTCAGCCTCACCTCCATCCCTGGAAAGGTGATGGAGCAGCTCCTCCGAGATATTATTTCCAGGCACATGAAGTACAAGAAGGTGATCAGGAGTAGTCAGCATGGATTCACCAAAGGGAAATCATGCTTGACCAACCTGATAGCCTTCTATGAAGGAAGGACTGGCTTGGTGGATGAGGGCAGAGCAGTGGATGTTGTCTCCCTGGACTTCAGCAAGGCTTTCGACACTGTCTCCCATAACATCCTCATAGGCAAGTTGATGAAGTACGGGCTAGATGAGCAGAGAGTGAGGTGAACTGAAAACTGGCTGAATGGCAGAGCTCAGAGGTTGATAGTGTCCCCCAGGGGTCAGTACTGGGTCCAATCCTGTTCAACTTTTACTCATCAATGACCTGGATGAAGGGACAGAGTGCACCCTCAGCAAGTTTGCTGATGATACTAAACTGGGGGGAGAGGCTGAGACACCAGAGGGCTGTGCTGCCATTCAGAGGGACCTGGACAGGCTGGAGAGATGGGCAGAGGGGAACCTCATGAAATTCAACAAAGGCAAGTGCAGGGTCCTGCCTCTAGGGAGGAATAACCCCAGGCACCAGTACAGGCTGGGGGCTGACCTGCTGGAAAGCAGCTCTGCAGAGAAGGACCTGGGAGTCCTGTTGGACAGCAAGTTAAGCATGAGCCAGCAATGTGCCCTTGTGGCAAAGAATTCAATGGTATCCTGGGGTGCACTAGGCAGAGTGTTGCCAGCAGGTCGAGGGAGGTGATCCTTCCCCTCTACTCAGCTCTGGTGAGGCCTCATCTGGAGTCCTGTGTCCAGTTCTGGGCTCCCCAGTACAAGAGAGACTGGAGCAAGTCCAGAGAAGGGCTACAAAGATGATTAAGGGGCTGGAGCATCTCTCATATGAGGAGAGGGTGAGAGAGCTGGGCCTGTTCAGCCTGGAGAAGAGAAGGCTCAGGGGGGATCTGATCAATGTGTACAAGTATCTGAAGGGAGGGTGTCAAGAGGATGGGGCCAGACTCTTCTCCATGGTGCCCAGCGACAGGACAAGAGGCAACAGGCACAAACTGAAACACAGGCAGTTCCGTCTGAGCATGTGAAAGAACTTCTTTCCCGTGAGGGTGACAGAGCACTGGAACAGGTTGCCCAGAGAGGCTGTGGAGTCTCCATCCTTGGAGATGTTCAAAAGCCGTCTGGACACAGTCCTGGACAACATGCTCTAGGTGACCCTGCTTGAGCAGGGAGGTTGGACTAGATGATCTCCAGAGGTCCCTTCCAACCTCAACCGTTCTATGATTCTGTGACTCTCCCTCATTTCCCTTAAGCAGAGGCAAAAGTAGTAATCATTAAATTGAAGTACAATAATGAAGACAGTTTCTTTCCTCAGCATTTTCCCAGTGTCTGCACTTCACTTGGTATATAATACTATAGGACTGGGTTGTGATTTCCAAGCTTGTGTTTAGGTTTCAGTTTAAACTTGCTCTCTCTTTTGGTTAGCATATTTGACTGGAAACAATGACAACGAAAATAATAGATTTTAATATTTTTTAAACTAAGCTTGTGACAGTTCTCTTGCTCAGAGGAAAAGCACTTAGGAGTCCTCCAAACTCTCATTGTTCAACCCCGAACATCAATGGAGTTCTAACTCTCAGGATTGCAAGGTAGGTACCCCCAAATCTCTGTTCATTAGGTCTTGGTTCTACACTTAGTCATGCAAGCAGTCCCCTTAAACTGAGAAGGACCATTTATCATTAATAAGATGCACATAGAAAATCCTAATGACTCAAGTAGAAAGCATGCTGCTAAACTGGGTTAGCAGCAGTGCCATGGGGGTTCCAAATAAAAAATAAACAACGCTGCCAGAAGCTCTTTTACAGTGTGTATAATGTTGCTTACTGACATTCATTCAGTGTGCTTTCCTTGACAATTCCTCCTCAGATCTCTGGTACTGAGACACTGGTATATCAGTGTTTAATTTTGGCAATGTATATTTTACTTGCCTCCCACTGTTCACACCCAGAACACCACTAGGCACCTTAACCTGCCTTTTTATTTTTCACACTGTTTTGTTGATTATAAGCACAAGAAAGTTGAGTATTTAATGCAAGGATAAATTGAAATGTTTGTATGGGCAGTATATTAAGTTGCAAAACCATCTATTGCCTTAAGAGAGTTAAATGCGCTCCACAAGCCTAAACCTGTTACTCATGTTCATTTTCTTTTACCTTTGGTATATTCAGTTGTCTGCCACATTTCTGGCCCTCACCACCACAGTGTTTGTGAACTTCATAATTATTAATGGATGGTAGCCTCAATAGGGGAATATTAATCCTATTTTACAGAGAGAGAGAACTGAGATCCAAGGTGGATTAAATGACATGCACAGTGTCACAGAAAATTGGTAGCTGTGTTAGGAACTGACACCAGAGCTTAGACTTCCAATCTAGTCGTCTGTCTAGTGGAGAATAGTTGTCTGTTGTACTATTCTATTTGAATGTCTTTCAGGAGTGTGTTTAGCAGAGTGAGTAACATAATGCAGGTCAGCATTGCCAACTTCACATTCCAGTACAGAGTTCATAAAAGTCAGTTCCTCTCACTTTTGTCTCAATACTCCTCTTTGTATATGGCAGTAGTGCTGATTTTATTTCCTAGAAAAGAATGCAAGACGTAGTTCTCCAGGTTTTTCTATATACAGTACTCTTGCTGTAATGGCCATAAATTCCTGTGTGCTAAACAAATACTGTATCTATCTTGTGTATTTGGTAATTATGTATATCATCTCCATTCAAGTTGGCATAAGGGGCTGAATTCTGTATTTGGTTGTATCACAGTAACTTGGGAATCTTTCCTCTGACCTAAATGAAGTGATTTTTGTTCTACTGTCATGTGACACATCAAAATGTGTTCCAGTAAAATAGTGCCTTTCTTACTTAAAGTTTAATACAATATTTTTTACCCTTATGCTTATCAGAGGAAGTACCTGTTCTGAACCTGCAGCTCTAGTTGCAAAATGGCTACAAAAGATTGTGTTTTTTTTTTTTGTCTAGAGCAATGGAGAGCACAAAGCCCTCCCAAAAGATGCCATGGGGTAATGCAGTGATAAAATGGACTTCCTTACTTTCTCCTTCAGAGCCTTATAACACAGCAGGGCTTGCTTGCTAATGGAGCCATGCTGCCCCTTTTAGTGGTGGAGGACTTGTTCTCCAGATGCCTATGTTCATTTTCCAGCTCTGCCCCAGATTTCAGTCTTTTGCAGACTCATTACATGTGAGCACCACCTATTCTAATCAAATCTTGATCTCAGTGGAGGGCCATTTGGGCCAGACACTAATCCAAACAGTGACAGCCCATAAAAAAACTGAATGAAGCAGCTGTGTCAAAGGAACAGAACTTTTTACATAGTTTCATGCATTGTAGCCAATTGTTGCTGTTACAGAAGCAATGATTTCTGTACAGTGTTCAAAGAATGACAGGCTTGTAAGAAAAGCTGCTTTAGACAGCTTTTTAGGCTGGAGAGATGGGCGGAGAGGAACCTCATGAAGTTCAACAAAGGCAAGTGCAGGGTCCTGCACCTGGGGAGGAATAACCCCATGCACCAGGGCAGGCTGGGGGCTGAGCGGCTGGAGCAGCTTTGCAGAAAAGGAGCTGGGGGGGTCTGTTGTGCACCAGGTGGGTGCTGGTTCTTTCTGGATCTTGTTAAGAAAGAATGCCCACTTGAATCTTTAAGTATAATATGATGTTTAATTAGAATATTCAAAGATAGGAGCATAATAAAAGATTAGTGATTTAAATCTTACATTCCTTCTGATGCTGGCAACCCCGAGATGATATAGTATTGGACCTCTCAATCAGGACACAGCTCGCTGTGCAGATCCCACCCATGGTGAGGTTCACCAGCATTTTGGTCTTTAGAGCTCTTATAGGATTATCTTAGAAGAAAACAATTCTATTCGTCATTCCTACTGTTAAGCGAAAGGATGCTCACATGAGAACATGCTGCTTCACTTTTAGATAAAGACAAGGACATGCAGGTGGCATAATCGCCGTTGCCAAGTGGAAGCTGCCTACAGGCTCCTCTGCTATGATTAGCTGGCTAAGTTTATCCTGTGGCCAAGGGATATATGCAGCACAGCACAGGTCTGTGCCTGCTCAGGTCAACTGTTATGTGGATCACTAACTCCTCAATGTACAATAGTCTTCTGGTTAGGACCACTACATCTTGCTTATATTATGAGACATTATGTGAGCATTCCTACTGACTTCGACAAGACACCCTTAGTGAGTGTAAATTATTCACATGAATTAGGGCTTGCAGTTCAATGCCCTCAGTATAGGGATGGCATTTGTAAACCATTTCTGCAGGCCTCCTGCTGCTCTCTTGAATTACTTAACTTGATGATGTTTTTGAAGAAGGATGCATTGTTTGTTGAGTCCTACTGTTCTTTCTTAAAAATAGGATGTCCTTCTCTTGGGGTCAAATCAAGGTCAGAGGTACATAAAAAATGTTGCTGCTATTTTCATTCCTTAAGTTACTAAACCTCTAAGATTTACACTTCTTTGCTGTTGAAACATCCTATATCACCTAGAGATGCATCTCTCTGGAACTTAGGTTTTACTGTTGTACTAAATGCAATTTGGAATAAATCCAACAGTTTTTCTTTTTTTTTTTTGACTGAATACCCATCTCCTGTTTCCTTTTGCTTTGTTGTCTTGTGGTATGCCTTGACAAAACACACGGACTTAAGTGAATTTTGTTTAACTTCTCAGGCACCTTTGTGGGATTAGAATCTCTGACATTCTCAAGAACATTTGTTCAAAAGCCAAATGCTAACTGTTATTGAAATACCACTAGAAGCACCAACAATACCTTTTTCTTACAGAAGAAAAAAAACATATATAGGTTTACAGAATTTCCTCAAACTGTGCTCTTTTGAAGTAGAGGATGGTTAGAGTGAAGAATAGTTGGAAGGTTAAGTGTCACAAGTCTGTCAGCTGTTTAACAGTTGAATACTTCAGAAGAAGTATGCATATACTTTAAATAAATTTATTGTTTTACTTTTTTCCCCCTCTTTGATGTACTCTTTCCTTTTCATCTTGCTGTTGCACAAAGAAGGTTGAGGCAGGCTGATATGCACAAAGCTTTATTTGCTGATGGCATACATCAACTTCAAGGTTACTTTGGGAAAATCAGGGACAGAGAGGGGGAGAGAGAGAAAGAAAGGGAAAACTTTTCCCAGTGGCTAGCAGGGAAGAGAAATAGCGGGGGTCCCCAGGCGAGCATCCTCTCCAGTGCAGCAGGGGTGTCACAATCACATCAACAACCACCCCTCATATTTTCCCAATACAATTATACCTTTTATTGATGCCTGCTCAGATTTCCTATTGGTGATCTTTGTTTGATGACACTATTGGCACTGATTGGAATATGCTTAATTAGGTGCAAATGTTGCACACCAATTGGCTACTAAGCCTTGTGAACATCTGTTATTGGATAATATTTATCAGAAATTAAAATCACTATTATTTGCTTATTTACTATCATGTTTGTTCTAATATGGAGTCAACGGTCTAGAAGCTACCAGGTGGACTGGGGGTGGGGGTGGGGTGGAGGGAACCTTAGGACAGTGTTACAATCTAAAAGCACAAAGCAAGATGTTGAGAAGATAGGGGAGAAACAGGATGACTTAGACATAGGAAACGATCACTTTCTCAGGGAATACGACATAACAATTATTCAAAATGCACCAGTGCAAGGCCCCGAGGATGAGAGCACTTGAGATACCAGGCCAAGGTGCTGCCACAGCAGCCTCAGGGTATGTAGGTGTAAGGTACAAGTGAAAAGGCAGGCTAAAACTAAAACCAGAAGGCCCTTAGCAATACACAAGTTAAAGCACTTAAGAACCGTGCAACATTGCAGTCCTCCTTACACGCTCCCTAGAAAGCCTTTGTTATGAAGATGCACTGGAAAGCAGGTATTCTTTCTTAGAGCTGTCAGCACCTGCAGCTCCAAAACCAGAGATGAGAAATCCAAGGGAAATAGGAATGGGAACTGCAGGGACTCTAGGAACAATTTCTTCACATGTTTTCTTTTTTAAAAAAACTTTGCTGGGCAAACTGTGTGGAACACTTCTTATCTTTCTTAATATAACACAATATTTCCAACTGTGATTCTTACTTTACCTTTTATTGTACTTGTGTATTTCTCCCCCTTTTCTTCCAGGCTGCGTTTCCTTTGGTCCCTTCACCATCACTCTTGTCTGCAGTCTCACCTAGCTGAGAACAGCAGGCTGAGACACTGCAGTCTCCCTTACCTGTGAGTTCACTTGCTAGTGCCACCAATAAGAGCCTCACAAGCTAGAGTGGATGTTGTCATCAAGACTATCAGTACTAAGGCACTGATTTTCCTTCTCCTCCTAGCTTCCTGAGGGCAATGTGGTAATTCTCAGTAGGATTTCTCTTCTCTGTCTGGCCTATTTTTATCCACCAATTTACAGCAGAAAATCAAGCTGAACCAGCATGCTATTGTGCTATGTGTACTTTGACAGTTTGGGGGGGGTGATGTCAGTGTGGAGATTGATTTCTGCACTCTACTTCCAGTGCCTCCCCCATTCATCTTGACACTTTCATGCTTGTCACTGTGCCTCTGTCTCTCCCAGATATTGAGCCATTGCTTCATGTCATACAAATGGCACAGGTCAGGTGAGACCAGAATGCTGCACAGAGCCAGATTTTTGCACCTCCTGCTCAGGCTTTGGGCCTAACACATGGCTCATGCTACGGCCTGGTGTCTGCTGGGAGGAGCACCATTAGGCTAAAGTGAGAGCAACATGTATGCCAGATACTCAAGGACAAAAAGAATGAGGTCTGTTATCCTTGCAATTTTATAAGTAACTGCTTGTTAACGCCTGATAAGACTGAAACTCTTTGGAATTAAGTAAATCCTTGCCCAGTAACTGAAATGACCAATAGGGATGGTATAGACCAAACTTTCCAAGCTGGAAGGTACAAATATGTCAGCTTGCCCAAAGAGCCTTTGAAGCGGATCCCCCAGCAGCTGGACTGCTCAGGCTCTCATGCTTCCTGGTGCAATTCAGGGGACGCCTGTATCATGACGGAGGAGGAAGGACGTGCACTCTCACTGTTGGTCAGGTAACTATTTTGTACATAAGCCTGTGAATTAACAAATTATCAAGTTAATAAACTAGAAAATTAAGTAACTAAAGAATTAACAATTTAGGCTAGTCTACAGAGAAGGGATTAACCCCCTGTTTTGTTTTTTGTTTTTTTTTACTTAATGAGCTTGTAAAAATAAAGTTTGTTTCACACAGTATGCTGTCCTGTAAATTTGAGAGATCAAAACAAACTGTGACATTGTATTGGTGTCAAAAGTGGGATCTCTCTTGGACATGTTCTGTTGGCAGGTACAAAGTTATTTGCCATGACAATCGGGGCAATTGGTCAAGTGTGAGTGTAGAGTGTGTGTGTGTGTGTGTGTGTGTGTGTGAGATGGCCACAAACGAAAAACTAAAGAGTGAATGGCAACAACTGGCAGATAAATTTGAGAAAAAGGGATGGCAAAACTCTTTGTCCTGGGTTGAGAGCCACTGCACGAATGCTGAAGGAATTTGGCATGAGTTTGACCAATGGCGAGCTTCTTGTAAGCTAAAGAAGAGAAAAGGGAAAGATGCTCTGTGCTGGCTACTAGGCACTTGTCTTAGAGCAGCCACTGATAAAAGATTGATGAAATGAAGGGGGAGATCATACGATTGAAAAAAGAGAATGAGGAGGAGAAAAATGGAAATACTTGGGAGGTAAAGTGTAGACAATTAGAAATGCAAAAATAAATTGCTTGAGTCAAAACTCCAGCCCCAGATAATTGTAGAAGCTGAGGGGTGCAGGACAAGGTTGCCGGAAGCTACTATGATAGACCCAGTTAAAATCTGTTGTGCCATGTACGATGACGATTGGGATGGGGATATCTGGGGTCCATCGGACTTTGACCCTCGATCCTCAGGGCCAGGTGATGAAGGGGATGTTTCTTCTCTTCCTGTCTTCTTGGCACCATTAATCAAGAGCGAACAATAGGGTGCACCCATGGAGGTGCAAAACCCATCTGCCCCATAACAACTACTAGAGGGTTTACTGCCTTAGAATTAAGACATCTGGAGGGGAGATACCAAGCTCAACCAGAGGAAACACCTGTGGGATGGCTAGCACGAATCTGGACAGCCAGAGCCAGCCAGCTCCATCTTACCCCAGATGAAGCTCGATCATTAGCATTAGGTCCAGGAATATTGTTAGATACTGCAGGGCTCAATATTACAAGTTCTTTATGGACTTGCGCTCTACGCTGGGGATGTGCTTTACATTCTACTGATTGTGGGGGGAAAGGTGCATGGCCATGGAACTCAGTAGCCAGTTTACAAACTGCCTTGCTGAAAATTGCCATTTTAGCTGAATTGGAAGGACCAGCACCTGTTGCCCCAGGTGCCAGACAGCCTCCTCCCACTTAACTGAATCCCTGGATGGTTATTTGTGAGCCAGGACATCTCCATCTCATAGTAAATGGAGCAAAGGGAGTGTTGAAATCATTAGCCTTATCTGTTAAGGCAGGCTTAAATGGCAAGACCTTCCAAGAGGTCCTCCAAGGTAGGTTAGCAGATTTACCACTATACATCACAAAAGATAAAAGCCAGTGGAGAATATCAGCTAAAGTAAATGCAATGGGAAAAAGCCAGCCTGTCTCTATGCAAAAGGGGAAAACAAAACAGGGAAATTGGGGAGCACCCTCAGTCACTACTGAACATAAGAAATTATGGAAATTATGTTTAGATAAAGAGTTAAATGGGCTGCCAACTCCTGTTTTACAGCAATTGGCTGGGTTTCCCTCATTAACTCCTCATGATAATACTCTGGGACCTGGATTGGGGGATGGGGGAGATGCCGAATGATTTAAGAAAGGGAGCCGGAGGATACCAGGAACGTGAGCTTGGGGAGATGGCCAAATCTACCACCACTGAACCTAGACCGTGAACATGTGGGAAACTAGGGCTTGAGTCAGTGGAAGTACTAGTGGCCACTAGTCCCACTTCTAAGAATTCAGGTCCTGAGATGATGGTCGCAGTTAATGATTGCTACTTTACATCATTCCTTATTGACAGAGGAGCCCAAATCCCAATGGTAAATAAGGACACTTGCAAAGGGCAACCTCCACTTAGCAAACAGCTGGTTTCTATTGTAGGTGTTAATGGACAAGTCACTACCTACCCCCGGTCCAGACTAAATAAATTCTGTCTAATGGATGGACAGTTCACCCAACCTTGCTCTTAGGTCCTCACAATATCTTAGGTATGGATGTATTGAAGGGCCAGTCATGGGTGAACTCATGGGGAAAATGGGAAAACCACCCCCTTTGCCCCACAATTTACCCCGCATTTACGTACCCTTAACTGTGAGCTTGTTACAGATGGCTGCTCCCCTACCACACAGCAAGCTAACTAATGTTCCACAGTACAAGTTACCTTCTGATGCCATCCGTCCTGTTACTGAATTGATAAAGCAGCTGGAAGAACGGGGTATCATCATCAAGTCTCATTCCCCTCCTGTATGGCCTGTAAAGAAACCTAATGGCAAATGGCGGCTAACGGTAGATTATAGAGCCCTGACTGCTACCACTGAACCGCTTACTGCAGCTGTTCTCAGTGTAACAGATATAGTCATTTGTCTTAATGAACACACCTTTCCATGGACGGTGACTATAGATGTGAAAGATATGTTTTTTATGATCCCATACCAGAGGCAGATAGGGAGAAACTTCCTTTTACCTGGAAGGGACCCCAATATACTTTTACTTGCTTACCACAGGGCTTTAAACATAGTCCTACCGTTGCTCATGAGATATTGGCTAAAGAACTAGAAACATTAAAATTACCACACGAGGTCACTGTTGTACAGTATATAGATGATGTCCTAATAGGTGGCCACTCTGCAGAATCTGTAAAACAGGCCATGGACACTGTTATAACACATTTACAGTCAATTGGGTCAGAGGTACCAGAAGAAAAGAAACAAGGACCCAGTCAGGAAGTAACCTTTTTAGGAGTCAAATGGACAGACAAAAACAATCCCCACTGAAGTACTACAAGATATCCAACAATTATCCATCCCTGAAAACAAGAAAGAATTATGTGCTGTGCTAGGGACTTTAGGATTTTGGAGGGTGCATATTCCAGGATTTAGTATAATAGCCCAACCACTTTATAACTTATTAAAGAAAAATGCAATCTGGGAATGGACCTCACAACATGAAGAAACCTGGAACTTTTAAAGGAAAACATGAGTGTATATCAATCACTGGGACCCATCCATACTACGTGGCCCCTCTCACTACATATCCAGGTGAGAGAGAAGGGATATTGGTGGGGACTATGGCAACAAGGTCCTACCACTTCCAAGGAATGCCCTATTATTTTTGGCTCCAATCATGGCAAAATGCTCAGCACAATTACTCACCCTTTGAAAAGGTGCTATTAGCAGCTTATGAAGGGCTGGTAGCAACTGAACTCTTGACCCAAGGAAGGAGTGTAAAATTGCATGTGCCAATACCCATTCTCACTGGTAAACCACTGCCTTTAGGGGTAGCACATAAGACCACTGTACAAAGATGGGCACTGTATATCCATCATCGTGTAACCGCAGATGGTTTATCTAAGGAGAGC
The DNA here is from genome assembly GCF_040807025.1 of Struthio camelus. Lineage (NCBI taxonomy): Eukaryota > Metazoa > Chordata > Aves > Struthioniformes > Struthionidae > Struthio > Struthio camelus. The sequence continues at coordinate 10,369,274 of NC_090981.1, read as the reverse complement.
AAAGTTACTGAAGCTGTAGAGTGTATAGGAATGCCCATTGAATACATGGAGCCTCCGTGCTCTCCTATCAAAGATGCCCCTGAATTTGATCCCTGTCAGCCAGATGGCATCTGGTTTACTGATGGAAGTGTTCGCAAAATACAGGGTAAGTTGGAAGGAACGGCTGCTGCTGTGTCCGTAGCTGATGAACATGCAGTAACTGAGCGAATAGAAGGTTCTGCTCAATTAGCAGAGCTCTACGCCATAGTGCTAGCTCTCATAAATGGTGCACAGATCACATACACTGGTTTTTATGCTGTTTGGGCTGGTGCTACACAATGGCTAGGAAATTGGGCAAAACGCAACTGGCAGATAGGGAATCGAAATGTTTGGGGAAGGGAATTTTGGGAGCAAATATATGATATTGCTAACTCCCGTCTTATTACTATAGGGTACATAGAAGCATACCAGAAAAATACCACTCCGGTGGCAAAATAGAATAATATGGCTGACCACTTAGCCCGTATAACTGTGGCAGGATTTTCTTCTACCTTGAGTACTGAATGGCGAGGTAAATGGCTGCATGAATGGTTGGGACACACTGGAACATATGACCTTTATCAGCATGCAGTGAGACAAGGTTGGCCATTTACTAAGCAACAAGTAGTTAATATAGTAAAAACCTGTGGATTTTGTAACAAAATGAAAGATTATCTTGTCAAAAGTCAACAACAAGCAAACCTTAGGGAAGGAAAAGTCCTTCAGGGTACTTGGCAAGTGGACTATATCAGACCCATGACATGTACCTCCAAGGGGTGAAAATTTATTATGACTGGAGTTGAAGTAGTGAGCGGTTTAGGTAATGGTTACCCTACAAGCACTGCATTTGGACTGGCAATGATAACAGGATTAAACCGATGGTTTGCTATGCACCCGATACCACAAGAGATACAGTCAGATAATGGGTCACATTTTAAAAATAAAGTTAAAAGTAGTACAAGAATGGTGTCTCAAGCATTGAGTTAAGTGGACTTTCCACTTACCCTATCAACCTCAGAGTAATGGTATAATCGAAAGATGAAATGGGTTGCTTAAACAACAACTCAAATGGCATAATAATGGCACTAATTGGGGAAAAACCTTATGGGAGGCCATGCGAGCCTTAAACTCCCAGCAGACTCCTACTGGTAATCCACTATACAAAAGCTTTAAACAATCCCCTGTGATGAATCAACACCAGCAGAGTGCCTCGCACACCTCAGTAAGGCTTCCCAGAGATATGGTGAGAATTGAACATCCATCGCTCGGGAAATGCTGCATTACTTTGCAACACTTTCAAGGGGAAGGAGTATGGGAAACTGTAGATACTATGGGAATAAAATTAGTCATTACTGAGGCTTGGATATGATCCAAGACCTAAATCTTCTTTTTACCTCCCTAGAAATTGCTGACCTCCTGGATGACTGAGTGAGAACCACTACTGGACCAGAGTACTACAGAAAATATCCGCCTAGCAAGTACATTAGGAACCCTCTGGGATTTTGTTAACACTCTCTATGGTGTGGTCTTATCACCAAAGAGAATGCTGGCAATATCTAAAAATACAGTGGCAATATCTAAAAATACAGGACCCCTCATGTATCAGACAATTCTGACCCTTCTGTTGGGAAATCTAGGATACTATCACATAAACGTTGATGCACTTTGCAATAATCCAGCAAACTCACAAATGCTGGTAACCTCTTCTGTGACATGGGGTGTGAAGCCTAACATATCTAAAATCCACCAACGGGGTAGTAAAAACCAAGGTATCCACCTGACCGCCCATACCAACCTTACCATCTGCTTAAGTGTTAGTAGCCCCTATCCAGGAACCTGGACAGTATGCTGCCATGTAAATTTGAGACATCACAATGAACTGTGACAATTTGTGAATGGAGACAGGATTTTTATCTGGCTCACATTTAATGTTTTCATTCCATTTATCAGGAGCATGAACTTCTGCTGAGCCTGATGTATGGTTTGGTTGCTGGATCCATCCTAATTAATTGGAGCTTTAGACTCTCTTACTTTTGATCATTGCATCTCCTGTGCTTTTGAGGTGCGGTGCAGTGTGATCTTGCAATGGTGGAAGGTCATTGTGGTTTTTTTTTTCCGTTAGATGCTGCATGTACACAAGTCCTGTTGCCTTCTCCTGGAAACAGCTAACTTTTGCCTACCTGCAAAAATGACTCTGAGGTAGACCTCAGGCATGGGTGTAGATTTATCCACCTTTGAGCAAGCTGGAAGTTTCATGGCTAGTTGCAGGAAGGCAAGCTCCTCCAAGGTGGTAAACCTAGAAGGGAAAATGGGCTCAGCTTCTTTGTCCCCCCATTTAATTTAATCAAACAGACATTTATTCTATTCTTCTTTTTTTAAAAACAATATACTGAATTCTTCCCTTTAGTTTTCGTTTACTATCTTTTTTGAGTTAATTTTTGGGCTGAATATTTACCATATTTAACATGGGTTGAAAAATTACAAAGGTAACTACTTAAACAACTTTTTCATTCTCTGTTTTTAATTAAATTAATATTTCTCTCAAAATTCAGCAATTAGATACCACTTTGATAGGTGCTAAAAATAGAAAGAAACATTGCTTTAATTTCCCTCACATACTGTTTTGCTACATTTCAACATTTTTATTTGTTTATTTATGATATATATATGATTTCCCCCAAAATTATGGATTACTCTTGTTTCCTATTAATTCTGGGGGAAAGAGGGGAGAGTTGCTTACAGGTTAATGTAGGTGGTTAAATACAGAAATCAGCTTTCATCCCTGAGGTGCAAGTTCACTATGGTCAAAAAGGTCTATTTTATAAAAAGTCTATTTTATACTCTATAAAAGGTCTTATTATTTTTAGTCTTTAAAACATGGGAAAATAAAGACAGTCTTTCTCCCACAAAAAGAAAAAAAAATCCTTGTCCTTAGTCTTAAGGCCCAGTGTTCAGAAGTTAATACAATTGAAAGACTATGATCTTCTTGGGTAGCCCAGTAACTATCCTTCTTAATGCATTTGGTTGTATCCACTTTGCACATAGTTAAGGGATCAACTATATATATGTTTTAGGGTATTGTGATCCAGCATTCTGAAACTTGTAAGAAACGAAGATGAGCTGAAAAGCATTTTAGTTGCTGAAACCACCAAGTTCATATTTCTCTGATGCTCCTGCAATCAGATGAAGTGCAAAGAAAAAATGACAAGTAGTGGTTTAATTCAGTAATGTTAAGCAGTAGAGAAAAAGTTGCTACCCCCATCCTGTTCCCAACTATCTATCATTCCTTGCTTTTCCAGATGTTAATGTTAGAGGGAGGGAGGCCAAATCCAATGGACTCTAAGACCCCAGGGGTTCCTCCCATCCCAGCCCCATGGATGCCACTGCTGCAGTTGTGTGCCCCCAGGTCCAGACAGTCCCAGGAATTTGGAACACAAATGTTATTCACTTGTATGAATTGTGAAGTTAGCCAGTCAAATACCATCCAGCATTCATAGAGAGAATACATATGCACACAGATATCTTTCAAAGGCACAATTAATTTTAAACTTGTGGAGGCAAAAGTGGCTCCCATTTCTGCAAATGATTATCTGTGTAACTACTTTTGAGCTCAGTAAGGCTTTCATATGGTTACGTATAAGTGGAGGAAGGAAGTCTTAGGAGGCAACTTGAGATGTTTTAACAAGTCTGTACTTAATGTTATGTGAATCATGATAGATGACAAGTTGGTTCTACTGCACTGAAAATAAACACCTAGAGTTGGGAAATGATCTTAATTTGACATATGCTTTTGCCTGTCTGTTTTTCAGCACCACCTAAAGAAAATGGAGGATTGACACCTGGATTTTGATTACAAGATGAGAAGACAGGGCAAGCTTCCTGGTGAGGAACTTTGCCAAGCTCTGGAGAAATTTGATGAATCCAAAGAAATTACTGAGTCAAGCATGTTCAACCTTCTGGAAATGGATGCGAGAAAATCGCTTGTTTGTGCTTTGAGTTGAGCTTTAAAATGAGAAAGAGACTGGTTCAGTGGTGAAAGCAGTGGTCTAAAACCTGAAAGCCTGCGTTGAAATCCTATGCCCTGCCATAAGTTTCCTGTGTGACCTTACACAAGTATCTTAGTTCCTCAGTTTCCTTCCTCTGTAAAACAAGGGTAATGGCACTTGCTTCCTCACTGCAGTGCTGTAAAGACTGAGAGGCTCAGAAGCTTCACTAATGTACAGCATATACTTACAGTAGTAGTTTTATATATGCCTGAGCTAGAGAAATTAATTCCTGCATAGCAACTTTGTGCTTGCTGACTGTGTAATGTTATTTATAGCCAAAGAAAAAACAGCTCCCTGCTTAGAATTACATAAGTCATGAGTTTTCCCGAGCTGTTGTCCTGGGGTTTGATCTGAGGCTTTTACTCAAGCATATAGGATGCTGAGGTGATCAGTAAAGATCAGAGATGAAGTCACAACCCTCAGATCTCTGTCCTAACCAGATGCAACAGTGAATTAAAAAAAAAAAAAAAGAGTTTAATGTGACTGCTCAAACCTGACTTTGCATTTAAGTTTTGTCAGGAAGCAGCAATAGCAGGGCTGTTCCACAAGGTGGGACAAGCCAGGAGCTGAGGGTGACCTCAGCCCAGGCAGTGCCCTCACTAGTAATTGGCCAACAGTGTATTTTGTACCACTGATCACAACCCTTTGAGCCAGGTGGTCCAGCCAAGTTTCCCTCCACCTTACCATCCACCTATTCAGTCCATATTACACCAATCTGACTATATGGATACTATTGGAGACTGTGTCAAATGCTTTGCTGAAGTCAAGGCAAAGAACATGTACTGTTCTCCCCTTGTCCACAGGGAGTCATCTCATCATAGAAGGCCACCAGGTTGGTCAAGCATGATTTGTCCTTGGTAAATCCATCCTGGCTGTTCCCAGTTACTGTTTTGTCCTTCATGTGACCAGAAACGGCTTCCAGGAGGATTTGTTCCATAGCCTTCCCAGGGACTGAGGTGAGGCTGACCAGCCTGTTGTTTCCCAGATCTTCCTTCTTGCCCTTCTTGAAGGTGGGTGTGATGCTTGCCTTTCTCCAGTCATCATGAAACTCCTCCGATTGCCATGACGCAGCCTCGCACTGACATCAGCCAGCTCTTTCAGCACCCTTGTATGCATCCTTTCTGGTCCCATGGACTTGTATATGTCCAGTTGTCTGTCAGGGAGCAGCAAGGGCCAGCTACTCTGCAAGGTAAGGTGATCCAGGAACAGAGTGTGATAATAAGGCAGACACAAGTAGTGACCAGGAGTACCAGCAAGGAGCCAGGATGCAGAGCAGCAAGCCCAGGTCAGATGTTAGCCAGGTTCAACCAAGAATCCAGAACATCAGGCAAGTTCATGGTGATGAGGCAGGTCCAAGATCAAACCAGAAAGACAATCCACAGGTCAGGGTCAGATCCAGTGACAGTAACCAGGATTAGATCCAGTCCAGTGATCACCAGGCAGGTCCATAGTGATGAGACAGGTCTGAGCTCAAGCCAGGAAGTCAGTCCACAGATCAGGGTCCAGATCAATGGGGGCATTGGCATAGCTGGAAACCAATATACCTACAACATAGCTCAGGCAGAGACTAAATTCTCAGACCTGAGCTTCGATGGAGCCCCTGGGCCCACGGGCAGAGGGTGTGGGTGGAGGCCCCAGGTGAGGCTGGTCAGGGCCATTAAGACCCTATTAGTGCACTCAGGGCCCTGACAGGAGGATCACATGTGAATAGGAAGTGATATGAGAGTGGGTTCAAAAAAAGTTGACATGCTCAAGACAATATCCAAGAAACAGAACTGATGAAAGCCTTATTGGGTATTGTAGTAGGCAAAAAATAACTTGTAAATGCTGACAGGTGGTAGACTGAAGCCTACCCGAAAGCCCTACCCAGAAAAAAGGCCTCACAAAATTGTTAAGATTAAGAAGTACAACCCTTAACTCTATAGACCTGAAGCACTGTGTAACAAATTACAGCAAGTAAATGAATTAATAAATCAGACTACAAGTTCCATCTGCAAAGTATTATCCCATAAAATAGATGCCAAAAGTACCTCTATCTTCTTGCATCTGGAAATTAATTAACAATCCAAACTTAATGCAGTATGTCCAGGCCTGAGTGATACCCATAGTCTGTTAACCAAATGACTTGATATCATTGCAGTGATAATATCTTAATGGTCTAGATGCAGAAGCAAGGGGTGGATTATGTGGTAGGCAGAAAAATAGCTTAAATTGTGAATGCTGACAGGCAGCAAATAATTGTGTGTATGTGGATGGGTGAATGTCTGAAATTGAACTTTTGAACGATCAAGCACAAGCCTACTACTTGCTAACTACAACTGGTATGGGCTGGTTGTGAATTTTGATAATACCTGAACTAAACAAAAGTGGCATGTCCTGAATGCTCCAATTAATAGAGACATGAGACAGAACCACCAATTAGGAGGCTGATCACACATTGTGCTTCTGCACATAGACTATTTAGATTGGGAAAACCAGAGGCTTGGGGCCCATAAAGAAGAAAGGGAAGAAGGTGAAGAAAGAAGAAGGTGAACATCCTGGCTGGAGGAAAGATCCTGGAAGTGGGGGAAGATCCTAGAGAAGGGGGAGACTCTTGGAGACAAATGCTGAGGGACATTCAGGGACCTTGGTCAGTGATGCCCAAGACTGGTAACTGTGAGCAGCTGCATAGCACGGAACCAACATGACTTTCTGCCCAACCTTCCCGGACCAGCAGTGATCTCCCTGATGGGAAAGGAAGTTGAGACCCAGTGAATGTGACATTGGGGAGTGAGTGAGTGAATGTGAAACAATCCAGTAGGGGAAAAGCTCTAAGACCCCAGCATCCAGATCTACTACGGGTTGTTGTTTACTCTGTCTTGCCCATATTTAAATCCATGTCAATAAGAACAAACTGAATCAGCTGGGAGGTATATATGTTCAGTACCTCTCTGCTCTTACACAGAGAATAGGATTGTAGGATCATAGGATAATTCAGCTTGAAAAGGAGCTCAGGAGGTTATTCAATCCAACTTCATGTCCAAAGCATGGTCAGCAGGGTCAGAAACAAAGTAAAAGATTTGATATAAACCCGTCACAGTAAGGACACCCAGATACTTCAGTTTTTTAAGTACTAACCTGCTTGACTGTACATAACTCTTTCTTAAAGATGTTTCTTATAAAAAAAAGATACATGCCAGTGGGAAGCCCACCTGCAATATTTTTTTGCCCATTCTGATTTGATGAGTATGGTGCTACATAAACAAATACATATCTACATTTAATTTACACTCTTAAAGCTAAGGGAAGTGAAAGGAAGGGGAAAGCAAATGTCAGGGAGCAGCAAGGAAAGTGAGCCGGGAGTAGAGCGTGATAATCAGGCAGGTGTGAGCAGTGACCTCACCAACAAGGAGCCAGGATGCAGAGTGGCAAGTCCAAGTCAGGATCAGGGCCAGAGACAGTGGTCAGGGCCAGACACAGCCCACTGCTCACCCGACAAGTCCGTAGTGACGAGGCAGGTCTGAGGTCACAGAATCACAGAATCACAGAATCGTTTAGGTTGGAAGGGACCTCTGGAGATCATCTCGTCCAACCTCCCTGCTCAAGCAGGGTCACCTAGAGCATATTGCCCAGGATCACATCCAGACGGGTTTTGAATATCTCCAGCGAAGGAGACTCCACCACCCCTCTGGGCAACCTGTTCCAATGCTCTGTCACCCTCACAGTGAAGAAGTTTTTTCTCAGGTTCAGATGGAACTTCCTGTGGTTCAGTTTCTGCCCATTGCCTCTTGTCCTGTTGCTGGGCACCACGGAGAAGAGGCTGGCCTCATCCTCTTGACACTCCCCCTTCAGATACTTGTACACGTCAGTCAGGCCAGGAAGCCGAGCTGGTGGGTCCAGGTCAGACTTGGGGAGGTAGGAGACTGGGCATAGACACGACTGCTGCACAGCTGCAATGTAGCACAGGCAGGGCCAGCGGTGCAGCCTCAGCTTAAAAGCAGCTCCCAAGGGCAAGGAGGGGCAGGGCCTTGCTTCTAGCTTGCTTCACAACAGCTCTTAGCAGTGAAGGATCTGGCCTTGGACTCAGTTAACTCAAGTCCTTAACTCAGCCAACTAAACTCCTAGAAGGGGGTTCCTCAACAGGAAAGGGGTTGTCCTCAATATAAGGCAACTTTAGGCTAATATTGCCTCACGCTGCAATTGCCCATCTAGCACCCCCTCCAGTAACCACCTGATAACCAAAAGGTGACAAAGGACCCTATGCACAAAGAGTTGCAAAACCCCAGGAGAGAAAACACCCCGAAGGATGTAACAAGGTGACAATGGACTCAGGAGTCTAGAGAGTGCTCATGAGACTCAAGGAATAGAAGGGACTGATCTGACTGGGGAATTTGGAATTCCCCGAGCCTATTGACTGGTCCCAGTTGCTCGCCCGAAGAAACTATACTCTGGTTTCTGCAAGCTTGCCTCATATCCATGGTTTTGTAAGTACTTGTGCACCTAGATATTAACCCCAGTTATTGGATAGATGGGTTTATTGTTGTTTTGACTGGAATTGTGGTAATATTTATTTGCCTTTGTAATTATCCTGTAATTTCACAATAAACTAGTTAGCCTTATACTGCTAGTCTCGGTGTCTGTTATCATATCCCAAACCAATATTGCAGCTAAACCTTTCTGTACACTTGACAATAGGATTTCAGTTTCTATGACTGTGGGACCTTCTTCAAGGACTGACAGCCGCTTGGAAGAGATGGGATCCACATGACAAAATGGGATAAATGTATCTTTGCCAACAGGCTGGCCAACCTGGTAAGGAGGGCTTTAAACTAGGAATGACGGGGGAGGGAGAAAATGATCACTGGTCAAGTAAGGAAGTGGTGCATGGGGTTGGCAAGCAAAGGGTCTGGGGTGATATAAGCAGAAGGGACCTCTTGATCAACAAAATGGGGCTGAAGTGGAGTCACCCCAAGTGCATGCAAGTAAATAAGGAAGTGCCTATGGGACCACATTATGGGGAAAGCTCTCATGCCTTTCTAGGAAGACAGCACACTGGGGTGCCTCTCTGAAGTGCCTGTACACTAATGCACCAGCATGGGAAACAAACAGGAGGAATTAGAAGAGTCTGTGCAGTTACAGGGCTACAATCTCATTGGGATCATGGAGATGTGGTGGGATAGCTCACGAGACTGGAATGCTGTGATGGATGGATACAGGCACTTTAGGAAGGACAGGTCAGGAAAGCAAGGAGGGACAGTTGCAATTTATGTGAGAGAGCAGTGGGAATGCATGGAGCTCTGCCTGGGAACAGGTGAGGGGCTAGCTGAGAGCTTGTGGGTCAGGATTAGCAGGCAGACCAGCATGGGTGACATTGTAGTGGCTGTCTGCTATACACCGCCTGATCAGGAAGAGGAAGTAGATGAGGCCTTCTTCAGATAGCTAGAAGAAGCTTCACCTTTGTAGGCCCTGGTCCTCATGGGGGACTTGAATCACCCTGATATCTGCTGGAGGGACCACACAGCAGGGCACAAGCAATCCAGGAGGTTCCTGGCGAGCATCAATGACAACTTCCTGATACAGGTGATGGAGCCAATGAGGAGAGGTGCTCTGCTGGACCTTGTACTAACAAACAAGGAAGGACTTGTCAGAGATGCGAAAGTTGGGTGTAGCCTTGGCTGCAGTGACCCTGAGATGGTGGAGTTGAGGATCCTGAGAGGAGGGAACACGGTAAATAGCAGGATCACAACCATGGACTTCAGGAGAGCAGACTTTGGCCTCTTCAGGGACCTTCTTGGAAGAATCCCATGGAATATGGCACTGGAGGAAAGAGGGGTCCAGGAGAGCTGGTTGATGTTCAAGGATCTTCTCCTCCAAGCTAAAGAATGGTCCATCCCAACAAGCAGGTAAGCAAGTAAAGGCAGCAGGAGGCCTGCATGGATGAACAAAGAGCTCCTGACTAAACTAAAAAAAAAAAAAAGGAAGTGTATGTGGGGTGGAATCAGGGACAGGTGACTTAGGAGGAATATAGAGACACTGCCCAAGCGTGCAGGGATGGGGCTAGGAAGGCGAAGGCCCATCTGGAGTTTAATCTGGTGAGGGGCATGAATGGCAACAAGAAAGGCTTCTACAGGTATATCAGCAGCAAAAGGAAGACTAGGGAAAATGCAGGCCCTCTGCTGAATGGAGCAGGGGCCTTGGTGACAAAGGACATGGAAAAGGCTGAGGTACTGAATGCCTTCTTTGCCTCAGTCTTTACTGGTAAGACTGGCCTTAAGGAATCCCAGGTCTCTGAGACCAATGGGAAAGTCTGGAGCAAGGAAGACTTACCATTGATGGAGGAGGATCAGGTTAGGGAACATTTAAACAAATTGGGCAGACACAAGTACATTGGACCTGATGGGATGCACCCACGAGGGCTGAGGGAGCTGGTGGATGTCATTGCGAGGACACTCTTTGATTATCTTTGAAAAGTCATGGCAACAGGGGGAGATTCCTGAGGACTGGAAGAAAGCAAATGTCATCCCTATCTTCAAGAAGGGCAAGGAGGATCCGGGGAACTACAGGCCAGTCAGTCTCACCTCGATCCCTGGGAAGGTGATGGAGCAAACAATCCTGGATACCATTTAAAGACACATGAAGGACAAGAAGGTGATCGGGAGCAGTCAGCATGGATTTATGAAGGGGAAAACATGCTTAACCAATCTGATAGCCTTCTATGATGAGATGACTGCCTTGGTGGATGAGGGGAGAGCACTGGATGTTGTCTACCTTGACTTTAGTAAGGCTTTTGACAGTCTTCCATAGCATCCTCATAGACATGCTGATGAAGTATGGGCTAGATGAGTGGACAGAGAGGTGGACTGAAAACTGGCTGAACGACTGGGCTCAGAGGGTTGTGACTGGCAGCATGAAATTCAGCTGGAGGCCAGTCACTAGTGGTGTCCCCCAGGGGTCGATACTGGGGCCAATACTGTTTAACATCTTCATTAATGACCTAGATGGTAGGACCAAATGGACCCTCAGCAAGTTTGCTGATGATACAAAACTGGGAGGAGTGGCTGAGACACCAGAGGGCTGTGCTGCCATTCAGAGGGACCTTGACAGGCTGGAGAAATGGGCAGAGAGGAACCTCATGAAATTCAATAAAGGGAAGTGCTGAGTCCTGCACCTAGGGAGGAATAACCCCAGGCACCAGTGCAAACTGGAGGCTGATCAGTTGGAGAGCAGCTCTGCAGAGAAGAACCTGGGAGTCCTGGTGGACAACAAGTTGACCATGAGCCAGCAATGTGCCCTTGTGGCCAAGAAGGCCAATGGTCTCCTGGGGTGCATTAGGCAGAACATTTCCAGCAGGTTGAGGGTGGTGATCCTGCCCCTCTACTCAGCCCTTGTAAGGCCACATCTGGAGTACTGTGTCTAGTTCTGTGCTCCTCAGTACAAGAAAGGTATGGACATACTAGAGGCAGTCCGGTAAAGGGCCACAAAGTTAATTAAGGGGTTGGAGAAGATAAGGCTTGGGGGGGATCTTATTAATATTTATAAGTATCTGAAGGGAGGGTGTCAAGAAGATGGGGCCAGACTCTTCTTAGTGGTGCCCAGTGACAGGGTGAGAGGCAACAGGCACAAACTGAAACACAGGAAATTCCATCTGAATCTAAGGAAAAACTTCTTCACTGTGAGGATGGTCAAACACTGGAACAGGTTGCCCAGAGAGGTTGTGGAGTCTCCATCCTTGGAGATATTCAAAACGTGACTGGTCATGGTTCTGAGCAACGTGCTCTAGGTGACCCTGCTTGAGCAGGGAGGTTTTTACCAGATGATCTTCAGAGGTCCCTTCCAACCCCAACTATTCTGTGATTCTGTGATGTACTCCAGGCCGTGACAGGAAGCTCAAGAAACATATATTTGAGGGCAATACCAGAATTGCAGTGCTTTTTTGGTCTGAAAGACTAGTCCTGATTTTACACATTTTCCAGTAACTTCTTCCCATCACTGGGCAAAAAAGGAGCATATTGTGGCATTACTGCATGATGTTCTTGGTTATTTATGGAAGAGAATTACTCAACTGCAGCAGAGGGCACAGGACCACTTAAAAATACTATGGAAGCATAGATACAAGGATTGTTCTTTCCAGTACCATTTTGAAAAGGTTTATGCAGTGCTTTTTATTAAAGGCAGGTGAATTTCACTGTATAGATAGTGTCAAATATAATTAAAACTAATTTATTCTCATTAGCTACCCTCCAGTACTTACTCTACTGTAAGGAAGGGAAAAAAAAAGAAAAATCACAAATAGGAATGGTGAAAACACAGAGACAAGAGCATGTACTCCCTTTTTACATTGTATTAATCTAAACATGTTATTGTTATGAGGTGTGGGTTTTTTTTAACTAGATTTCCTTAGAAATTGAGGCAAATGTAGTTGTGCTCTCTGCCCTCTCTCTTCCTTGTGAATCTATTGACCAACTTCAAAATCAGATTTGACAGGGGGTTAGAGGTCTCAGGAATATAATTTGCAAATAAAGTGAAAATTAGCAGCTGGTAAAATGAGAAAGAAACCACTACATGTCTTCACCGTGGGAAAGGCTGCAGTGTGACTGCCCATAGGCTGTTCTGTTTGTCCTGTCACACTGGCCAAACAGCACACACATACTGGCCAGCCAGTCAGCGCATATTTAGCTCAGTATCCAACACAGAAGATATGGGGAAAGGAACTGGAGTTATCACCAAAGAAGCAGAGTCTTTGAAGTTAAAGGAAATTTGTGAAGAAACTGAAGTTATTGTAGTGAGGGTGGTGTAGGGAGGTAGGACATAAATCCATTGATAATCAGGCTTCAATAGTTCCAGGGCTTACAGAACAACTTGTTTTGATTAGCATAGGGATACAGTGGTAGCTACCATACATGTTTCTGAGAGCAATTTTTTTCCAGGACTCAGGATGTTAAACAATGCAGATAACTGAAATCCTCTATGGAAATCTATAGGGAATAAATGGAAATAAAATAACGCTTGTTATTCTGTGATTCTCAGGCCAATTGTATTGGCATTAGATGAAGACATCAAACAACGGTTAAATAGGCCCTTGATTAAGCAAATCATGGCATTTTGTTACCCAGAGGTTTATGCAAAGATGAGATTTGGATGGTCTAATAAAGACAGAAAATATGGGTTTCCTGCCTTTCAGAATAATATATCCCATCTCTTCTTTTTAAAGGAAAAGGTGCTAAGACACTGTTTGGGCTGAGTTATAAAATATACCAGAAGCGTTCTCTCCTATTAGTACTTTGTAGCTGCGCCCATATAAAACAAAACCATCACTGGTGTATTTGGAGATGAGCCCATACTGGGACTGCTACTAAGACTTAATTGATTTTGCTGAAGTTCTTGTTTCAATGAATTCAGCCCTTAGCACCCCTTCTTCATTTTGAAAAGTTTCTCCTGAAGTTCAGTTTTCAATAGAAGTCACAACAAAACTCCACACTAATCCATTTTACGTATCTGCAAGTGAGGTAGAGAAACTAGAGCTCAGATCCACAGAAGTAAAGTTGGCATGCGAATCCTTCTGAAATCCAGAGCTAGGCCCTTGTTACTTTTTCTACTTATGAAGTTTTGACAGAGCAAAAAACTAAACTAGAGCCCCTACCAATGCCTTAATCACTCCTCCTCTCCTCCAAACAGTCTCAGAGTATATGGTGGTTTAAATCTCACCAGTTGACTGAGGCCTCATCTCCAATAGCAATCTTCATGTTGCTGATAAACTTGCATCAGAGGAAAAGCCATCTGGAAAGGATAATGTCAACAAAGCCATAGAGAGCAGAAATAATTTTCTGATCAGTCAAGTCTCCTCATTTTGCGGTCTAATTTTTAACCTCTATATCACAAGTTTCTCACTGAAGCAATGTTCAGCAAAGGCCTGCATTTCCATGCAACTGTGGAATACACAGCTGGTTTCTAAGGCAGCATATAATCATTAGGCAAAGCTGGTATGAATGTGAAATGAAATGATCATTTTGCATTGCTCTCCCTGCTTGCCTCAGTTCTTAAAGACACTAATGAGATGTTAAGCTTATACCGAGAGCCGATTTCTATACCCCCTTGAAGTCAGGGCAAAAACTTCAATGTGCAATGTGGCCTTCTCACTTTCCATCTCGTTTTGATCACATATGTTTTGAAAGCACTGAATCACTGAAGCATTCAATAGATGCTATTCTTAGCTTGGGCTTTGGTGGAGCAAAAATTTCACTGATCTGCTTACCTGGTACATCAAGACTTGCACAGATTAGATTATGTGTAAATCATCTAATCACTGACATCTTTTCCAGGGTCTTGCAAATTATATACCAAGCTATATTATGCAAGAGCATATATTTACAAATCAGATTATACAGCCTATATTATAAACACAGGATAAAAAAGATTTGTGCTTTATTTAAAAGACAGTTTAAAATTATTTCCTTATCACCACTCTCAATTTTCAGGTAGAAAGAAAAAACCCAAACAATTCTTTCCATTCATGTTTTGCCTGAGAATTCATTTCATGTTCTCTATTGGTAGCAAGATGAAAACATTTGCTTTTACATAGTGACTTTCATCCATTTGTTTAACAGCAATGAGTGTTCTTTTGTGACCTCAAAGATTATATTTATAACATGTAGCCAGCCATATGATCTATAGCCAACAACAGTGGGATTCTATTAGCTGCAACAGGGATCCAATATGTTTAGAGGGAGACATGATAGCTCTTTAAAACTGCTGGAGGGGAAAAAATATTAAAAAAAAAATCAACACACACAATCCCCAAACCAGAATATGGTCACCTACCTTTAGTTTTCAAGCCACCACCAGGTATAGATCATTAATTTGGCACTTTATACCCAAAGCTCTCAAGATGAAACACTCCAGTAGGGGATAGTTGTAACCTTACTTCTTCCCAGATCAGTTTGAGACTTTCACGTGAAATGCCGTGGTGAATGCCTGATAGGTTAATTGGTTGTCTGTGATCTTCACAGATCTGAACTTTCCTACATTAAAAAACATAGGCAAAACAATTCTATGGTAATTATGTATTTAGACAGTTGATATATCTTTCGGGGGAAGTTCAGAGAATGATGTTAGCTCCAGGAGTCTTGCAGTAACCATTTGATATATACAGAGTAACACATAATGACTAATGCTTTAAAATAAATACTTCAGAGAAGAAGTCAGGGAAAGTATATATTTTATCTTGCTAGCAATGAGCTACAAAAGGTTTGAATCTTAAATCAACTGATAGCTGTATGCGAGAAGGACGTGGTCTAAATACATTTCTATATCTGGGCAATTACTCATAATAGGAAGGTTCTTAGCTGTCATTGCAACCTATCACAGAAACACAGAATGGCCAAGGTTGGAAGGGACCTCTGGAGATCATCTAGTCCAACCTCCCTGCTCAAGCAGGGTCATCTAGAGCACATTGCCCAGGATCACATCCAGACAGGTTTTGAATATCTCCAGGGAAGAAGACTCCACTACCTCTCTGGGCAACCTGTTCCAATGCTCTGTCACCCTCACAGTAAAGAGGTTTTTCCTCAGGTTCAGACGGAAGTGCCTGTGTTTCAGTTTGTGCCCGTTGCCTCTTGTCCTGTTGCTGGGCACCACGGAGAAGAGGCTGGCCTCATCCTCTTGACACTCCCCCTTCAGATACTTGTACACACTGATCAGATCCCCTCTCAGTCTTCTCTTCTCCAGGCTGAACAGGCCCAGCTCTCTCAGCCTTTCTTCATAGGAGAGATGCTCCAGTCCCCTAATCCTCTTTGCAGCCCTCCTCTGGACTCTCTCCAGGAGTGCCATGTCTCTCCTGTACTGGACACAGTACTCCAGGTGAGGCCTCACCAGGGCTGAGTAGAGGGGGAGGAGCACCTCCCTCGACCTGCTGGCAACACTCTGCCTAAGGCAGCCCAGGATACCATTGGCCTTCTTGGCCACAAGGGCACACTGCTGGCTCATGTTTAACTTGGTGTCCACCAGCACTCCCAGGTCCTTCTCTGCAGAGCTACTTTCCAGCAGGTCAACCCCCAGCCTGTACTGGTGCATGGGGTTATTCCTCCCTAGGGGCAGGACCTTGCACTTGCCTTTCTTGAACTCCATGAGGTTCCTCTCTGCCCACCTCTCCAGCCTGTCCAGGTCCCTCTGAATGGCAGCACAGCCCTCTAGTGTGTCAGCCTCTCCTCCCAGTTTAGTATCATCAGCAAACTTGCTGAGGGTGCACTCTGTCCCTTCCTCCAGGTCACTGATGAATACGTTGAACAAGACTGGGCCCAGGACTGACCCCTGGGGGACACCGCTAGCCACAGGCCTCCAACTAGACTCTGCGCCATTCACCACAACCCTCTGAGCTCGGCAATCCAGCCAGTTCTCAATCCACCTCACTGTCCACTCGTCTAGCCCACACTTCCTGAGCTTACCTAGGAGGATGTGATGGGAGACAGTGTCAAAAGCCTTGCTGAAGTCCAGGGAGACAACATCCACTGCTCTGCCCTCATCTACCCGGCCCGTCATTCCATCATAGAAGGCTATCAGGTTGGTCAAGCATGATTTCCCTTTGGTGAATCCATGCTGACTACTCCTGATCACCTTCTTGTCCTCCAGATGCTTAGTGATGACCTTCAGGAGGAGCTGTTCCATCACCTTTCCAGGGATGGAGGTGAGGCTGACAGGCCTGTAGTTTCCTGGCTCCTCCTCCTTGCCCTTTTTGAAGACTGGGGTGACACTGGCTTCCTTCCAGTCCTCAGGCACCTCTCCTGATCTCCAGGACCTTTCCAAGATGATGGAGAGCGGCCTAGCAAGAACATCCGCCAGCTCCCTCAGCACTCGTGGGTGCATCCCATCAGGGCCCATGGATTTATGGATGTCAAGTTTGGACAAAAGGTCTCTAACCTGATCCTCCTCCACCAAGGGAGAGTCTTCCTTCTCCAGCCTTCCTCTCTTGTCCCCAGGGTCTGGAATTCCTGAGGACTGGCCTTAGCAGTGAAGACTGAAACAAAGGCAGCATTCAATAACTCTGCCTTCTCTGTATCCTTTGTTACCAGGGCACCCGCCCCATTCAGCAGCGGGCCCACGTTTTCCCTAGTCTTCCTTTTGCTATTGATGTATTTGAAGAAGCCCTTCTTGTTGTCCTTGACATCTCTTGCCAGATTTAATTCCAAATGGGCCTTAGCCTTCCTTGTCGCATCCCTGCAAACTCTGACAACGTCCCAGCATTCCTCCCAAGTGGCCTGTCCCCTTTTCCACATTCTGTGTACTTCCTTCTTCTGTTGGAGTTTTGCCAGGAGTTCCTTGCTCATCCATGCAGGTCTCCTGCCCATTTTGCCCCCTCCCTCGTCCTGCTGGCAACACTCTTCCTAATGCAGCCCACGATACCATTGGCCCTCCTGGCCACAAGGGCACATTACTGGCTCAAAACACCATGCACAGTGTTAAATCAGTAGATATATTGACTGACTCAGTCCACTCCATAAAAGCTTCTAAACTAAGGAAGGGTAACCATGGATTCCTGCACAAACATCATCCTGGCTAGCAGTGATCATTTATGAGATGCAATCTTGAGAATAATTTTGAATAGAAACAAAGCTTTGTCCCACCTTGAGAAACACAGACTCCATCAGCATGCAACTATCCCAAACTGTTTTCTTGTAGATCTAGTTACGCTAGCAGACATCTCTGTGATACAGTTTTGATGTTCCAAGACTGGTGCCAGCATATCCTCATGTTCCATATTTGAGAAGAGAAAATAAAAATCCCAAAGTACATGCATTTGGCATGCTTGCTTGTCTTTGCTAATGCCATCTAATGCAAAGGGATATCTCCTTCAAAGGCTTAATCTGGAAGACTTTAGTCATTCACAGCTCAATAGACTGAGTAAAGCTCAGAGGTCAGAGATAAGACAGTCTCAACTAGAGCCTGTCAACTCCAGAATGATAAATGGAAGGGACTAAAACTGAGTCAAAAAAGACCATGTATAGAGAATATGGCTACATGCACATTCTTGCACAACTATATCTCTACCTAAAGACCATGCGTTAAAAGAAAAAAAAAAAGAAGAAATGAGAAATAACCTGAGCTGCCAACCACTGATTTTTTTATAAAACAATGGCTAGTAATGGGGACATCTATGTGAGTTTAAACTCTTCTTTTTGGCACTCAGATATTACAGTGACAGAGCTGGCCTAGGCAATGCAATAATTATGGGGGTATGGGGAGAGAAATGTTACTGGAAAAGAATTTTCTCCATAATTTTGACCTGAGGATCAGTGTTCTAGAGCCAGTTAAAAAACAACTCTCAACTTAATCCATGCTTAGATCATCAACTTATAACCATCCTCCCAGTCCATCCCAAGTTGCTTGCTGTTTCTCTTTAACTACTGGTTTAACTTCTACTGGTTCTACTGCCCAGCATAGCAGCATTTGGGGAATCCATACAGGTACCATAAAGTCTGCCTGAGGGCTGCCCCTGGATTTTCATTGTACATGGAAGCTTTGTGTGTGATGGAATGATCATGACAGCATCACTCCACAGGCAGTTATTACACCATTTTGTGGGGTAAAAAAATTGGAACCGTACTTTAATGAAGCCCTGAGGTAAAAGAGTTACTACAAAGCAGCTTTTCTGCAACTCTCTAGATCTTCTCAACCCTATAAGAATACAGGGCAGATGTTTGGAGTGTGTTCTGGGGCCAGAACTGCAGTCAAGAGAGAGTTTGACATAGGGGACAGTAGTATAAGTACAACCTTTATCCAAGATAAGAAGTGACAGGGTCCAGATTTCACTATTACAGACTCGTCTTCAAAATCAGGTGATATTCCAGACATTTTGGATTTGGATAAAGATCAGCAAGATTTCTCACACACAAACAGTCCTTTCACCACATGACAAAGAGCTGAATAAAGATCAGGCACAAAACTCTCTTTTTGACTCTATATTTTTTTGGCATGTTTAACACATATTGCTTTTTTTTTTTTTTTTTAAATGGAAGTCTAGTTTTTCATGTGGCCTTCCTTTAATCAATACTGTACCATCTACGATGAGATGACTCCCAATTCTGTACATATTGTTTACCTTGACTTTAACAAAGTCTTTGACACAGTCTCCAATAGTATCCATATAGTCAGATTGATGTAGTATGGACTGGATAGGTGAATGATAAGGTGGAGGGAAACTTGGCTGGACCACCTGGCTCAAAGGGTTGTGATCAGTGGTACAAAATACACTGTTGGCCAATTACTAGTTGTGTTCCCCAGGGGTTGATACTGGGGCCAATACTGGCTAATGTCTTTGTTGGTGAGCTAGATGACAGGACAGAGCGCACTCTCAGCAAGTTTGTGGATGACACCAAATGGCAGGGGGGTATGACCTCAAGGCATGAAAGGGAGGGTCAGATACCAGCATAGGGAGACACTCAAGGCATGTGAGGGGTTAAACAGAGTAGATTTAATGAAGGCCTTGCACTCCAAGCTATGTGGGGAGTCCTGGGAACCATGCAGAGGGGTCGCTGATGGGAGGCTGCTGGAGGCACAGGTCGGACACCCAGGCAGGACTCAACTTGTTGTATCCTAAGGGCCCCTTTTATCTACTAGAGCTATTTCCTTATCTCAGCTGTGCTAACTGTGAGTAGCTGCTGGCTGGGAAGCAGCTAGACATTTTTGACAAAACAGAATATGCATGCCTGGCCCTGACAGGAATTCGGTGAGTGCGTAGAGAGCACACTCTGGGGCTGCTGTCACGTACTCTGCCAGTCACCAATTCCTCACCAGGTCTCCCGCAAGTGTCCTCACTATGCTCCATCCCTGACTGACTGAGATGTGGGTCAGTGTCACCAGCGTGCGGACAAGGTTCAGACATGCCTTTCAAACATTGGCTTTACTAACAGCTGAGGCATACAAGCAACACACAGTAAATTATAACATGTATGCATACAAAACTAGTCAGCCCAGAAGACCAGGAGTATAATGCGTTTTTCCCCAAAGTCCTAAATTCAACAGCCATGATAACAGTTACCGCCAGTGGTTGTCTCATGCTGCTTCTTTAGATCCTGCATCGTGTAGTACTGGGAGTAGGCTCATCACTTTGTGGACATCAGGTTCAATGTGCTTACTGCAGTATTGCTTGCGTTCCAACTACCATCAGGGTACAGGGTCAGGACGGAGAGCAACAATGTCGTGGCTGCGCTCGGTGCATTCATCAGGTCTTGGTTCTCTGGACAAGAGTCTCCTAGAGGGAACATGGACTGGTACATTTTCCCCTTTGATTAGTACCAGGTGGGTGTCCTCTCAGGATAGTAACAGCTTTTTAATGTATAAGGCCACCCAAAAGAAAAGGGACCCCACTGAGTATTGATTGTTTCTTCCTTAAAGTATACCAGTGCCTAAGATCATACTGCACTAACAAGCACATCCTGACTGATTCCAGTTGCTGGCACTTAGCTCTCCATACATGCACACAGAATAGGGAGCCGCCTCACCCAGGAAAATAGTTAGAAATGGAGTTTAATGAGACAACAGGCCAGACTGCGCTGATCAGGCACAGGGCATGGCCAGACAAATGTACTGGCCAGCAGCCTGTTTACACATGACTGGCCCCTTTTTAATCCCTTTTGCCCCTCTCTTTTCCAGTTTGTTCCTCCCCAAACCACCTTGATCCCTCCCTTTCCCTGCCTTTGGTTTCTCTTCTAAGCATCCCATGATAAGTCCTCCTATGCAATCCCCAAATGCTCTTCCCTGCATCCCATGAAATGTCCCATACCCTTAGGCATTAACCCCTCTCAGTCTGTGAGGTGACCCAGAGAGCCTCTCCTCTTGACAGGTTGATGGGTGCCACCCCCAGCCCATAGGGCTGAGGGCTCTCCTGAGACAGGCCTGGGAGGGGCTGAGGCAGGGGCTCCCTTTCTCTCACTGGGTTATTGAGGCTCTCCAACCTGCCATGGTGCCTAGTGTTGCCAGCAGGTCGAGGGAGGTGATCCTGCCCCTCTACTCAGCCCTGGTGAGGCCTCACCTGGAGTGCTGTCTCCAGTGCTGGGCTCCCCAGTACAAGAGAGACATGGCACTCCTGGAGAGAGTCCAGCGTAGGGCTACAAAGATGATTAGAGGGCTGGAGCATCTCTCCTATGAAGAAAGGCTGAGAGAGCTGGGCCTGTTCAGCCTGGAGAAGAGAAGATTGAGAGGGGATCTCATCAACGTGTACAAGTATCCAAAGGGAAGGTGTCAAGAGGATGGGGCCAGTCTCTTCTCTGTGGTGCCCACAACAGGACAAGAGGCAACAGGCAGAAACTGAACCACAGGAAGTTCCATCTGAACATGAGGAAAAACTTCTTCACTGTGAGGGTGACAGAGCATTGGAACAGGTTGCCCAGAGAGGTAGTGGAGTCTCCTTCCCTGGAGATATTCAAAACCCACCTGGACATGATCCTGGGCAATGTGCTCTAGGTGACCCTGCTTGAGCAGGGAGGTTGGACTAGATGATCTCCAGAGGTCCCTTCCAACCTCAGCCATTCTGTATTTCTGTCTGGAGACAAGCTTCACTGCTAGAAAAATCTTGAAATTCTTAACTCGCACTCCAGTTGGAAAGGCTTCCCTCCATACTCACTGGCCCGTGCCACTTTGATTTCAAACAGTTGCTTCTGTTACAGAAACACAGAAGCAGGAGTTTAATGAAGCCATCTTACAATGGCCATAGATTGTACTTTATTTACTAAAGCAAGTTATGTACACTACACCACTGGGTATGGTCAGTGCTCCACATAGCCATGTACAACCTGTTTTTGACTACATAAGGAGCATTGCTTCAAATTCCATTTTTGCAGACTAATTGGTCTCTGCTTCCACACAGGCCACTAAAAGCTTTATATTAACTATGTTAGGGCAGAAGTTATTTACCCATAGCCTCCTTTTTTGCTGTCAATTCACTCTAGAGCATCACTAGAGGAAGGTAAGATTAAGCACCAACAAGGAACAGTAAAACTAAGCAGAAGGACATACAGGAACTCAAAGGGAGAAAAGGATACAGCAGCAACATCTGACTAAGCTATACACAGAGATAAGTTTAATGTTGACTAGAAAAAAAAACAGCAGCATGTTTCTATTTCATTGACATTTCAAGTTTGCCTCCTCCTAAACCCAGTTCAAGTGAGTCACAGAACCCCAAGTTATACTTTATTTTAAACCATCTTCTAAATGGATAGACTTCAGCTACTGAAGCCTTTGTTGATGCAAAAAGTTATATAAAGATAACTACAGAAAGACAAGAACAGATACCCTGACAACAAGATTCATGCTGTTTGTACCAAAGTGCACATAAAAATAAGCTTTGATATAAACTTTTGTATTACACAAACAGCTATTAACTAGCACTGTCACTGCATTGAAGCAGCTGTCAGAAACCTCATTTCCAGCTTGGGAATGTTATACTTGCAGAACTGTTTTCATAACCTACATGCTAGTGTAATTTGAGACAACTGCACAGTCAGATCCACAATAATCAAGTGCTTGCTCTGCAGCAGGCATAGAGTCAAAGTGTACCTAGCTACATTGCAAGACTTTTAAAAGCTTTGTAGCCTGCTTTGATGCACTTATATTGCTTGTCAAAGGCTTTTAGTTGTGCTTAAATTAAAGTTATTGCATTCATTAAGAACGATGAAGTTTCTGAACTTGACAGACAAGGCATCTTGACAACTGTAAGCCGCTGGTATTCAGACACTAAAAGAACAAAATACTTTTAAGAGGCTTCATTACACAAAATAACAGCCTATTTGTGAATAGTGTACTTTCTTCGCACTCTTGAGAAAGTTTCTTTTGACTGACTTCTTCCCCTACCCCAAAGTTAGGGATTTTGTTCTAAGACATCCTGACAGCTACAGTTGTTAAGTCACTTGTTTGGTCAGTCTGCAGAATACATACAAGCTATGTAACTTATTCAGTTTGTGTTCAGGCTGTGCCTTCTTGGCTGGAATTTTTTCCCCCCTTCACCTTTGCATTTTGTATGCCAAAGGCAAGCCAATTGTGAGTAAAAGGGACCTACCAGACAGTTGATCAGTGCATTGTTAAAAAGATAAACTATCACATCATCCAGAGATTCCTTAACTTTCTTCAGCTGTCCTTTGCTAGTAGACAAAGTTGTCAGATAATTCTTGGAAGGAAGATGCTGACTGAAAGCTCCTGTACACATCACCTGCCACTGATCCAACAGTGTAAACCTGGTCCTGAACATTCTGTGGGAGCCCCTGTATGCTCGAGATCAGCGTGAGGCAGGTGGTCTAAAGCTGCTGAGTGAGGCTCCATGCAGTAGCTAGTGCTCTTGACTCAATGTGCTGGAAACAGAGTAACACCACATTAGTATCTTGAGATTGCTGTAGCAGTTTTGCTGTGTTGATGAAAATACATCAATGAGTGAAGTAAAGGGTACACCAGGCAAAGATAAGTCCTGCTTTATTATGTGCTATAGCTTTAAGTTCAAGTTTAGCTCTCTCAAGAATACTTGAGCCTTGAAGAAATCAAGTTCCATAGAGCAGAAACATCAATAGTTTGTCCCCAGCAACAGATACACAAGCTCTTGCTTTGACTCTGAATAAGAGTCACAGCAGTAACAGATTAGTACTTCTGTTATAGCCAAGACTAGATAACCGAATTCCAGTGGGGGGGTGTCAACAAGCTCATGGGACAAACAGGATCTTTCCTCCCCATCCCCTTCCCCTTCAGAAGGGAGAGAAAAAAACCCATACAGTTTTATTATAGAAAGCCTCAGTTAACAGTTTTGGCATCACTTATTTTCATAGTTGTCACCAGCAGCTACCCTGAACTTTAACATTTGGATTCCATGTTTCTTCATGGAGTATCTTGTGCTGTTAAGATGCTGTGCAGCTTTGGGACCATGAGTTCTCACAAAAAATTACCTTGAGAAGTAATCCATCTATTTTTGGTACACTTCCATCTTTTATCTCAGCACTATACAATTCATCACTGTTGTTTTGGCCTGTATTTTTCTTCCATTCTACCCAGGATTGATATAGCATTTCCTGAGCATTAAAAAGTTTGATGGCACTAATCATGTTCTTTCTAGCATACTCAATTTGAAATACAACCAAATGAGGAAATGAAGCAAAGACTCCAAACAGTTCTTCTATTAATGGTACCCTAGCTTCCCTAGCTCTCTGTCTTCTTTAAAAAAAAGACTTTAGGATACAAGGCTTTGGAGACTAAAATAAAGCATTCATTTTCTTCAAATGAAATAGACCTAGAAGCAATTTCAAGACATTATCTAGCCCGCCCCAATTATCTCTAAACTCTCCAGTCTACAGCTTCAAATACTTGTGCAGGACAGAGGGTCAGATCCTAGAAGTAGTTTCTCCTGTACAGAAAGGCATGTTAAAGTCAGACTACTGAAGAGTTCAGGAGTGCTCATATACCCACAGCAAGAGGCAGAGCAAAACTATAAAGAATCCTACAGCTCCATTAAAAGCATTGAAACATTCCTAAGTTGCAGGAGACTTCCTTTAAAGTTCACAAGTATTCTACATGGAAAATGACCCTCTAACAGGAATTAAGCAAGTAATTCTTAATTTTGCAATTTAAGAACTACAGAATTGCTGGTTAGCTTACAGCCCAGCCAGATTTAGGACTTCCCTAGAAGGGAGGGGAAGGTCTCAATGAGGTAATATTTAGAAATACTGGATATAATTTAACAATGAGTTTGGTTCCCCAACCTCCCATATAACTCAGCTTTTTTGTATTTTGAAATTACACCAATATTTGTTCTTTATACCCCAAGTCAAATATTAAGTTTACCAGATTAACAGTGTAGCTGAGCTGAGAGATTGTCTCCTGGGTTCTGTGCTTAGCATCTCTAGCCTTGTTTAAGGCCTGTTGGTAGGTATGCACACATACCTTTGAAGACAGTGATCCTAGTCTAATATAGTAGCTTGGCTTCTGAACTCCAACTTCAAATCCTTCAGTGTTTGCAACTTCTTTCTCTAGATAAGTAGAGAGGAAAAAATACAAGTCAACAGGATAAAGCTCAGAGGCTTGAGACAAAGGTTCAGTTGCTTGGCAGTAACTGCATGCTAGACACCAGTAGTGCTCCAGGATCTGGGTAGGAAAAAAGCCTATGTATTTTGAATCCCTTACTCACTTGGCAAGGAAGGAATATGGAAGAAATCATTATAGCCAGCAAGGCAAGGAGCAGCTTGTGAATATTATATCAGTACTTGAACACTCTCTTCCACCCCGCAACTGATAAATGGATGACTGCTCGTCTCTAACTCAAGCATTCCAACAGCATCAAGCCTTGAACTGGACAGTCTTGCCTAGCTCCTCTTCTGTATGTGAAAGATACTGATCTACAAGAATCTGACTTGCCGAGTGCACTATCCATTCCACAGCTCACCATTTGTGCTGCACAACTTTCCAGGAGAGCATTAATGCTGCCGCTGACAACTGACTTGGTCATTTCTACACTGCCTTGTATTGCTTCTTTAGTCTTGCCCACAACTCCAGTGACTGTGTGGGCAAGTTTTCTTGGCACCAGTCACAATGGTTCTTACAGCTCCTCTGGCTCCAGCAACTGCATCCTTGGCATTGGCAACAACCTGCCAAAAGAAAGAGGTTGATTCACTAGAAATATCTGTTATGAAGAACTACATAATCCAGAAAGCATAAGTTTGCTAAAGCTTGTACAAGTCCCATTTCTTTAGAGAGTATTTTGTATTGAAAACAGAAGCAGGGCAAAACAAAACATGATTGTCATGTAGTCTTTAGCCTAAAACTCTTGCATGAAGATATTTTAGTCACTCCTTGTCTCACACTGAGCAGGAAGGTTGGGGGCAGGGGTGAAGGGTCCAAATTTCAGGTGTCTACCAGTGAACTGGAGCTACAGCTATATCAAGTGGTAAGGTAATAAGAAATTGAGGCAAAACACCACCACCACCACAAAATACAAAAGCCTCAGACAAAAAACGCAAGCACCCCTCCAAACACACCAAAAGACTCTAAAAGGTTACAAGCCATGCTAGAGAACGATCCTCAACTGCCTCATTACAGTGCTTCAACCTGTGCTTCAAACAAGATCAATTGAATCCCCCCCCTCCCTTTTGCATTTCAGTGATAATAAACACTGAATGAGGAAGAGTCTAACTGTTCTACTTCACATAACAGCACAGAAATTAACTTACCTTGTTGGTGGGTTGATACAGTATAGGCAGCTTATCTTCAATTTTATCCAGACCTATACATGCATAATTGTTAGCAACTGCAACTAGAAGTGAATTGAGAATGATTAATCTTGTCCTTGGTGCTAGTACTTCCTGTTGAAGCAGAGCTTGCTATAACACATTTAAATAGTTTCCTCCTCTCTAAAAATAAGGTTTGAAGTAGCATAGCCCTACAACAAGGCAAGCTTCAGGAATACTAATCAAGCATTTGCAAGGAGTAATGTATCTGAAAAGGTGTGCGTACGTGCACACACATACAAACTTCAGGGCAGCAAAACATCTGGCCATCTGCCAGTTCACAGAAACAGGCTCTAACTTAGAACACTTAGCCTTACAATGTAGTTGCAAAGCTCTTAAACAAGTCATTCACAGAAGCAAGCAAAAAGGAAGTATAAAGTAGCATTCAAAACCCAGTGAAGGACTGGATGAAGGATTGAAGGATGCAAGCAAGAGACCTGCACGGATGAGCAAGGAACTCCTGGCAAAACTCCAACAGAAGGAGGAAGCACACAGAATGTGGAAAAGCGGACAGGCCACTTGGGAGGAATACAGGGACGTTGTCAGAGTGTGCAGGGATGCAACAAGGAAGGCTAAGGCCCAGTTGGAATTAAATCTGGCAAGGGATGTCAAGGACAACAAGAAGTGCTTCTTCAAATACATCAGTAGCAAAAGGAAGACTAGGGAAAATGTGGGCCCGCTGCTGAATGGGGCAGGTGCCCTGGTGACGAAGGATACAGAGAAGGCAGAGTTGCTGAATGCCTTCTTTGCTTCAGTCTTCACTGCTAAGGCCAGTCCTCAGGAATTCCAGACCTTGGAGACAAGAGAGGAAGGCTGGAGAAAGGAAGACTCTCCCTTGGTGGAGGAGGATCAGGTTAGAGATATTTTGTCCAAACTTGACACCCACAAGTCCATGGGCCCTGATGGGATGCACCCACGAGTGCTGAGGGAGCTGGCGGATGTTCTTGCTAGGCCACTCTCCACCATCTCGGAAAGGTCCTGGAGATCAGGAGAGGTGCCTGAGGACTGGAAGGAAGCCAGTGTCACCCCAGTCTTCAAAAAGGGCAAGAAGGAGGAACTACAGGCCTGTCAGCCTCACCTCCATCCCTGGAAAGGTGATGGAGCAGCTCCTCCTCGAGGTCATCACTAAGCATCTGGAGGACACGAAGGTGATCAGGAGTAGTCAGCATGGATTCACCAAGTGGAAATCATGCTTGACCAATCTGATAGCCTTCCATGATGGAATGACTGGCTGGGTAGATGAGGGCAGAGCAGTGGATGCTGTCTCCCTGGACTTCAGCAAGGCTTTTGACACTGTCTCCCATCACATCCTTGTAGGTAAGCTCAGGAAGTGTGGGCTAGACGAGTGGACAGCGAGGTGGATTGAGAACTGGCTGGATGGCCGAGCTCAGAGGGTTGTGGTGAATGGCGCAGAGTCAAGCTGGAGGCCTGTAGCTAGTGGTGTCCCCCAGGGGTCAGTCCTGGGTCCAGCCTTGTTCAATGTATTCCTCAATGACCTGGAGGAAGGGACAGAGTGCACCCTCAGCAAGTTTGCTGATGATACTAAACTGGGGGGAGAGGCTGACACACCAGAAGACTGTGCTGCCATTCAGAGGGACCTGGACAGGCTGGAGAGCTGGGCAGAGAGGAACCTCATGGAGTTCAACCAAGGCAAGTGCAGGGTCCTGCCCCTAGGGAGGAATAACCCCAGGCACCAGTACAGGCTGGGGGCTGACCTGCTGGAAAGCAGCTCTGCAGAGAAGGACCTGGGAGTGCTGGTGGACAACAAGTTAAACATGAGCCAGCAATGTGCCCTTGTGGCCAAGAAGGCCAAGGGTATCCTGGGCTGCATTAGGCAGAGTGTTGCCAGCAGGTCGAGGGAGGTGATCCTGCCCCTCTACTCAGCCCTGGTGAGGCCCCACCTGGAGTCCTGTGTCCAGTTCTGGGCTCCCCAGGACAAGAGAGACATGGAGCTACTGGAGAGAGTCCAGCGGAGGGCTACAAAGATGAGGGGACTGGCGCACCTCTCCTATGAAGAAAGGCTGAGAGAGCTGGGCCTGTTCAGCCTGGAGAAGAGAAGACTGAGAGGCAATCTCATAAACGTGTACAAGTATCTGAAGGGGGAGTGTCAAGAGGATTGAGGCCAGCCTCTTCTCCGTGGTGCCCAGCAACAGGACAAGAGGCAATGGGCAGAAACTGAACCACAGGGAGTTCCATCTGAACCTGAGAAAAAACTTCTTCACTGTGAGGGTGACAGAGCACTGGAACAGGTTGCCCAGAGAGGTGGTGGAGTCTCCTTCGCTGGAGATATTCAAAACCCGTCTGGACGCGATCCTGGGCAATGTGCTCTAGAGGACCCTGCTTGAGCAGGGAGGTTGGACTAGATGATCTCCAGAGGTCCCTTCCAACCTAAACGATTCTGTGATTCTGTTATTCTTCGCCATGAAGTTGGCGTCGTACTTCATAGGGCTTAACACACCGAGTAGGGAATCAACAAGGCTGGGTACCTGTAGAAACACAAGCATAACCCCTCCCCCAAGTTATCAGGGAAAAAGGTCCTTTCCATTGGCCAGAGTCCAGATCATGGGCTATAACCTGTGCTTGTCCTGAGGGAAGAAGGTGTGAAAAAGAGTTAAAACAGGAGGCAACAGGCGTCTGCTCATCACAGACCCAATTCAAAAAGTTAAGGACATACAAGGCCTTTGCCACTCTCTTGAGGAGTCCCATACCCCTTGGTTCCCCCTTTTTGTTTTGAGAGCATTTGTTTCAAAGTGCTATGGGCACGTTCAATCAAAGCTTGTCCAGTAGGGTTGTGTGGAATACCAGTTAGATGTTGGATTCCCCAGGCTTGAAGAAAAGAACGAATTTTCAGAGACATACGTGGGACCATTATCAGTCTTAATGGTATGATGCACACCCATAAAAGCAAAAGCTTGCATCCAGTGAGCGTAGACATCCCAAGCGCACTCTCCGCGATGAACACTGGCAAACAGTAAATTAGAATAGGTATCCAGAGAAACACGGACAAAGCAAAAAACAAAGTCTGCAATGTGAGTAACATCTGTCTGCCACAAATCTTGAGAGAATAGACCTTGAGGGTTAGTACTGTACAAGGGCTGTAAAAAATGATGTTGACAAGAACAGGACCGAACAAGAGCGAGCCTGTTCTTTCGTAAGGTGAAATTGGCGTTGTAACACCGTGGCATTCTGATGCTAAAAATCATGTGAAAGTTGGGCCTGCTGTAAAGTACTAGGCATTAGCGCCAGCACTGTCAAGGTGTCAGCTCACTGATTGCCTTCAACAAGAGGGCCCAACAATAAAGTATGGGCCTACAAATGCATGATAAAATATGAATGTTTGTGCCCGACAAGAAATTGAGTAAAGAGGAGAAAAGGGAGTATATACAAGAATTGTCTCCTTAAGGATAGCATACTCGGCATGTTGAACGAGGCCGACTACATATTGACTGTCAGACACAATATTTAACTCTTGTGAGGGCCATAAAGAAAAACACATACTACAGCAGACAGCTCAACTATTTGAGTCGAGCCTTCAACATGATGCACATCAGAATGCCACTGTGCATTGTCCTGTCAGACAACAGCCTTGCCAGTCTTCTGAGCCGTCTGTAAAGACTGTTAAGGCATGTGGTAACGGCATTAGACTGAGTAGTGGTCATTGTAGAAGGGATACGGAATCAAAAAACTGCAGAAGAACATTTTTAAGCCAGTGTAATTGAATTTGGCCTGTAAAACCTGCCAAAGCACTAGCAAAGGCATCACTGAACTGTAACAAATGTTGTAAATATACAGTAGTCATGCATAAGTAAATCCTGTCAGGATCCTGACCTAATAGTTGCCGGGTACAGACACAACCTTTCCCTATGAGCAGAGCTAATTGCTCATCCAATGGGAGAGGGGTTTTTGTAGCATTATGTGGGAGAAATATCCATTTGAGTTTACACAGTTGATCCTCTGCCAACTGGCCAATAAGAGCAGTAAAGGGTTTCTGCTTAGTGAAAACAAAAACCAAAATTGGTGCATTTAATATGAAGCGATCAACAGTGTTTATCTGGAGCTTTGCTGTAACTAATTGTAAGGATTTATAAGCTTCGTCTGTCAACTTTCGTGTTGACACAGGGTTGGGATCACCTTTTAACAATTTAAACAATGGACTAAGATCTGCAGTAGAGATTCCTAAAGCCGGGTGTACCCAGTTAATCGTGCCTAACAAACACTGTAAATCATGTAAAGTATTAATATTGGTTTTGAGGCTAACAGGTTGAGGCCTAGCAGTAGTGTTATCCACGATCCACCCCAAATAGTGCCACAGACTTACTAGTTGTATTTTCTCTGGAGCAATAACCAAAGAGTGTTCTACTAGACTTTTTTGAACCTGTTGAGACAATAAACACAGAAGAGTAACATTTGAAGCTGCCAATAAAATATCAACCATGTAATGATAAAGGAGTTGCCAAATTTCTTTCTTACCAGGGCAAGGGCCTGAGCTACATACCACTGAGATTGTGGGACTATTTTTCATACCCTGTGGCAAAACTGTCCAATGAAACCTCTGGCTAGGTTCGCTCATATTGAGGGAAGGGACAGAAAAAGCAAAATGAGTCGCATCAGCAGGATGGATTGGAATGGTAAAAACAGTCTTTTAAGTCCATAACCATTAAGGGCCATTCTCTTGGAATGGTCGCAGGGGAAGGGACACCTTGTTGTAAAGGTCCCATATCTTCTAAAACAGCATTAATCACCCATAAATCCTGGAGTACACACCATTTGGCTGATTTTTTTTTTAAATCACAAACACCGGGGTATTCCATGGACTATGAGAAGGGACTATATGGCCTAACCATAATTGCTCATCAACCAATTCTTTTAAATGGTGCAGCTTTTCCCATGTTAGGGGCCACTGACCCACAAATACAATTTTGCAAAACCATTCCCCATTGCGTTAAAACATCCCAACCCCATAGCATAATTGGTACAGGTAACACAAGGTTTGACATTTGCCATTCTCTGTTCAGGGCTGGATATAGTGACAAATTTGATACTCTGCTGTGGGGTTATCAGGCTGCTGACACCAGTTACTGTCATTACCGCAGGAGACAATGTCCAATCAGTAGGCCAATTGGTTTCTGCAATAATAGTAATGTCCACCCCTGTGTCAAGTAGACCTTGAATAGAAGTCACCTGCTGTGTAGATGAATGCTGTATCTGACACAGAGTTATCAGCCATTGAGATGTTATAGTAGAAGCCCAGAAAATTTGAGGAAGTCCAGTGGATCCAAAGCCTGCTGTTCCCCAATCCTTTTTAATGGGCTCGTGCCTTGCCAAATTATAAATGGTGGGAAAACACACTAATTAAGCAATGCAGGGTTTTTTCAGGGATAAAACAAGGAGGATTAGGGGTCCACATTATAATTTTAATCTCCCCTGTATAATCAGCATCAATAACCCCTGGCAAGACAAAACTCCCATCAGGGTAGTGGATGATCACCCCAGAAGAGCATTCCCTTCTGGTAAAGGACCACACTCCCATAGAAACAGCTACAGGTTTTGTATCTATGAGGCAAACAGATTGGGAGGTGGCCAAGTCCCAGCCGGCACTCCCGCTTGCACCAGCTCGCAAGGTGGAGTGAAGACATTGCTGTTGCCGACCCACATTCCTGATGCTGAGGGGGGATTTATTGTCAGAGCGCCCCTGCCCGTGGTGCTCCTCTTCCTGTTTCCCCGATTGTTGTGCACTTCGGAGTGGCATACCAGCTTTAACATCATGTCAACCCTTCTTACATCAAGGGCAGTTTAAGAGGACTTTGGGGGAAAAATTCTCATATGTCCAACATCACCACATGAAAAACACCTAATCCCAAGCATTCAGCACTGCAAAGGTGGTAGACAAAGCTGACAGTTGGTAAGTCTGTGTTCCTACAACATTACACACTTCTACCATTTCTGGAATTCCTGCAGTGGGTTTCGCTGCTATCAGAGCATCAAGCACTTTCTTGCCATCTATATTAGCATTTGCAATTACCATTTGTTTTAACAGAATTGCATGAGCCTCTGAATTGTCCACTTGCCTTTCTAGTGCAGTACTAAGGTGGTCCACAAACTGCATGTAGCTTTCAGTAGCGCCCTGCTTGACCATTGCAAATGACTCAAATCCTTTCCCACTTTCATCAGGGATGTTTAACAAGGCTTTTAATGCCTCTCCTTGGCTTTGCACCAACACCTCTCAAACAAGACACAGCTGCACTGTCTGTTCCTGATAGGGACCCTCTCCCAAAAGGACCACAGGACCCACTGCATACAGTGGATCCCCTGGCTGCCGATCTAAATTAGCTGTAGCTGCTTGATTGCAATTATTCTGCCACACCTGTTGCCATAACATATACTGCATGGGGGTCAACAAAAGCTGAGCCAGCATACAGTCATTAGGTGTTAAAATATTATTAAAAACCAATTGTATCAAGCCTCAAGCATAGGGAGAGTTCAGTCCTGAGTCCTTGATAGTATGTCGCAGCTCCTTTATTAAAACTAAAATTAGTTAAATCAGGTGGGGGCTTGCCCCTCTCACAGGAGAGCAGGCATTGTGAGGGCTTGAAGGCATTCAGTCTCCTTCTGCCAGTGTCTGCGCTTGCATGTCTTTCCACCGATCTACTGCAGGTACAGGCACAACCGGCATTGATATAACAGGTCCGGGAGTTTGCGGATGGCATAAATCTGTTTTTGTTTCAGAGTCTACAGAGCCAGGGTTAAATGAGTCCACAGATTCACTGCTCTCTGCACAGGAGGAGCAGAAGGTGTCTCAGCCACCTTCTGCATACTTCCCTGTTGATTCTGATCTAACACATTAAAAATAAGTCACCAGGTCGTTAACAAGGGGCAACGGGATCATCTGAGGTTGCAGCATTCCACAAACACACCCCAATGGTATCCCAAGTCTCCTTACTATATATGTTACTTGTATCAGCTTCTTTAACATACGCAGAGACCCAAATTAAAAGCTCCTTTCATTTCTCTGCCTTTACAGCTACATGCTGCTTTTCTAAACAGCTCTACATAACCTTGTAGACAGATTTATATTCTACTGATACAGAATTCCCCATGTTCCCAGCTGCTTACCTTCCATGAAGGCAATTGAAAAACTTGCTGCAGCCTCTATCGAGTTCAGCTGGGCTCCCCACCAGATTTCTCTCTTCAAGTCCTGATTCTCTCTTCAGGTCCCTGTTTACTCTTCAAGTCCCCGTTCAGACACCATTTCTGGGTATTGAAGACACAAACCTTGCGTGTAGTGAAGCAAGATTGTTTATTTTATATTCCATCCTCTTATATACCTTATTGTGTGAGAACATACACCTTGTCATGTGAGAATATAGCTGTGTTTACAGATTAAAGTTACTTGTTATTTTGCTACATTGCTACAAGCCGCGCTCTGCATCAAGAGTCTCCTCTCACATCCTTGCCCAGCTCA
The DNA here is from genome assembly GCF_040807025.1 of Struthio camelus. Taxonomy (NCBI): domain Eukaryota; kingdom Metazoa; phylum Chordata; class Aves; order Struthioniformes; family Struthionidae; genus Struthio; species Struthio camelus. The sequence continues at coordinate 10,335,522 of NC_090981.1, read as the reverse complement.
TGCACCCCCCCATCCGTCTTGGCACTGACTCAAGTCTTCAGTGCACTTTCCCAGGGCTTGTGGCACTGAGAAAATACTTTGCTGCGGCTCCCAGTCGTCTTCTGGTACACATCGCCCCCGACATTGCTTTAGACAAATGCATTAACATCCTTGTCTTACTCTGTGGCTCCAGTTTCTGGATGATAGGCATAGCACTTGTCACAGCTACTGAAGTAATTGTCTTCACTCCTTTTTCAGCTATCTCACATACTGATTTCAGGTGAGGATTGTTTTGTGGTGACATAAGCTGTGGACACCATACTGTAGGTGGAGCTCACCAATGGAAGGTTGGCAACCCTTGATATAAACATTTGTTTAAGGAAAAAGATGCTGGTTAACTCCTATTTTTCTTGACTACACATGAAAGACTACTGGATTAAATTTGACATACCTGCTGTAGATTAATTGCTACTAATGTCATTTTTCAGATCTTGAATCTTATGCAGACTATAAAAGAAACACCAGAATTCAATCATAATCACATCTTCCATTCAATCATTACCCTTTGAAATCAACAATCCTTCTGTAATCAACCCCATGGTTTTGCATCCAAGTTAAGTGCCTTGTGAAAGCAACACAACTGGGGGTCCCATCTCAAGTGCCTATACACAAGGACTTGAAGACAAAACCTAAATCATACAAAGTAGCTTGGCTTTTGAACTCAAACTTCAAATCCTTCAACTTTTACAGCCTCTTTTTTCTAGATATGTAGAGAAACAATATGGACCAGTGATAAAAAGCTTAAAGGCTTGAGACAAAGCCTCACAGAGAAGATACTAACAGCTTTCCCCATATAAGCCCCACAGAAGGGGAGGGAAAATAGATAATATAGTCCTAATTAAGGAGAACATGCAAGTATCCAGAAGCATGCTATCATGCTACAGGCTAATCTAAATCTGCAAGAAGCACTTTTTGCTTTGATGGTTTCATGCACCTCTAAACTAAAAAACCACCTACATGTAATCAAGGTTACAGAAAGACACTCTAAAGGTCAGGCCTTTAAAGAATTACAGAGCCTAGATGCTGAAGTTTTATACTTGCTTCATTTGTCTGAGGGTCTGACCAGCAGTTTCCTATTTCACATGTATAACTATATTACTACAGATAGAGTATTAGTTTTCTGCTTGAAGGTCAGGTACAACACCCCCCCACACACACACACTGATAGATGGAGAATGAGGACAGTCACATAGTGAAATTTCAGGGGCATGCTTGCACATTTGTACCAGACAAAAATACCATAATACTGATCTTATTACAAAGCTACTACTTTCCACAGATGAAACATAACATGCAATGGGATAGGAGGTTATAGGAATAATAAGTTTTCTTTCCAGCTGTCAAGTATCAAAAGAACTCCTTGAAAGTCAGCTTCACCTGATGTGATGGAACCTTTCCTCATATAGTATTATGAGTCACACACTTAAAGCACAAGCCAAGTTCCAATACATTTGAATTGCAAGATATACTGTAGAACAGGGGAAAATGCTAACAGCATAGAAGTTGAGACCTGAAGAATGGTGTGTCCTTCCTTTAAGGCTTATTCAGTAAAGTGTCTAACCAAAAAAATCCATCCACATACAGCATGAAATTGAGTTCTACCCTCTAGAGCAGAAGAGGCAGACTAACTCTGATTCAGTTTTAACCAGGTACTTAAAGCCTCTGCAGGTAACCCTGCTCACATACACAGCACAGAAGATACCTAGAGCCACTCACAATTTAGAGAGCTCTCTCTAATACAGCCTCAATCACATCACCTCCGTTGACAAGTCACATCAGCTTTACCAGAGGCAGTGAGATATGTCCAAATCAAACTCCTGGACAAAAAGCATACTTTAGAAATAGCAAGAGAACCTGAAGAGAAAATGAATAAACTGAACAATTCAGAAGTTGCATGTCTACTCTTTCCCCCCCAGAAATGCAACATGATCAGGCCACCCTGAGGAAACACAGGGATCAACCTAGCTGACTGTAGTACCCAAACTGGGGCAAGAAGCCCCAGGTCATAAACATCACCACTGGATCTCTTCAGAGAGAAGAAAAAAAGACTACTCCCCCCCACCCCCAACATATGGGCTCAGAAAGACATTTTTCTACAAACACCCATAAACTACTGCAGTAGTCCTTTAATAGTCTACCAAGTTTGAGCATTCAAAATATATCTGGAATTTGGAGTGGGAGAACTGCAGAATGTTAAGCAAGCTTCCACTATACTCTAGTTTTTGCAGATAGAACATGCAAGGTCACACACCCTGTAAGCAGAACATCTCATCTGACCTTGCCTTAGCCCTGTTTTCCATACAAAGTTGAAGAACTGCAAATAAACCAGTTTAATCCAGCCAACAGTACAAAAGTTGTTCAAAGGTAATGCCAGAAGTGGTACAAATCAGCTAATGAATAATAAACTGGATCATTTAAGGCTAGAACATAACTACTTCATACTGTAACATGGCAAGGGGATTGGTAACATTAAGAATCATGGATAAATCTGATTGGTTATGTAAACTGAAGTATTGTATATGTAACAACTTACCCTCACTTAAAAAGCATAACAAGAAACTGCTCAGGGTCCTTCTTGTGCTCCCAGCCAAGAGACACCTTATTGCTAGCAATAAAAACTTAGCAACTAAGAAGTCTGACTCCTGCTGCTCATTGTCAGTGCCCACAAACAAAAGAGAAAAAATAATTTTAACAGAAGAAATACACTACAGAGAGTGAAACAATCTAAAGCCCTGCACCCCCACCCATTCTTTTTTTCTCTTGGAGCCTCCACTTTGCCCTGTCACCAGGGACACTTTTTCCAGCAGAGACAGCTGCCCCACCAGAAAGCCACAACCTCCCTTTCACTACTTCACAAAGGAGGGCAGAGAAAGCAACAGGCTCTACCATATTACTGAATCACACCTGTAGGACAAACTGGAAGCTCTCACCACTTGACTCCCCCATCTCCTGCAAGGAGCCAATAGGTTTAAACTATTGCTTAAAATGCACCAACACTGCAGATTACAGCCTCTCCCAGAGTGATAAGGGCAGCTTTACTCACCCAGGAAAGAGGAAGCCTACTGCTCTCACTGCTACCCAGAAACACAGGCTCCACACACCCTTACTAGCACCCCCAGAGTACCCTGCAGACTCCCCCTATGCTCACTACCTCCAAAAATCATGGCATGAGTGGAGAGAGGAAACTGCTCTTCCCCAGCTATTTATGCAGATAGACCACCACCTAACCCCACTCACTCTCTTGCGAGATAACTGCATCTCTTAGTCATCTCCCTCCCACCCTCCTATCACATGATTAGCTGCCACTCTTCACTGAGGAAGTTATCAGCTGATCTGGTACCACCCTTTGCTCTCCATGAGCAGCAACTAGGTGGGCAGAGCAAAGCAAATAATATCTGACTGTGAGGGCTTGAGATCAGGATCTTGCTCTCTTAAACTGGTCACTGTTGAAAAGAAGAGAGAAAAAGGAAAAGAACTGACTTTTTATTAAGTAAGTGCTTTGTTTCCTGGCTTAAGCCTAAAGCATGGGGGTAGAATGCTCACATAGCTGGATTCTGTTTTTTATTTATAAGTGTTTGTACTAATCTGTTATTGAACAAATCTCAAGTGAGTCATCTGTATGTTAGAGCTCAGCATGCATGTTGTACTGAATAGTCATACTCCCTTTTCAAAATATTAATTTAAATGGATTTGGCTTAAGTACTGTTCCACAAGGTTGAGATTTTTTTTAAATCAATATTTATAATATTGGGCCTTAGGTTATTGATATAAGGGCCCTGTTCCCTTTCTGAAGGTTTGGCTGCTGGGGCTCAGGGGCAACTTTGAAAGAACACAGCTGAGGGCCGCACCCTTTCTCTGGTGAGAGGGAAGAGGCTCCCAGACAGCTCTGCTGGAAGGCTTCAGCCAGGGCTGATACTCCCCTTCCCCTGGGAGCTGAGGCTCTAGTGCTTGGCCCCCACCTAAGCTCCAGCTCCAGTCATTTTGCAGCCCTAATTGTGCTTGGCCATGGGCCCTGCTGATCTGGGCACAGGCCCTGACCCATAGACTGACTTAGTTTGACCCAGACCTACCTCATCACCATGGACTTGCCTGATGATCTGGACTCTCAGCTAGCCCTGGCTACTGCACCCAGGCCTGCCCTACTTGCCTTGCTTGGGGACTGTGGGACTAGGCCCTGGCTGGTGAGACCACTGCCTCTGCCAGCTGTGTTATCACGTTTAGCTTCCCTTCCCTTAGGGAGCAGTGGGCCCTCACTTCTCCCTGACAATTGAGAACGCGGATCCTCTCCCTCACCCATCATTAACCCTCATACAGCAAGAGAAGCCCAGAGGACAGAGGAGCAATAAAGGGAGTGTATCATCTACAAAGTGATTAGCAGAAGCACAGATAAACGAAGCTCAGTGTTATTCAAAGTCAGTGACAGACCCAAGGATACAAATGACTCTTCCACATTCCAGTCAAGCATCTTAACACAAAGGTATACTCTCCACCAAAAAAAGGTCTCATTTAAAGGAGAGTCTGGGTCAATTGACCTTGCAGATAATCATTTGATAGTAGCTTTTCATATAAACATACTGAATAGCAAAAATAGTTGATCCAGACTTTTCAGATGAAGTATCTAGGTCTGCAATCCTCTCTCTCTCTCCCCTTCTCAACCTTGACTCTCTCTCTCCCCTTCTCACCTTGACTCTCTCTCTCCTTCTCTCACCTTGACTCTCTCCTTTCCCTCTGTCCTATCTCTCTCCCCTCTCTCCCTCTTTCTACCCCTTCTCTCTCTTTCTCTCTCTGTTTCTCTCGCACACCTTGAGTCTCTCTTGTCTCTTTCTCACCTTGAATCCCTCTCTCTCCTTTCTCTCTTGCCCTTTCTACCCCCTCCTGCCTTGAGGCTCTCTCACCTTGACTCTCTCTCTCTTTCTCCTCTCTCTCTCCTCTCTTTCTACCCCATCTCTCTCTCTCTGTGTCTCTCTCCCTCACCTTGACTCACTCTCTCTGTGTCTCTGTCTCCCTCTTGCCTTGTTTCCCTCTATCTCTACTTTCTCTCTTGCCCTTTCTACCCCTTCTCTCTCTCTCACCTTGACTCTTTCCCTATCCCCCTCACCTTGACTCTCTCTCCCTCTCGCCTTCACTCCCTCTACCTCTCTCTTGGCTTGACTCTCTCTCTCACCTTGATTCTTTCTCTCCCCTTCTCTCTCTCTCTGTTTCTCACCTTGATTCTCTCATTCTCCCTATTGCCTTGACTCTCTCTCCCTCTTGCCTTTACTCTCTCCTTTCTCACTCACACTTTCTCCCCCTCCTCTCTCTCCCTCTCACCTTGACTCTCACAGAATCACAGAATGGTTGAGGTTGGCAGGGACCTCTGGAGATCATCTAGTCCAATCCCCCTGCTCAAGCAGGGTCACCCACAGTAGGCTGCCCAGGACCCTGTCCAGACAGCTTTTGAATAGCTCCAAGGATGGAGACTCCACAACCTCTCTCCCTCTTGCCTTGGCGCTCACTCTCTCTTCTCTCTCTCTCCCCCTCTCTCTTTCTACTCCTTCTCTCTCTCCCCCCCCCCCTTGACTGTCTCTCTGTGTCTCTTTGTCTCTCTCGCCTTGACTCTCTCTTTCAGATTGACGCTCTCTCTCTCCTTTCTCTCTCTTCCTTTCTACCCCTTCTCTCTCTCTCCCCCACTCTTTCTCCTTTCTATCTGTCCTCTCTGTTTCTCCCTCACTCTTTCTACCCCCTCTCTCCCTGTCTCTCTCTCACCCTGACTCTCTGATAAGTACTTTCACTGACTTCAGTAGACCTATTCATATGATTGGATTTTTTTTCAGGATCAAAATTGCAAATTCCAAATAGTAAGTGAGGAACACTGAGAAGAAAAGTCAAAACTAACAAATGGGAAAGGGATTAAGAAGAGGAAGAACCATCTTCAGTCTAGCACCCTAAGTATAATCACCTAATTTGCCACAGATACTCTGCGTAACCTGGGCAAGTTGCTTATCCTTTTAAGCTTTTGATGTCAGGCATTTATAATGGTTATGAATATAGTAAACTCAGTAATCGACCTGTCTCCTGGCTATACATGGGCCTTATTATCATCCTGTCAAGGTGTATCTTGTAACCTACTAAGGCTGAAGTCAGGCATACTGGTTGCACCCAGAATGGGAGAAGAGCTTACCACCTCCAACTGCTTGTCACCCTTTGAGCGCCATCACTTCCTCAAATCTGCTTGCATAACAGCTTGTATATTTGCCACATTACCTGATTATGCCCAAACATTATCACAAACACTTTTAATGATTTTTTATAACTTTTAGATCATTTTAATGGTGTTAGGAGAGACTATACATACACTTTGCCTGCACAGCTGAGGAAAGTAATGAGCAATTGCTCTTCTAGAAAGTCTGTCCTCATACCAAATATCAATACATTCTAGTTAACAGATGAAGGAAAGGAATCACTGTTTCCATGTGAGGGTTTACTTGTCAACTGATGTTCTGATATAAAGCTGATGTAATATGTTGCAACTGAATATATCTATGTATCAGGGAATTAGATCACTGTGATGGGAGTGTTTAGAAGACTGATAAATCAGGCCAGTTTAAAATTGAAAACAAACTTTGCTAGACTGGCATTCATTAACAACACACTTCATGCTAATAGCTAGTTTTTAACGCATTATTAATCATTATTACCATATATTCAAAGCAGTCAATCCTTAACGACCATATCCTAACTTAGCTGTGAGTATACAATACCACAGAGCTGATACCATGTAGTTAGCACTGATGGCTGCAGTCCTTGGTGGTTCTTAGTCGCCAAGGTTGAGGTGGCCAGACTCTACAGTTCTTCAATGAGAGAAGCTGGAACTGAAGTGGACAACTTCTCCCCCCAGCCCCTGAAATTTGAGGTCTTGTTCTTTTATACAACTTTTGAGTTTCTAGACGATTCCTAGCCCTTGGCTTCCACCCCTGGGCTACATGCTGCAAGATGCTTGGGGGCGGATCACTTTCCCAGGCTGCGGTACCTTATCTTGTTGCTTGGCTGTTTCAACAACCTTCACATACATTCACTCAAGGAATGTTATAAAACCCTGCATGCCAGTGAAGCCTGTAGTGTCTAACAGCAACACTGAACAGGTTTAATAAATCAGAACATATGTGGTGGTTAGTCTATCAGAATTTCATTTTGGTGATGCTAGGAGTTATTTTGGTGGAGCACTAGGACATCTCTGAGGGTAATGGCTTTAAGTAGCAATTGAAGCCCCCCAAGAAGTCCTGCAGATGCAGACTGCCAGGAGGCTGAGCTGGATTCTTGCATTCCCCTCCCCCCCCACAGATACTTTCTCCATGATAATAACATCTCTAGATCAGCTGATGGGATGGTAGGCATCCTAGAACTAGAGTGCTAGAAGACATCTTAGAAGGTCATGTAGTTCATCTCCCTTTCTTAAAGTCAGATCAGCATTATGTGTCATTCTTGACAGACATATGCCCAACCTGTTTTTAAGCCCCTCTGACAATTAAAGTTTTGCAACCCATCCAGGCAAAATGTATCTTACTATTCAGAAGGTTTCCCTAGTGTTTAAACTGAGTCTCTCTCAATACATTTTAAGCACATTCCTGGTTGTTCTGTTCTCAGCAAACAGAGATCAGGTTATTCCTCTTCTTTAGGCTGAAGAGTTTCAGTTCATTCACTTTCCTCTTTGGTCATGTTTGTTAGACTGATCAGTCTCATTCTCCTCAATTAATCCACTCCTTTCTTGAAGTATCATACTCAAACTGAGGCTCTCCTAGCTAAGAGTGGAGTTACTGTACACCTTACCTAGCTCTCATTATGACATTGACTTTGTCCCAACAGTATAACACCATTGACCACATAGACTTGTAATCTGTTATGATCATAGGAATCTTAGGAAAATTCAGGTTGGAAGGGCCCTCAGCAGGTCTCTAGTCCAACCTCCTACTCAAAGCAGGGTTAGTGATGAGGTCAGACCAAGGTACTCAGTGCTTTATACAGTCAGGTCTTGAAAACCTCCAAGAGTGGAGACTTCACAACCTCTCTGAGCAACCTGCCCCACTGTCTGTCCTCATGAGGAAAATAAGTTTTTCCTTATATTCAATCAGAACCTCTCTTGTTTCAACTTATGCCCATTGTCTCTCATCCTTCCACCATACACCACTGAGCTGGGCATGGCTTCAATGGAAGCAACAGGCCTGACAAGATCGCGTGCCATGCAGGAACACCTGGAAGAAGCGGCGAGTGATTGTTGTGGGTGACTCCCTGCTGCAGGGGACAGAGGCACCTATCTGCTGACCTGACCTCTTGTCTAGAGAGGTTTGCTGCCTGCCAGGGGCTCAAATAAGAGATGTCATGGAAAGACTGTTGAGGCTTGTCCATGCATCAGACTACTACCCTCTGCTGATCTTCCATGTGGGCACTAATGACATGAAAGGCAAACTGGAAACCATCAAACGGGACTTCAGAGCTCTGGGAATGGTGGTCAAGGGTCTGGGAGCCCAGGTCATTTTCTCCTCAATCCTGCCTGTGAGGGGAAAGGATGGGAGGAGGAGTAGACAAGTTTTCCAAGTTAACAACTGGCTGTGCCGCTGGTGTTGGCAGCAGGGTTTTGGTTTCTATGACCATGGGACCCTGTTTGAAGATCGACAGCTGATGGGGAGACATGGAATCCACCTCACCAAGCAGGGCACGCTTGTCTTTGCCAACAGGCTGGCCAGCCTGGTAAGGAGGGCTTTAAACTAGGAGAGATGGGGGAAGGGGAGTGGTATAGTGGCAGGGGAGTCAGTAAAACACTGCTCAAGTCAGGATGCCTCCAGTGGGATGCATGCAGCCAGGGGAGACAGCATGGAACGTGGCTATGGAAGATCCTCTTGCACCTCTTCTGGGAAGCCTGCATGCTTGATTGGCTCTCTGAAGTGCCTGTATACCAATGCACGCAGCATGGGGAATAAGCAGGAAGAACTAGAGATCTGTGTGCAGTCACAGGGCCATGATCTCATTGCAGTTACAGAGACATGGTAGGATAGCTCCCATGACTGGAATGCTGTCATGGATGGCTATATGCTTTTTAGGAAAGACAGGCCAGGAAGGTGAGGTGGTGGAGTTGCCCTTTATGTGAGGGAGCAACTAGAATGTATGGAGCTCTGCCTCGGGGTGGATGAAGAGCAAGTTGAGAACCTATGGGCAAGGATTAAAGGGCAGGCTAACATGGGTGACACTGTGGTGGGGGTTTACTACGGGCCACCTGATCAGGAAGAAGTCATCGATGAGGCCTTCTACAGACAGCTGGAAGTAGCCTCACGATCACAGGCCCTGGTTCTCATGGGAGACTTGAACCACCCTGACATCTGCTGGGAAGAGAGCACAGCTAGGCACAAACAGTCAAAGAGGTTCCTGCAGAGCATTGAGGATAATTTCTTGACCCAGGTGGTGGAGGAGCCAACGAGGAGAGGTGTGCTGCTAGACCTTGTACTAACAAACAAAGAAGTTCTAGTTGGAGATGTGCAGGTTGGGGGCAGCCTTGGCTGCAGTGACCATGAGATGGTGGAGTTCAGGATCCTATGAGGAGGGAGCAGGGCAATAAGAAAGATTGCAACCCTGGACTTCAGGAGAGCTAACTTTGGCCTCTTCAGGGACCTTCTTGGAAGAATTCCATGGGATTGGGCCCTAGAAGGAAGAGCGGTCCAGGAGAGCTGGTTAATATTCAAGCATCACCTCCTCCAGGCTCAAGATGGGTGCATCCCTCTGAGTAAGAAGGTAAGTAAAGTGAGCAGGAGACCTGCATGGATGAGCAAGGAACTCCTGGCAAAACTCAAACAGAAGGAGGAAGTACACAGAATGTGGAAAAGGGGACAGGCCACTTGGGAGGAATACAGGGACGTTGTCAGAGTGTGCAGGGATGCGACGAGGAAGGCTAAGGCCCATTTGGAATTAAATCTGGCAAGGGATGTCAAGGACAACAAGAAGGGATTCTTCAAATACATCAATAGCAAAAGGAAGACTAGGGAAAATGTGGGTCCACTACTGAATGGGGTGGGTGCCCTGGTAACGAAGGATACAGAGAAGGCAGAGTTGCTGAATGCCTTCTTTGCTTCAGTCTTGACTGCTAAGGCCGGTCCTCAGGAATCCTGGACCCTGGGGACAAGAGAGGAAGGCTGGAGAAAGGAAGACTCTCCCTTGGTCGAGGAGGATCAGGTTAGAGATCTTTTGTCCAAACTTGACACCCACAAGTCCATGGGCCCTGATGGGATGCACCCACGAGTGCTGAGGGAGCTGGCGGATGTTATCGCTAGGCCACTCTCCACCATCTTTGAAAGGTCCTGGAGAACAGGAGAGGTGCCTGAGGACTGGAAGGAAGCCAATGTCACCCCAGTCTTCAAAAAGGGCAAGAATGAGGAGCCAGGAAACTACAGGCCTGTCAGCCTCACCTCCATCCCTGGAAAGGTGATGGAACAGCTCCTCCTGGAGGTCATCACTAAGCATGTGGAGGACAAGAAGGTGATCAGGAGTAGTCAGCATGGATTCACCAAGGGGAAATCATGCTTGACCAACCTGATAGCCTTCTATGACGGAATGACTGGCTGGGTAGATGAGGGCAGAGCAGTGGATGTTGTCTCCCTGGACTTCAGCAAGGCTTTTGACACTGTCTCCCATCACATCCTCATAGGCAAGCTCAGGAAGTGTGGGCTAGACGAGTGGACGGTGAGGTGGATTGAGAACTGGCTGGATGGCAGAGCTCAGAGGGTTGTGGTCAGTGGCACAGAGTCAAGTTGGAGGCCTGTAGCTAGTGGTGTCCCCCAGGGGTCAGTCCTGGGCCCAGTCTTGTTCAATGTATTCATCAATGACCTGGAGGAAGGGACAGAGTGCACCCTCAGCAAGTTTGCTGATGATACTAAACTGGGGGGTGTGGCTGACACACTAGAGGGCTGTGCTGCCATTCAGAGGGACCTGGACAGGCTGGAGAGATGGGCAGAGAGGAACCTCATGGAGTTCAACAAAGGCAAGTGCAAGGTCCTGCCCCTAGGGAGGAATAACCCCAGGCACCAGTGCAGGCTGGGGGCTGACCTGCTGGAAAGTAGCTCTGCAGAGAAGGACCTGGGAGTCCTGGTGGACAACAAGTTAAGCACGAGCTAGCAATGTGCCCTCACGGCAAAGCCAGCCAATGGTATCCTGGGCTGCATTAGGCAGAGTGTTGCCAGCAGGTCGAGGGACGTGATCCATCCTCCCTCCTCAGCCCTGGTGAGGCCCCACCTGGAGTGCTGTCTCCAGTGCTGGGCTCTCCAGTACAAGAGAGACATGGCACTACTGGAGAGAGTCCAGAAAAGGGCTACCCAGATGATTAGGGGACTAGAGTATCTCCCATATGAGGAGAGGCTGAGGGAGCTGGGACTGTTCAGCCTGGAGAAGAGAAGACTGAAGGGGAATCCGATCTATGTGTATAAATACCTGAAGGGAGGATGTCAAGAGGATGAGGCCAGACTTTACAGTGGTACCCAGTGACAGCACAAGAGGCAACAGACACAAGTTGAAGCACAGGAAGGTGTGTCTGTGATTTCACTGAAGTTTGATATCCTTAAGTGTGCATTGGTATGGAAATTTGAAAATACAGATGACTTGCAGCTGAAAAATCAAGGCATAAAATTTGGGGCCACTATAGCATAATGTTGACTTTTTAAAATTTAAAATAGCTTGTGAATTAACTTTACTGAATCAGTATGACATACAGTACTGTATAGGTGGCAATCGGAGAATTTGCATGTCAAGTCTTATGTGATTCAGCAACTGTTGGTCCTAAAAAGCCAAATCTTTCCTTCTGATAATATAGTGACAGTTTGAAAATGCCGTTAAGATATTTGAGGAGTAGTATAAAGTAGCGTCTATATAAATGAACAAAACTTTTAATGTGCTAAATATTTTGAATACATGTCAGGGAGCAGCAAGAGTGGAGCTGCTCCATGCGGGAAGGGGAGCTGGGAGCCGAGGGTGACCCCAGAACAAGCAGGGCAGTGCTCTCACCTGCAGGGCACAGTCCCACAGGACCAGAGCAGGGGGAGTAGGGCAGGCCTGCGACAGCTGAGTGTCCAGATTGCCAGGCAAGCCCATGGTGACCAGGCAGGTCCAAGGTCAAGCTGGGAAGTCAGTCCATGGGTTGGGGTCTGGATCAATGGGGGTACATGGCCAGGCACAGGCATAGCTGCAATGTAGATCAAGCAGGAGCCAAGGGTGAGACCTTCAGTTGTTAAGTGGCTCCCAAGGGAAGAAACAGAGGGAGAGTCCCCACTGAGGCTTCTTAGGAGAGTTTCCTCAAAGAGCTCTCTTCAAGGCCAAACACCTGCACCGTTGTCTAAGCTGGCCCTTAGCCCAGGCAGCCAAACCCCCCAGGAATTGGAGGGGGGTTGAGGATGCACTTGGGTCCCTGACAGAGGCTAGTCAATCTAGTCGAGGGCTAGTCAGGAATCACTGGGTAAAGTTGTCAATGTCATCAGTGCCAATGGAGCTGGTAGAAGATGGCAACTCAGTGGCACTGAGGATCCCAGGGAGTTGCAGAGGCCGACCCTTCCCCTCCTGGCTGATGTCTGCCTGGCCAGCAGACTCTTTAGCTGCCTTATCGGGGGTGGTGAGCACTAATGCTTAGCTAATTAAATCCCAGCTATCTTTTGTGTGTGTTAGCTAATAAATAATTGCTTTATACTTTTAAGTTGTATATATCCTGCTTACAGAATGTGGTTTAGGTGGAGAATTACAGGAAATATCTTAGTTCTTGTAACAGGGAAAGTCTTATATGATGGCCTATGGGAGAAGGAGAGAAAGTGCTATTGTAAATAGTGAGGCTCTGGTAAGGAAGTCTTTGTACTGAGGAAAGGTAGCTAATAGGGTTTATGTTGAATAGCTTTATTTTGGGATCTTCCAGATCCAGTTTAAGTCCTTTCTTCACTTCACCATATCTTGGTTCAGCCAACAAATTGTATTTCAGGTTTAATCCTCTCTGTTAGAGAGTCAGGTCAGGAGGTTGTAATGCTCTGGCAACTTTCTTCTGTCATAAGGCAAACTGATAGTGGGACAGTATACTTTGTTATTGAGGGAAAGATAGAAAGCTGTTAAAAGAAAATGTTTTTTGCTATATGGTATTAACCAAAAATCAATCCACCCTTCAAAAGCGGATAAGTCCTTCCTTACAAGTGCATATGGGGCTGCTACTCCCTGCAAGTGACTGGGACATGAGGGAATGGCCAAATCCCATCTGTGTCAGTATCAAGACAGAGTACTCAATCTTGCTTCATTATTTGCTTTGATATTGACAAAGTAGCAATAAGCACAGAAATAGTACAGCCTGGCTCTGGCTATAACAAAAGCAGTATACCATAGTTGAAAAACTAGAGTATAGAGAGTGCTTCTGTTAATTAGTGAGGGCTAACAAAGCATCCTGGGCTGTATGAACAGAAGCATAGTCAGTCAACTGAGGGAAGTGATTACCCCCCTCTACTCAGCACTGGTGAGACTGCATCTAGAATATTGTGTCCAATTTTGGGCCCCCTGTTGCAGGAAAGACATCAATAACCTGGAGCAAGTTCAGTGGAGGGCCACAAGCTGGTCAAGGAGCAGGAGCACATGCCCTATGAGGAGAAACTGAGGTAACTGGGCTTGTTCAGCCGGGAGAAGAGGCTACTTCTGGGGGGACCTAATAGTAGCCATCCAATACCTATGATGAGGCCATCAAGAAGATGGAGCCAGGCTCTTCACAGAATCACAGAATGGTTGAGGTAGGAAGGGACCTCTGGAGATCATCTAGTCCAACCCCCCTGCTCAAGCAGGGTCCTCTAGAGCACATTGCCCAGAATCGCGTCCAGGCAAGTTTTGAATATCTCCAGCAAAGGAGACCACAACCTCTCTGGGCAACCTGTTCCAGTGCTCAGTCACCCACACAATAAAGAAGTTTTCCTCATGTTCAGACAGAACTTCCTGTGTTTCAGTTTGTGCCCATTGCCTCTTGTCCTGTCACTGGGCACCACTGAAAATAGTCACCTGTACTGGTGCCTGGGGTTATTCCTCACTTGGTGAAGGACTCAGCACTTCCCTTTGTGAAACTCCATGAGGTTCCTCTCTGCTCATCTCTCCAGCCTGTCGAGGTCCCAGAATTGGACACAGCACTCCAGATGTGGCCTCACCAGGGCTGAGTAGAGGGGCAGGATCACCTCCCTCGACCTGCTGGCAACACTGCCTAATGCAGCCCAGGATACCATTGGCCTTCTTGGCCACAAGGGCACACTGCTGGCTCATGCTTAACTTGGTGTCCACCAGCACTCCCAGGTCTTTCTCTGCAGAGCTACTTTCCAGCAGGTCAACCCCCAGCCTATACTGGTGCATGGGGTTATTCCTGCCTAGGGGCAGGACCCTGCACTTGCCTTTGTTGAACTCCATGAGGTTCCTCTCTGCCCATCTCTCCAGCCTGTCCAGGTCCCTCTGAATGGCAGCACAGTCTTCTGGTGTGTCAGCCACTCCCCCCAGTTTAGTATCATCAGCAAACTTGCTGAGGGTGCACTCTGTCCCTTCCTCCAGGTCATTGATGAATACATTGAACAAGACTGGACCCAGGACTGACCCCTGGGGGACACCACTAGCCACAGGCCTCCAACTTGACTCTGCGCCATTCACCACAACCCTCTGAGCTCGGCCATCCAGCCAGTTCTCAATCCACCTCACTGTCCACTCATCCATCCCACACTTCCTGAGCTTACCTAGGAGGATGTGATGGGAGACAGTGTCAAAAGCCTTGCTGAAGTCCAGGGAGACAACATCCACTGCTCTGCCCTCATCTACCCAGCCCGTCATTCCATCATAGAAGGCTATCAGGTTGGTCAAGCATGATTTCCCTTTGGTGAATCCATGCTGTCTACTCCTGATCACCTTCGTGTCCTCCACATGCTTAGTGAGGACCTCCAGGAGGAGCTGTTCCATCACCTTTCCAGGGATGGAGGTGAGGCTGACAGGCCTGTAGTTCCCTGGCTCCTCCTTCTTGCCCTTTTTGAAGACTGGGGTGCCATTGGCTTCCTTCCAGTCCTCAGGCACCTCTCCTGATCTCCAGGACCTTTCAAAGATGATGGAGAGTGGCCTAGCGATAACATCCGCCAGCTCCCTCAGCACTCGTGGGTGCATCCCATCAGGGCCCATGGATTTATGGATGTCAAGTTTGGACAAAAGATCTCTCACCTGATCCTCCTCGACCAAGGGAGAGTCTTCCTTTCTCCAGCCTTCCTCTCTTGTCTCCAGGGTCTGGAATTCCTGAGGGCTGGCCTTAGCAGTCAAGACTGAAGCAAAGAAGGCATTCAATAACTCTGCCTTCTCTGTATCCTTCGTCACCAGGGAACCCGCCCCATTCAGTAGTGGACCCACATTTTCCCTAGTCTTCCTTTTGCTATTGATGTATTTGAAGAATCCCTTCTTGTTGTCCTTGACATCCCTTGCCAGATTTAATTCCAACTGGGCCTTAGCCTTCCTTGTTGCATCCCTGCACACTCTGACAACGTCCCAGTATTCCTCCCAAGTGGCCTGTCCCTGCTTCCACCTCCTGTATGCTTCCTGCTTCTATTTGAGTTTTGCCAGGAGCTCCTTGTTCATCCATGCAGGTCTCCTGCCACCTTTGCTCGTCTTCCTGCTCATAGGGTTGGTCCATTCTTGAGCCTGAAGGAAGTGATCCTTGAATATCAAACAGCTCTCTTGGGGCCCTCTTCCAGGGCCCAATCCCATGGAATTCTTCCAAGAAGGTCCCTGAAGAGGCCAAAGTCTGCTCTCCTGAAGTCCAGGGTTGCAATCTTTCTTATTGCCCTGCTTTCTCCTTGCAGAATCCTCCATCTCAGGGTCACTGCAGCCAAGGCTGCCCCCAACCTTCACATCTCCAACCAGTCCTTCTTTGTTTGTTAGTAGAAGGTCCAGCAGCACACCTCTCCTTGTTGGCTTCTACATCACTTATGTCAAAGTGATCAGCAATGCTCTCCAGGAACTTCCTGGACTGTTTGTGCCTTGCTGTGTTGTTCCTCCAGCAGATGTCAGGGTGGTTCAAGTCCCCCATGAGAACCAGGGCCTGTAATCGGGAGGCTACTTCCAGCTGTCTGTAGAAGGCCTCATCGATGACTTCCTCCTGGTCAGGTGGCCTGGAGTAAACCCCCACCACAGTGTCACCCATGTTAGCCTGCCCTTTAATCCTTACCCATAGGCTCTCGACCTGCTCATCATCCACCCCTAGGCAGAGCTCAATACATTCCAGTTGCTCTCTCACATGAGGGGCAACTCCCTCTCCTCACCTTCCTGGCTTGTCCTTTCTAAAAAAAGCATGTTGTCATGGATGCCTACATTCCAGTCATGCAAGCCATCCCACCAAGTCTTTGTAATTGCAATGAGATCATAGCCCAATCTCTAATTCTTCCTGTTTATTCCCCATGCTGTGTACATTGGTGTACAGGCATTTCAGAGAGGTATTTGAGCATGTCGATTTCCAGGAGAACAGCAAGAGGATTCCCTACAGTCGTGTCTTGTAGGCACTTCTTTGCCTGCATGCACTTGCTGGAGGTATCCCCACTTGAGCCCTGTTTTGCTGACTGCAAGGTCTCTATAACTCTCTCCTTCCCCATCTTTCCTAGTTTAAAGCCCTCCTTACCAGGTTGGCCAAACTGTTGTGAAAGACACGCATGCCCTGTTTAGTGAGGTGGGTCCCATCTCTCCCAATCAGTTGTCGATCTTCAGAGTCTCATGGTTATAGAAATCAAAACCCTAATGCCAACACCAGCAGCACAGCCAGTTGTTTACTTGGAAAACCTGTCTACTCCTCCTCCCATCCTTCCCCCTCACTGGCAGGATCAAGGAGAAAAACCACCTGGGCCCCCAGATCCCTCACATCCTGTTTGATAGTTTCCAAGTTGCCCTTGGCAGTATCATTGGTGCTCACGTGGAAGAGCAGCAGGGGGTAATAGTCAGATGGGTGGGCAAGCCTTGACAGTCTTTCCATGACATCTTGGATTCAAGCCCCCAGCAGGCAGCAAACCTCTCTAGACAAGAGGTCAGGTCAGCAGATAGGTGCCTCTGTCCCCTGCAGCAGGGAGTCACCCACAACAATCACTTGCCACTTCTTCCAGGTGTTCCTGCATGGCACAGGGAATGTCAGCTCTGTTGCTTCCCTTGAAGCCACACCCAGCTCCTCCTCAGCTTGGAGAGCACTGAACCTGTTCATCAGCTGCAAGTCTTCAGGAGGAGCAAGAGCCTTTCTCCTCATACAAGGAGTGACCAGCTTCCAGCCTTCCTCTTCTATAGACTTATGACTTGCTGTTCCACATGGCACAGAGCCTGCCTGCACCTCCACTGCTGTGGGGGGGTTGAGACTCCTAAAGCTGTAGGGTCTGAGAATATCCTATCTCTTGTTCATCTTCACAGATGCTACACAGCTTGCCAACTTCCTCCCATAATTCCTTTACCTGGCAACAGAACTCATCAACAACAGCACACCTTCTGCAGAAGAGATGACTGTCAGTCCCAGCCTCACAGAGAGGCCTCAGGCACTCCCTGCAGCCTGAGACCTGCATCCACTGTCAGAAGGTCTGTCTGGGTAGAAGCCTCTGACACAGCAACTCAGGAATGAGCTCTGCAGCATGTCAAAATCATATCTGAAGAAACCTACGTTACTAAGTCTGGAAAGAAAGGGGCCTTCTTATACCCTTCTGCACAAACTGTTGCACCTGCTCACTGCCTTTACTAGCTGCAGTCTAGGCCTGGCTCTTATATAGGCCTCTGCCTAGCACTGACTCACAGGGTGCTTGACCCCCCCCTAATCAAGGAAGGAGGTCCTAACTCCCTCTGATCAGGGACAACCAACAGAGCTTCCCTGGAGAAGTTAAGGCTTCCTGTAGTTGTCCATGCCTAGCTCTCCTTCCCTGTCAGCAGCAAGCACCCTCTAGTTCCTCAGAGGGTCCCCAGAAGGCCCCTGCAACTTCCAACAAGGTTCTCAGAAGTTCTAAGCAGATCCCAGACACTGCTGCGTAAACTGCTGCGTCTGTTTGTTGCCTCTCTTAGCTGCATTCTACTAAGCTCTGCTAAGGCTCTGATACACTAACTCCAGGATCAGTTCCTTCACACAGATTTACTTTAGGATAGTGCAGAGCAGGATTTAAGTAGTAAGATAAAAAAAAATTAAGTGAATTTTCTGAGAACATCCCCTGAAAGGTAAAGATAGTATTCTTCCTGAATTTCATCTACTATTCTTATCACACATTAATTAAAAAATGACTTATTCCCCATAACAAATACTCTCTTTCTAAGCTATGATTATTCATCTCAATTCACTTGTGTGGTAATTATCTCTCTTGAGCAATTTGGGAAGATTCAAAACTCTGTACATTAGATACATTGTGAATGTAAATGTCTCTGTAGGTACTTTATGTACTGTATGCTTAATTAGTGTTTGTCACCCTACATACTAATAAGTACTTTCATTCTACTCAAACTGGAGGAACTCAAACATTGCCTGTATATGTTTGTTAGCTGACCCTGTAGTTATGTTAGGAGGCTGGAGTATTGCCATCCTCAACTTTTACACTAGAAGAATTTGAAGCACAAGGCTAAAACTCAGTGTCTCCATATTATTTATTGATACTTCCATTTTTGGATACTTGAATGAGACACTTAGGGCTACCTAAGTACCACACCTACCCATGAATTGAGAGGAACTGAAGATAATCTCTTAAGATCATCCATTTTGTCTATATTCATACAGAAAGCCTACCAATAGGAGAAATGAAACACATTTTTCAACGCCTCTCCCATGTCTTAGGAACAAGGCCATCAACAAAAGTAATTTAAGAAGTAAAACATTATTTTTTAATTTAAAAACGCACCTTATTACACTAAAATATTTAAAGCAGTCAGTTTTGGGGGGTTGTAGGAAGTGATCACATTAATATTTAAAATCACACATACTGGCCAACACACACGAATTTATATCTTCATTATTTATAACTCTACCAGATTGATGTAATCCAGATTACAAGAACATGTTTCAGAGCTGGTTTTATCAATGAACCACCAGGGCAATTGTCTGGGGTCCCACATGCCAG
This sequence comes from Struthio camelus, assembly GCF_040807025.1. Classification (NCBI taxonomy): domain Eukaryota; kingdom Metazoa; phylum Chordata; class Aves; order Struthioniformes; family Struthionidae; genus Struthio; species Struthio camelus. The sequence continues at coordinate 10,316,383 of NC_090981.1, read as the reverse complement.
AAGAATGAACCCCAGTAGGCTAAGCTAATTAGCAGTATGAGTCATCTAATGTATGTGTGGAAGCAGGAAGGGGCCCGTGCTTCAGCTTGTCTGGCATTCCTATGCCTCAAAAGCCAGCTTCAACTCTCTCGTTCTCTTCTTCACCCATATCAAAGCAGCTGTGCTGCTGCTGTAAACAGAACTACCCAAGATAAATTTTATGAATGCACTGCAATGGTATGGTGTTAGTCCGCTGTAAATAATTAGCATTTTCTGAAAAGTGAAAAGAGAGAGTGCTATGTACATTAACTGCAGATTAGCACTCTCCAGAATGAAAATAAATAGGCAGCTAGAAGGATTTGCTGACACTAATAGTGCAGTTTGCAATTAGCAGCAGTTCATTGTGTTTTAGCGTTTTCCTCTACTAATGAAAGCAATGTGTAAATGCTATGGTGGGTAACACACAGACAAAACTTAACAGTTTGGAAAAAAGGGTATGTGTATTTCAAAAAAAAAAAAGTATACAATTGTTTTTAGTCAACAAGATTTTTTTTAATCCCAGTCAGAAGCACAGCTATCTTAGTTTACTGAAAACTTTATTGCATGTTCTCTGGAAAAGGTTTTGAAAAGCTGAAAAAATATAAAAGGGTCCCCAGTTGGCCTACACCTAAGGAGTCCCATATTCTTTCATCAAGATGTAAGAATTCGGTAAGAGAAAGCACACAAACTTCATATGGTTTCTTGATGATTTTATTCATTCACGATCACTTGTAATAACTTACATGTGCAAAATTTCACAATACAAAATATACTGTATTTTAAAGGACTTTCACCATAATCCACCTACATGCAATTTTTGTAATAAGACTTATTAAATGTTCAATAGGACTTTGGAGCACCATGATATATAAGGTCAGATGTAGAGTTGTTAACTGAAGATTGAGAATATTTTATAAAGTGAGATTAACAGAAGGCAGTAGAAACAACGAGGAAGACTTCAATATTACATGTTTGGCCCAGCTTTACTCTCCCCAAAACAAAGATACACATGCTGAAAATGGAAATACACATCAGCCAACAACCCTGAAAAATCTTATTGGGATGCTGGCCCCTATTTGACTGATGTTTATACCATTGATGTTCTGCTTGTCTTTGCAAAGACAACTTTTTAAGTTGCATTATTCATTCAAAATACAACTGTTGTAGTTCAGCAGGTGTTATATATGGTAATTTCACTGTTGTGTGTTGAACTGATTCACAGAGTATTACCAGCACGTTCAAATGATTTTCAACAGGTGTAGACAAGATGAATCATGGAATCACAGAATAATATAGGTTGGAAGACATCTCTGGAAATTGTCTAGTCCAACCCCTGTTCCAAGCAGGTCTAATCAGATCACATTGCTCAGGACCATGTCCAGTGGGGATCTGAACTCCTCCAAGAATGGAGATCCCCCAGCCTCTCTGGGCAACCTGTTCCAGTGTTTGACCACCTGTCAGAGTCCAATACTTTCTGACCAGCTTCTTTTAGATATTCCACACATGAAGGATGCAATGTTCAATATCAAAATTTACTTATTTAAAGATATTTGATGAATTGCAATATACAGTTCAATCACAATACCAATGTGATTCCCCTTACCAGTCTCTATAATATGCTCACCATCACAACACTGGGCATCCCCAATCACCAGGGAGGAATAAATGGGTTGAAGCCAGCTCAAGCCCATTGCTCTCTTCAAAATTCCTCTGTTACTTGTTCAGATTTTATACTCTGTTGGGCTGAGTACATTCCCCCTCATTCTGGTCTGATTAACTCAGGGAGACATTCACGCTCTTTTGATGAACTCAGGGAGAAACATTTACACCAGTTGATCCACTCAACAGATACAGCTGTTTATCTAAAACAAAGGCCACCCTTCAGTCCCCTTTGTGTTGAGATAAATTCAGCTTTCTGTGCAACAGCTGTGGTCAGTCACTCCCTACATTCTTCCTGAGCTTCATGGGCACATTACCCTTGCCCATTTCCTCTGAGCCTTCTTCCAGTGTAGGGGTTTCTTGGTCAGTCACACCATCCTCATGGTGAAAAAGGTTTTCCTAATATCTAATTGGGATTCTGTCCAGTTAGTTTAATTACATGTATATGGTACTGTGAGCATTCCACGGGTGGGGTTGCCCAATTGAGCATTTCAGTAGAAATCTTTAAAAACACACACAGCTGGAAAGACTTTTCCAATTAGGTATTTTAGGTAGTTACAGAATCACAGAATGGTTTAGGTTGGAAGGGACCTCTGGAGATCATCTAGTCCAACCTCCCTGCTCAAGCAGGGTACTCTAGAGCATATTGCACAGGATCACATCCAGACGGGTTTTGAATATCTCCAGCGAAGGAGACTCCACTACCCCTCTGGGCAACCTGGTCCAGCATTCTGTCACCCTCACAGTAAAGAGGTTTTTCCTGATGTTCAGATGGAAGTGCCTGTGTTTCAGTTTGTGCCCGTTGCCTCTTGTCCTGTTGCTGGGCACCACGGAGAAGAGGCTGGCCTCATCCTCTTGACACTCCCCCTTCAGATACTTGTACACGTTTATGAGATCGCCTCTCAGTCTTCTCTTCTCCAGGCTGAACAGGCCCAGCTCTCTCAGCCTTTCTTCATAGGAGAGATGCTCCAGTCCCCTCATCATCTTGGTAGCCCTCCGCTGGACTCTCTCCAGGAGTGCCATGTCTCTCTTGTCCTGGGGAGCCCAGCACTGGACACAGGACTCCAGGTGAGGCCTCCCCAGGGCTGAGTAGAGGGGCAGGATCACCTCCCTCGACCTGCTGGCAACACTCTGCCTAATGCAGCCCAGGATACCCTTGGCCTTCTTGGCCACAAGGGCACACTGCTGGCTCATGGTCAACTTGTTGTCCACCAGCACTCCCAGGTCCTTCTCTGCAGAGCTACTTTCCAGCAGGTCAACCCCCAGCCTGTACTGGTGCATGGGGTTATTCCTCCCTAGGGGCAGGACCCTGCACTTGCCTTTGTTGAACTCCATGAGGTTCCTCTCCGCCCAATTCAACTAGCTGTACAGTTTAAAAATCAGATTGAATCAAATTAAGACCCAGACTGTTTTAAATGCCCAATTTGCATTTCAGCCTCTCCAAATACAATTCCTGTTTATAAGACAGAGATGTAATGAGAAACAAGCAGAAGAAAGAAGGTATACTTATCATGAAAATGTTATATGTTAAAATACTATAGTATAGAGCTATTCTGAAATTAACATGTATTAATATATATATATATATGGATAATTTAAAATGTCAAAGGAAAAGCTTCTGCTGATGTATAACAGTATCAGAGTCTTAATTTGTAAAAACTCCTTTTCAAATATTAATCATTCAATCACTTTAAATATACTCAAAATAACAAATATGAACTTATGATTAATAATTTATATATTTTGAGTTTTGGAAGTACCAAAGATATCCAGAATTTATATACAATTTGACCTTTCATCAGATGTACGTTAAAAAGGTGTCATGGGGTAAAGCCTACCCAAAAGCACCGCTCTCATAAGTGAGACCTTAACTACATCTGCCCATCTCTAACTCGTTAAATGATTCTGGTAGTCGCTGGGAAAGCAAACCAAGCACAGATAATTGTTATGAGGTTTTGGCTTGGCCAAAAGTTCTGGACTACAACTACCCTGCTCTAATGGTTTAGGTGTGCACAGAAAAGAAACAAAGAAGCACAGATGAACTCTTAACAACTTTACATCTATGTAACAGATTTGGGGCAGGAGGCCAGAAGGCGATAGTGACCCAGGTAACAACTGGGCTTTAAATATGACACTTGGCTTTAGATATGGAGAAAGTCAAAGAGATTGGCCTGGGTTGACCTGATCAATGAAGCCAGATCATCAAAGTTAGAAAGCAATAAATAGTGAAAACAATAGCCCCTTGGCAGGAACACATCAATGAATGCCCAACACTGGGCAGAAGGCTGAGCCTGAGGTGGAACCAGGCCACCAGCCAGGACTCAGAAGTTGACAGGTTGGAGTGAGTGTCCTGTTCCCCTGAGTCCATGCTGCTGGTCACAACTGGACTAGAGGCCTTGATTGGTGTGAGTGTGTTCTGTACAGAGTGTGTGTGTGTGTGTGTGTTGTAGAATAGCAATTGCTATCCACCCACTATGCCCATCCTACCCCACCCTTAATTCCCCTGTGACAAAAGGACACTTGACTACCACTGTATTGTAACAAGTACCTTTGAAATTATGCTTCTACAGGCCATTACAGTGCATTTGTCAACAGTTCATGCTTTCAATTAAATCTAGTTACTCTAAGCCTATTGCAGTTACTTAGAATAGTGAACCAGGAAGGTAGCAGTGTCCTATGATAGCAATCAAACATTAAACAATGGTAAATTCTTTCAAAGCAATCCCTATTTCTTATGTGTCACGGTTGCATCAGTTGCTTTGTGCAAAAAAAGCATAAAGCCTTAATAACCACATTGCAGACTGCAGTGTCAAGCATAAATGTCTTCTTGTTCTTACTCATTTTATTTGTAAAATAACATTTGTTTCTGGAAAATTCAAGGAAAATCTGCTGTGTGTGTGTTTGGGTTATCTCAGATTGGGACAGTCTTAGCAGGGGTTTGGGATGTTTCATATATAAACAAAACAGCTAAACTAAGTCTGAAAAGATTATTTTAGAGGTTTTTTTTCTATTTGAAAGTCCTAAGTTTTCTTATTAGTCAACAGGATTGCATAACTATATCAATATTTTCTATTTATAATGTGTTTTTACCCTAATATCTCAAAATAGTTTACAGACAGTATTATTTATATAATATTATTATTAGCATAGAGAAATTAAGTTATTTACAAAAACTAGTTTAAAAGACCAATGATAAAACTGGAAACAGAATGGCTGTGTGTGTTCCTGATGGCTTAGTATCAGGCTCTACCTATTAGATTTTACTGTTTCCTGAAAAAATACACATGAATAGCATGTACCTGGAGGATACCCGCACACTTTACAGCCAAGCAGTGCTGAAATGCTCATATAGCTGGGCTATTAGTCACATGACATCCAACAAAACTGGGGAAAAAGTGGAAAAATTCAGCAATGAATAGCACAATAAACAGCTATTTTTCTGAAAAAAACCAAAGGGAAATACATGAAACAAAGAGAACACAAACTGTTAAGGTCATGACTGAAAATGCCATCCATGGTAAATTGCACAGAACTCTATTTACTTTGAGAAGATGAAAGGCTGAGTTACTCCTGAGCCACTGACAAAAACTTTGGGTAGGGAGATATCCTATCTTATTCCTCACTAAGCTGATGCCAGAAATATGTTACAAGGTTATTCCCTTCAGGTTTTTATGCAAGAAAGATACAAGACTTGAATGGAGACGCCCCTGGGAAGACTGCAATCTTTTGTGTTCAAATGAAAACATCATTAGCTGAGAAAACAAAAGGGGTAGGAGGCATTCAGCTAGTTAACTGTTTACTTGTGGAGCCCTGGAAGAGAATCACTTCTGTTCTCTAGGACTCTCCAGTGGGTCAAACAGTCCACTTTTACATGTGAACCAGTCTCTGCTACCAGCCTATAGCCTATTCCCCTCACATCTAAACTCCTGCCCTTTCCTTGTAAGCACCTTATTAAATTAGAGAGGCACTATAAAAGAAAAAAAACCACAACACACACACACACACACACGTGCACACACACCCTGATGTATTTATATATGTGCTGGAACATGAAACCAAATTCCACTTTTCTCACTGATTGATTATTCTTTCCCTCAAGGAAAGGATCTCTGGATATATATCTCAACAGTGGACTTCTAAGTAATCCCCCCAGAGCTAAGCTTTTTTATAGAAGCCTGAACTGTTTGGATACGACAGTCACAATGATGAGTAGCTGGTGCAATGCAGCTTCCAGAAGCCTGGGCTCATATTAGAATGTTGTCACAACAGCGCCAGCCCCCAGTCACCTCCCCACTCTCTTCACAGAATGCATTTTGTGCTTCCCAGGTGTAAGAGTGGCTGCTCCTTTAAATCTTTTATGAGGGTAGTAATATAGTGACATAGTTTAAGTTTACTTGACCCCATTTCCTATTCTTTTGTTTGATTTTCTAAGAGTGAACAGCTGTGCTGTTAATAACAAATGTTTTTGTTTTCTTATATGTTCACGCAGAACTTAATATATTGTTGGGGTTACTGTTTCAGAAATGATCCAAAAGATGAACAAAATTATACTAAATCTAGATGAAATAATTGTTTTTAAAGATATTCTTAGTACACTTTTGTTTCCTTTTACTGCTAAAAATGATTGAGTATATTCCATGTATGGATTGCTGTACTTGAAATAACTGAGTGGACTAATGCCAATTTTACTGCTTGTGGCTAAACTTCCAAATCTCCTGCTTGAGGCTTTTGTGTGTGTGTGTGTGTGTGTGTGATAGGCGCCACACAGGCAAGCATGGGACTCAGGATGGTGCAGCCCATAGAAGAGGGGTTTGCTCTGGGGTGCTCCCCAAGAGTTCAGGAACCCCGGGTGCACCATGGCCAGAGTCACTTCACTGTGGGGTTGCCGTAGCCCTCCAGTGACCCCATGAGTGCTGAGCAAACCTAGTCAGCAAAGGAGAAGTGACACCGCAGACTCACACTGTAAGCATCTAGGTACTGTGGAACTTTGCACTGGGTTATCTGTCGACCATGCGTACTGATATCAGTTGACCATACTGTTGACCATCCTGTTGGCGTCCATCCTGTTGGTGTCCGTACTGTTATTGACTGAGGCCATCTGTTCTATCGTGTAACTGTGGTCTGGTATTGTTCAACTGGATAATGAACTAAGCCCAGGAAGGATAAAAGAAAGTAAGCCACATACCTCTGGTGTAGACTCGGACTCACCGTCAGCTGGCCTGCGGACCCGACAACCCACTCATCAGCGGGGACGCCCCTGATGCCAACTGTTTGGGAGAACCTGAATCCTCTTGGCGCAGCTTGAGCGTGGTGAGAACAATCTGGGGAAAACTATACCGGAGGGGTGGCCCATAAGGACGAGGAACGGACAAGAATGGTCCATGCATCCAAGAATGATCATTGTACCGTGCATCCGTGGCTTGACCACAGAGCTCTGATATGTGTATTCTATTTTTAGTTCTGTTATATTTCTAGATATACTATACTTTCTAGCTTTGTTATACTTGTAGATTGTCTGCTGTTAATTGTTTAGTGTTGTCCAGCGTCTGTCATATGTGTAGAACCACTTAGCTCTAATAAATTCTTATATCTGACAAATGATGATCTCTTGAGTTCAGCGTGACTAACCCCGGAATCTGAAAGAATCCCAGACACCCCTCGAGTGACGTGTCACAGTGTATGTGTGTGTGGTTCTTTTTTGTTCCATTTTGTTTTTTAATGGAACATTTGATTTTTTGAAGCTGTAGTTGGTGTAACTTGTGGGAGGTTTTTTTTTCCTTTATTTGCTATATTTTCATGGCTTGCTTTGACATCTCTGGCAAAGCTAAATTTGAGCCTATGTTTGTGGATGTTAATAGAAGGAAAAAGTTTTCCTTTTAATAACAACCTGTCTCTGGAGATTTCCATTGTGTATTTTCTTTGTTTATTATTATTATTATTTTTTATAACATAGAATGTTAAGTTGAAGGCGTAAACAGTTGCTATGTTCTAGAGGAATAATTAATCATGGAATTAAAATTACTTCATATCTATTTAGAAAATGCTCTTGAAATGTTTTTTGTTTGTGTTACTGTGAAGAACAGTTATGAGTAATCTTATGTAATTAAGCAAGCCAACAAATATATTTCAAATGCTTGGTATAATAAACGGAATTTAAAAAATCACTAAATAGCTTGAGAATGTTCTTATAAATTTGATGACTATGGGTCTTGGTTGTGTGAGTGGTGGGGTTTTTTTCTTGCTTGTTTGTTAAATTAAATGTTAAATTTGGCTGTCCTCTTTTTAGGATGAGGTCTTCCTATCTAGAGCCTAAAGTAAATGTAATGGGATCTCTGACTATTTTCTGTTTTGGATCATGTCTTGCATGTTTGCTTTCTTGCTCTAGTGTCTGAATCAACAGAGATTGTATGTGGATTTTCTTTCTGATTTGCTATGTAATTTCTTATGAATCAAGATGTTTCTTGCTCTACTTTCAATTTAACTGAAGCAAAAGTGTGATATCCAAATGATGATATGGGTAACATCCCTCTGACTCAAAATGTAGTGTATTGTCAAATGGAGTATCAATGCTATATGTTGTTGAAATACAGTGCTCAGCGTGATATGTTAATGAACTTGTTTCTTTCTTAGGTCTCCCTTTAACCAGTAGAGAGTTGAATTTGGAATTTCACCTTAATAGGTTCTAAGGACAAATAGCTCAATTTCTAGCATTTGCCTTGAGGCACATATCTGGGTTTGGGTTTTATTTATAGTATGGCTCCAGGCTTTGATGTTCATTGGGGAGGAAACAAGACTCTCACCCCAATAAGAAACCTGACGCAGAGAGAAATCTTGTAAGATGTCCTCCTACCTTGTTTGTATAATGTGCAAACTAGATCTTTCTGCTCCTAGAATAGGGAATAATAACCAGTGAATCAACAAGGTTTTATATATTATAAATATATATATAAATATTTCTTTGGATCAAGTAGTTAAGGAGGTATAAACTGCATTAGGAAGAGGATGTCTGGAGTTAGGAGGAAGTGAGCAGCTATGAAGACTAATGTTTAAGCATGTAGCAGTTCAGAAAGTGCAAGAAATCAAGGTATCTGTAGCTATACATGAGGGAAGAGACTAGTGGTATAGTAACTATTCCATAAGGCTACTGCCATACTACAGATCTGCAGGTGGGAAAAGTAAAATGAAAAATATTCTGTGAATTCCAGCCTTTACCATCTTTATGGAGGAAAAAAAAGGAACTCCTGCAGGGTTCCAAATTTCAATCTGAGAGAGTTATTAAAAAGGAAAAATAATAAGTTGCTGAGTCATAGCAACAGGTTGTTCAATCCCATTCACGGATCAGAAAGACTTGCAAAAGCTGGAAATAGGTGTGACCTCAAGTTGACCAACTAGTTTTCACTGGAAGTAACAGCAGCAGCTTGCATAGATTAGGGAATAACTTGTACCTGCACCTTTGTTCTCTTGGCACCTTGAGTCCTACATTGTAATTTGTGATCCTAATGATGTGAATTGCTGGGTATGTAGATGCAAGTAGCAGAAAATTGTTGTGTTTGGACGGTAATGTGAAATTAAGTATACTGGAGTTTTCGAAGGCACAGGCAATATCTGTTGAACTTTTCCTGAAAGTCAAAGAAATTCTGTGTAATTACCAGCAAAAATCCTTTCAAGGCTATGGATAGTCTGAGGAAAAAGGATAATGCATATAACGCATGCTCTTCTTGTACCTATTTATCCTTCTGGTGATATTTTCAAAGTGTGTTTTTTCACAGAAGTTCATTTTAACCTAAGGAGGTTCATCTTTCTGGGCTCTCTTCTCCCTCCTTTCCCCCCTTAGTATTCTTCTTAAATTAGGCTTTTACTTTTTGCCCTTAAGTGCTCTCCAATTATCCTCTGAAAGGGAGTGTCTCTCTCCACTTCCTAGAAGCAGCCTAGGAAGATTAACCACATGAGGCTTAAATGGGCCTTTCTGAATTTTAAAGGATAAGGTGGAGGTACAGGGGAGAGCTTACTAGCTTAGTGAACACATTGATGTTTTTCTAACATTTTGAATGAAGCTGTAAGAAGCAGGGTTCCATATCACCAGTACAATAACTACTTGACCCTTACAGTGAATTCTTACAGTTAGATTCTTCAATGAGTGGATATGTGCTGAATGTGCAAAAGTTTCCACTGACCTTAGATTCTTGCATAACTTTGAGCATCTTCTCTTGCATCTGCATTTTATTTTTATTTATTCATACCTGTAGACTTTATGTAGCTACATTGAGTTGTTCTACACAGAGAGAATTTGCCATGTTCCCTTATTCTCTAAATAAAATAAGGCTAGGAGCAATCACTGGTATTTTCTATACTAACATGCTGTATTAGCAAAGTAGAACTTGTGCTGGTATGGGAAAATTACACCTCATTTTTCTTACAAAGTCTGTTCCGTTTATGTAGTTTTGGTGGTGATGTTGCACCCACACTGTCTACTGAAAAGTAGATTTATTTTTATGTTCCTAGCTGTGCTGACACAATTCTTCTAGGAATGAACCAAACCTATGCTATACTTGACCACTGAGGTAGTATGTTGTTCAGTAATGTGTAGGCATATTAGAAAGCTTACCTTTTAGGAAATGCATAGTATATGACTTGAGTTCCTAAAAAAGGTAGTATAATTTCAAACTGATGTATAATTTGTTGCCTTTTTGCTTCTGACTTTCACTGTAGATCACCATCTTATAAGATAATTACATGTAAAAACTTGAAATTTCTTGGGGTTATGATGAGTCACTGGATTGTTCACAGGAAATGTAATGACTAATAATGTGGCATCTCATTTATCGGAGGAAGGAAGGATGCTTTGAGCCTCAACTGTCTAATTGTCTCTTGTACCTTTAAAAAAAAGGGGATGGGGGAGGTGTGACCGACCAACAACCCCTACAATGGGAGAAGGCTCAGAGGGCAAGGTGCCTCATAAATCTCAAGGACAGTGTAGGATGCAGCTCACTAACTGCAGCTGTTGCACAGAGAACTAACGTTATCTCAAGACAAAGGGGACCGAAGGGTGGCCTTCATCTTAGATAAGCAGCCATATCTGTTACCTGGACCTGGTGTAAGTGTTTTTTTTTTCCTGAGCTGACCAAAAGGATCTGAATATCTCCTTGAGATTTGCCAGACCAGCATGGGGGAAGTGTATATGTGGCTCAGCCCAACAGAGAGTATAAAACCTCAACAACTAACAAAGAAATTTCGAAGAGAGCAATGGGCTTGAGCTGGCATCAACCCATGTATTCCTTCCTGGCAATTGGGGACGCCCAGCATCATGACGGTGAGCATATTTGAGATCGATAATGGCAATCACATTGGTATTGTGATTGAACCGTCTAGCTAGAGTTTGTTAAGTGTATACACTTGTATTGTGATACACTTGAGTTGTGATTTCAGTATATTGCTGAATCACTGTGCTAAATCAAAATCCTGTGTAACATCAAATTCCCTCAAAAATAAACTTTTATATGAATCATTGCACTCTCCATATGCGTGGAATATCTGAAAGAACCTGGTCAGAGAGTACTGGACTCTGACAGGAGGGTAAACAAACTTACCTGATGTGTGCACACACACACAGGCGTGTTTGCTCACATGCGCTCTTGCTTGCTCTCTCTCTCTCATCATCTTTCCTCAGTAGCTACTGTTAACTCTAGGCAAGATAAAGTACAGGAAGTACAGTAGTTTAATGAGTACTACAACACTGTTTAAATTTGATGTTTAATTCACAAATATAAGACCTATAATTACATACATGGGCTAAAATCCTGTGGGTCAACAATTCATTGCACAACTGTTGTTGACAGCAGGGTTTTCATCCTTGAAGAGGGTCCCATGGTTGTAGAAACTGAAAACTGCTTGGAAGAGAGGGGATCCACCTGACCAAGTGGGGCAAAAGTATCTGCCAACGGGCTGGCCAAACTGGTAAGGAGAGGCTTAAAACAGGAATGATGGGGGAGGGAGAAGATGATCACCGGTCAAGTAAGGAAGTGGTGGATGAGGTTGACAAGCAAAGGGTCTGGGGTGGTATAAACAGAAGGGACCTCCTAATTAATAAAACGGGGCTGAAGTGGAATCACCCCAAGCATATGTGTGTAAATAAGGAAGCGCCTATGGGATCAAGTTATGGGGAAAGCTCTCATGCCTTTTCTAGGAAGACAGCATGCCAGGGTGCCTCTCTGAAGTACCTGTACACTAATGCACGCAGCATGAGGAATAAACAGGAGGAATTAGAGATCTGTGTGCAGTTACAGGGCTATGATCTCATGGAGATGTGGTGGGATAGCTCACATGACTGGAATGCTGCGATGGATGGATAACAGACCGTTTAGGAAGGACAGGCCAGGAAAGCAAGGAGGGGCAGTTGCCCTTTATGTGAGAGAGCAGCAGGAATGCATGGAGCTCTGCCTGGGAACAGGTGAGGGGCTAGCTGAGAGCTTGTGGGTCAGGATTAGAGGGCAGACCAGCATGGTTGACACTGTAGTGGCTGTCTGCTGTAGGCCACCTGATCAGGAAGAAGAAATAGATGAGGTCTTCTTCAGACAACTAGAAGAAGCTTCATGTTTGCAGGCCCTGGTCCTCATGGGGGACTCGAACCACCCTGATATCTGCTGGAGGGACAACACAGCAGGGCACAAGCAATCCAGGAGGTTCCTGGAAAGCATTGATGACAACTTCCTGAAACAGGTGATCAAGGAGTCGATGAGGAGAGGCGCTCTGCTGGACTTCATACAAACAAGGACAGACTGGTTGGGGATGTGAAGGTCAGGGGCCGCCTTGGCTGCTGCAACCAGAAGATGGTGACGTTCAGGATCCTGCAAGGAGGGAGCAGGGCAAAAAGCTGGATGACAACACTGGACCTCAGGACAGCAGGCCTCTTCAGGGTCCTGCTTGGAAGAATCCCATGGGAGACAATCCTGGGGAGAAGAGGAGTCCAGGAGAGCTGGTTGATGTTCAAGGATCACCTCCTCCAAGCTCAAGAATGGTCCATCCCAACAAGCAGGAAATCAAGCAAAGGTCCTGCATGGATGAATAAGGAGTTCCTGATTAAACTCAAGCATAAAAAGGAAGTGTATGTGGGGTGGAAGCAGGGACAGGTGACTTAGGAGGAGTATAGAGACACTGGCTAAGCATGCAGGGATGAGGTTAGGAGAGCTAAAGCCCTTGTGGAATTGAAACTAGTGAGGGATGATACAAAACTGGGAGGAGTGGCTGATAAAGCAGAGGGTTGCAGTGCTATTCAGAGGGATGTTGCCAGGCTGGAGAAATGGTCAGAGAGGAACCTCATGAAGTTCCACAAAGGGAAATGGCACATCCTGCACCTGAGGAGGAATATCCCCAGGCATCAGTACAGGCTGGGGGCCAACAAGCTGGAGAGCAGCTTTGCATTAAAGGACCTGAGGAGTCATGGTGAACAATTTGAACATGAGCCATCAATGCATCCTTGCAGCAAAGGCCAACCATATCCTGGGCCACATTAGGAAGAGCGTTGCCAGCAGGTCAAGCGAGGTGATCCTTCCCCTCTACTCAGCTCTGGAGAGGCCTCACCTGGAGTGTTGTGTCCAGTGCTGGGCTCCCCAGTACAAGAGAGACTGGAGGAAGTCCAGCGAACAGCTACTAAGATGATTAAGGGACTGGAGCATCTCTCATAGGAGGAAAGGCTGAGAGAGCTGGGACTGTTTAGCCTGGAGAAGAGAAGACTCAGGGGGGGATCTGATCAATGTGTATAAGTATCTGAAGGGAGGGTGTAATGAGGACAGGGCCAGACTGTTCTCAGTGGTGCCCAGTGACAGGACAAGAGGCAACAGGCACAAACTGAAACAGTTCCATCTGAACATGAGGAAAAACTTTCCTGTGAGGGTGACAGAGCACTGGAACAGGTTGCCCAGAGAGGTTGTGGAGTCTCCATCTTTGGAGATATTCAAAAGCCATCTGGACAGGGTCCTGGGCAATGTGCTCTAGGTGATCCTGCTTGAGCAGGGGAGTTGGACTGGATGATCTCCAGAGGTCCATTCCAACCTCAACTGTTCTGTTATTCTGAATGGATTAGATTAAGGATGGGGAGTGTAAGTCATGGCCTGTAACTTCATATCAGTCATGACCACATGATTTATGTGTCTGTGTGTGCATGCTCCCTGTTATTTGGTAGCAATCCTTAGAGTTATTGTGGCCTAACGCATGCATTTGGAAAGCTTATTTGTCCCTCAGCAAGGGCAAAAGCCTCTTATCACAGAATCACAGAATCACAGAATGTTTTAGGTTGGAAGGGAACTCAGGAGATCATCTAGTCCAACCTCCCTGCTCAAGCAGGGTCCTCTAGAACATATTTCCCAGGATCACATCCAGACGGGTTTTGAATATCTCCAGCGAAGGAGACTCCACTACTTCTCTGGGCAACCTGTTCCAATGCTCTGTCACCCTCACAGGAAAGAAGTTTTTCCTCAGGTTCAGACAGAACTTCCTGTGTTTCAGTTTGTGCCCATTGCCTCTTGTCCTGTCACTGGGCACCACTGAGAAGAGTCTGGCCTCATCCTCTTGACACCCTCCCTTCAGATACTTGTAGACATTGATCAGATCCCACCTCAGTCTTCTCTTCTCCAGGCTGAACAGGCCCAGCTCTCTCAGCCTTTCTTCATAGGAGAGATGCTCCAGTCCCCTAATCCTCTTTGCAGCCCTCCTCTGGACTCTCTCCAGTAGTGCCATGTCTCTCCTGTACTGGACACAGTACTCCAGGTGAGGCCTCACCAGGGCTGAGTAGAGGGGCAGGATCACCTCCCTCGACCTGCTGGCAACACTCTGCCTAATGCAGCCCAGGAGACCATTGGCCTTCTTGGCCACAAGGGCACACTGCTGGCTCATGGTCAACTTGTCCACCAGTACTCCCAGGTCCTTCTCTGCAGAGCTACTTTCCAGCAGGTCAACCCCCAGCCTGTACTGGTGCATGGGGTTATTCCTCCCTAGGGGCAGGACCTTGCACTTGCCTTTGTTGAACTCCATGAGGTTCCTCTCCGCCCAGCTCTCCAGCCTCTCCAGGTCCCTCTGAATGGCAGCACAGCCCTCTGGTGTGTTAGCCTCTCCCCCCAGTTTAGTATCATCAGCAAACTTGCTGAGGGTGCACTCTGTCCCTTCCTCCAGGTCATTGATGAATATATTGAACAAGACTGGACCCAGGACTGACCCCTGGGGGACACCACTAGCTACAGGCCTCCAGCTTGACTCTGCGCCATTCACCACAACCCTCTGAGCTCGGCCATCCAGCCAGTTCTCAATCCACCGAGATTATATCAATATAATTTATTTCATATATCAATATCATAATTGATATATTTCATATATCAATATAATAATGAAATAATATTTCATATATCAATATCAATATAATTTATTTCATTTGGGGATAAGTGTAGTGATGGTGCTAGAGACTGAAACTGAAAACAGCTTACATTATCAGTAGGAACAATTTTCTCAGCACGTAATTGTAAAAAGTTAACATAAAAACACTGAGGTCAACCCTCTAGAACAAAGCATTTTCTGTTTGCAACACTCATTGTCTTTTATCAGGTGGGAACTAGCAATGCAAGGTGATGTAGCCCACCCACGGTAGAATGTTAACTTCATCAGTGTCCTAGTGGTATCTGAATAGCTTTAGCTGCTCAGGACATCCATTGTGCTACATTATTAATCAGACAATGTGGCAAAATCTTGCCTTAAAAGATTGATTTTTCTGGGCACATTGTTGACTACCTGGCTCTGTTGGACACTGGAGAAATAAATTTAATATTTGAGCATCTTCCATAGTAAATACTCAGTTTTGTGTCAAATTTTTCAGATTGGGATGTTTCTCCCTTTAAAAACTAAGGTATTTAATAGGACCTAGAAACTAACTGGAACCTCATGAGTTCTGTATAATGCAACGTTTGCACAAGAAAGAAAACAAGTGCTAAGTTAATGGTGGGAGGGGGGAAATGAACCAGAAGGCAACCTTCTTATTTGGGGAAAGTTTTGTCAAAGACTGATTTAAGGGAAAAATAACATGTATGGACAGTAGAAGACTATAAGTTGGGGTTGTGATGCTATATCATAAACAGAAAATAGGAGTGGCTCTTTCTTGCTCACTTGGAAGGTCTGGTTAGCACTGACTTTCAAGCTTAAGATAGCAGCCTAGACTGTTTCTAAGTTGTTTCTGGAGTCTGCAATAGAAAGAAATGTCCAAAGATACCACAGTTCACACATTTGTTTGTAAGGCTTGATTGATTATGTTCCAAGGATAATGAGACTGAAAGGCAACAAAACTCCATGTTTTGCAAGACTGAACTCTAATCTTTTAAAGCTGACTTGCAGAAAATACCCATACTTTTCCTGGAGCAACTGCTACTAGTCCTTATATGCAACGGGATTTGATAGTAAATGCTACATATGCTAGCAAGAAAAAAACTGTGGTACAAAAATCCATGGACATGAACTATGGTCCTTTTAAAGGGACAATAGGTTGGTATAGGTCTAAAATGCCACTTAAAACAACTTTATACAGTAGCACATTGCGAGATTATTTTATAGTTGTCTTGTGATGTGTGTGCTTTGGTACAGAGGTGGGGAATCCTCTTGTCTGGATAAAACTATTCTATTTTAGCATGTTTGGGGTAGATAAATCAAATTAGGTTTGTTTAGAGTTGTCTCTTTAATAGAAAACTTAAAATTAAAATTAACAGTGTAGATGAGTCCTGTATAGGAGAGAAGTGAAGACTTCTTTCCTGGCATTTATAGCATAGGTAAAATATTCAGGCCTGAAATGTGGCCTACAAGACAAACTCGATGGATATACTTCTAGGGATGTTTTTTTAATTTGATCTAGCTTTTTAAGCAAAAGCTGTGGTGTTCTTGAGCAAAATATTTTTTTTCAGTGATAAACGTCTCTTTTTGTTTGAGTTACAGAAGAAAAGATTGCTTTCAGGTTTTGCTACTACCTGCCAGGCATCCTTCTCAGCTTTTTAATCCTCAAAGAATTGTTCCATTGCTATGTCTTTAAAAAAAAAAAAAGAGAGAGAGAGAAAGGAATGAACATCTGAGTTAAAATGCATTGCTAGTAAGTTGCCCGAGTTGTTCAGTGCTAAGTTATCTTTTATCACTCCTTTTGTACCTCTACTCCTTCTATCTTTATTCAGTGGTGTTGTTGCCTCCTATAACATCCTCATAGGCAAGCTGAGGAAGTGCAGGCTAGATGAGTGGACAGTGAGGTGGATGGAAAACTGGATGAATGGCCAGGCTCAGAGGGTTGTGATCAGTGGCACAAAGTCCAGCTGGAGGCCAGTCAGTAGTGGTGTCCCCCAGGGGTCAATACAGGGTCCAATCCTGTTTAACATCTTCATTAATGATATGGATGATGGGATAGAGCATGCTCTCAGCAGCTGATATAAAACTAGGAGGAGTGGCTGATGCACCAGAGGGCTGTGCTGCCATTCAGAGGGACCTGGACAGGCTGGAAAGATGGGCAGAAGTTCAAGAGAGACATGGACATACTGGAATGAGTCCAGCAAAGGGCTACTAAGATGATTGGAGCATCTCTCATAGGAGGAAAGGCTGAGAGAGCTGGGACTGTTCAGCCTGGAGAAGAGAAGACTGAGGGGGGATCTGATCAATGTGTATAAGTATCTGAAGGGAGGGTGTAATGAGGACGGGGCCAGATTCTTTTCAGTGATGCCCAGGAAGGTAGTGGAGTCTCCATCTTTGGAGATATTCAAAAGCTGTCTGGAAATGATCCTGGGCAATGTGCTGTAGGTGACCCTGCTTGAGCAGGGGGGTTGGAACAGATGATCTCCAGAGGTCCTGTCCAACCTCAACCATTCTGTGATTCTGCCTTAGCCCTGCAAACAAATGCCCAGGGGGGAAGGGATGGAAAACAGTTTTAAAATAAAAAAAAAAAAATCCTGAAGTGGAAAGCATTACAACTAGGTTAGAGAGCTGTTTGATGCACTTTAACATAATTTCTTTATAGGAGGAACTGAAATGCTGATGTTCTGCCTTTCAGGTGAATCCCCTGACTGCCTAGCTATTTTCTCAATTGCCTCCTCCCAGAGCTAGTAATATGTTAAGTAACTATAACAATGGAGCAGCACCAACAGAGAACAATGAGGACATTCCACTAGAGTATACCTGGTAGCAGGTTATGATGCCTGTCATACTGTTGGAGTTTGCATGTAATGTTAGTTAACCTTTATTTGACCCCCATCAGACTGCCCAGCCCTGATCAGGATTCCCACCAGTGCCCATTTAAACTCATTGGTGAGGAGAGGTCACATGTTGCTAGGGTCCCTGGCTGTCCATCACCGAGAACTTTCCAGAAGGGAGGCGGAAACCAGACTTGGCATGACTACGCCCACAATTGGACCTTGGCTATAAAAGGTGGCCGCTGACACTGTAGAGGGAGTAGCTAGAGCTGGTGGTGGTGACAGAAGAAGGAAGAGAAGAACTGAGAAGGTGTGTGGCAAGAAGGACGAGGCAGCGAGGCTATAAGCGTGAAATCACTTAGGGCCATAGCCTCGCCTTAGCAGAGTGCTGCCGCTGACCTCATAGGCTGTGGGACAGCCGTTGTCGGGACCGAAAGCACCAGATAGGAAGACCAACGCTCCTTCAGTGCCTCCCCCCCCCCCCACTCCCTCCTGGTACAGAATGCCGGACCAGGACAAGCCCACCGGAGTCCACCACTCCTGAGCAGCTGCATGAGGTGATGTGAGTTAACCACTACTGGCTTTGTTCCTGGGGATTGGCATGCCTGCCCAGCGTGGCCTGATCAGGGCAATCCCCCCTGCACACCTCTTTTTTTATAGATGCATCGATATCATTCATAATTTTATTTACTGTGGAACCTCATTTGCCTTGTTGTTGTTTTTCCTGGAAGCTTCCACTAAATACCATTGTATATAGTTACTGTATGTTTGTACTGATTGTTTAACTGGACTTAGTAAAATTATATTTGTAAATCTGTTGATCTGAGTATTGTAACCCTATACTGCCTAAATTAACCCAATTCTTTCATATTTGGTAAGTCCCGAGGGAAGTAATCGATTTTCCAAAATGCCCTTTAATTGATGTGGGTGCTCCTCTGCTATGGACCGGGACACATACTCTCTTGCAAAGTGGAAAATGTGAAGTCCAGTTTCCTCAGAGCAGAAAATAGAATATAGGTGTCTTTCATACTTTGTGCATGCCCCAAATACTGGACATGGGATAAATTGATGGAGCAATGCTTTTCTTTGGGAACAGATCTTGTGAGGGGAACCAAACTATTTTGGTTGAATTTCCAAACAGTTTGGAGAAAACTGAAAACAGCCTTCAGTAAATCATATTCATCCATCACTAGATGGTTTCACTAGAAATAGGAATAATGCTAGCAGCTACAAATTATATACAGAATAGTCATAGTCTGTTTTGAGAAAGGAAAAGGATTTTTGAAGGGGGGGTATTTTCTTTCATTTATAATGTGCTTTGCTACTGTAATATCTGTATAAAACACAAAGAATACTTCAATTGGAAAGACAAATGAATGTGTTTAAAATATTGTCTAATAGATGTAAATGGTAATAATATATTAAAAGTACGCAACAGAAGATTAAAAAGAAAATCCACTCTGCTTTGTATGTTGCTCTTTGTTTGCACAGTAGTAGAGATTTTGATTTAGTAGTCAACTTCTTTTTCAGAATCCTACCATATTTAAGTTTTGGATTCTCTGGAGGGATATTCCTCCAGATTTATAAACAAATATTTGACATTTCTAATAATGTTGATTGAAAATTTCAGAAAGATTAGCATGTCTCTTCCCCTGCAGCAGTGCCTGCCTGCTTGCCCCCCACCCCTGCAGCATATTTATTTAACTAAGCTGATGTGTTTCTAATACAAGGCTGACTTTTTTTAGTGAAAATACTTTAATTAAAATCTGTATGTTTAATCCTAGAAACTCAAATCTCCTGTTAAATGCTTTTCTTGAAAACCTCCCAAAAATGTGTTGATTAATACAGATATTTTTGGATGTTAGATTATGATATTATGTAGAGAGTCAAAGTACACACAATGTCAGACATTACTTGCTGTCTGGTGCATGATGAGAGTAGCTGACAAGCTCAGGCTTGCTATTGCTTTGGCAGCTGTAGTTGGGTTTTCTGGATTGCTTGAGGGAAAACGGACAATGAAACATTTGCTTCTGCAAGTATTCTAATTGTCTCTCTAATGTTCTTGTTTCATGGAGTTTTTTTCCTCCTTCAGAAGTTAATATAATACACAGTCTCATTTTAATACTCTAATGATTTCATGTGTATTACATGCAAATGGCAGGAATACAGTGTTTGGTTCAAATATTCAGTTCTACTGAATGTGTATTTCAGGAACATAAGAGAGCACAGAAACAAGGATTGATATTTAAAGGGTTTCAAAAGATGTAGACAGAAGTCTCTAAATATCTTGCACAATTCTGAAAGGAAGAGCAGAATTCTTGACTTTAGGATGAGTTTTCCTGGTGAAAATGAGATGTTCAGGCCATCTCACAAGCAAGTGAAACTTTAACAGAAAAGATGCAAGAGATGAGACGAATCATATTTTCCTTAGAATGAGAGGGCTTTCCTGTCTACAGATGAAAACTCAGTAAAAATACAAGTAATATTTTTACACTTACTGTGGAGGAAGAGCTATAGTCATAACTAAGAGTTTGAGTTGCTTTGTGTGACTTATTCTGTACATACACATTCTACTTCATGACTTATTTGTGAAAGCTTTTCCATTCCCTTACATTGATAGCAAAATTTTCCTTAATATCAGTTCCAAAGGACACCTGGCTTCATGGTCCATTTTGTTTTGACCCTTGGAATTTTGACTGGTCTGGAGTTGGTGTATGGGTTCTCTGGTGACCATTTAAAAAACTGTAATGAGTATAAAATGAATTATAAAAGACAGGGGGGGCAGCTGTTGATGGTTATTGCACTTTTTCAGATCAGTATGATTCATTTCTTCATTCTTCTCCTCCTTGGAATGAGAAGAATAGCTTAAGTAATAAACAAAGGTGTAGTCTTTGGGAAGCTTTGCTGAAACACTTAACAAAATAGAGACTTATGACAGATGTAAAACATAAGATAATTTTAACATGCCTAATAAGTTTTCTCTTTTGTTTGTTCATGGGCCCTGGTAATGAGCAAGCAGGGGTTAGATTTCTAAGTTGCCGCCACACAGACCAACACAGCCAGAGCAGTGCCTTTATCGGCACCCCCATAAACTCACCCAGCACACACATAGACGTGACCAGTATGTTCAGCCCATCCTGTTCCTCCCCTCTGGCTGATCAGGCTTGAGGCTCACTAGTGGGATGAACACATGCACGCATGCGTGCGCACACACACACACACACACACACACACACACACATCTCTCCAGTACCTGACCCAGACCCTTGATCTCCCCAGTTGCTGACACCCGGACATACGAGCCCCAGAGGCTCATGTTGGGGGCAGGCAGCAAGGGCTGGCTGCTCCCCAAGGGCAAGGGAGCTGGGAGCTGAGAGTGATAGCAAGGCAGGTGTGAGCAGTGACCTCACCAACCAGGAGCCAGGATGCTGAGTCAGCATGTCCAGGTCAGGATCAGGGCCAGAGACAGTGATCAGGGTCAGCCTCAGTCCAGTCACCAGGCAGGTCTGTAGTGATGAGGCAGGCCCGAGCTCAAGCCAGAAAGCTGAGCCAGTGGGTCCAGGTCAGACTCAGGGAGGTAGGAGACCAGGTGCAGACACAGCTGCTGCACAGCTGTGATGTAGCACAGGTGGAGCCAGCAGTGCAGCCTCAGCTTAAAAGCAGCTCCCAAGGGCAAGGAGGGGCAGGGCCTTGCTTCTAGCTTGCTTCACAACAGCTCTTAGCAGTGAGGGAGCTGACCCTGGACTTGCCTGGCTAAACTCCTAGAAGGGGGAGACTGTCAGGGCCCACTCCAGTGGCTGGCACTCAGACCTCTCCTCCTACTCACGGGCTAGTCTGGCTTGAAGCTTGCTAGCGTTCACACGTACCCCCTCAGGCTAGCCAACACACCCACACAGGAGACAGTCAGGAATAGGATTTCATGAGAGGACAGGACAGGCTACGGTGATCAGGCACAGGGCTCCACCAGACAAGCACACTGACCAGCCCTGCTTACATGTGAGCGGTGCCTTTTAGCCCCTTTCCCCTCTGTTTTCCCACGCTTGTTCCTCCCTGATCCACCCTGATCCCTCCCTTTCCCTGCCTTTGGCCCTTCCCCTAAATGGCCTGTAATAAGTTTGCACCTTCCCATGAGACCCAGGATATTGTTCCCCCCCTTCTTATCAGTTACAAAGTTCTAGTTGAAGCTCTCCAAGGTTATGCTTGAGTGGTTCCTGCAATGGCCCAGCCATCAGTGACCTGAGAGTTCTGGTCTCTGGTATTGTCTCTGTTATCTCCTGCTCCTTAGGGTTTGTGCATCTGGGTGCTTAATTTCTTACTTTCCTTGTTTCTTGTCTCTCTCATATGACACCCTCACAAACAAGACATCCTACCTTCCAGATATCCTTACACTAATGGAATTGGTACATGCAGACATTACAGTCTGCAGTAACCCCCTTTGTTTGCCTATTTCCCTGGTGACTAAAAGACTTTGGTGCCTCTGATAGCTGTCAATTTTATATCCAGTAAGACCCCAGTGGTGGTCACTTTGCAGACATAGCCATGTTGCTGCAGCCCCTTTCAATAAAATGAAGTTATAGAAAAGACAAAAGGCAGTGCATAAGGCTTTTCATGTTTGGCCCTGCTTATGCACAGCCCACCCCTTTTATCCCCTTTCCCCTCCATTTTCCTACACTTGCTCCTCCCCAATCTACCCTGATCCCTCCCTTTCCCCACCTTCAGCCCTTCCCCTAAAAATCCCATAATAAGCGTTGCATGATCCCCAAACATTCTTCCCCTGCATCCCATAATGAGTCCTGTACCCCTGTACCTCCTCCCTCCCTTAGTTTGCAAGGCATTCCAGGAAGGAAGTTTCTTCCCTGGACTCATCTTGGAAGGTTTCACACCTGGACCATGGGCTGGGAGTAGCTAGGTCAAGGTGCTCCATTTGCACTGCTTCACAGGGAGAAGAACCCCAGTAACTTATCATTATTCCTCTGCACCTCACCAGGCCTTTGTGTTTACTGCAACTAGTGTTTAATCACATAACTTGACAACTCACAGAATCACAGAATGGTTGAGGTTGGAAGGCACCTCTGGAGATCATCCAGTCCAACTCCTCTGCTCAAGCAGGGTCATCTAGAGCACATTGTCCAGGACCCTGTCCAGATGGCTTTCAAATATCTCCAAGGAAGGAGACTCCACAACCTCTCTGGGCAACCTGGTCCAGTGCTCTGTCACCCTCACAGGAAAGAAGTTTTTCCTCATGTTCAGACAGAACTCCCTGTGTTTCAGTTTGTGCCTGTTGCCTCTCGTCCTGTCACTGGGCACCACTGAGAAGAGTTTGGCCTCGTCCTCTTTACACCCTCCCACCAGATATTTAAATGCATTGATAAAATTCCCCCCTCAGTCTTCTCTTCTCCAGGCTGAACAGGCCCAGCTCTCTCAGCCTTTCTTCAGAGGAGAGATGCTCCAGTCCCCTGATCATCTTTGCAGCCCTCCTCTGGACTCTCTCCAGTAGCGCCATGTCTCTCTTGTACTGGGGAGCCCAGCACTGGACACAGGACTCCAGGTGGGGCCTCACCAGGGCTGAGTAGAGGGGCAGGATCACCTCCCTCGACCTGCTGGCAACACTCTGCCTAATGCAGCCCAGGATACCCTTGGCCTTCTTGGCCACAAGGGCACATTGCTGGCTCATGGTCAACATGTTGTCCACCAGCACTCCCAGGTCCCTCTCTGCAGAGCTGCTCTCCAGCCTGTTGGCCCCTAGCTTGTACTGGTGCCTGGGGTTATTTCTCCCTTGGTGCAGGACTTGGCATTTCCCTTTGTGGAACTCCATGAGTTAATTTGGGGAATAAATATTAAAGAATGCATTTTTGGTTTTGTTTTTGTATAATGCCAGTAGTTAGGTGTAATTTGTTTTCAAAAAAATGTATGTATGTTTGGAAGTCCTGAATTTTGTTTAGCAGCTACTATGCTGAAGTCTCAAGTGTGCAGCCTGGTTACAAAATAGGTTTCAGCATAGCGTCTTACAGCTACAGTGTACAAAAAGTGCTTTTTCATGGTCTATACGTTTTCCATGTGCTTACGTTTACATATTGTTTGGGGGGAAAATACCCCATTTCATGTGAATATTTTTGCACAGCAATTATAGTTGTAGCTTGTGGGCATCATCACTCTCAGAGAGAAAACGAAACACGCTTAATAGGTTAGATTACAAAATAATGGTGTGTGTCATTCATTAATCATCTACAATAATACCTTGAAATGTCAGTTATGTGGCTTTCAGTTAATCAGCAGTTCCAGTTAATTAGGCTTCTGGGTTGTGACCTGTTTGTTTAGATTAGTGCTGTGGGGGCTTGCAAGTTTAAAGGCTTTTTATGTTGGATAAACAGCTGTAATTGTGACTTTCTGTAATTATTTTAATTATGTAGTCCTCCTCATGTGAAAGCATTTTTCAAACATGTGAAACTTATTGGAAATAAAGCATTGCTTGTAAGGAGCAAATGTTATCATTGACTTCTATAGGGACATTTGAATATCTCTGTGTAGCAAACATTCATTCTCATGTAGCTTCACATTAGCGGTCAAGTTTGAAAGTGCTCTTTCCTTTGAAAGGCCAAATGTAAACTAGTGAATCAGCTAACTAGACAGAAGTGGAGGAAAGAGCTGAGAGTAGTGAAATGGCAATATCCTATCCAAAACTTGAGTTTGAGCATTGAGATTGGCATGATAACAAATAATTGTTGCCTGGTTTCGCTGCCACTTTTAAACCTAAAGGTACTCATTCTGAACCTTATGAATTTCCGCTGTCCATTCAGATATTTTTAGTGCCCTTTGGTAAGAGGGAACAAAGGGAAAAATCCACTCTTGATGCAAGAACTTGGTGTTGGGAGACTTGGACTGTCTAGGACAGTTCTTTACAGAGGGAGTCAATTATAGATTTGGCAAAGTTAAAACTTTTTCAATAAGCAAGTTTACTGCTGTTTCTTGTATCTGTATCAATAGTAATATTTGTCCAGGTGAGCAAGTATTGCAGATAAATTTGGGGGGAGGATAATATTCTAATTAAGAAAAAATTGTACTGCTTAGGTTTAGACTATAGACATTTTATTTGTAGTTTCCTGGAATCAAAAGTCTAAAACACAAGTTCCATCTGTCTCTATTTTTTTAGTAAATGCTTCTGTTGATAGAGTGAAATAGATTTCTAACAGTTTGAAGGCTAGAGTTCCTCATTCTCAGGAAGGCTTTAAAACACTTCCTCCCCCAACCGAAAAAAAAAAAAAAAAACACCACCACACACTCCTCTGCCCAGGAGCCTCTTAAGCCATACTGAGAATCAGCCCTACTATTTTCTGGTTCTACTCTGACAAGAGACACTGACATTCCTGCATGGGCAGCTCTAGCCAGTCTATGTACTAAGCACACCTCAATGTGTATAAATACCTGGTGGGAGGGAGTAAAGACGACAGAACCAGACTCTTCTCAGTGGTATCCAGTGACAGAAAAGGCAACAGGCACAAACTGAAACACAGGAAATTCCACTTAAACATAAGAAATAGCTTCCTTACTGTGAGGGCAGTCAAACACTGGAACAGGTTGCCCAGAGAGGTTGCGGAGTCTCCATCCTTGGAGATATTCAAAACCCTTCTGGACACAGCCCTGAACAACCTGCTCTAGTTGACCCTTCTTTGAGCAAGGGGATTGGACTAGACAGTCTCTAGAGGCCCCTTCAAACCTCAACTATTCTTTAATTTTATATGCCAAAAACGCCAATGGGCAGTGGAGTTAACAAAAATTCATTCACTGAAAGGAATAGCTTGTTATACAGGAATAAAAGGAAAATGAATTTCATATTGCATGCAGCTTGTAATTACATTTTATAACAGAAGAGGCAACATGCTGTATCAGTTTGACAAGCTGTTTATTTTGAGCATTATTGTCAAAGAATTAACTAGACGGCTGTAGAAACTCCATGCCTAGGTTTCTAACTTGTTAAGTACGCTTCGTTAGTGTGATTTTTCCCTAAAACACTCTCACTTATTCCTGTGTGCCATCCCCCTTACTCCCCTCCCCGAACAAAAATATCTGATTGAACAGCTCAGCACGTGCTTCAGAAATCAGCTTTACATGTAATTTGTGAGGCAAAAATTAAAACAAACCTAACACAATACTTAAATAGGATTTGTAGGTAGGCCTACCATCAGGGGTCTGATTTGCAAATGTGGCAATTTCAGTCAGAAAATTAAATTCTGCATCAGGAAGCTCATATTAGCATGTAGGCATATAAAATGAACACTTGTGTGCTAAATGCCAATTTGCGAGACCATATGGATCTTTTGACATTCTCTGTGGGTGCCCACTTTTGAAAACTGCGCTCTCCTTTCCTCCTAGGATCTCTTCTGAAGTATATTTTATCTCAGCTTAATGGAGAAGGTTTGACAGCATTCCCTAGTACTAGAACAAGCTGCACTTAGCTCCAGAAATCCTAGAAGCTCTAACAAAATTATTTCATATGCAAGGTATTTGGTTACAAAATTAGTAAAATCCTTGCTGCCTTTATTATGCTTTTATTTACTTTGATGCATATATACATATATATATACACACACACACACTTACATATGCCTACAGCAGATTACGCATTAGTTCAAAATAACTCCTCAGCCAATTCAGGAATGTTTTAGTGTATTCAGTGGCTTAATTATACCTGTTCACATAAAACAAGTGCATATGGAAAGCCTTACTATAATATTGATAATGTTACTAGCAATACACCAGGGGTAAGTGTGTTCCTGGGGAACTCTGTGGTTGGCTTTTTGTTCTAATGGATAGCCTCCCTGTAATAACAGCTCATTTCATCAGTACAGAGGCCATAAATATCATCGTCCACCTTCTACAGTTGGGGACACTGAGACATCGGAGGGAACATGACATGACCAAGGTGATCCAGTAGGTCAGTGACAGAAATGAAACCAGCTCTCTTAAGCAGCGTTATATCCATACTGGCTATACTAGCGTTATATCCATACTGGCTATACTGAGAATCAGTCCCACTATTTTCTGGTTCTACTCTGACAAGAGACACTGACATTCCTGCATGGGCAGCTCTAGCCAGTCTATGTACTAAGCACATCTCTTAGCTTGCAGTCATCCACAGTAAACAGTTCCTAAACATTAGTCTGTCCTAGATAAATGCCTGTTGTGCTTAGCATAAAAGAAAATGCTGGGTGTGCACTCTGTAAACTCCCTAGAAAAGAAGGCTTTAGAACGGCTTAAGCACCTGAATTGGCAACATTCAAATAGTACTTTCTCTCCAAAAGACATTGCAATCGAGTTCAGAGAAAGTAATGGGAGCTCTCAGAACATCTCTGGGGTTCATCCCCTCCCTACAGTTGGGAGTTGCTCACATGATTACGTGGGGCCTGTCTGAATTTATTCCAAAGTACCTAGGAACGACTCACTGGATAATGTAACTAATGGCACAGAGGGGAAACATTCTGTAATGTTTGGAACATAGACAAGTTGCGCTTCAGAGGCTGCGTATCTCACCTTCTGCATTCCAGTGCTGTAGGATCTCTTAAGAGGAAATTACTATTTGAGGATATTTGTTTGACAAGAGAGCGATCTGATGGCCCATGCATACCAAAATTTAAAAGTGCAGTTAATAAGGGTTTAAACAGGCAAAAGTACTGTAGGGTCAAGCAGCAGTTGAGGCATATGGAACCAGTACTCAACTGTGGTGATAACTTACTTCCACAAACAGTCCTACTGGTTATTCATATAAATCTGTAGAAATTTGCTAATGGCTCATTAGAAACGATCTGGGGTGAAGATTTGTCTTTAGAAGGTAGATACCCCCCCCCCCCCCAAAACGTGGCTTCATTTGAGATTGTGAATGAATGCTAACAATACAAATTTCACTTTAAGCAGTAATTTGATTTAGACAATGATTACTTGGTACTGCAGTCATGTTTCCTTGCCACATTACAATCTTTTTTTTTAACTAATTTAAAAAAAAAAAAAACACACAAAACACACAGGTCTAGCTAGCTAATAGGAAACATGGATGATGTCAGAAATCTGAATACAACCCATTGATTGGCTATAAGAATACTATATATTCAAAACTTGACATTTAGTAAAGCAGATACAGAAAATGAAAACGAGGATGCTTTGGTGTGATACAGATTTTGGAATTCATTGTGTGTGTGCTTTTTTTCCTTTTTAATAATAAAAAAGGAAACTTATCTACAAAATAAAGCATGGTGAACATGCTTAACACATCTTCTGTGCTAATTGAAAGAACAGGTAATTTTTCCAAGAAAGATAAAATGCACTAACAAATTTTAAGTGCATACTTTTTTTTAAGCTCTTGGCTGTGGCAGCCTTTGCTATATTGAATGTGAAAGATGCTGTATAAAAAGTATCAAATTGGTGTAGAAATAAAGGGTAATCACCATCTGTATCACTGTAGGGTATCAATATCTAACAATTTGAAATCATTCTTTATGATTGTTCATGAAGTTGTTTAATAAATTTAGAAGCCCAAGCTTTCATTCAGCAAAACACATATGCATCGGCAACATAACAGAATATGATGCGAATGACAAACCAAAACTTACCGTTCAGTATGATTTATGTTGCCACTAGAGTTGAATCTTGTCATAGGCTAATTTACAACCGAAGCCAGTGAGAGATTTGCTTCTCTGAGAACCACACACTGAGGTATGTATAACCATATACCTACATAGGCAGTCAGTTTCTTATGTGCCTGTCATTTATTCTGATCTAGTGATGATCAGAATAAATGAGAAATCACTTAAGAAGTAGGTATGAGTAAGACATATCAGCCTTTAACATAGATATTGACTGTTTTTGTTTGTTTCTCTTTCAGGGGTCAAGGAAATTTTTTCCTATCACATTTTTCGGCTCAATCAGTTGGATTGCGTTTTTTTCTTACTTAATGGTCTGGTGGGCACATCAGGTATGAAGGCGATACTGGTACAGAAGTACAAGCTGTCCATTGTGTTTTCATTTCATTCAATCATTTAGAATCAGAATCCATCATTTATCTTATGCCAAGAAGCACTTTGTTTTAGGAGCTGGAACAGTGGACCAAGTAAAGCACTACTCGGTATGAGGAAAGTATTTTAGAGAGCAGTTATTGCTTTGACAAACGTTTGGTCATTCTGTTAACATCAGAACCATCAGCAGCCACTTGTCCATACCTAAAAGTTCTCTTTGACAATCCTATACTTCTGAAACTTGTGGAACTTGGTGAAAACAAGTAATTCTGCAATCTTGTCTATATTCTCCTCTCTTCCAGCCCAGTCAGGAAGCCCCAGGGTAATATTCCCAGTTGAACAGGTTTGCAGCAAAGAGCAGCTCTCCGCTCCAGGACTTCAACACAGTTTTTGATGTTTTTCCCCTCAAACCCTTTTTAGGTTGGAGAAACCATCGGCATTAGTGAAGAAATCATGGGATTGACCATCTTAGCTGCTGGCACATCCATTCCTGACCTTATTACCAGCGTTATTGTGGCACGCAAAGGTCTGGGAGACATGGCTGTATCCAGTTCTGTCGGAAGCAACATCTTTGACATCACAGTGGGGTAAGTTCTGCAGCAAAAAAAGACACGGCTATGCTAACAAAATCTTTTATTCATTACACGTTCACTACATTACATTATAACATGTTCATAACATGTTACCCCTGGTTTGTCAATGTGTTACCTGCAATTATTTATTGGTTTTGGTGTTCAGAAGTGAATAGATATTTGCATAGCAGACTCATTATAAAACTGTTGCATCATTCTCTATTCCACATTGCAAAACTGCCCAATCAGGTAAATCTCATTTCAAAAAAGTATTTAAGGGCACTGTTCTGAGAAGTTTTTAAAGTCTATTCTGCTTTTGTCAGACATAGAATTGCTTTTGTTCATTAACGTTACCATTCTTTTTGTATATGCTAGGGCTGTCTTCATAATCAATGATTGGCAAACACTTTGTTGCCTCTGCAGTGCCTGACCAAACATAGCCTTTGCCAGCAATTGTTCAACTCTCCAAACACTGCCCAATCCCTCCCCCACCAGACGTTTGCTGCAAAAATAAACAGAACATCGTTGTCTGGTTCAGCCCTTTTAAGCTGTTGATATATGATCATTTTATATACCTGGCAAATCCCAAACTACAAACTGATTCTCTGTTAACTCTAAGGCCCCTTTGCATAGCTCTAACGATATGAGGCAAACAGCGTGCAGAAATTTGCTATTTATACTTTGCAGCAAACAGGGGCCCTTGCTGGCTGATATAGAATGCAAGAACTTTGTAATAGCCCTAGTCTAATGATATATAGCATGTGGTTGGAATGTGAATTCTTATTTGACCCTTTGAGCATTGCTATTTATGCCTCAGAATTGCAGAAGCGTGAAGGAAACTTACAGGCAACCTCTGCCCTCCCCCCATTCTTGTCCTTAGCATAGGACAGAAACACTGAGAATAATATCCATTACTTTCAATTTCCCCATCTTTCATTATTTATTGCCATCAGGAATAACCAATCTTGCATCATATTTGGCAGCAGCTAAAACTATACCAGGGACTGGGCTGATACAAAACAGAAACCCAAAGTTAGATGGAATAAGAGTCATTTACTGCCCACCCTATTAGCTATCCCCAATACCTTGGGCACAGCTGAAAACCCAGACCACTTTTTTCTATTATTGTAGTTAATCCAGAAGCATGTTTTATTTTAAAATAACATGCATAATCATGATACCTGCAAAGCATACAAAAACATTATTCATCCCTAGTGCTTCAACTTAAAACATGCACTACATCATAGATTGTAGGGTACATTGTAAAACAGTTGTATTTTGCAATGCTTCCTTTTCCTTCTTAACATTTTTAGTCTTTCTACCTATGAAAATATAGGCTGTACTGGAAAACAGTGCAAGATACACTGCATTTACAAATAATATGCACAATTTAGCTCCAGCCAAGGTTTAGTTAATATTGAGGATGCAATAAATTATTCCCCCTTAATCTGGTTATTCAGAATTTGAATGATGCAAGCTTCAGACAGTTCCTTTTATGCATTCCAAACCCACTAAGCTCTAATCAATAGCTTAAATGCTTATTTCTACCATGACATCTTCCAGGATGATGTTACCTCACTATAGCATCAGAGTTGGGAAATGAAATAGAAACTGAGCTGAAGCTCAGACACCTTCACGCAGTAACTGTGAATCAGGGAGTTTTAACAACAGCAACTTACAAAAGTACCACTGAATACCAGTTCTGCTCAGGAAGAACATACCTTTTAGGATATCTGCACACCATTGCTCTCAGGTGGGCTCTATCAGGGCCTTAAAGGCACTGATAGGCCTTACTGGCCCTGATCAGCCTCACCTGGTGCCTCCACCTACACCCTCTGCCCATAGGCCCTGTTTCAGCTCAGGACCATCAGTCCTTGTCTGAGCTCTGCTGTAGGAGTGTGGGTCTACAGCTGCAGCCAATCTGGATCCTGATCTGTGGGCTGACTTCCTGGCTTGACCTCAAACTTGCCTCATCACCATGGAGCTGCCTAGCAACCACTGGCCTGGTTACCCTCACTAGACCTGATCTGGACCAGCAGATTGACTTCCTGACTTAGCCTCAGACCTGCCTCATCACCATGAGCTTACCTGCTGATCTGGGCTCTTGGTTGAACCTTGCTGCCATCTCTGGTCTGCCCTACTCACCTTGCTCAGATACTGTGGGGCTGGGCCCTGGCTAGTGAGACCCCTACCCTGCTAGCCATGCTGCTGCACTAAGGACTTGGCTGTCTGTCCCTTAGGGAGTAGCTGGCCCTTGCTGCTCCATGACAGTTAGTTCAGGCCTTCTTAAGTCCTGAGCTGAGCACTATAGAGCCTGACTCATGGCTGTGCAGGGCCTTGTTCTTATGAGCCCTCCTAAGAGCTTGGCCTGGCCCTGATCTCCCCCTAGCACTGACTCTCTTATCAGCACCAGGCTCCTGAGTGACACCCTCAGCCCCTGGCAGGGGGGACCATTTTCTCCCCTCTGCTTCTAAGGCCTCTGGTGAGGCCCTTCCTGCCCTCCCTTGGCCTCTGGGGCCCCTCAGGGGTGCCTGTAACCCTTCCTTCCCCTACAAGCCTACCTAGCCCCCAGGAGTGGCTCAAATATCCCCCTTCTTCACCTACTAAGCTCACCTGGTCCCTCAGAGTTCCTCATAGGCAGCCTGAAACCCCTTCCCCTCCAGTCCTAAGTCTCCTATGCCATGTCCCTTTCCCAGTTCCCTGTTTTGGCTCTGTCCCCTGAAGTAGCCCACTAACAACCTACAGCAATCAAACCACTCTACAGCAAGTGCCTTTTGAGCCCAACTCTCTGTAAGGTGTGAGGACCCACCTTGCTGGGAGGAGAGACTGCTGTCAAGGCCCTGAAGGCACAAATAGGCCTTAATGGCCCTGACCAACCTCACCTGGAACCTCCACCAACACCCTCTGCCCAGGAGCCTCATTTAAGCTCATGTGTGGGTCTTCAGCCCCTGCCTGAGCTATGTTGCAGCAGTGCTGGTCTCCATCTCAGCCATAGCTGTAACTGTGCCTGGCTATGGGCCCTGACTTATGGACTGTATTTTCTGCTTGACCTTGGATTTGCTCTGTCACTATGGGTCTGCCTAACAATCACTGGCCTGTGTCTGACCCTGGTTACCCTCACCAGACTTGATCCTGACCTCTGGATTGGCTTCCCAGCTTGACCTTAGACCTGCCTCATCACCGTGAGCTTTGTCTGATGGCCTGGACTCTTGATTGAACTAGACTGTTTTCTCTGGGTCTGCCCTGCTTGCCTTGCTTGGGGATTGTGGAGTTGGGCTCTGGCTGGTGAGGCCCCTGCCCTGCCAGCTGTGTTATCATGCTTGGCTCCCAGCTCCCTATCCCTTAGAGAGCAGTTGGCTCTCTCTGCTTCTTGCCAGGGTCTTTGGAATGTGATTGGGGACAGATTCTTTTCTAGACAGCTTGAAATCCACAAACAAATGAAAAGGGCCTCTTTGTTCACAGACAGGATAGCAGGTGACTTCTGTCAGCCAAGGGGAATGTATCATGGCAACTAATAGAAAAAGAATGGGAAGCCTGAATCCCCCAAGGTCTTCACAAAAAATACATGCAAAATAACTAATAGATTTTAAGTACAAATCAGAAGAATTTGATACCTCATCTTATGCAGGAAGCCTGTGGTTTAAATAGCCAAAGCAGGAGGGAGAGAGGTCAGAACTGGGTTCAGCAAACATACTGTGGCCTCCAAAGATGATGAATGCACATAGAGGGAATCTTTGCCTCCCTAGTAACCCCACATCTCTGAACAGCAAGGAGGATGATCAGAAAGTAGTAACAAGCGTTACCAAGATGTAAGCTCTGTGGCGGGTGCTGCTAGAGGCATTGAATGGAAACGGCCCACTTCTTTTTGCTAGGTCTGGTGTTCCTCAGCTTTCTAGTCTTTGTCCTGGTGGCCTCTAGAACTTGCTGTCGAGAGGAAAGGATCTTTCGTCAGGACATAGTATGTTAATCTAATGTCTCCTTAACTATGTGCCTCCGCTAGCCAGAGATGATTTTCTCTGTCTTCCAGTCAATCTTTGTGTTTTGAAGTGTCTCCAGGACCCTTCTACTATCACTTTGTACATCTCTGCAATGTTTCCAATTTCTTTTTCTGTTTCTTAACAGCCTTCCTCTTCCATGGCTCCTGTATGCAGTGATTAACAGCTTTGCCCCAGTGACAGTCAGCAGCAACGGGCTGTTCTGTGCGATTGTCCTTCTCTTCATTATGCTACTTTTTGTCATCCTCTCCATTGCTTTCTGCAAGTGGAGGATGAATAAAATCCTGGGCTTTCTCATGTTTGGGCTTTATTTTGTGTTCCTGATTGTCAGTGTCCTCCTGGAGGACAAAGTGATCCGGTGTCCTGTCTCCATTTAGCGGAAAGTAATAATTCTTGAACAAAACAAAAAATATCAAATGAAACAGAGCAAAAACTCACAATGGAAAACTTCTCTGAGAATAGCCAGCGGATCTGTAAATCCCCTATTCCTCAATTTTTAAAGAAAGAAAAGGATGCAAAGGGTGAAATTCAAAGCAGAAGAATTATTGCTGCTGGACAAAGCATTTGCATGTGAAGGGGTGAGGTCAGCTGTATTGAGGCTTTCTCTGCTTGCTGCAGAACATCCTCTCTGCTCAGTGCTGGAGACACTATGCATGCATTGTAAGTGAAAGCTACTCTGTCTTCTACATCTATGGTATGTACCCATGGACCTCTCTCTATAATAGTATACACAGATGCACAGAGTAATCAATACTTAAGGTTATAATATTGTAAGGAGAACGCTAGCATCAACTTTGGGGAAGCAAAAACCCCTCCAGTTTAGGATTTATCTGATAACCTGTTGATAGGCTACAGTGGAAGGTGTTAACCTAGAGTACATGCACAAGTTGCAGACAGGGAAGGACTGACGCATATCTTCAGTTAGATGGACAATTATACTGTGATCTCAAAGGGAGCTCATGAGTGTCTTGGTCCTCTGCATCACAGGTCTATAAAGGCAATCAACAAAGCATAAACAATGGTTTACTAAATCTTGTAAGACTCTCCGGGTTCCAGAAGCTCTAGTACTAATGGGACTGTTGGCTGGCTGTTCTGCAACTGATACAGACCTTTGTCTTATAGTTGTATGTGAAGCCCAGACTGGGGATTTGCTGTCTTTACTATCAACCCAGCATGCAAAGAGAACATATAACTACTACATGGACTTGCTACTTTCTCTAGTGCAGTGATACTAGAAACTGTACCAGCGTCTTTCTGATGCTGTTACCCTTATGAGTTTGCCTTTTCATACCAGGAAAAAAAGGCTGGATTTGCTTGTGCATAGTATTTCATCCAGAAACTAGAGGTAGCTGTAAAGTGACAGCGTAATTGCTGAAGTGGCTACGTTGGGGGGGGTGGTGGTGGTGGTGATGGTGGTTGTTTTTAATAGGTTATCTTCCACCATTACTTGCAATGCAAAGACCTTCACAGCTACATATAGTCATTGTTGGAGGAAGACTCCAGCTGATATACAGAACTGGAACAGTTCAGGGCAGTTGAGATTCTGATCTTATAAATCTGGAAACTAGGCAAGAGAAGCTAACAGTTTAAATAGAGTGGAATTGCAGGAAACCTATGTGAAATTTTTTTCAGTGTTGCTGGACGTGTGAATGATACTCTTTGTGAATGTCTAAAGAAGCCCAGAGAGGAGTAAAAATGCAACATTCTCTTACTGAAGTCCTAGAAGGAGAAGGTCTAAATTTGGAACGAAAACATAAACAAAACAAAAAGCAGAAGGCTCAGAACATTTTGCCTTGTCTGTTTTTCTGATGTTAGACAGGAAAGCATGATGATGTGTCCCATGCTATTTGCTTTTGATTCATCCCCTTTGTCTTTGTTGTATTCCTTGCATGGATGTTTATGTTTGTATATAACAATATTTGGGTAGAGAGTAAGGACTCGACAGAAAATAGTAGAGCAAACAGTAAGAAATACATATTTAAAGCTACTAAGAAGTTATTATGAAATATTACAAAAAAGTGAGCTAATAATGAACAAAAGCAAGAACATTAGTAGGTACTGTAGCTCCTACTAATTTCTTTTGCTAAGGTATAAAGTCCTGGGTATAGAATCACATCTAGGACTAGCTTCTGCTATTAATCATACACCTGCAACGTCCCTTACTCTATAGTATGATTTCAGCCTCTCTCATTGTGAGCAGAAATTTGGCTATGTATTTAAGATCCCACATTGTTCCACAATCCTCTTACCAATACTGCAGTCTTAACTATGTAGTGTTGCCCGCCAATACCTTTTCATATTTGTTTATATGGGTATACACTGTAGAAAAATAAATATATGCATACTTACAGTGCCCTATGCTGAAAAGAATCACAATCCTGCTAGAGAAAATGCAGGGCCCAAATTCTGAACTCAAATGAAATGTCTTTGGTAAAGTTGAGCAGATATCTGTGAAGATAGAAGGTGCCCTATGATTTCATCTGCCCTAGGGGAATCGCCAAATCTTTTGCATCTCAGATGACAATACTCAAAATATTTTTTTGGGGGGGAGGGGGAAGGAAGGCGCAAAAGGCTTTCAGTATGATGCAAGAGATCCTTCAGATTCTGCCTTTAGATGTGCAGAATAAGAGATGGTGATCTCAAAGAGCGTGTGCAGGATTTTGTCAGTGTTACACCTCTAACATGGTGTGTGCATGTATATGACCACCAATAGTGGATGTAACTTTTGGAAGAGAATTCCAGTAGAAGTTGAATAGTGTCATCATAGGTCAGGTTATAACCTGCAACAAATGTCCTTTCCTGCACTAACTTAATAAAATCATGGAATCATGTAGGTTGGAAGGGACCTCCAGAGGCCTGGAGTCCAACCTCCTGCTTACAGCAGGGCCAGTTAGAGCAGGTTGCTCAGGGCTGTGTCCATATTGAACTGCATGAAGATCCTGTCAGCCCATTTCTCCAGACTGTCCAGGTCCCTCTGAATAGCAGCCCTGCCCTCCAGTGTATTGACTGCTTCCCCCCCCAATAGAGGATCATGAATGAACTTGCTGAGTGTGCACTCTAGCCCATCATTCAGGTCATTAATAAAGACATTAACCAGTATTGGATCCAGTAACGATTCCTGAGGGATGCTACTGGTAATCAGCTATCACAACTCTCTGAGCCCAAAGGTCCAGCCAATTTTCCACCCACTTTATCATCCATTTATCCAGTCCAGATCTCACCAAATTGTCTTTAAGGATGTTATGGGTGACTGTGTCAAAGGCCTTTCTAAAGTCAAGGTAAAAAACATCTGCTGCTCTCCCCTTGTCCACAGAGCCAGTCATCTCATCATAGAAAGCAATCAATCGGGTTGCTCAGGCACAATTTGCCTTTGGTAAATCGATGTTGATTGTTCCCAGTCACTTTCTTCTCCTTCATGTGGTCAGAAATGGCTTCCAGGAGGATTTGCTCCATAGCCTTCCCAGGGACTGAGGTGAGGCTGACCAGATCTTCCTTCTTGCTCCTCTTGAAGATGGGTGTGATGCTTGCCTTTCTCCAGTCACAGAATCACAGAATCGTTTAGGTTGGAAGGGACCTCTGGAGATCATCTAGTCCAACCCCCCTGCTCAAGCAGGGTCACCTAGAGCATATTGCCCAGGATCGCATCCAGACGGGTTTTGAATATCTCCAGGGAAGGAGACTCCACTACCTCTCTGGGCAACCTGTTCCAATGCTCTGTCACCCTCACAGTGAAGAAGTTTTTTCTCAGGTTCAGATGGAACTCCCTGTGGTTCAGTTTCTGCCCATTGCCTCTTGTCCTGTTGCTGGGCACCACAGAGAAGAGGCTGGCCTCATCCTCTTGACACTCCCCCTTCAGATACTTGTACACATTTATGAGATTGCCTCTCAGTCTTCTCTTCTCCAGGCTGAACAGGCCCAGCTCTCTCAGCCTTTCTTCATAGGAGAGGTGCGCCAGCCCTCTCATCATCTTGGTAGCCCTCCGCTGGACTCTCTCCAGGAGTGCCATGTCTCTCTTGTCCTGGGGAGCCCAGAACTGGACACAGGACTCCAGGTGAGGCCTCACCAGGGCTGAGTAGAGGGGCAGGATCACCTCCCTCGACCTGCTGGCAACACTCTGCCTAAT
The DNA here is from genome assembly GCF_040807025.1 of Struthio camelus. NCBI lineage: Eukaryota > Metazoa > Chordata > Aves > Struthioniformes > Struthionidae > Struthio > Struthio camelus. Next base: position 10,278,820 of record NC_090981.1, on the reverse strand, counting down.
GCAGCCCAGGAGACCATTGGCCTTCTTGGCCACAAGGGCACACTGCTGGCTCATGTTTAACTTGTACACCAGCACTCCCAGGTCCTTCTCTGCAGAGCTGCTTTCCAGCAGGTCAACCCCCAGCCTGCACTGGTGCCTGGGGTTATTCCTGCCTAGGGGCAGGACCCTGCACTTACCTTTGTTGAACTCCATGAGGTTCCTCTCCGCCCAGCTCTCCAGCCTCTCCAGGTCCCTCTGAATGGCAGCACAGTCTTCTGGTGTGTCAGCCTCTCCCCCCAGTTTAGTATCATCAGCAAACTTGCTGAGGGTGCACTCTGTCCCTTCCTCCAGGTCATTGATGAATACATTGAACAAGACTGGACCCAGGACTGACCCCTGGGGGACACCGCTAGCCACAGGCCTCCAGCTAGACTCTGCGCCATTCACCACAACCCTCTGAGCTCGGCCATCCAGCCAGTTCTCAATCCACCTCACTGTCCACTCATCCATCCCACACTTCCTGAGCTTACCTACAAGGATGTGATGGGAGACAGTGTCAAAAGCCTTGCTGAAGTCCAGGGAGACAACATCCACTGCTCTGCCCTCATCTACCCGGCCCGTCATTCCATCATAGAAGGCTATCAGGTTGGTCAAGCATGATTTCCCTTTGGTGAATCCATGCTGACTACTCCTGATCACCTTCTTGTCCTCCAGATGCTTAGTGATGACCTCCAGGAGGAGCTGTTCCATCACCTTTCCAGGGATGGAGGTGAGGCTGACAGGCCTGTAGTTCCCTGGCTCCTCCTTCTTGCCCTTTTTGAAGACTGGCGTGACATTGGCTTTCTCCCAGTCCTCAGGCACCTCTCCTGATCTCCAGGACCTTTCCAAGATGATGGAGAGTGGCCTAGCAAGAACATCCGCCAGCTCCCTCAGCACTCGTGGGTGCATCCCATCGGGGCCCATGGATTTATGGATGTCAAGTTTGGACAAAAGATCTCTAATCCGATCCTCCTCGACCAAGGGAGAGTCTTCCTTTCTCCAGCCTTCCTCTCTTGTCTCCAAGGTCTGGAATTCCTGAGGACTGGCCTTAGCAGTGAAGACTGAAGCAAAGGCAGCATTCAATAACTCTGCCTTCTCTATATCCTTTGTTACCAGGGCACCCGCCCCATTCAGCAGCGGGCCCACGTTTTCCCTAGTCTTCCTTTTGCTATTGATGTATTTGAAGAAGCCCTTCTTGTTGTCCTTGACATCCCTTGCCAGATTTAATTCCAACTGGGCCTTAGCCTTCCTTGTTGCATCCCTGCACACTCTGACAACGTCCCAGTATTCCTCCCAAGTGGCCTGTCCCCTTTTCCACATTCTGTGTACTTCCTTCTTCTGCTGGAGTTTTGCCAGGAGTTCCTTGCTCATCCATGCAGGTCTCCTGCCTGCTTTGCTGGACTTCTTCCTCAGAGGGATGCACTGATCTTGAGCCTGGAGGAAGTGATGCTTGAATATTAACCAGCTTTCTTGGACCCCTCTTCCTTCTAGGGCCCTACCCCATGAGATTCCCCTAAGTAGGTCCCTGAAGAGGCCAAAGTTAGCTCTCCTGAGGTCCAGCGTTGCAATCCTACTCATTGCTCTGCTCCCTCCTCGTAGGATCCTGAACTCCACCATCTCATGGTCACTGCAGCCAAGGCTGCCCCCAACCTGCACATCTCCAACTAGACCTTCTTTGTTCGTTAGTACAAGGTCTAGCATTGCACCTCTCCTCGTTGGCGTCTCCACCACCTGAGTCAAGAAATTATCATCAATGCTTTGCAGGAACCTCTTTGACTGTTTGTGCCTAGCTGTGCTGTCTTCCCAACAGATGTCAGGGTGGTTCAAGTCTCCCATGAGAACCAGGGCCTGTGGTTGTGAGGCTACTTCCAGCTGTCTGTAGAAGGCCTCATCGATGACTTCCTCCTGGTCAGGTGGCCTGTAGTAAACCCCCACCACAGTGTCACCCATGTTAGCCTGCCCTTTAATCCTTACCCATAGGCTCTCAACTTGCTCTTCATCCAGCCCGAGGCAGAGCTCCATACATTCTAGCTGCTCCCTCACATAAAGAGCAACTCCACCACCTCGCCTCGCCTCGCCTCGCAGTCATCAGGAACCTCCCTCAATCACCATGACCTTTTGAAGAGGAGGGAGAGCAGCCTTGCCATGACATCAGCCAGCTCCTTCAGCACCCTCAGATGTATCCCATCTGGTCCCATGGACTTGTATATGTCCAACTGGCTTAAGTGCTCCCTAACTTGATCTTCCTCTACTGTGGACAGTGCTTCACTCCCACACGCTCTGCCACTAGGCTCGGAGGCCTGGGAGGTCTGAGGGCAGACCTTACTAGTGAAAAGCAAGGCAAAGAAGGCATCAAGTACCTCAGCCTTTTCCACGTCCTCGGTCCCCAGGTCCCCTGCCCCACTGAGCAGCAGGCCCACATTTTCCTTAGCCTTCCTTTGGCTGCCGGTGTACATACAGAAGCCCTTCTTATTGTCCTTCACATCCCTCACTAGTTCCAACTTCCAACAAAGAGCTTTGGCTTTCCTAACGCCATCCCTCCGTGCTCAGGCAATTTCTCTATATTCCTCCTGGTACCCTGGCCCTGCTTCCACCTTCTGTGTACTTCCTTGTTGTGTTTGAACTCCGTCAGGAGCTCCATGTTCTTCCATGCTGGCCTTCTTCCATGCTTACTTGACTTTCTGCATGTCAGAATGGACTGTTCTTTGAGGAGGTTGTCCTTGAAAATCAACCAGCTCTCCTGGGCCTCTTTGGCATCCAGGGCAGTGTCCCATGGGATCCTGCCAGGCAGAACCTGGAATAAGCCAAAATCTGCTCTCCTGAGGTCCAGGGTTGTAATTCTACTATTTTTCTTACTCCTCTCAGTGGAATTACACCAGAGGACTGTCCCCATCTTTTCAAAATACCATTCAAGTCTTGCAACTAATTGCCATTTTCAAAAACACACCCTTTGTAGAATCCGGTATGGTGCAATCTGTTGGGTCGATGGTTTAGAAGTGTGATACAATGATCGTCTCTGAAAGACATGAAAAAAATTGTTTTCAGTATCGAAGTTCTGAGTAATTTAATTGTACCCTTTTATTGAGAACTAATTTAGTCTTGAGCTGCAAACAGACTTTCTGTGCCTGTGTGCCCATGCTTATTTATTCAGTTGATCTTGCTGTCTGCATAATCACTGTGCATAAAAAGCAGTGGTGATGCAAGTTATCAGGCACTTTGCTAGATGTCATTTGATGTCTAATGGCAATGAACCTACCATACAGTATTCACAAATACTACTCTGAAGTATTTTATGATTACTATTATACATGGTACTGTCTGTGGGCATGAAGCTCCATAAATGGTCACACTTATGGCTAATCTGAGGACTATTAAAATCAGATGCTTAGAAATGTTGTTTATATAAATATGTGTGTGTGTGTGTGTATGTGTGTGTGTGTGTGTATATATATATATATATATATATATATATAAGGGATTGTTTCTCTGATTATGATTTACTCCAATACATAGTTCAAGAAATGTGGGAAATATGCTTCCTGTTTTAAAATGATTCTGCTTTGAACAGTAATTCCTTAAAATAGCCTCCTGGGATTCATTCCCATATGAATATGTCATATCAAATATGAGTCCATATCAAATGGTTTTAATTTATAAGAAATAAATAATCCCTTCTCCACCTACTAGCCTTGGAATCCATGAAAATGGGTTCCTCCTTCCTCGCATGCAGTCATCAACAGTAAGTGTGCTAAAGGCAGCCAACAGAGCCTGGTTATCTGTGGTGTTGGACAGGTATAAAAATTGTTGGTGTATGAAGTCTCAGGACTTGTCTGCGTGGATGGGCGCAGATAGCATATTCTCTCTGCCCGCGGTCCATAAGCCATCTCTAGTTCTAGTCCAGAAGTCATGAAATCATATTAGTGTGGTGCTGAGCCCATGCTCCCAGCCAGCCAGATACATGCAAGTTGGCTCCAGCCTCGAAGGCACATAACCACTTAGAGCATAGGTAGAGCAGATATGCAACTGGCTGCACCATTCTTAAATGCCATAAATGGCCCAGTACAAGATCTCCTATAAAATAAGAAGTAACATAATTAGGTATGGATTAAATGAACTGTACATTTATGTAGATTTATTGTAAATTCTCCCCATCATCAGATCAATCTAAACTGAATGAAATTTGTATGTGTTTTTAAATATATTGTATTTTACTGCTTTTTTTGTATTGTGCGTCACATAGTTGTCTTAATGCAAAGTGAAGCCATAAAAAAACCCAGCAGACTAGTTTGGGTTTTCTAAATATGGGAGTGATAATTTGAAAGTGAAAAACCCATTTCACATCTCTGTTCCATAAGGTATAATGTAAAATGCCATCAAATCAACTGTATCTTGTCAAAATGCTGATACTCCTTTACCAGTATGAGACAGTCTCATTTTCTGATGATAGAATGTCAAGCAGAATTGAATATAACAGCATCTTCAGAAAGGTAGAATAACAACTGCACAGTAGAGCAGGACATAGTCTAGCCTTAGTGAAGCTGTTACACACACACAGCTTCACTGAAGGCTACAAGACAGAGGGAGTTTGCTCATTCTCTTAAGAGTCCCTGTGTGACTGTACAAAAAAGGAACGCAATGAATGCAGTCAGGTGCAATGATGCAGTTAAATGACACTGTTACTCTAATACTTTCTCCTACTGAGACCACAGTAAAATCCCTCGTGCTTTAAATTTATAGATGATGAGTTATTTCTGTAGCATCTTTCCTACAATAGAGTTAAAGTTTTCAGGGCCAGAATATCCAATAAAAATCAACCACTTCTTTTAATCTCCCATCAAAATTAAAATTAAGCAGTGCTGAAGGGTTTTTGTTTGTTTCCATTACCAAGATTCCTGTTACACAATCCTAATTTGCAGTCCAGTGGATTGACTCACATGAGCAGAAAATATTTCTAGCAGTAAAGATGGCAAGATTGGGCATATATATTGTCATATGGAAAAAAACAGCAGCAGCATGTTATAAATGACAGTCAGATGTTATTTGTGTAATAAAACTGTTTTGGCTTGTTTGTTTTTTAAATTACCAGTTTTCATACTCTTCCATCTTTTAAGAGAAAACTGAAAAAAGTCCCCAGCCTTATTTATTTCAAACTAAAACAATTTACTGTCATGGAAGCCAGTCCAAGCAACCCCAAGATAATTCCAGTATTTTTTCATGTGTGGATTTTTTCATGTATGGATTATTCACTGGATAAAACTTGTATCTCTGAATCAGTATGTTCTTCGTGAATATAAGTTTGTATATAGTATGAAAGCTATATTTATTTGTACATAGGCTCTTGGAAATAATCCCTTTTACTGAAGTTAATTCACTATATTTACAGAACTTTTCACTGTGATGTACACTTTTTCACATTAATGTATAACCCTTATACTAGGGTTGTGATTGCTTATACTTATACTAGGTTGAGGATTTTGATCAGCAGCACAAAGTCCAGCTGGAGACCAGTCACTAGTGGTGTCCCCCTGGGGTCGATACTGGGGCCAATACTGTTTCATATCTTCGTTAATGACCTGGAGGAAGGGACAGAGTGCCTCCTCAGCAAGTTTGCTGATGATACAAAACTGGGAGGAGTGGCTGACACACCAGAGGGCTGTGCTGCCATTCGGAGGGACCTGGACAGGCTGGAGAGATGAGCAGAGAGGAACCTCATGGAGTTCCACAAAGGGAAATGCCAAGTCCTGCCCCTAGGGAGGAATAACCCCAGGCACCAGTGCAGGCTGGGGGCTGACCTGCTGGAAAGCAGCTCTGCAGAGAGGAACCTGGGAGTCCTGGTGGACAACATGTTGACCATGAGCCAGCAATGTGCCCTCACGGCAAAGCCAGCCAATGGTATCCTGGGCTGCATTAGGCAGAGCGTTGCCAGCAGGTCGAGGGAGGTGATCCTCCCCCTCTCCTCAGCCCTGGTGAGGCCGCATCTGGAGTGCTGTGTCCAGTGCTGGGCTCCCCAGTACAAGAGAGACATGGAGCTACTGGAGCGAGTCCAGCGAAGGGCCACAAAGATGATCAAGCTGTTCAGCCTGGAGAAGAGAAGGCTCAGGGGGGACCTTATCAATGTGTATAAGTATCTGAAGGGAGGGTGTAATGAGGACGGGGCCTGACTCTTCTCAGTGGTGCCCAGTGACAGGACGAGAGGCAGCGAGCACAAACTGAAACACAGGAAATTCCATCTGAATCTAAGGAAAAGCTTCTTTACTGTGAGGGTGGTGAATCACTGGAACAGGTTGCCCAGAGAGGTTGTGGAGTCTCCATCTTTGGAGATATTCAAAACCTGCCTGGACAGGGTCCTGGGCAATGTGCTGTAGGTGACCCTGCTTGAGCAGGGGGGTTGGACTAGGTGATCTCCAGAGGTCCCATTCCAACTTCAACCGTTCTGTGCTTCTGTGATTTCAGAAAGTACATATACTTTAGTTTCAAGCAAGTATAAGTGAACTGCTTGGTAGACATCAGGGTTGCTTTGTTTTGCAAAAACCAATTGCATATATATGGGTGGTAAAACAAAAATCAAGATATTGCCCATCCTGGAAAAAATAAAATAAAATTATCAAATAAAGATGGAAAATAAATGAGACTTTTAATATTTCTAGGCTAAAATATCTAGAAAAACCTATTCATTATTTGATTTAATTAAACCCCACCTAAACAAAATTAGCATAGCCCTCAACTTTTGCCAAAGCAAATTAATTTTTACAAAACGTTAATATTTTTTGTTTAATAGCATAAAATTAATAAATGCATCAGGACTGGGAGCCGTGTGAATTGAAGCTTTTCAAATCTGTAAATTATCTTTTAAATGTATTCTCTTTATTGGAAGTCTACAAATACTGAAATTGTTGCAATTCAGAAAGCATATAGCTGCAAATAGATAAGGAAAAGGGAGTCCTAGCTGGTGATGCTCAAGCTCTCTTCTCAATGGCTGTCTAGCCTTGCATAGAAAAAAATAAAGTACTTGCACTAGAGAAATCCAGTCAAGTTCTGTTAAAGCCAAGTGACTGAACAATAGCTGTTGGATTGGCAGGTTTGAAATACAAAAGCTAAGCTAAGCTAAGCTGAAGGAGTTAGTACCCTTTTCTGCAGAGTAAAGAAAACCTGAAGGTTTTTGTTTGTTTGTTTTCTCCTTGTAGATTACAGAAATGGTTGAAGAACTGTGGGACTTGAACCAAAAAAAAAAACCCACTTGATTGAAAACTGGTTATAGGAGCATGAAAAGGCCAGTAATTCAGCCCATTCCTGACTTTAATTAATATGTAATGAAAGAGTTTAACAAGGACATATTTTTCTCTTGTTCCTCTTGTTTCTCAACAATCCAAAAGCATAGGTCTCCAGTTAAGGGCTCAGAAAGCTTTATCTGAGATCAGCAAAGTACCTGGCAGCAGTTACTGGAGGGAAATAGGCAGAAAGGGGCACAGACCCAGCTTTAATTCACTGGAAGGCACCATACCCAACACTCCCAGCAATTTGCTAAATCTTGTGCCTAGTTTCACTATTGATTGTAGGAATTTGATACCATCTTTCATGGTGGCTTCTTGCACTGTAGCAATTACCAAGCTGATGAGCAGTAAGTGTAGGTTTCTTGGGACTCCTGTGCATTTAATCACAGGTAAGAACAAAAAAACTAAACAAAAGAAAAAATCCAGTTTCACTCTGTGCCAAATGTGTATCTACCTCAGGAATATCACTAGCTAGCATACAGAATTAGGAAATATAGGACAAGCCCTGTTTGAGAGTGACAGAACCACAGAGCTTCCTCTCAGTTCTGTAGGAGATGTGGAGAGCTGTCGCTGTACAGACCATATGGTTCTTTCTGGAGGGAGCTGCCAGTGCTGAGAGACAGCCATGGCTCTTAGTTTGACTAAACAGCTATGTAAAGACTTCACTGTTGCTTCACAGTGAGTATGGGAAAATGCAGAAGAATGTCAAGGAGATAGGCGAGGGAAGATAGCCAGACCTTTCCATGGGAAAAGGAGCATCTGCAGGGCAGGCTGACCCATAGTCACGCGGCCGAGCCCGTGCCAGAGTGGCACTGCACCTGGGCTTTGAATCGAGATTAGCGATGAGCTCAATATGCTTACTGCGCGTGTGTATAGTCCATAAAAACCTCATATAGTGCCCCCCCCGAGGCATTCCTTGCCATGGACTGACGCTCAGCAGTGCCAGGGACTCTCCCGCTCCATTATTGCCTCGATCGGGAAATCGCTAGGGAACCCCCGCTCAGACGCAGAGGTAATAAACGCTCAGTATCGACCCTAGTGTGCCTTGTGCTTGTGTATCCGTCCCTGCCGGGAGTCCAGAGTGCCGGGAGTGCACCCTCAGCAAGTTTGCTGATGATACTAAACTGGGGGGAGTGGCTGACACACCAGAAGACTGTGCTGCCATTCAGAGGGACCTGGACAGGCTGGAGAGCTGGGTGGAGAGGAACCTCATGAAGTGTGGGAGTGAAGCATTGCCCACAGTAGAGGAAGATCGAGTTAGGGAGCACTTAAGCCAGTTGGACATATACAAGTCCCAGGACCCTGTCCAGGCAGGTTTTTGAATATCTCCAAAGATGGAGACTCCACAACCTCTCTGGGCAACCTGTGCCAGTGATTCACCACCCTCACAGTAAAGAAGCTTTTCCTTAGATTCAGATGGAATTTCCTGTGTTTCAGTTTGTGCTCGCTGCCTCTCGTCCTGTCACTGGGCACCACTGAGAAGAGTCAGGCCCCGTCCTCATTACACCCTCCCTTCAGATACTTATACACATTGATAAGCATCCACTGTTACTCTTACCTCTGAGCGCAGCCAACAGAGGCAGTGAACAGACGCAGCAGTTTGCGCAGCAGTTCGCGCAGAAGGGCACCAGAAGGCAAAGAAGGCACCTCTCCATTTTGCACAGGGGTGTGTCCTTCCCCGGGGCATGGTCATGACACGCCGCAGAGCACGTTCCCGAGTGGCTGCTGGAGGTGCTGCATCGGCTGTGTCTGAGGCTTCAACCCAGACAGACCCTCAGACAGCAGATGCAGCTCTGCAGGTGTCGGGCTGCAGGGAGTGCCTGGGGCCTCTCTGTGAGGCCTGGGCTGACAGTCAGCTCTCCTGCATGAGGTGTGCTGTGGTTGACCAGTTGCGTCACCAGATAAAGGAGTTACGGGAGGAGGTTAGTAGGCTGCGTAGCATCCGAGAGGATGAGCAGGAGATTGACAGGGCGTTCTTGGAGACTGTGCAGCTCCGGGAGTCCCCTGCCCCCACTGCAGCGGAGTTGTCAGAGGGCTCAGCACCGTGTGTAAAGGTGCATCATAGCACTGTTGAAGAGGGCTGGAAGCTGGTGACCTCTCGTAGAAGGAGAAAGGCTCTTGCTCCTCCTCAAGACTTACCCTTGAAGAACAAGCTTAGCGCCCTCCAAGCTGAGGAGAGGCTGGGCATGGCTCCAAGGGAGGCAACTGGCCTGGCAGACCCTGTGCCGTGCAGGAACCCCTGGAAGAAGCGGCGAGTGATTGTTGTGGGTGACTCCCTGCTGCAGGGGACAGAGGCACCTATCTGCCGACCTGACCTCTTGTCTAGAGAGGTTTGCTGCCTGCCAGGGGCTCAAATAAGAGATGTCGTGGAAAGACTGCCAAGGCTTGTCCATGCATCAGACTACTACCCTCTGCTGATCATCCATGTGGGTGCTAATGACACAAAAGGCAAACTGGAAACCATCAAACGGGACTTCAGAGCTCTGGGAATGGTGGTCAAGGGTCTGGGAGCCCAGGTCATTTTCTCCTCAATCCTGCCTGTGGGGGGAAAGGATGGGAGGAGGAGTAGACGAGTTTTCCAAGTTAACAACTGGCTGTGCTGCTGGTGTTGGCAACAGGGCTTTGGTTTCTATGACCATGGGACCCTGTTTGAAGATCAACAGCTGATGGGGAGCAATTGGATCCACCTCAACAAGCGGGGCACGCGTGTCTTTGCCAACAGGCTGGCCAGCCTGGTAAGGAGGGCTTTAAACTAGGCAAGATGGGGGAAGGGGAGTGGTATAGTGGCAGGGGAGTCAGTAAAACACCGCTCAAGTCAGGATGCCTCCAGCGGGTGCATGCAGCCAGGGGAGACAGCATGGAACATGGCTATGGAGGATCCTCTTGCACCTCTTCTGGGAAGCTTGCATGCTTGACTGGCTCTCTGAAATGCCTGTATACTAATGCACACAGCATGGGGAATAAGCAGGAAGAACTAGAGATCTGTGGGCAGTCACAGGGCCATGATCTCATTGCAGTTACAGAGACATGGTGGGATAGTTCACATGACTGGGATGCTGTCATGGATGGCTATGTGCTTTTTAGGAAAGACAGGCCAGGAAGGCGAGGTGGTGGAGTTGCTCTTTATGTGAGGGAGCAGCTAGAATGTATGGAGCTCTGCCTCGGGCTGGATGAAGAGCAAGTTGAGAGCCTATGGGTAAGGATTAAAGGGCAGGCTAACATGGGTGACACTGTGGTGGGGGTTTACTACAGGCCACCTGACCAGGAGGAAGTCATCGATGAGGCCTTCTACAGACAGCTGGAAGTAGCCTCCCGATCACAGGCCCTGGTTCTCATGGGAGACTTGAACCACCCTGACATCTGCTGGGAAGACAGCACAGCTAGGCACAAACAGTCAAAGAGGTTCCTGCAGAGGATTGATGATCATTTCTTGACTCAGGTGGTGGAGATGCCAACGAGGAGAGGTGCAATGCTAGACCTTGTACTAACAAACAAAGAAGGTCTAGTTGGAGATGTGATGGTTGGAGGCAGCCTTGGCTGCAGTGACCATGAGATGGTGGAGTTCAGGATCCTACGAGGAGGGAGCAGGGCAATGAGTAGGATTGCAACGCTGGACCTCAGGAGAGCTAACTTTGGCCTCTTCAGGGACCTACTTAGGGGAATCTCATGGGGTAGGGCCCTAGAAGGAAGAGGGGTCCAAGAAAGCTGGTTAATATTCAAGCATCACTTCCTCCAGGCTCAAGATCAGTGCATCCCTCTGAGTAAGAAGTCCAGCAAAGCGGGCAGGAGACCTGCATGGATGAGCAAGGAACTCCTGGCAAAACTCCAGCAGAAGAAGGAAGTACACAGAATGTGGAAAAGGGGACAGGCCACTTGGGAGGAATACTGGGACGTTGTCAGAGTGTGCAGGGATGCAACAAGGAAGGCTAAGGCCCAGTTGGAATTAAATCTGGCAAGGGATGTCAAGGACAACAAGAAGGGCTTCTTCAAATACATCAATAGCAAAAGGAAGACTAGGGAAAACGTGGGCCCGCTGCTGAATGGGGCGGGTGCCCTGGTAACAAAGGATATAGAGAAGGCAGAGTTATTGAATGCTGCCTTTGCTTCAGTCTTCACTGCTAAGGCCAGTCCTCAGGAATTCCAGACCTTGGAGACAAGAGAGGAAGGCTGGAGAAAGGAAGACTCTCCCTTGGTCGAGGAGGATCAGGTTAGAGATATTTTGTCCAAACTTGACATCCATAAATCCATGGGCCCCGATGGGATGCACCCACGAGTGCTGAGGGAGCTGGCGGATGTTATCGCTAGGCCACTCTCCATCATCTTTGAAAGGTCCTGGAGATCAGGAGAGGTGCCTGAGGACTGGAAGGAAGCCAGTGTCACCCCAGTCTTCAAAAAGGGCAAGAAGGAGGAGCCAGGAAACTACAGGCCTGTCAGCCTCACCTCCATCCCTGGAAAGGTGATGGAACAGCTCCTCCTGGAGGTCATCACTAAGCATGTGGAGGACAAGAAGGTGATCAGGAGTAGTCAGCATGGATTCACCAAGGGGAAATCATGCTTGACCAACCTGATAGCCTTCTATGACGGAATGACTGGCTGGGTAGATGAGGGCAGAGCAGTGGATGCTGTCTCCCTGGACTTCAGCAAGGCTTTTGACACTGTCTCCCATCACATCCTTGTAGGTAAGCTCAGGAAGTGTGGGCTAGACGAGTGGACAGTGAGGTGGATTGAGAACTGGCTGGATGGCCGAGCTCAGAGGGTTGTGGTGAATGGCGCAGAGTCAAGTTGGAGGTCTGTGGCTAGTGGTGTCCCCCAGGGGTCAGTCCTGGGTCCAGTCTTGTTCAATGTATTCCTCAGTGACCTGGAGGAAGGGACAGAGTGCACCCTCAGCAAGTTTGCTGATGATACTAAACTGGGGGGAGAGGCTGACATACCAGAAGGCTGTGCTGCCATTCAGAGGGACCTGGAGAGGCTGGAGAGCTGGGCGGAGAGGAACCTCATGGAGTTCAACAAAGGCAAGTGCAGGGTCCTGCCCCTAGGGAGGAATAACCCCAGGCACCAGTGCAGGCTGGGGGCTGACCTGCTAGAAAGCAGCTCTGCAGAGAGGGACCTGGGAGTCCTGGTGGACAACATGTTGACTATGAGCCAGCAATGTGCCCTCACGGCAAAGCCAGCCAATGGTATCCTGGGCTGCATTAGGCAGAGCGTTGCCAGCAGGTCGAGGGAGGTGATCCTCCCCCTCTCCTCAGCCCTGGTGAGGCCGCATCTGGAGTGCTGTGTCCAGTGCTGGGCTCCCCAGTACAGGAGAGACATGGAGCTACCGGAGCGAGTCCAGCGAAGGGCCACAAAGATGATCAAGGGTCTGGAGCATCTGTCATGTGAGGAGAGGCTGAGAGAGCTGGGACTGTTCAGCCTGGAGAAGAGAAGGCTCAGGGGGGACCTTATCACAGAATCACAGAATCACAGAATCACAGAATGGTTGAGGTTGGAAGGGACCTCTGGAGATCATCTAGTCCAACCCCCCTGCTCAAGCAGGGTCACCTAGAGCATATTGCCCAGGATCGCATCCAGACGGGTTTTGAATATCTCCAGCGAAGGAGACTCCACTACCTCTCTGGGCAACCTGGTCCAATGCTCAGTCACCCTCACAGTGAAGAAGTTTTTTCTCAGGTTCAGATGGAACTCCCTGTGGTTCAGTTTCTGCCCATTGCCTCTTGTCCTGTTGCTGGGCACCACAGAGAAGAGGCTGGCCTCAATCCTCTTGACACTCCCCCTTCAGATACTTGTACACGTTTATGAGATCGCCTCTCAGTCTTCTCTTCTCCAGGCTGAACAGGCCCAGCTCTCTCAGCCTTTCTTCATAGGAGAGGTGCTCCAGCCCTCTAATCATCTTGGTAGCCCTCCGCTGGACTCTCTCCAGGAGTGCCATGCCTCTCTTGTACTGGGGAGCCCAGAACTGGACACAGGACTCCAGGTGAGGCCTCACCAGGGCTGAGTAGAGGGGCAGGATCACCTCCCTCGACCTGCTGGCAACACTCGGCCTAATGCAGCCCAGGATACCCTTGGCCTTCTTGGCCACAAGGGCACACTGCTGGCTCATGTTTAACTTGTTGTCCACCAGCACTCCCAGGTCCTTCTCTGCAGAGCTACTTTCCAGCAGGTCAACCCCCAGCCTGTACTGGTGCCTGGGGTTATTCCTCCCTAGGGGCATGACTTGGCATTTCCCTTTGTGGAACTCCATGAGGTTCCTCTCTGCTCATCTCTCCAGCCTGTCCAGGTCCCTCTGAATGGCAGCACAGTCTTCTGGTGTGTCAGCCACTCCTCCCAGTTTAGTATCATCAGCAAACTTGCTGAGGGTGCACTCTGTCCCTTCCTCCAGGTCATTGAGGAATACATTGAACAAGACTGGACCCAGGACTGACCCCTGGGGGACACCGCTAGCCACAGGCCTCCAGCTAGACTCTGCGCCACTGACCACAACCCTCTGAGCTCCGCCATCCAGCCAGGTCTCAATCCACCTCACTGTCCACTCATCCATTCCACACTTCCTGAGCTTGCCTAGGAGGATGTGATGGGAGACAGTGTCAAAAGCCTTGCTGAAGTCCAGGGAGACAACATCCACTGCTCTGCCCTCATCTACCCAGCCAGTCATTCCATCATAGAAGGCTATCAGGTTGGTCAAGCATGATTTCCCTTTGGTGAATCCATGCTGACTACTCCTGATCACCTTCTTGTCCTCCAGATGCTTAGTGATGACCTCGAGGAGGAGCTGTTCCATCACCTTTCCAGGGATGGAGGTGAGGCTGACAGGCCTGTAGTTCCCTGGCTCCTCCTTCTTGCCCTTTTTGAAGACTGGAGTGACAAGGAAAATGCACTGCACCATTAGAGATTGGTGGGCACTCTGGCCATAGCTCTGTATCCTTTCCATCTTTCTTTTGTTTGATTTCTCTTGTTTGTACCTGTGCTTGCTCTAGAGCAGTGCTGACCCTCCTTCCTTTGATGCTGTTGCTTTAGTGAGAGTTGAGAGTACTCAGCACAATTGAAGAGGATAACAGGCTTTGCAGAATCCTCTTGTTTGCAGTGTGCTGGGGCTTTTTAACAACAGAGTCATATGATTAACCATTTTGTATGTGGAGGCTTCTTAAGCATTTTCTTTGCTAGGGATGATGGAAAATTTTGAAGGGCTATTTAGACTTAGTATTGACTAAGCCCTGTGAGGCTGTGTGACACTTTCCACCTATAAATATGTACTATAATTTGCTGCTCTCCTTGTTTGCTTTACCCATTCCCAAGCTAGTGAGAGTTTTCAGAAGAAGCATTTAGGGTTTATTTCTTAAATTGTTTTTGTGTTTGATATCGTTATGTGGTACTTCTTCACATATTTTTTTTCACATACTTTGCTAGTGGGAGATGGCATCTTTAGCTGGCACTTTTGTAACAGGTTTGCTTTGTAATTAATCTGGGCTGATGATGATTTCGATTACCCTTTTGGGAATAATATATAATACCCTTTTGGGGTATTAGTTTTTTTTATTTTAAAGTTTTGTTTCTACCTTTTCCAGACCAGATAGCATCCACCATCTGCTATCAAGCCCCCATCATGAACAGTGTGTTTCAGTCCATACAGTACTGTAACTATTCATATTGCTTTTTTAATTGACTCCTCCAGGAATTGAATCTGGAATTGGATTCATGTCCTTTAACTTCAGATCTTGGGACAAGGTGAATTGCCACTGGATGTGCCTGTTCCTCTACTGATTTTAGAGAGATCTTTAAATGAGTAGCTTAAATGAGACACAACTAAAATGAGGTAACAGGAATCCTCTCTCCCTCATCCTTCTGTGCATTTGGAAATGCACATAGGAGTAGGCCTGTGGAAGTCAGTTGAGTTTTTACGTGGATGCTCAGGTCTGTGGTTAAGTGTATTTCTTAAGTATTTGAAGGCTAAGTGCAATGATTTTTAGAAGCCAGTTGTTGCAAAATAATTTTTTGTTTCTTGCATGGTTAAAAGAAAAAGCAGTATATCAATTTTAAAGAAACTGGTCATGATTTGGCCAAAGAAGAAAAAAAGTCATGGTATAACCTGTGGGTACAGGCCACAGCTGTATTTGCATGTTGCTCTTTTTTGCATTATAGTCTGAAACTGAGGTAATGGAGAGGTTTGAGCAGCAACACCAATGTTCAGCTCTCTGAAAAGTTTAAGACTATTGCCTCCTGCCTTCCCATGTTGTTGTTGGCTGGTTTTCTTCTCGTCTGTGCCTGATTAGAAGTTGCTGGGGGGGTTAGGTGCCTAGGTAACATATTTCTCAAAACTGCTTGAACTGAGAAAAGTGAATTTTACAATACTATGTGCAGACTTTGTAGCCTTATGGTTTTATCATGTTGATATGAATTTTGTGTACTTATGCATATTGCAGCACAGTGCTATTACAGGACACCATGACCTTAAAAAGCAAATAGAGGTTTTGCTGACATGTTTTGACTGACAGAAGATGGCATTCAGACATTTAGTTCAACTGAAGACCAGCTCAGTCTGTTGAAGACTTCATAACTGCATGTGAATTATTCCTCAAAAGCCCTTAGGAGTTGTTTTATATAATCTACCACCACTGCTAGTGGCATAGGTTCACAGTATTGCTAAGAGGTTAAACAGTTTCCTTTTTGAGCCAGCTTTCTCAGTGATATTTTTATTTAGATTTTTAAAAGAAATAATAGACTTTGGGGTCAAATCCTGTTTTTGTTAAACTCAGTGGTAAAACTCTCTCAGGAAGCCAGCTCCCAGGACAGAACTGATCCATAGCAAGACCAAGAAGAGGTGATGTTAAATTTCCGTTGTTCTCCATCCTAAATTTCCAACACTTCTCTAGAATCTGGACAAGGCAATGAAATTTCAGGGTCTTGACTCCTTTCTGAAGTGTACAGAGAAGACTTACACTGGGAAAAGAAATCCAGTAACCCAGAACAGGATTTTTTTTCACCTTTTGTTTTGCCCAACTCTGCCTTTAGAATCATGTGTGTCCTGTTCTCATTGCTGTCATCTTGTTATTCTTTAACCTCATCTTACTCAAGATTTTGAGCACTGAAAAAAATGGTATCCACCATAATTGATTTGCTACAATGTCTTTAAGGTCATTACAGCATTTGTATCGGATCCAAAACTTCCTTCCCAAGTAACTTGTTGCTGGAGACCTGCCTTCCAATGTAAAAAGAAGCTCCAAAACAAAAAGCCAATTAGTTGAGCTTGGTGAAGATGAGGGTTATGAATTGTGGGGGGCCAGGAAATTGTGTTTCACGAGTGTACTGAGACCCTGCTTCAGATGTAGAATTCAAGAGAAAAGAGCCATCCTTAGACAGCAAGTATTTTATAGAACTGTGGGCCAGTAGTTCAAGGGTAGCATAGTGATCTTCTATGGTTCTTTCTCAGTCCAGGGGTAACCTTCATAACCAGGTAGGAGCAGAGACTGACCAGCATACCTTGCTAGCCAGGGACACAGAGCAGCCCAGAAGCCATCCATGGATCTCTAACAAATGAGTTTGGCAGATTTAGCTGTGGCAACTTAAGATGTTACCCATCTCAGCTGTCTCTCCCTCCTCCAACGGAGGTTACTACACAATGTAACATGGCACTGTGCCTCTGCTGTCCTAGATCAGTCTGCCACCTTGGTGCAAGCCCCCCGCCCCGGATAGTTTGAACTGTGGCGCAAATTGATATGGTTGAGGCACAAGTGCCACCTCTGGTCTATAGCAGCAGCTTCTGACAGTAAGGCAAGTCAGACAGCTGGGCAGAAGCAATGATTTAAGCTAACACTGCAAGATTTGTCAGAGCTTGCCTGTCAGAGGCCAAATTTGCAGCAGCCATTCTGACCAGTACCAGGAGTCGGACCAGTCCCAGAGCCCTGAGCAGCTCAGAATTCGGAGATGAAGGAGGTACAAAGGTGGTTTAAGGGACTGTTTGTATCCCTGGTGCCAGGGCTCTAACTAATGTGCTGCTTTTCCTAGAGGACTCAAGCAGAACCCAGCCCTATGTGTACATTCCTGCAGCAAACCTTTGCTTTGGTTCTTCTTTCCTTTCTGACTGGAAGCTGTTTTGTCCCCTCCCCAGCCCTGCTACAAGTCCATCTAGAAACAGGATACTTAAAGTACAAAGGCTGTGAAACTGAAAATTTAAATACCAATTATTAAAATGCATTTAATGTCAAAGTTATCAGGCCAAATTGTGATTTTGCTTACACTAAAACTATACCAAACTGTAATCTTTAATAAAGCAGGCATCCCTCCCTTACTTCTGATTTGGGTTAAAAGAAAACATTCTTATTTACATTGTAGTTTTCGTTAATCTTTAAGGCTTATAATAGAGAAGTGTTGCAGGACAAAACTGCTCAGTTCAAGCAGTTTAAATCAAATCAGGATCAAAGCAGATTTATTAACAACACGTACTTAACTGGCAATCAGTGAATGATACATTCAAGCTCAGTATCAGGAATGCAATAGATA
The DNA here is from genome assembly GCF_040807025.1 of Struthio camelus. Taxonomy (NCBI): domain Eukaryota; kingdom Metazoa; phylum Chordata; class Aves; order Struthioniformes; family Struthionidae; genus Struthio; species Struthio camelus. The sequence continues at coordinate 10,261,040 of NC_090981.1, read as the reverse complement.
AACCTCAACACTAGACACTTAGAAAACGTTAGTAAGCACCTACAAGTTTCTCAACACCCTCCTATAACTCATCCCATGAAAGTGCCCCCCACCCCTGTACACTCACGCAGTTACATGCACATCCCCCCATACCTGCCCCCACAACAGGACACGTGGTTTGCACACACATGCACACACCCTTCTGTGAGCTGCAGATGCTCCAGAAAGCCTCCCCCGCCCACCCATGAGGTCACCTACACACGCCTGAGGGGTGGGTCCCTACATGTCGCACCCCGCACTGTCGGACCGCTAGATGGATGCAGGCTGCTCACAATGTCTGACGGGGAGGCTGCTCTGTCAGGCCCAGGCAGAGGTCGCAATGCCCGCAGGGCCACTTCTGGCAGTGTCCAACCTGGTTTCGCTGCTCCCCCTCCATTGGGGGAACCTGCTGTTCCCCCTCCAAGGTCTCTGCCCCCCCGCCCCATTCCACATTTTCATCCTTTATTGATACGTCTTTTCAGGCTGACTCCTCCTCTGTTTCAAAAGTCTCTGTAATTCTCTGGTTACTGTTTAATCCGGCAGATGGTTGCCTTCCTCTTTAGCATGATCAGTTTGGGGCAAACATTGCATACGCTCACATTCCCGTCTCATCAGCTGTTGTTATCCCGGCTGTTTGCCAAGGGTGGGCTGTGCAGGCACCCACACACTATTGTAGTTCACTTCTCAGCTAAAACCTAAGACTTTATTTTAAACATTCTTTCTCCAGACTAAATTTTGAAGCATCTCACATGCCTTTGTGACTCAATGTATTCCAACTTTGCTTTTTGTAGAATGCATTTGACCATGTCGTTTGTTTTCCCTTAAGCAGGCAAGTACATCTCAGGAAAATCACCATTCACAATTCCCAGTTCATTTGCAAACTCCTTGTGCTGTTTTCAAGCTAAAATTTTAAAGCTCTAATATAGTTAAAGATGAATAAACATCCTTCATGATCCTCAGGTCACTGGGCTTCGGACAATGTCTCATAAAAGAAGACCTTGATCCTCTGTGGTGAGAAATTTTCTGGTGCTACTATAGGGCAAATCATAAGTAAAAATGGCTATTTTTCTCAAATAAAGTTGCAGAATGCAATTTTCTATAACTTGTGAAGTCCTAGTTGAGGGAGTGTTTGGCTGAATATATTCACAGAACTTGAAAGTTTCACTTTAAACAAAAAATACAATTTTGTCATTTTTTACTGTTATTTATTAAATATCATTCTCTTGTTTAAAAGCATCCTTCATCCAGCCACAGACTGGAAAAAGACCCCAAACAATCTAATTGGTAAGCATGACAAAACATGCAGTCAGAAGATTAAATAGCAAGATGCCAAAGAGAAGAATGGGCTTCAGAACAACCTGTGAGCAGATGTTTCAGTAAAGAAATGGGGGGGGGGGGGGCTTGGCCCAAATGGGACCCCAGGACTCCAGACATACACAGCTCAAGAAATTTGTTGTTTGGTGGCCTCACATTGGGCTGTAAATGGACAACTCGTTTACCTAAATTTTAAGCTCCCTGGAGCATGGACTGTTTTTGTTTTTCTTTAACTCTATGTGAAGTAGGATAGCACAGTGATGCCACAAGAGACGCTAACTGCTACTTTAATACTTATGAGTAAGAGTAACCTTGCAGATTGTAATTCAAGCAAGAGTTAAAAAAGTGGTGCTTTCAGAGCTGTAGCAAGACAGAGAGGATCAAGCCAGAAAGTACTGAACAAAATGACGTGTTTAAGTCCTTTTTATTATTAATTTATACTTAGGGAACTTAATTACATAAAGTGACTTATATGAAGAACTCTGCATCAGTAGTAGAAGGAAAAACATTACAGAAGCACAGAACGGTTGAAGTTGGAATGGGACCTCTGGAGATCACCTAGTCCAACCCCCCTGCTCAAGCAGGGTCACCTACAGCACATTGCCCAGGACCCTGTCCAGGCAGGTTTTGAATATCTCCAAAGATGGAGACTCCACAACCTCTCTGGGCAACCTGTTCCAGTGATTCACCACCCTCACAGTAAAGAAGCTTTTCCTTAGATTCAGATGGAATTTCCTGTGTTTCAGTTTGTGCTCGCTGCCTCTCGTCCTGTCACTGGGCACCACTGAGAAGAGTCAGGCCCCGTCCTCATTACACCCTCCCTTCAGATACTTATACACATTGATAAGGTCCCCCCTGAGCCTTCTCTTCTCCAGGCTGAACAGCTTGATCATCTTTGTGGCCCTTCGCTGGACTCGCTCCAGTAGCTCCATGTCTCTCTTGTACTGGGGAGCCCAGCACTGGACACAGCACTCCAGATGCGGCCTCACCAGGGCTGAGGAGAGGGGGAGGATCACCTCCCTCGACCTGCTGGCAACGCTCTGCCTAATGCAGCCCAGGATACCATTGGCTGGCTTTGCCGTGAGGGCACATTGCTGGCTCATGGTCAACATGTTGTCCACCAGGACTCCCAGGTCCCTCTCTGCAGAGCTGCTTTCCAGCAGGTCAGCCCCCAGCCTGCACTGGTGCCTGGGGTTATTCCTCCCTAGGGGCAGGACTTGGCATTTCCCTTTGTGGAACTCCATGAGGTTCCTCTCTGCTCATCTCTCCAGCCTGTCCAGGTCCCTCCGAATGGCAGCACAGCCCTCTGGTGTGTCAGCCACTCCTCCCAGTTTTGTATCATCAGCAAACTTGCTGAGGAGGCACTCTGTCCCTTCCTCCAGGTCATTAACGAAGATATGAAACAGTATTGGCCCCAGTATCGACCCCAGGGGGACACCACTAGTGACTGGTCTCCAGCTGGACTTTGTGCTGCTGATCAAAATCCTCAACCTAGTATAAGTATAAGCAATCACAACCCTAGTATAAGGGTTATACATTAATGTGAAAAAGTGTACATCACAGTGAAAAGTTCTGTAAATATAGTGAATTAACTTCAGTAAAAGGGATTATTTCCAAGAGCCTATGTACAAATAAATATAGCTTTCATACTATATACAAACTTATATTCACGAAGAACATACTGATTCAGAGATACAAGTTTTATCCAGTGAATAATCCATACATGAAAAAATCCACACATGAAAAAATACTGGAATTATCTTGGGGTTGCTTGGACTGGCTTCCATGACAGTAAATTGTTTTAGTTTGAAATAAATAAGGCTGGGGACTTTTTTCAGTTTTCTCTTAAAAGATGGAAGAGTATGAAAACTGGTAATTTAAAAAACAAACAAGCCAAAACAGTTTTATTACACAAATAACATCTGACTGTCATTTATAACATGCTGCTGCTGTTTTTTTCCATATGACAATATATATGCCCAATCTTGCCATCTTTACTGCTAGAAATATTTTCTGCTCATGTGAGTCAATCCACTGGACTGCAAATTAGGATTGTGTAACAGGAATCTTGGTAATGGAAACAAACAAAAACCCTTCAGCACTGCTTAATTTTAATTTTGATGGGAGATTAAAAGAAGTGGTTGATTTTTATTGGATATTCTGGCCCTGAAAACTTTAACTCTATTGTAGGAAAGATGCTACAGAAATAACTCATCATCTATAAATTTAAAGCACGAGGGATTTTACTGTGGTCTCAGTAGGAGAAAGTATTAGAGTAACAGTGTCATTTAACTGCATCATTGCACCTGACTGCATTCATTGCGTTCCTTTTTTGTACAGTCACACAGGGACTCTTAAGAGAATGAGCAAACTCCCTCTGTCTTGTAGCCTTCAGTGAAGCTGTGTGTGTGTAACAGCTTCACTAAGGCTAGACTATGTCCTGCTCTACTGTGCAGTTGTTATTCTACCTTTCTGAAGATGCTGTTATATTCAATTCTGCTTGACATTCTATCATCAGAAAATGAGACTGTCTCATACTGGTAAAGGAGTATCAGCATTTTGACAAGATACAGTTGATTTGATGGCATTTTACATTATACCTTATGGAACAGAGATGTGAAATGGGTTTTTCACTTTCAAATTATCACTCCCATATTTAGAAAACCCAAACTAGTCTGCTGGGTTTTTTTATGGCTTCACTTTGCATTAAGACAACTATGTGACGCACAATACAAAAAAAGCAGTAAAATACAATATATTTAAAAACACATACAAATTTCATTCAGTTTAGATTGATCTGATGATGGGGAGAATTTACAATAAATCTACATAAATGTACAGTTCATTTAATCCATACCTAATTATGTTACTTCTTATTTTATAGGAGATCTTGTACTGGGCCATTTATGGCATTTAAGAATGGTGCAGCCAGTTGCATATCTGCTCTACCTATGCTCTAAGTGGTTATGTGCCTTCGAGGCTGGAGCCAACTTGCATGTATCTGGCTGGCTGGGAGCATGGGCTCAGCACCACACTAATATGATTTCATGACTTCTGGACTAGAACTAGAGATGGCTTATGGACCGCGGGCAGAGAGAATATGCTATCTGCGCCCATCCACGCAGACAAGTCCTGAGACTTCATACACCAACAATTTTTATACCTGTCCAACACCACAGATAACCAGGCTCTGTTGGCTGCCTTTAGCACACTTACTGTTGATGACTGCATGCGAGGAAGGAGGAACCCATTTTCATGGATTCCAAGGCTAGTAGGTGGAGAAGGGATTATTTATTTCTTATAAATTAAAACCATTTGATATGGACTCATATTTGATATGACATATTCATATGGGAATGAATCCCAGGAGGCTATTTTAAGGAATTACTGTTCAAAGCAGAATCATTTTAAAACAGGAAGCATATTTCCCACATTTCTTGAACTATGTATTGGAGTAAATCATAATCAGAGAAACAATCCCTTATATATATATATATATATATATATATATATACACACACACACACACATACACACACACACACACATATTTATATAAACAACATTTCTAAGCATCTGATTTTAATAGTCCTCAGATTAGCCATAAGTGTGACCATTTATGGAGCTTCATGCCCACAGACAGTACCATGTATAATAGTAATCATAAAATACTTCAGAGTAGTATTTGTGAATACTGTATGGTAGGTTCATTGCCATTAGACATCAAATGACATCTAGCAAAGTGCCTGATAACTTGCATCACCACTGCTTTTTATGCACAGTGATTATGCAGACAGCAAGATCAACTGAATAAATAAGCATGGGCACACAGGCACAGAAAGTCTGTTTGCAGCTCAAGACTAAATTAGTTCTCAATAAAAGGGTACAATTAAATTACTCAGAACTTCGATACTGAAAACAATTTTTTTCATGTCTTTCAGAGACGATCATTGTATCACACTTCTAAACCATCGACCCAACAGATTGCACCATACCGGATTCTACAAAGGGTGTGTTTTTGAAAATGGCAATTAGTTGCAAGACTTGAATGGTATTTTGAAAAGATGGGGACAGTCCTCTGGTGTAATTCCACTGAGAGGAGTAAGAAAAATAGTAGAATTACAACCCTGGACCTCAGGAGAGCAGATTTTGGCTTATTCCAGGTTCTGCCTGGCAGGATCCCATGGGACACTGCCCTGGATGCCAAAGAGGCCCAGGAGAGCTGGTTGATTTTCAAGGACAACCTCCTCAAAGAACAGTCCATTCTGACATGCAGAAAGTCAAGTAAGCATGGAAGAAGGCCAGCATGGAAGAACATGGAGCTCCTGACGGAGTTCAAACACAACAAGGAAGTACACAGAAGGTGGAAGCAGGGCCAGGGTACCAGGAGGAATATAGAGAAATTGCCTGAGCACGGAGGGATGGCGTTAGGAAAGCCAAAGCTCTTTGTTGGAAGTTGGAACTAGTGAGGGATGTGAAGGACAATAAGAAGGGCTTCTGTATGTACACCGGCAGCCAAAGGAAGGCTAAGGAAAATGTGGGCCTGCTGCTCAGTGGGGCAGGGGACCTGGGGACCGAGGACGTGGAAAAGGCTGAGGTACTTGATGCCTTCTTTGCCTTGCTTTTCACTAGTAAGGTCTGCCCTCAGACCTCCCAGGCCTCCGAGCCTAGTGGCAGAGCGTGTGGGAGTGAAGCACTGTCCACAGTAGAGGAAGATCAAGTTAGGGAGCACTTAAGCCAGTTGGACATATACAAGTCCATGGGACCAGATGGGATACATCTGAGGGTGCTGAAGGAGCTGGCTGATGTCATGGCAAGGCTGCTCTCCCTCCTCTTCAAAAGGTCATGGTGATTGAGGGAGGTTCCTGATGACTGCGAGGCGAGGCGAGGCGAGGTGGTGGAGTTGCTCTTTATGTGAGGGAGCAGCTAGAATGTATGGAGCTCTGCCTCGGGCTGGATGAAGAGCAAGTTGAGAGCCTATGGGTAAGGATTAAAGGGCAGGCTAACATGGGTGACACTGTGGTGGGGGTTTACTACAGGCCACCTGACCAGGAGGAAGTCATCGATGAGGCCTTCTACAGACAGCTGGAAGTAGCCTCACAACCACAGGCCCTGGTTCTCATGGGAGACTTGAACCACCCTGACATCTGTTGGGAAGACAGCACAGCTAGGCACAAACAGTCAAAGAGGTTCCTGCAAAGCATTGATGATAATTTCTTGACTCAGGTGGTGGAGACGCCAACGAGGAGAGGTGCAATGCTAGACCTTGTACTAACGAACAAAGAAGGTCTAGTTGGAGATGTGCAGGTTGGGGGCAGCCTTGGCTGCAGTGACCATGAGATGGTGGAGTTCAGGATCCTACGAGGAGGGAGCAGAGCAATGAGTAGGATTGCAACGCTGGACCTCAGGAGAGCTAACTTTGGCCTCTTCAGGGACCTACTTAGGGGAATCTCATGGGGTAGGGCCCTAGAAGGAAGAGGGGTCCAAGAAAGCTGGTTAATATTCAAGCATCACTTCCTCCAGGCTCAAGATCAGTGCATCCCTCTGAGGAAGAAGTCCAGCAAAGCAGGCAGGAGACCTGCATGGATGAGCAAGGAACTCCTGGCAAAACTCCAGCAGAAGAAGGAAGTACACAGAATGTGGAAAAGGGGACAGGCCACTTGGGAGGAATACTGGGACGTTGTCAGAGTGTGCAGGGATGCAACAAGGAAGGCTAAGGCCCAGTTGGAATTAAATCTGGCAAGGGATGTCAAGGACAACAAGAAGGGCTTCTTCAAATACATCAATAGCAAAAGGAAGACTAGGGAAAACGTGGGCCCGCTGCTGAATGGGGCGGGTGCCCTGGTAACAAAGGATATAGAGAAGGCAGAGTTATTGAATGCTGCCTTTGCTTCAGTCTTCACTGCTAAGGCCAGTCCTCAGGAATTCCAGACCTTGGAGACAAGAGAGGAAGGCTGGAGAAAGGAAGACTCTCCCTTGGTCGAGGAGGATCGGATTAGAGATCTTTTGTCCAAACTTGACATCCATAAATCCATGGGCCCCGATGGGATGCACCCACGAGTGCTGAGGGAGCTGGCGGATGTTCTCGCTAGGCCACTCTCCATCATCTTGGAAAGGTCCTGGAGATCAGGAGAGGTGCCTGAGGACTGGGAGAAAGCCAATGTCACGCCAGTCTTCAAAAAGGGCAAGAAGGAGGAGCCAGGGAACTACAGGCCTGTCAGCCTCACCTCCATCCCTGGAAAGGTGATGGAACAGCTCCTCCTGGAGGTCATCACTAAGCATCTGGAGGACAAGAAGGTGATCAGGAGTAGTCAGCATGGATTCACCAAAGGGAAATCATGCTTGACCAACCTGATAGCCTTCCATGATGGAATGACGGGCCGGGTAGATGAGGGCAGAGCAGTGGATGTTGTCTCCCTGGACTTCAGCAAGGCTTTTGACACTGTCTCCCATCACATCCTTGTAGGTAAGCTCAGGAAGTGTGGGATGGATGAGTGGACAGTGAGGTGGATTGAGAACTGGCTGGATGGCCGAGCTCAGAGGGTTGTGGTGAATGGCGCAGAGTCTAGCTGGAGGCCTGTGGCTAGCGGTGTCCCCCAGGGGTCAGTCCTGGGTCCAGTCTTGTTCAATGTATTCATCAATGACCTGGAGGAAGGGACAGAGTGCACCCTCAGCAAGTTTGCTGATGATACTAAACTGGGGGGAGAGGCTGACACACCAGAAGACTGTGCTGCCATTCAGAGGGACCTGGAGAGGCTGGAGAGCTGGGCGGAGAGGAACCTCATGGAGTTCAACAAAGGTAAGTGCAGGGTCCTGCCCCTAGGCAGGAATAACCCCAGGCACCAGTGCAGGCTGGGGGTTGACCTGCTGGAAAGCAGCTCTGCAGAGAAGGACCTGGGAGTGCTGGTGTACAAGTTAAACATGAGCCAGCAGTGTGCCCTTGTGGCCAAGAAGGCCAATGGTCTCCTGGGCTGCATTAGGCAGAGTGTTGCCAGCAGGTCGAGGGAGGTGATCCTGCCCCTCTACTCAGCCCTGGTGAGGCCTCACCTGGAGTCCTGTGTCCAGTTCTGGGCTCCCCAGGACAAGAGAGACATGGCACTCCTGGAGAGAGTCCAGCGGAGGGCTACCAAGATGATGAGAGGGCTGGCGCACCTCTCCTATGAAGAAAGGCTGAGAGAGCTGGGCCTGTTCAGCCTGGAGAAGAGAAGACTGAGAGGCAATCTCATAAATGTGTACAAGTATCTGAAGGGGGAGTGTCAAGAGGATGAGGCCAGCCTCTTCTCTGTGGTGCCCAGCAACAGGACAAGAGGCAATGGGCAGAAACTGAACCACAGGGAGTTCCATCTGAACCTGAGAAAAAACTTCTTCACTGTGAGGGTGACAGAGCATTGGAACAGGTTGCCCAGAGAGGTAGTGGAGTCTCCTTCCCTGGAGATATTCAAAACCCGTCTGGATGCGATCCTGGGCAATATGCTCTAGGTGACCCTGCTTGAGCAGGGGGGTTGGACTAGATGATCTCCAGAGGTCCCTTCCAACCTAAACGATTCTGTGATTCTGTGACTGGAGAAAGGCAAGCATCACACCCATCTTCAAGAGGAGCAAGAAGGAAGATCTGGTCAGCCTCACCTCAGTCCCTGGGAAGGCTATGGAGCAAATCCTCCTGGAAGCCATTTCTGACCACATGAAGGAGAAGAAAGTGACTGGGAACAATCAACATCGATTTACCAAAGGCAAATTGTGCCTGAGCAACCCGATTGATTGCTTTCTATGATGAGATGACTGGCTCTGTGGACAAGGGGAGAGCAGCAGATGTTTTTTACCTTGACTTTAGAAAGGCCTTTGACACAGTCACCCATAACATCCTTAAAGACAATTTGGTGAGATCTGGACTGGATAAATGGATGATAAAGTGGGTGGAAAATTGGCTGGACCTTTGGGCTCAGAGAGTTGTGATAGCTGATTACCAGTAGCATCCCTCAGGAATCGTTACTGGATCCAATACTGGTTAATGTCTTTATTAATGACCTGAATGATGGGCTAGAGTGCACACTCAGCAAGTTCATTCATGATCCTCTATTGGGGGGGGAAGCAGTCAATACACTGGAGGGCAGGGCTGCTATTCAGAGGGACCTGGACAGTCTGGAGAAATGGGCTGACAGGATCTTCATGCAGTTCAATATGGACACAGCCCTGAGCAACCTGCTCTAACTGGCCCTGCTGTAAGCAGGAGGTTGGACTCCAGGCCTCTGGAGGTCCCTTCCAACCTACATGATTCCATGATTTTATTAAGTTAGTGCAGGAAAGGACATTTGTTGCAGGTTATAACCTGACCTATGATGACACTATTCAACTTCTACTGGAATTCTCTTCCAAAAGTTACATCCACTATTGGTGGTCATATACATGCACACACCATGTTAGAGGTGTAACACTGACAAAATCCTGCACACACTCTTTGAGATCACCATCTCTTATTCTGCACATCTAAAGGCAGAATCTGAAGGATCTCTTGCATCATACTGAAAGCCTTTTGCGCCTTCCTTCCCCCTCCCCCCCAAAAAAATATTTTGAGTATTGTCATCTGAGATGCAAAAGATTTGGCGATTCCCCTAGGGCAGATGAAATCATAGGGCACCTTCTATCTTCACAGATATCTGCTCAACTTTACCAAAGACATTTCATTTGAGTTCAGAATTTGGGCCCTGCATTTTCTCTAGCAGGATTGTGATTCTTTTCAGCATAGGGCACTGTAAGTATGCATATATTTATTTTTCTACAGTGTATACCCATATAAACAAATATGAAAAGGTATTGGCGGGCAACACTACATAGTTAAGACTGCAGTATTGGTAAGAGGATTGTGGAACAATGTGGGATCTTAAATACATAGCCAAATTTCTGCTCACAATGAGAGAGGCTGAAATCATACTATAGAGTAAGGGACGTTGCAGGTGTATGATTAATAGCAGAAGCTAGTCCTAGATGTGATTCTATACCCAGGACTTTATACCTTAGCAAAAGAAATTAGTAGGAGCTACAGTACCTACTAATGTTCTTGCTTTTGTTCATTATTAGCTCACTTTTTTGTAATATTTCATAATAACTTCTTAGTAGCTTTAAATATGTATTTCTTACTGTTTGCTCTACTATTTTCTGTCGAGTCCTTACTCTCTACCCAAATATTGTTATATACAAACATAAACATCCATGCAAGGAATACAACAAAGACAAAGGGGATGAATCAAAAGCAAATAGCATGGGACACATCATCATGCTTTCCTGTCTAACATCAGAAAAACAGACAAGGCAAAATGTTCTGAGCCTTCTGCTTTTTGTTTTGTTTATGTTTTCGTTCCAAATTTAGACCTTCTCCTTCTAGGACTTCAGTAAGAGAATGTTGCATTTTTACTCCTCTCTGGGCTTCTTTAGACATTCACAAAGAGTATCATTCACACGTCCAGCAACACTGAAAAAAATTTCACATAGGTTTCCTGCAATTCCACTCTATTTAAACTGTTAGCTTCTCTTGCCTAGTTTCCAGATTTATAAGATCAGAATCTCAACTGCCCTGAACTGTTCCAGTTCTGTATATCAGCTGGAGTCTTCCTCCAACAATGACTATATGTAGCTGTGAAGGTCTTTGCATTGCAAGTAATGGTGGAAGATAACCTATTAAAAACAACCACCATCACCACCACCACCACCCCCCCCAACGTAGCCACTTCAGCAATTACGCTGTCACTTTACAGCTACCTCTAGTTTCTGGATGAAATACTATGCACAAGCAAATCCAGCCTTTTTTTCCTGGTATGAAAAGGCAAACTCATAAGGGTAACAGCATCAGAAAGACGCTGGTACAGTTTCTAGTATCACTGCACTAGAGAAAGTAGCAAGTCCATGTAGTAGTTATATGTTCTCTTTGCATGCTGGGTTGATAGTAAAGACAGCAAATCCCCAGTCTGGGCTTCACATACAACTATAAGACAAAGGTCTGTATCAGTTGCAGAACAGCCAGCCAACAGTCCCATTAGTACTAGAGCTTCTGGAACCCGGAGAGTCTTACAAGATTTAGTAAACCATTGTTTATGCTTTGTTGATTGCCTTTATAGACCTGTGATGCAGAGGACCAAGACACTCATGAGCTCCCTTTGAGATCACAGTATAATTGTCCATCTAACTGAAGATATGCGTCAGTCCTTCCCTGTCTGCAACTTGTGCATGTACTCTAGGTTAACACCTTCCACTGTAGCCTATCAACAGGTTATCAGATAAATCCTAAACTGGAGGGGTTTTTGCTTCCCCAAAGTTGATGCTAGCGTTCTCCTTACAATATTATAACCTTAAGTATTGATTACTCTGTGCATCTGTGTATACTATTATAGAGAGAGGTCCATGGGTACATACCATAGATGTAGAAGACAGAGTAGCTTTCACTTACAATGCATGCATAGTGTCTCCAGCACTGAGCAGAGAGGATGTTCTGCAGCAAGCAGAGAAAGCCTCAATACAGCTGACCTCACCCCTTCACATGCAAATGCTTTGTCCAGCAGCAATAATTCTTCTGCTTTGAATTTCACCCTTTGCATCCTTTTCTTTCTTTAAAAATTGAGGAATAGGGGATTTACAGATCCGCTGGCTATTCTCAGAGAAGTTTTCCATTGTGAGTTTTTGCTCTGTTTCATTTGATATTTTTTGTTTTGTTCAAGAATTATTACTTTCCGCTAAATGGAGACAGGACACCGGATCACTTTGTCCTCCAGGAGGACACTGACAATCAGGAACACAAAATAAAGCCCAAACATGAGAAAGCCCAGGATTTTATTCATCCTCCACTTGCAGAAAGCAATGGAGAGGATGACAAAAAGTAGCATAATGAAGAGAAGGACAATCGCACAGAACAGCCCGTTGCTGCTGACTGTCACTGGGGCAAAGCTGTTAATCACTGCATACAGGAGCCATGGAAGAGGAAGGCTGTTAAGAAACAGAAAAAGAAATTGGAAACATTGCAGAGATGTACAAAGTGATAGTAGAAGGGTCCTGGAGACACTTCAAAACACAAAGATTGACTGGAAGACAGAGAAAATCATCTCTGGCTAGCGGAGGCACATAGTTAAGGAGACATTAGATTAACATACTATGTCCTGACGAAAGATCCTTTCCTCTCGACAGCAAGTTCTAGAGGCCACCAGGACAAAGACTAGAAAGCTGAGGAACACCAGACCTAGCAAAAAGAAGTGGGCCGTTTCCATTCAATGCCTCTAGCAGCACCCGCCACAGAGCTTACATCTTGGTAACGCTTGTTACTACTTTCTGATCATCCTCCTTGCTGTTCAGAGATGTGGGGTTACTAGGGAGGCAAAGATTCCCTCTATGTGCATTCATCATCTTTGGAGGCCACAGTATGTTTGCTGAACCCAGTTCTGACCTCTCTCCCTCCTGCTTTGGCTATTTAAACCACAGGCTTCCTGCATAAGATGAGGTATCAAATTCTTCTGATTTGTACTTAAAATCTATTAGTTATTTTGCATGTATTTTTTGTGAAGACCTTGGGGGATTCAGGCTTCCCATTCTTTTTCTATTAGTTGCCATGATACATTCCCCTTGGCTGACAGAAGTCACCTGCTATCCTGTCTGTGAACAAAGAGGCCCTTTTCATTTGTTTGTGGATTTCAAGCTGTCTAGAAAAGAATCTGTCCCCAATCACATTCCAAAGACCCTGGCAAGAAGCAGAGAGAGCCAACTGCTCTCTAAGGGATAGGGAGCTGGGAGCCAAGCATGATAACACAGCTGGCAGGGCAGGGGCCTCACCAGCCAGAGCCCAACTCCACAATCCCCAAGCAAGGCAAGCAGGGCAGACCCAGAGAAAACAGTCTAGTTCAATCAAGAGTCCAGGCCATCAGACAAAGCTCACGGTGATGAGGCAGGTCTAAGGTCAAGCTGGGAAGCCAATCCAGAGGTCAGGATCAAGTCTGGTGAGGGTAACCAGGGTCAGACACAGGCCAGTGATTGTTAGGCAGACCCATAGTGACAGAGCAAATCCAAGGTCAAGCAGAAAATACAGTCCATAAGTCAGGGCCCATAGCCAGGCACAGTTACAGCTATGGCTGAGATGGAGACCAGCACTGCTGCAACATAGCTCAGGCAGGGGCTGAAGACCCACACATGAGCTTAAATGAGGCTCCTGGGCAGAGGGTGTTGGTGGAGGTTCCAGGTGAGGTTGGTCAGGGCCATTAAGGCCTATTTGTGCCTTCAGGGCCTTGACAGCAGTCTCTCCTCCCAGCAAGGTGGGTCCTCACACCTTACAGAGAGTTGGGCTCAAAAGGCACTTGCTGTAGAGTGGTTTGATTGCTGTAGGTTGTTAGTGGGCTACTTCAGGGGACAGAGCCAAAACAGGGAACTGGGAAAGGGACATGGCATAGGAGACTTAGGACTGGAGGGGAAGGGGTTTCAGGCTGCCTATGAGGAACTCTGAGGGACCAGGTGAGCTTAGTAGGTGAAGAAGGGGGATATTTGAGCCACTCCTGGGGGCTAGGTAGGCTTGTAGGGGAAGGAAGGGTTACAGGCACCCCTGAGGGGCCCCAGAGGCCAAGGGAGGGCAGGAAGGGCCTCACCAGAGGCCTTAGAAGCAGAGGGGAGAAAATGGTCCCCCCTGCCAGGGGCTGAGGGTGTCACTCAGGAGCCTGGTGCTGATAAGAGAGTCAGTGCTAGGGGGAGATCAGGGCCAGGCCAAGCTCTTAGGAGGGCTCATAAGAACAAGGCCCTGCACAGCCATGAGTCAGGCTCTATAGTGCTCAGCTCAGGACTTAAGAAGGCCTGAACTAACTGTCATGGAGCAGCAAGGGCCAGCTACTCCCTAAGGGACAGACAGCCAAGTCCTTAGTGCAGCAGCATGGCTAGCAGGGTAGGGGTCTCACTAGCCAGGGCCCAGCCCCACAGTATCTGAGCAAGGTGAGTAGGGCAGACCAGAGATGGCAGCAAGGTTCAACCAAGAGCCCAGATCAGCAGGTAAGCTCATGGTGATGAGGCAGGTCTGAGGCTAAGTCAGGAAGTCAATCTGCTGGTCCAGATCAGGTCTAGTGAGGGTAACCAGGCCAGTGGTTGCTAGGCAGCTCCATGGTGATGAGGCAAGTTTGAGGTCAAGCCAGGAAGTCAGCCCACAGATCAGGATCCAGATTGGCTGCAGCTGTAGACCCACACTCCTACAGCAGAGCTCAGACAAGGACTGATGGTCCTGAGCTGAAACAGGGCCTATGGGCAGAGGGTGTAGGTGGAGGCACCAGGTGAGGCTGATCAGGGCCAGTAAGGCCTATCAGTGCCTTTAAGGCCCTGATAGAGCCCACCTGAGAGCAATGGTGTGCAGATATCCTAAAAGGTATGTTCTTCCTGAGCAGAACTGGTATTCAGTGGTACTTTTGTAAGTTGCTGTTGTTAAAACTCCCTGATTCACAGTTACTGCGTGAAGGTGTCTGAGCTTCAGCTCAGTTTCTATTTCATTTCCCAACTCTGATGCTATAGTGAGGTAACATCATCCTGGAAGATGTCATGGTAGAAATAAGCATTTAAGCTATTGATTAGAGCTTAGTGGGTTTGGAATGCATAAAAGGAACTGTCTGAAGCTTGCATCATTCAAATTCTGAATAACCAGATTAAGGGGGAATAATTTATTGCATCCTCAATATTAACTAAACCTTGGCTGGAGCTAAATTGTGCATATTATTTGTAAATGCAGTGTATCTTGCACTGTTTTCCAGTACAGCCTATATTTTCATAGGTAGAAAGACTAAAAATGTTAAGAAGGAAAAGGAAGCATTGCAAAATACAACTGTTTTACAATGTACCCTACAATCTATGATGTAGTGCATGTTTTAAGTTGAAGCACTAGGGATGAATAATGTTTTTGTATGCTTTGCAGGTATCATGATTATGCATGTTATTTTAAAATAAAACATGCTTCTGGATTAACTACAATAATAGAAAAAAGTGGTCTGGGTTTTCAGCTGTGCCCAAGGTATTGGGGATAGCTAATAGGGTGGGCAGTAAATGACTCTTATTCCATCTAACTTTGGGTTTCTGTTTTGTATCAGCCCAGTCCCTGGTATAGTTTTAGCTGCTGCCAAATATGATGCAAGATTGGTTATTCCTGATGGCAATAAATAATGAAAGATGGGGAAATTGAAAGTAATGGATATTATTCTCAGTGTTTCTGTCCTATGCTAAGGACAAGAATGGGGGGAGGGCAGAGGTTGCCTGTAAGTTTCCTTCACGCTTCTGCAATTCTGAGGCATAAATAGCAATGCTCAAAGGGTCAAATAAGAATTCACATTCCAACCACATGCTATATATCATTAGACTAGGGCTATTACAAAGTCCTTGCATTCTATATCAGCCAGCAAGGGCCCCTGTTTGCTGCAAAGTATAAATAGCAAATTTCTGCACGCTGTTTGCCTCATATCGTTAGAGCTATGCAAAGGGGCCTTAGAGTTAACAGAGAATCAGTTTGTAGTTTGGGATTTGCCAGGTATATAAAATGATCATATATCAACAGCTTAAAAGGGCTGAACCAGACAACGATGTTCTGTTTATTTTTGCAGCAAACGTCTGGTGGGGGAGGGATTGGGCAGTGTTTGGAGAGTTGAACAATTGCTGGCAAAGGCTATGTTTGGTCAGGCACTGCAGAGGCAACAAAGTGTTTGCCAATCATTGATTATGAAGACAGCCCTAGCATATACAAAAAGAATGGTAACGTTAATGAACAAAAGCAATTCTATGTCTGACAAAAGCAGAATAGACTTTAAAAACTTCTCAGAACAGTGCCCTTAAATACTTTTTTGAAATGAGATTTACCTGATTGGGCAGTTTTGCAATGTGGAATAGAGAATGATGCAACAGTTTTATAATGAGTCTGCTATGCAAATATCTATTCACTTCTGAACACCAAAACCAATAAATAATTGCAGGTAACACATTGACAAACCAGGGGTAACATGTTATGAACATGTTATAATGTAATGTAGTGAACGTGTAATGAATAAAAGATTTTGTTAGCATAGCCGTGTCTTTTTTTGCTGCAGAACTTACCCCACTGTGATGTCAAAGATGTTGCTTCCGACAGAACTGGATACAGCCATGTCTCCCAGACCTTTGCGTGCCACAATAACGCTGGTAATAAGGTCAGGAATGGATGTGCCAGCAGCTAAGATGGTCAATCCCATGATTTCTTCACTAATGCCGATGGTTTCTCCAACCTAAAAAGGGTTTGAGGGGAAAAACATCAAAAACTGTGTTGAAGTCCTGGAGCGGAGAGCTGCTCTTTGCTGCAAACCTGTTCAACTGGGAATATTACCCTGGGGCTTCCTGACTGGGCTGGAAGAGAGGAGAATATAGACAAGATTGCAGAATTACTTGTTTTCACCAAGTTCCACAAGTTTCAGAAGTATAGGATTGTCAAAGAGAACTTTTAGGTATGGACAAGTGGCTGCTGATGGTTCTGATGTTAACAGAATGACCAAACGTTTGTCAAAGCAATAACTGCTCTCTAAAATACTTTCCTCATACCGAGTAGTGCTTTACTTGGTCCACTGTTCCAGCTCCTAAAACAAAGTGCTTCTTGGCATAAGATAAATGATGGATTCTGATTCTAAATGATTGAATGAAATGAAAACACAATGGACAGCTTGTACTTCTGTACCAGTATCGCCTTCATACCTGATGTGCCCACCAGACCATTAAGTAAGAAAAAAACGCAATCCAACTGATTGAGCCGAAAAATGTGATAGGAAAAAATTTCCTTGACCCCTGAAAGAGAAACAAACAAAAACAGTCAATATCTATGTTAAAGGCTGATATGTCTTACTCATACCTACTTCTTAAGTGATTTCTCATTTATTCTGATCATCACTAGATCAGAATAAATGACAGGCACATAAGAAACTGACTGCCTATGTAGGTATATGGTTATACATACCTCAGTGTGTGGTTCTCAGAGAAGCAAATCTCTCACTGGCTTCGGTTGTAAATTAGCCTATGACAAGATTCAACTCTAGTGGCAACATAAATCATACTGAACGGTAAGTTTTGGTTTGTCATTCGCATCATATTCTGTTATGTTGCCGATGCATATGTGTTTTGCTGAATGAAAGCTTGGGCTTCTAAATTTATTAAACAACTTCATGAACAATCATAAAGAATGATTTCAAATTGTTAGATATTGATACCCTACAGTGATACAGATGGTGATTACCCTTTATTTCTACACCAATTTGATACTTTTTATACAGCATCTTTCACATTCAATATAGCAAAGGCTGCCACAGCCAAGAGCTTAAAAAAAAGTATGCACTTAAAATTTGTTAGTGCATTTTATCTTTCTTGGAAAAATTACCTGTTCTTTCAATTAGCACAGAAGATGTGTTAAGCATGTTCACCATGCTTTATTTTGTAGATAAGTTTCCTTTTTTATTATTAAAAAGGAAAAAAAGCACACACACAATGAATTCCAAAATCTGTATCACACCAAAGCATCCTCGTTTTCATTTTCTGTATCTGCTTTACTAAATGTCAAGTTTTGAATATATAGTATTCTTATAGCCAATCAATGGGTTGTATTCAGATTTCTGACATCATCCATGTTTCCTATTAGCTAGCTAGACCTGTGTGTTTTGTGTGTTTTTTTTTTTTTAAATTAGTTAAAAAAAAAGATTGTAATGTGGCAAGGAAACATGACTGCAGTACCAAGTAATCATTGTCTAAATCAAATTACTGCTTAAAGTGAAATTTGTATTGTTAGCATTCATTCACAATCTCAAATGAAGCCACGTTTTGGGGGGGGGGGGGGGTGGGTATCTACCTTCTAAAGACAAATCTTCACCCCAGATCGTTTCTAATGAGCCATTAGCAAATTTCTACAGATTTATATGAATAACCAGTAGGACTGTTTGTGGAAGTAAGTTATCACCACAGTTGAGTACTGGTTCCATATGCCTCAACTGCTGCTTGACCCTACAGTACTTTTGCCTGTTTAAACCCTTATTAACTGCACTTTTAAATTTTGGTATGCATGGGCCATCAGATCGCTCTCTTGTCAAACAAATATCCTCAAATAGTAATTTCCTCTTAAGAGATCCTACAGCACTGGAATGCAGAAGGTGAGATACGCAGCCTCTGAAGCGCAACTTGTCTATGTTCCAAACATTACAGAATGTTTCCCCTCTGTGCCATTAGTTACATTATCCAGTGAGTCGTTCCTAGGTACTTTGGAATAAATTCAGACAGGCCCCACGTAATCATGTGAGCAACTCCCAACTGTAGGGAGGGGATGAACCCCAGAGATGTTCTGAGAGCTCCCATTACTTTCTCTGAACTCGATTGCAATGTCTTTTGGAGAGAAAGTACTATTTGAATGTTGCCAATTCAGGTGCTTAAGCCGTTCTAAAGCCTTCTTTTCTAGGGAGTTTACAGAGTGCACACCCAGCATTTTCTTTTATGCTAAGCACAACAGGCATTTATCTAGGACAGACTAATGTTTAGGAACTGTTTACTGTGGATGACTGCAAGCTAAGAGATGTGCTTAGTACATAGACTGGCTAGAGCTGCCCATGCAGGAATGTCAGTGTCTCTTGTCAGAGTAGAACCAGAAAATAGTGGGACTGATTCTCAGTATAGCCAGTATGGATATAACGCTGCTTAAGAGAGCTGGTTTCATTTCTGTCACTGACCTACTGGATCACCTTGGTCATGTCATGTTCCCTCCGATGTCTCAGTGTCCCCAACTGTAGAAGGTGGACGATGATATTTATGGCCTCTGTACTGATGAAATGAGCTGTTATTACAGGGAGGCTATCCATTAGAACAAAAAGCCAACCACAGAGTTCCCCAGGAACACACTTACCCCTGGTGTATTGCTAGTAACATTATCAATATTATAGTAAGGCTTTCCATATGCACTTGTTTTATGTGAACAGGTATAATTAAGCCACTGAATACACTAAAACATTCCTGAATTGGCTGAGGAGTTATTTTGAACTAATGCGTAATCTGCTGTAGGCATATGTAAGTGTGTGTGTGTGTATATATATATGTATATATGCATCAAAGTAAATAAAAGCATAATAAAGGCAGCAAGGATTTTACTAATTTTGTAACCAAATACCTTGCATATGAAATAATTTTGTTAGAGCTTCTAGGATTTCTGGAGCTAAGTGCAGCTTGTTCTAGTACTAGGGAATGCTGTCAAACCTTCTCCATTAAGCTGAGATAAAATATACTTCAGAAGAGATCCTAGGAGGAAAGGAGAGCGCAGTTTTCAAAAGTGGGCACCCACAGAGAATGTCAAAAGATCCATATGGTCTCGCAAATTGGCATTTAGCACACAAGTGTTCATTTTATATGCCTACATGCTAATATGAGCTTCCTGATGCAGAATTTAATTTTCTGACTGAAATTGCCACATTTGCAAATCAGACCCCTGATGGTAGGCCTACCTACAAATCCTATTTAAGTATTGTGTTAGGTTTGTTTTAATTTTTGCCTCACAAATTACATGTAAAGCTGATTTCTGAAGCACGTGCTGAGCTGTTCAATCAGATATTTTTGTTCGGGGAGGGGAGTAAGGGGGATGGCACACAGGAATAAGTGAGAGTGTTTTAGGGAAAAATCACACTAACGAAGCGTACTTAACAAGTTAGAAACCTAGGCATGGAGTTTCTACAGCCGTCTAGTTAATTCTTTGACAATAATGCTCAAAATAAACAGCTTGTCAAACTGATACAGCATGTTGCCTCTTCTGTTATAAAATGTAATTACAAGCTGCATGCAATATGAAATTCATTTTCCTTTTATTCCTGTATAACAAGCTATTCCTTTCAGTGAATGAATTTTTGTTAACTCCACTGCCCATTGGCGTTTTTGGCATATAAAATTAAAGAATAGTTGAGGTTTGAAGGGGCCTCTAGAGACTGTCTAGTCCAATCCCCTTGCTCAAAGAAGGGTCAACTAGAGCAGGTTGTTCAGGGCTGTGTCCAGAAGGGTTTTGAATATCTCCAAGGATGGAGACTCCGCAACCTCTCTGGGCAACCTGTTCCAGTGTTTGACTGCCCTCACAGTAAGGAAGCTATTTCTTATGTTTAAGTGGAATTTCCTGTGTTTCAGTTTGTGCCTGTTGCCTTTTCTGTCACTGGATACCACTGAGAAGAGTCTGGTTCTGTCGTCTTTACTCCCTCCCACCAGGTATTTATACACATTGAGGTGTGCTTAGTACATAGACTGGCTAGAGCTGCCCATGCAGGAATGTCAGTGTCTCTTGTCAGAGTAGAACCAGAAAATAGTAGGGCTGATTCTCAGTATGGCTTAAGAGGCTCCTGGGCAGAGGAGTGTGTGGTGGTGTTTTGTTTTTTTTTTTTGGTTGGGGGAGGAAGTGTTTTAAAGCCTTCCTGAGAATGAGGAACTCTAGCCTTCAAACTGTTAGAAATCTATTTCACTCTATCAACAGAAGCATTTACTAAAAAAATAGAGACAGATGGAACTTGTGTTTTAGACTTTTGATTCCAGGAAACTACAAATAAAATGTCTATAGTCTAAACCTAAGCAGTACAATTTTTTCTTAATTAGAATATTATCCTCCCCCCAAATTTATCTGCAATACTTGCTCACCTGGACAAATATTACTATTGATACAGATACAAGAAACAGCAGTAAACTTGCTTATTGAAAAAGTTTTAACTTTGCCAAATCTATAATTGACTCCCTCTGTAAAGAACTGTCCTAGACAGTCCAAGTCTCCCAACACCAAGTTCTTGCATCAAGAGTGGATTTTTCCCTTTGTTCCCTCTTACCAAAGGGCACTAAAAATATCTGAATGGACAGCGGAAATTCATAAGGTTCAGAATGAGTACCTTTAGGTTTAAAAGTGGCAGCGAAACCAGGCAACAATTATTTGTTTATATATATGTATAATTATTCTGAAAAAAAGTTACATGAATTGTTTCAAATATTAATATGAGGGCTTAGATACAGAAATAAACAATCTTGAATTTCATGTAGTATTCTCTTTTGTGTTACCCAACAAGAATCTTTACCATAGATATTGAAAACTTAAAGAAATTAATGCTGAAAGTATAAAGATTGGAAGGGAAAACTAACATCATATAACCTTTAAGAAACCTTTATCTAAAAACAAATCAAAGGTCTTAATTTAGCCTATGCTAAAATGAACTGTAGTTTTTCAGTATGTGGGATGGGAAATGCAATGAGGAGAAAGAAAAGAATTCAGGCTTTTGATTTATAACCTTATAAGTTGTTCATCCCCTTTCTTGCTGCAGTTTTAAATCTATTTTTGATCCTGAAAGGAAAAGAAATTAAAACACTACTGAAGGATGTTTTCCAGCTATTGATTTTTTTTTCACTTTCCATGAGCTTCCCCAGCTATTAGTATTTGGATATGCGAATACAACAGAGCTGAGACATGACAACTTATTGCAGTTAATCATTTGTACTAGTAATCAATCTTCCCTGACTTCAAGCAATGTTTGGGAAAAAATTAATAAGTTTTGCACATGGAAAGACTGCTGAATATTGTCCTAAAATAGAAATTAAAAGATGACAAGTAGAAGGCTGAGATCTGCTTTACTCATTTTTTTTACCCAGATCTTCCTTATGCAACATCCCCTTTTAATGAGAACTGCTGTGTAAGGCTAGTAGAACATGGATTTAAGAGAAATATATTATTATTTTTGCAAGCCAGAGAAAATCTAGCCTTTTTTTTTCCATCTTTCCCTTTTTGGTATTTCAGATGGTATTTCTGAAGGGCAGGCTTCCTCAGCACTAAGTGATACTTAATGGAGATCTAGAAATGCAATTATGAAAGCTCCGAAGAAAACGTTATAAGAACCTCTCTCTTTGTGCCATAAAATATTAATGCATATAAATGACAATTTTTATATCATCCAGTTACCTGTAAGGACCCATTTGAAGATCAATGTTTACTACAAAAATCTGTTGTGTTATTTTTTTCACAAGATAAACTATTTAAAAAAATCACCAGATCTATTTTTACGTAGATCCTCTAAGCCTGTTTACAGTCCTTTTTTTGGATGTCTGCATTAAACTAGAGAACCATCCTGTTATGCAGAACATATTTATAGCAACAATTACTTACAGGATTTCTGACATCTGGTAGGGAAACCCACAATGGAAAAACAATGGGTAAAACAATAAGGTAGGTGAGCTGTTTTTGTGGGGTGTCAGGCCAGGCCAGACTGAGAGGTTGGTCTTCATCCTCCTCCTCTTCATTCTGTCATAAAAATAATGGTGAACAGAAGATCTAAGTGGGTGAATAAGGGCCATGTTATTTTTTTGCTGTTGACCTTCCACAACACAGCAGTCTTAACTAGGCACTAAAACTAAGAAAAAGGCATTCTTCTCTTATTAGTGTGAATAACCACCATACAAATATTTCAGTCTCCTTACACGTATATCTTTTATGGACTCTCATTTGCTTTTTACCTATTATCTCTATCACAGAGTAGACTTTCAGGGATCTTTCCAGGGGTGCAAAACCTTTTGGCTACCATATAGTTCTTTTCTTTCCCTAGCCTGCTTCTATTGCTCAGCCTGCTGATGAAATGGAACCTTTTTCGACTGCCACAGAAAGCAAAGTAAGCATGATTGAGCCTACTTTATACTTGTACTTTTTTTTCTGGCTTACTTGCACATGCTGCAACACAGACAGACAATGTCTCCAAGATTGCACAAGGATCCAACTTATACCAAAGAGGAAGACAACACAAAAATTGGCCTAAATGGTTCTATCACATAATATGTCTGTTTCAAATCCCATTTAGCCTGTGGAAAGATTCCTGTAGAGTTCAGTGAAAGCTGAACAAATCCCACAAAGCAGTACTTGGTGCAAAATGTATTTGTTTGAAAGCATGCAGTTAATACAACTACTTCTTAAAATACTTTTCTCATTTTCTTCTTTTGAAAAGAGATTTGACTTGAGATCTCAGACCTTTCTGAAGAGGACATATTATTCTTTCTGTAGATTTATCATAAAGGTTATCATAAAATAATTTATCAAATTTTCATATGAGTTACTACCCTGTGCTAATACTGCTTAAATAAGACTTGTAAGGATGCTATAAGAAGCAGTCATAAGAATGACCTTAGCACGGTCATCTAGTTTTTATAACTCCAAAACATTTTATACTTATTGCTAATATTGATTCAAAATCCATTCTTAATTATTCAAATACTAAGAGTGGCTAAGAAATAGCCCCTAAAAGTATATCAGTCAGTACACAGAGAAGCAAAGCACGATTCTGACCTCAGGTTCTTCAGTCATGCAGCTTTATGACTTCATCACCTTACACTGATGCAACAGAACCAAGCCCATATTTTCCCCCAATATATTGACAGGCTGCAGCTACTTTGATAATTATGTGTTGATATTAAGAGAAGATTGTATTATGCTAGCCCCTATGCTTTGTGAAACTCCTAACTAGAGTGATTATAAAATGATAGTAAAGTGGTCACATGTACTTATCATGAAAAGGTTTTTAAAAACACATGTATGAACACAATTTATCACACTCTGCACAGTACTTAAGCTTTTGCTTTTAGCTTTCAGCTGTTTACCAAAGCAGGCAGATGTTCAGTGTCTCATTTCCATAATCTATAGAAGCCTGATCTTTTTGGGGGACAGTGCAGGTGCAGGAGCTTGTGGGGTTACTTTCTTAAGATCAAATCTGTTCCTTTTTCATTCTGGTAGGTGCTGGGGTGAGTGAATGAGACTGAGCTGGATGCTTAGCTTTGAAATATGAGAGAGATAATTAGAACACAAAAGAAGCAATTAAAGGGCTGTCTTGGTAACTCTTTCTGAGTGGCCTGTGTATATTTTGAGCAGCAGACTCGGCAGGCATAAACCTCCCTAAACAATGGTTTCACAGCCAGCACTGAATAACTAAATATTTTCTGAATTATCATCTTTAGAGATTAACCATGATTAACAGCCCTTTTCAATCACTACAAAAACTCACCACAAGTCTGAATCTGCACATAACTCTGCAGAACAAATAGAAATTAATACAAAAATTGGTCCATGCAATTCTATACTGGTATACACAGTATTTCAATACTGGACATGATTCTGGTCTCATGTCTGTTTCAAGCAGTGATGAAATTCTGCATAGGTCTAGCGTGAGCACGCAGGCAACATGGGTGTCAGTATCCAAGGAGCATTAAAAAATTAACCTTTGGAGAGCTGGCAGATGTCTCCTGGAGAATCTTACTCCATCTGTTTAAGATCTTATCACCAGCAGGTCTTACTACCTCATTCCTCTACCCAAGATAACTACCCCCAAATATGAACCCAAGCTTCAGTTGACAGTGTAATAGGGCAAAACCACTTTCCTTGCTAGTTTAACTCCAGCATGCATTACAGAGGATACAGACTGGTTCTCCATTTCCTACTTTATAAATCAGAATAAGCATCTGATTTTCAAGTACTGACCTTACAAAAATCAGTGGAAATGGAAGAAGTGCAACACATTTGCAAATCTAACTAGCACAGATTTCAAAGCAACACTGAGTTACCCACTGAGGTTGTAGAAGTGAAAAGAAAGAATTATCATGACTACCAGACCATGTAAATGTGAGTATTATGCTCTGGGCTAAACAGCAATGATGTGAAATGACTCAAGACAGACTTAAGGAAGAGGCATTGTCTGTGAATTCAACCTATCTGCAGGGTGCATACTAAATGTTCACACTCATAGTTTTTAGTAATTAATACTGAAACTATTTTTTGGATTTTTGGCAGCTTTTATGATGAGAAGTCAATAGTTATATTGTTAAATATGTTTCTTTTATGAAATGCTAAATTGCTGTTCCCTGACATATACTAATGAAAATATAACTGTACAAATTATTTATATTACAAGTAGTACTAATTCTAAGTATTCTAGATAGCCATTAAAAATGTTAAGCATCACTGTCTATTAACCAGAAAGAACACCTGAAGGCCTCTTCCCAGAACAATTTTAAGTATTATACTGTGGGAAACATTAAGTGATTGGGGGGTAAAAATACTGTAAGCTCTCTACAGTTGTTTATAATATGGTAAGGTTAACTGGACTAAGAGCATAAGAACTGCCATACTTTGTCAGACCAAAGGCCCATCTAGCCCAGTATCCAGTTTCTAACAACGAGTGGACTTGGTTACTCTGAGCAGAAGTATTAGAACATGGCATATTCTCTCATCTGCCACAGTTTAATGGTTTAGGGACTTTCTGAGCTAGAAGCTGCATTAGACCATCATATTTAATAGTCATTGATGTCCTTCCATGGACTTGTCTAATCCTTTTTTGAATCAATTTATGCTTTTATCCTCTGCAACATTCTATGGCAACAAGGTTGACATTTTAAGTATATATTAGGTGTTTGTTTTTAACTGAAGATTTTATATGAAAATATAACCTGTGTTTACTTACTACATTAATCAAAATTACAGTCATAATTCTTTCTCCTCTGTCCATTTGTAATATCTTCCTGTTTTCTCTCTTCTTGTACTTCCATCGTAGGTTCCTGAGAATCAGGACTGCCTTTCTCTTATTTGTATATTTGCAATGCTGAATGCATATACCCATCCCTGGATGAGCTTGTAGGCACTACCTCAATGCAAATAATGCAAATAAATCAATAATGATAAGTAAATACATACTCTAATAGGCTAACGTTCCCTTTGAATAGTCTGTCAGGGTTAGTTGGGTACTCTGCAGCTCAAAAAATATCAGATGCAATTCCCTGTTTTAGAGAAATGAGTAAAGAGGTAGTTTTGCTATGTATCCTCTATTTTAATATCCATAATGACTGTACTTTCAACATTTTCTTTCAAGTCTTCTTGTATGCATGACAAACAATGAAAAAGAATGTTTGCAAAAGAGCACTGAAAGATTTCATGTGCAGATGCTATTCTCACAATCAGATGAGCTCTAATCTCATGTTAATCTCAGTGGGCTATATTAAACAAAAGCAGAAGATCTGGATTTTGAAACAGATTAGCTTTGACCTCACAGAGATCAGATAGATTGATTAAGTAATCAGGTGTACTTGCCACCAAGCAGTGTTTCTAACATTGCGAGTAACAGCTCAAAAAAAAACGTTTGTTGTTTTTACAGAGCAAGAGTAAATACTACATCAATCACTGCATTATTAAACTGGATTGAAGTGCATATAGTTTACATTAAGTTCCCCTCTCTCCCTCAAATATTTATTGTACTTAAAGGAGGAAAAGTTACTCTCAGACAGTACTAGGAAAGAATGAGAAACAGAATTTTAAGTGGGAGCTACAAAGGACAAAGGTTTTAAAATTTGTAAATAGTTTAAAATACAATCAGTAAAAGACAGAAACACCCAGGATGCTGCATGAGGCATAACACATTTTCTAAACCCTGCTAACCTGACAATGGTTTTTAGCAGAAACACATACAAAAACACCCACCAGTTGGTTATCATTTACCTCTCTATCGCTGCAAAACCTGCTACCTATGACTGGGAATAATCTCCAGGGTTACCTAGGTCAGTCCCCTGCTGTATCACCTAATTTCCCATGTGGCATTGCATTAAATGCATTACCAAAGTCTACTCTGATGAGCTTTACTAGATTTGCTTTGTCTGGAAAATAGGAAAATCAGGTATTATATTAAAAAAAGATATCATGTTTGTACTTCATATATGGTTTGCACAACTGATCCTGCATTTTATCCTGTTGTCTCCATGTTTTTAACTATTCTTTTCTTCAATGTTTGGCCTGAAAACTTGCATAATATTCAGGTCATGTTAGGCATGTTCAGACAAAACTTCCTGTGTTTCAGTTTGTGCCCATTGCCTGTCCTGTCACTGTGCTCGTCCTGTCACTGGGTACCACTGAGAAGAGTCAGGCCCCGTCCTCATTACACCCTCCCTTCAGACACTTATACACATTGATAAGGTCCCCCTGAGCCTTCTCTTCTCCAGGCTGAACAGTCCCAGCTCTCTCAGCCTCTCCTCATATGAGAAATGCTCCAGTCCCTTCATCATCTTAGTAGTCCTTTGCTGGACTCGCTCCAGCACTGGACACAGCACTCCAGATGCAGCCTCACCAGGGCTGAGTAGAGGGGAAGGATCTCCTCCCTTGACCTGCTGGCAATGCTCTGCCTAATGCAGCCCAGGATACCATTGGCCTTCTTTGCCTCCTTGCCTTCCTGGCCTGTCCTTCCTAAAGAGCCTGTATCCATCCATTGCAGCATTCCAGTCATGCAAGCTAACCTACCACATCTCTGTAATTGCAATGAGATCATAGCCCTGCGACTGCACACAGATCTCAAAAATCTTCCTGTTTATTCCCCATGCTGCATGCATTAGTGTACAGGTGCTTCAAGAGGCACCCACGTGTGATGATTTCCCAGAAAGAGTGCAAGAGGTTTCCCCATAGTGTTGCCTTGTAGGCACTTCCTTGCCCGCATGCAATTGCTGGAATTATCCCTGCTTGAGCCCTGTTTTGTGGATTGCGTGGTCCCTATAACTCTGCCCTTCCTGTGTGTTTCCTAGTTTAAAGCTCTCCTTACCAGGTCGGCCAGCCTGTTGGCAGATGCACGTGCCCTGCTTAGTAAAGGGGATCCCATCTCTCCCAAGCAGATGTCGATCTTCAAACAGGGTCCCATGGTCATAGAAACCAAAAACCCTGTTGCCAACACCAGCTACACAGCCAATTGTTGACTCGCAGTATCAGTCCATTCCTCCTCACACCCTTCCCCCTCACTGGCAGGATAGAGGAGAAAACCACCTGGGCCCCCATTCCCTGACCACTGCCCCCAGAGCTCTGTAGTCACGTTTGATACTTTCCAAGTTGTCCTTGGCAGTATCAGTGGTGCCCACATGGAAGAGTGGCAGGGGGTAATAGTCAGAGGGACGGACAAGCCTTGGCAGTCTCTCCACAACATCCTGGATCCAAGCTCCTGGCAAGCAGCAAACCTCTCTAGATGGCAGGTCAGGCTGGCAGATGGGTGCCTCTGTCCCCTGCAGCAGGGAGTCACCCACTGCTATTACTTGCTGCTTCCTCTGGGTGCTTCTGCGTGGCACAGGGTCTGTTGGCCCAGTTGCTTCACTTCAAACCATGCCTAGCTCTTCCTCAACTTTTATGGCAGTGAACCTCTTCATCAGCTGCAAGCCTTAGGTTCTCATCTCCAAGGTTCTCATCTCTCCTCTGTTCTTTTTTTCCTGCCCTTTTCTTTCCCATGGCAGGAATGCCACAGCCTTTCATTCTAGGAGCAGCAAAATTCAGTTTTCCCTATACTGCTACAAAGTCTGGAGTAACCTGATTTCTTAAGCAACAATCTAAAGGTAGCGTGTTTGTTTTAAAAAGGAGGTGGTATATTTTTTCTATCATCCCTATAAATGTCCCCATCACCTCCTAGATGGCCTTTATTAGTCAAACTGGACACAACTCCAACTGTATATCTTTGAGTGACCCTAGCTTAAACTCAAATAGGAAAAACTTTGTATATGTTCCCTCCAGGCACAGCTTAGCACAAAGACAGATAGCATTGTTACAGCTTACATGAAAATCTTTTAGATTTTCAATATTGTTATTATATTCATGGCTATCTCTATCATTCTTTCTTTTATTCTAAAGGAAATTGTTTTTACACCAATCAAGATGGCAAATTAAAACTGCATTATAGTGTTAAATTTTGGAAACCTTAAATACTTCCTTGAAAGGACATTACTGAAATCAAAACTACTATCACTAGGTCTGGCTGCTTCTCTTCACACTGTCCCTCAGTAAATCACTCAGTAAAACAAATCAAAAAGACCTACCAAGACCATTAGGTTATTATATTTTTTGGAGCACTTTTGCCAAAATTTTAACTGTGATTGATGGGACCACTTCTGCCATTCACC
The DNA here is from genome assembly GCF_040807025.1 of Struthio camelus. Lineage (NCBI taxonomy): Eukaryota > Metazoa > Chordata > Aves > Struthioniformes > Struthionidae > Struthio > Struthio camelus. Next base: position 10,231,775 of record NC_090981.1, on the reverse strand, counting down.
TGGTGCTTCACATTCAATCTATTGTATCTGTGGTGTTCTCATTTCTCAGGCAGTCATTGCTATGTGAGGAGAGAACCCATGACTGCAGGAACAGAACATATTGCTGTGAGAATGAGTTTGGGATATGTGAAAGCCTGGGTATGATCTTCCTTTAGCTGTCAAGGTGCTGCTGTCTGTTCTGGTCCATACTTCCTTTGTTTTTCTTGGGCAATGCAGTAACCAAAGCTTGACTGTCTTGAGATAATTTTCCCCATATTTTCATACTCCTGATTGTGAGTTGCACCCCCTTCTCTGCTTCTTTTGGATGCTTATGTTGCCTTTGTGGTGGTGGATCTGGCCCTCTTATGAGGTCCTGAGCATGAATTTTTCCATATTCCAGTTTATCTTTTGCCCAGACCTTTAGGAAGTTTTGAATTCTCCAATTTGGAGCTGGAAGTCTCCAGCTTCCAAATGCTGTTTCAGTGGTGTCTTGGTAGCTGCACTTCAGTCTATTACTGGAATCATCTGCTCCTCTCCCATACAGCTGGAAACAGTCAGGCTTTAGCTTTCCCCTGAGCTTTGGTTGAATGTTTTCCTGCTGACATAAACAGGAGATTTTCCTTGGAGGAGGAGAGGATCCTGCTTTTCTTTGTTTTTGTCCCTCTTGACCTTTACTCTTGCTCTTTTATTGCCTAAATCTTTTTTCCTCTCTCTCTTTCTGTTCGTCATCTCCTAACCTCCTTTATGATCTGCTCTATTTTATCAACTTTGATCATCTCAGAAAGCCCAACATTAGCTTCAAGGTGATGCCATATCTCAGAAAAATATACCAAGAAGCTGTGCACCAGACAACCAGGCAATACATTCAAGAACAGTCATCGTACAGTAGAGAGATGTAGGCACAGAACTTCAGAGGGAGGAGGGTTCTAACTATGACAGGGATCTATTTATTTGATTAAACTAGCATGGATGAGTAGAGTTTTTTTTTTCTTTTACAATGTATCGATAGATTCCAGCATATCAATAACTGAAGTAGCCTATAATGGAAGTAACTATCAGGCAATCACTGGAAGAGGAAAAGATTAGAAAGGCTGCTGGGGAGGGAGCCAGCATGGACTGTCTTAAAATTTTATTGGGGGGGGGGGTTGCTATTTGCTATTGTGCCAGCAGACAACTAAAATAATTTCTTCCAGATTGATGGAGCTGAAATTGCAGAATCACTCCTACGTACTTTAAGTTGTAACCCTCCCTTTTCTCTCTCTCTTGTCATCTTGATCAGGATAAATAATCCCACCTCTGATACAGCAGAGTATATTTTCAAACCATGTTAATGCTTGCTGAATCTGACATAAAAGTTCCAAACACCACCCAACTGAAAGTTTGAAATGTCTAAGGAAAAAGGGAAGGAGGAGGAAGAAGACATTGCTGAGTAATGTAGTCTTGCAATAATTTCATCTACTTATCCTGCAGTTGTTTGAAATTGAAACCACTGTCTTGGATGATGAGGTTGCTTGACCTTGCAGATTTCTGAACAAACTTAGAAACCACTTCATTACAATATATGGACATTGCTGTGAGAAACGACTGCTTTTCCTTCATCATTTTCACTGAACAATCTCAGAGCAAAAGCTTGCAAAGCAAGACCAAGTTCCTTCTTAAGCTATTGAACTTTAGATCCATTTGAGTTTTCATTTGCCCCACAGAATGATCATTTACATACACCAAAACAGATTCTATGCCATGTCAATGTAATAAAAAATCGGGAATTCCAGACCCTGGGGACAAGAGAGAAAGTCTGGAGAAAGGAAGACTCTCCCTTGGTCAAGGAGGATCAGGTTAGAGATCATTTGTGCAAACTTGACACCCACAAATCCATGGGCCCTGATGGGATGCACCCACGAGTGCTGAGGGAGCTGGCGGATGTTCTTGCTAGGCCACTCTCCATCATCTTGGAAAGGTCCTGGAGAACAGGAGAGGTGCCTGAGGACTGGAAGGAAGCCAGTGTCACCCCAGTCTTCAAAAAGGGCAAGAAGGAGGAGCCAGGGAACTACAGGCCTGTCAGCCTCACCTCCATCCCTGGAAAGGTGATGGAACAGCTCCTCCTGGAGGTCATCACTAAGCATCTGGAGGACAAGAAGGTGATCAGGAGTAGTCAGCATGGATTCACCAAGGGGAAATCATGCTTGACCAACCTGATAGCCTTCTATGACGGAATGACTGGCTGGGGAGATGAAGGGAGAGCAGTGGATGTTGTCTCCCTGGACTTCAGCAAGGCTTTTGACACTGTCTCCCATCACATCCTTGTAGGTAAGCTCAGGAAGTGTGGGATGGATGAGTGGACAGCGAGGTGGATTGAGAACTGGCTGGATGGCCGAGCTCAGAGGGTTGTGGTGAATGGCGCAGAGTCAAGTTGGAGGCCTGTGGCTAGTGGTGTCCCCCAGGGGTCAGTCCTGGGTCCAGTCTTGTTCAACATATTCATTGATGACCTGGAGGAAGGGACAGAGTGCACCCTCAGCAAGTTTGCTGATGATACAAAACTAGGGTGAGTAGCTGAGACACCAGAAGGCTGTGCTCCATGCACCAGTACAGGCTGGGGGTTGACCTGCTGGAAAGCAGCTCTGCAGAGAAGGACCTGGGAGTGCTGGTGGACAAGTTAAACATGAGCCAACAGTGTGCCCTTGTGGCCAAGAAGGCCAATGGTATCCTGGGTTGCATTAGGCAGAGTGTTGCCAGCAGGTCGAGGGAGGTGATCCTGCCCCTCTACTCAGCCCTGGGGAGGCCTCACCTGGAGTCCTGTGTCCAGTGCTGGGCTCCCCAGGACAAGAGAGACATGGCGCTACTGGAGAGAGTCCAGCGTAGGGCTACAAAGATGATTAGAGGGCTGGAGCATCTCTCCTCTGAAGAAAGGCTGAGAGAGCTGGGCCTGTTCAGCCTGGAGAAGAGAAGACTGAGAGGCGATCTCATAAAGGTGTACAAGTATCTGAAGGGGGAGTGTCAAGAGGATGAGGCCAGCCTCTTCTCCTTGGTGCCCAGCAACAGGACAAGAGGCAATGGGCGCAAACTGAACCACAGGAAGTTCCATCTGAACCTGAGAAAAAACTTCTTCACTGTGAGGGTGACAGAGCATTGGAACAGGTTGCCCAGAGAGGTAGTGGAGTCTCCTTCGCTGGAAATATTCAAAACCCGTCTGGATGTGATCCTGGGCAATATGCTCTAGGTGACCCTGCTTGAGCAGGGAGGTTGGACTAGATGATCTCCAGAGGTCCCTTCCAACCTTGGCCATTCTGAGATTCTGTGATCATTACTTGATTCCTCAGGATAATAAAAACTACCTAGCTCTATTAGAATCATGATATTGATTCTCCATTCCTATCCCCAGAGATCAAAATCACCTATGAACAGAGAGGAATTAAAGATAGTTGGCTATTCTGGTGCCTTAACACATCAGTGGAGCATAGTTCTCTTGTCATTTCACTACCTCTTGCTTTTTAAAGTAAACAGAAACTTCTCCCAAAGATGACTTCTACTATGCCTCACAGTGTTTTTTCCCAACCTTTCAGATAGCTCTATGGAATTAGATAACCTGTCCTGCACCCAGTATAGATTATGCTCCTGGTGAGGGATAATCATGTTAAGGAAGTGGTCAATATAACTATTTTCAGTGTTTGTCTATTTATTTATTTGCACAGCATTTTTAATTTTTCCTATGGCTTGCAACAAATTTCAGGGGAAAAATTTCACCTGACTACGATGACATAGCTTGGGTCTTCATGAACAACAAGGCAAGACTGTCTCTAATTTAGACTAACAATCCTGTTAAATGAAAAATAAGTGAAAGTAACTAAAATTTCTAGAATCAAACCTTGGATTATTCAAATCAAACACAGTTGTTGCCTTTTTTTTCTGCCTACTTTTGCTGTATGGTAAATGCAAAATAGTCCGTCAGTAAGGGTAAGCTCATGCTATGGTACAAACCACCACTCAAGCATCTCTTGCAGCAACTTTCATGTGTCACTATAGCCTAAGGAAAAGGCTGAGAATTCAGCTGTACATTTAAAATTTAAACAAAATCATTATACAGATGTTGGTGTCAAGGATTATATTTTACACAACTTTCTGTGTGAGGTTTTGTTCTCAGTCTAAAAGGACAACGCCCAGGTTTAACAAAGTCATATCACTAGCATTTTTTTTCCACTTATTTGCCTATTTGGGAGTTAGGTGGGATTTACAACATTTAAAAATTCCTGGATACATTTTTAAAAGTGGCTACGAGGGCCAAATTTAGCAGTCAGCTACACATGAGAATTACAGCTCATTTAACAAAGGTCAGAAGTTAGCTCATCTCTACAGCTATTTCAGTAGTCATTGTGCAAGTTAGACATAGTCATGCCGTTGCTTGATTATTGTCCATAAAATATGTTAAAATAAGTGCATTTCAATGTTTATTTTCTTCTTTTGCAGTGTTCAGTGAGACCATATGCAGTGAGACTCTCAGAAACACCAGTACACTACATCTCATCCAACTTAATTTCTTATCTGTCTCAAGACTTTTGTTCAAAGACAGTATATAGAAATTTGTGTACACCTTTCCTCTTGTAACTACTCTTTTAACTATCCCATAAATTGCAACAAGACAGATGACTTTCTTAAAAGAACAAGTTCTATGCAGTATGAGGATAATCAGACAAGCAATTTCCATTAACTATATCAAGGGCTGTGCACATAACTCCCCATGTGATGAGCAAAAAAAATTTCCTCAAAGAAGGCATTTCAGATCTGCCATTTGAGGAGAAGGACAAGGGAAAGCCCTTTATATTATGGTAAAACATGCTCTCATACATTGAGTTTAGTTGAAAATGAAGATTAAACATATTGTAGGCAGTTCATAATACTGGCTTCTTGCTATTAGGATGGAAACTTTCAGTGAAATGCAGAATCAAGCAGGAATATATTTACCAAGATAAAAATAAAAAGAGGAATAAAAAAGACATTAACCTCTTCTTTCATGTTATGGGTGATTCCATTCTGCACCGGTCCTGAATCACTTGGTGGTGTTACTGCAACTTCCACTTTTGCGCTTTTTGCTGTGGCATCATCCATAAATAGGAGTGGAAAAAAAGAGTGGAACAGAATATTATATAACAGATCCATTAGTGAAGCTACTGTCATATATTCAGTCTTTTAAAATCATCAAATGAATGTTGTTGGTGAACCACCACCTCCCTTAAAAAAAAGAGACAAAAATTCTGGCTTCTATTTAACCAGTACAGATTTTGAGTAATATTTTGATCAGGAAGGAATTTTATGGAATAGGAATTGAAGGATCTATCCTAATGGCATTTATATTTCAGAAAAATTTACATTCTTAACTGTGACTTTTGAACACATGCAATGCTCTTTACTTATGCAAAACTCAGCCTAACACTTTAAGTAAAAATTGACACACAGAATTCTATTCAGACAATAAAGAACATAGGATGCTAAATTTACAGATAAGGGGATATAGTCAAAGCGATATGGTAACTTATCTACCCTGTCTACACTACCTTCTGCAATTAGTAAAGTTACTTATAGCTCCCGAGGTCATTAATATTATGATTGTTATATAGGCTTGAAATGCTTATAACTTGCCATTTGGGGATTTCTGCATGTGAACAACAAGTGCTCAGATATGGTAAAACTTTACTGAGATACTTGAGCACTCCCATGGTAAATCGTGGGCTGCTCCACATCCCTGGAGTGGCACATGAGAGAGAAGTGGGATTTTCACAGAACATGTAACGTTTTTCCCTCAGATTAAGAGCTTTTTTCAACAAGTCTCTTTTAAAGATATGGAGAACAGGGTTCAGCTTCTAAAGGCAGATTCTGGACTGGAAGTTTCTGCCTTTGGAATGGTTCAATTTTATCAAATAATATTCATGTTCTTTCTATTTCTACAAAAATATGGGAGAAGAAAAAAAAAGGACAAATCAAACTGTCCAATATTTTTATAAGAGAATCCTATATTCCTCATGCTAGACCTCTGCCATAGTTAAAGGGAGAGAATAGAACCTCTGAGTTCTGACCTCAAATTTATACAGTGAATTCTTTTTACCATGACTATTTTGGAATTCTCTGACCAGTAATCATGTCTGTTGGTATTTACTAGATAAAAATGGCCAAAACTCCCTTGGACAATCTGAAGTTATGGGGAATAGTGACAAGCAATATCTAACTCAAATGCAATGTGTTTTATGGTATCATCTTGTGCACAGAATTAAATACAGCTGCGTAGTTGCATTACTGCTACCCTGAGATTCTTTCTAAATTAAAAATTGAGATCACAGCCACAGTGAAGTGCCAGACTCTCTATAATTCTTTCACTGTATGTAGATTGTCCCTTAAGCCCACACCCAGCATTATGTTGTATTAACAGAGCATTTCATTCAAACTCTTGATCCTGCAAGCAAATTGGATCTAAATATAGCAGAAGGTCAGGAAAAGTGTCAAGTGATAAAATGATTCAATTTTTATCAGATACATTTGTATTTGTTTTTCTAATGCAGAGAACACACAGTGATGAAGTAGAGAAAAGAGGGGCCATAGTACAGATTTTCTTTTAACATAGGAAGTTTTGAACTGAGAGATTGAATAGAGCAAATGCATTTTGTGCAAGAGGGGCATACATGGGCCTAGGACAGATGGACTCTCCAAATAGTAGATCTACATATAAAATTTTAAAAAATATGATTTTTTTTGGACAAGAGTGATGCCACATAGAACATGCATTTATTTAAGGCAGCGGTTCTCAATCTCAGGATCTGCAAAGGTGACTAGAAAAAGCCTATACTTTATGTTTTTTACACTACCTGTGTAAAATGTCAGAAGGGTTTCATTTCCTCACTAGAAAACTCTTACGGGCCCATGAATTGAAAAGGGTTGAAGACTACTTCTTTAGAGCAGATGAAACAGTGTGAACTGCATGCATGGCAGGTTTCAGTACATATGTGCACAGAACAAAACACCATCATTAAATGACCCTGGCAATGCTATAAATCAGGTGTGGCTTCCAGAGCTATTTGTTTGGCCTGTGAGGATGCTGTGCATGTGCAGAACTACTGAGCATACCAGATGCTGATTAACAATGCTACCTAGTACTGCAAATGTACTGCTGTTCTGTGCTTATGCAGGAGGTCCAATAATGTGGCCAGGGAGGAACTAGTGTTTAGCCTTCTCCTGCCATTGCCTGCAGGTAGGTGGTCTGTTCATACCTATGGGTTGTACAGGTTAATTATAGAGCAGTACCACAGCATAGTCAAATATCTGTCCTTGCATTAACCTATCAAAGCTCAGTAAATACAGTGAGTTTTTAAGCACAAACTGAGAGTAAGTTTGCCTCTCCATTTCTCTCACGTCAACACATGTCCAAAACCAGCATTCCATTTGTCTTGTCAGCCTTGCAGAGTGACTCCCTAGATGTCTTATCAGTCTTTCTCTTCTTGCATCTAACTCCCAACCGTGTCCATGGGTTCTATAGAAAGTCAGAATAATTTTGACAAGCTTCGTATAAGTGAAGTAGGAGAAATTTAGCTCTACAGATTGTCAAGCAAAATAATGCACATTGAATAAGGCTTTTAGGATCAAGTGATAAATCATCACTGCTATACTCACCATGATTAGCAGTTCCATTCTGTCTTTCACTATCTTCCACCTGGCACTTCTTTTTGGCAATCTTATGAAGAATTGCAGCCCTCTCCTTGAACTTTCCTAAAAGACAGCATTGTCATTCTTCAAGTGCAGCCATTTTGAGATGCTAAGTTTTTTTGCCATAGCTTAGGCTCCATAAATCAGAACTAATAATCAATTTCCATCCCTCCTCAAGCAGTTCACACACTAATAAACACTATCTGACATTTTCATATATGCATATTTTCCTTTTTTAATGAAAATAAGAATGTAAAAGATTTTTGTTATTCTTAGAACTCAACAAGAAAATGATCAAGAAATTGAAAAGAACAAAACCCATTATTTTTTTGCTTAGTTAGTCAGTCAAGTTCCCCCCTATAAAAGTGTTGGTATAAAAATCTCAGCAGAAACAGAAAATGAATAAAGATGGTATAAAACAAGTACAGACAGTTTCAGGTCTGAAGTAGTAACACAACTACATAGACATTCACAGGAACCCATAAATTGCACTGTAGGGATTGTGGTCCACCTAGTCTGGCACTTTGCTCTCAGCGGTGACTCCACGAGTACACAGGCACTTCAGGAGATCCAGAAAACTTCATAACAAGTGATTTCCATATAAACGTATTGGAGGAAAAATTTCTTCCCAGCCTACCAGCTGGTTTTTGCTTCCCCTGAGGTTAACCATTCAGGAGTTAGATGCCTACTCTCAGCTAATCATCTAGACTGCTCCAGGGCAATTCATTCCATCCTAAGAAAGAGGTTTCAGGTCCTTTTACTCTTTAATGGCTGCTGAGTCCAAATGACACATTTAAACTAGACAGCTTCAAGGATGGCAAACAGTAAGTGAAATGAATTTGGTCCTTCCTCTACATTGGTTGCTCCTTTTACATAAGGACTCTCCAGATAGTTTATAATAGTTTGTGATGTACAATGAAGTTTTATGCTCCCTTTTATATTTTTATCCTCATATCTGTATTAATGTGATATTAATGCTATTGTTCCTTTAGTCTTTCTCTCTCTTTGTAAATATACCTGGTTAGCTACAGTACAGTTCTAATTAAAAACACAAATATGAGATAGAGCTCTGACCTGTTTTACTTCATCGCCAGTTGAAAACAATGCACTGAAAACAGCCAGTGCTGGTGAACAGTTGGTGAAACACTAAAAGGTATTTCAATGAAATCAAGTAATCAGTTAGGAGTGGGAAGTACAGAGAAGTCATGAATGAACACACTGAGTTGAATAACAGAGTATTACTGCTTCCAAATTAAAATAAAGGATGTGCAAGAATAAATCATGGGTCAAGAAATAAATCCTCTCTTCTCTGATGTGATTTGCTCTACGTGAGTGAACAAAAGGTGGAAGTAAATGAGCAAAGAAGCTTATATGGAGAGGAGGGACCAATGACCAAAAGCACAAAGTTGAAGTACCATTGTAGAAAAGCACTAATGCTAGTGTGAATGAAGATGGTGAGATGCGTAAGGAGAGTGGAGCTATGCCTCCTTCTTTCCTCCCCCTCCCCTTTTCCTCCCTGAGATAGAAAACAAACCAAATCAAAACTTGTTTGGCAAAGGGGAAGCATAGAGATGCACAGACACACCAGCAAATCAGACCACATCAGAGTATTTCTAAATCATTTATAAATCATTCACATTTAGCAGAAAGCCCTAGGTCTAGTGTGAACAGCTGTCCCAATCTACTGCGATGTATTTTATTCCCAGGTAGGGCCTGAATAAACAGTAATTAATTTAAAGTCAGTTTCAGACCAAACAGAAGCTAACAAACACAAGATAACTTACCTGCTGAGATCTAGAGCACAAATGCATTCTGGATATTTGGTTATACTTGCTACTGTTATCTGACTCATGTTTGAGGGGTGTAAGCAGTTCCGGTGGGCTCCATAACACCAGGGATTCCCCCTTCCTAACCACTAGAGCCAAATTCAATGGACTCTAAGACCCCAGGGGTTTCTCCACCTGGGCCCAATGGAAGTGGCTGCTGTGATTTCATGTCCCCAAGTCCAGACAGTCACGAGGCTGCCCACGTATTCCTCGTAGGAACACACACACTCACAATGCAGGCACTCACAATGCACACACAGCTGCCACACAGACCAACACAGCCAGAGCAGTGCCTTTATCGGCACCCCCATAAACTGACCCAGCACACACATAGACGTGACCAAGTATGTTCAGCCCATCCTGTTCCTCCCCTCTGGCTGATCAGGCTTGAGGCTCACTAGTGGGATGAACACATGCACGCATGCGTGCGCACACACACACACACACACACACACACACACACACACATCTCTCCAGTACCTGACCCAGACCCTTGATCTCCCCAGTTGCTGACACCCGGACATACGAGCCCCAGAGGCTCATGTTGGGGGCAGGCAGCAAGGGCTGGCTGCTCCCCAAGGGCAAGGGAGCTGGGAGCTGGGAGCTGAGAGTGATAGCAAGGCAGGTGTGAGCAGTGACCTCACCAACCAGGAGCCAGGATGCTGAGTCAGCATGTCCAGGTCAGGATCAGGGTCAGCCTCAGTCCAGTCACCAGGCAGGTCTGTAGTGATGAGGCAGGCCCGAGCTCAAGCCAGAAAGCTGAGCCAGTGGGTCCAGGTCAGACTCAGGGAGGTAGGAGACCAGGTGCAGACACAGCTGCTGCACAGCTGTGATGTAGCACAGGCAGGGCCAGCAGTGCAGCCTCAGCTTAAAAGCAGCTCCCAAGGGCAAGGAGGGGCAGGGCCTTGCTTCTAGCTTGCTTCACAACAGCTCTTAGCAGTGAGGGAGCTGACCCTGGGCTCAGCCACCTAAATTCTTTCACTTAGCCAACTACACTCCTAGAAGTGGGGATGCGCTCCGGGCCATGACAGCATCCCCCACTCTCAACAAGTGTGTCCCCACACATTACAAAGGTATGGGTTTGGAGGGGTACCTATTGTGAAATCACAGAATCAAAGAACAGCTGTGATTGGAAGGGACCTTTAGAGATCATCTAGTCCAATCCCCCTGCTCAAGTGGGGTCCCCTAGAGCAGGCTCCCCAAGATCACGTCCAGACGGCTTTTGAATATCTCCAAGGAAGGAGACTCCACAACCTCTCTGGGCAGCCTGGTCCAGTGCTCTGTCACCTTCACAGCAAAAAAGCTTTTCCTTAGATTCAGATGGAACTGCCTGTGTTTCAGTTTGTGCCCATTGCCTCTCGTCCTGTCACTGGGCACCACTGAAGAGTCTGCTCTCATCCTCTTTATGCCCTCCCTTCAAATACTTATACACATTGATGAGATCCCCCCGAGCCTTCCCTTCTCCAGGCTGAACAGTCCCAGCTCTCTGACTTTCCTCAGATGACAGATGCTCTGCAAGACTTGCCACTTCACTGCAAAGAAGGCATTCAGTATCTCAGCCTTTTCTGTGTCCTTTGTCACCAGGGCCCCTGCGCCATTCAGTAGTGGGCCCACATTTCCCCTTGTCTTCCTTTTGTTACTGATGTATTTATAGAAGCCCTTCTTGTTGTCCTTGACATCCCTCGCCAGATTAAACTCCAGATGGGCCTTGGCCTTCCTAGCCCCGTCCTTGCATACTCATACAATGTCCCTATGTTCCTCTCAGGTTACCTGTCTATGGTTACCTTCCACTTTCTGTATTCTTCCTTTTTATGTCTGAGTTTTGCCAGGAGCTCCTTGTTCATCCATGCAGGTCTCCTGCCACCTTTGCTTGATTTCCTGCTCATTGGGATGGACCATTCTTGAGTTTGGAGGCGGTCATCCTTGAATATCAACCAGCTCTCCTGGACCCCTCTTCCTTCTAGGACCCTCTGCCATGGAATTCTTCCAAGAAGGTTCCTGAAGAGGCCAAAGTCTGCTCTCCTGACGTCCAGGGTTGTCATCCTGCTTTTTGCCCTGCTTCCTCCTCGCAGGATCCTCAACTCCACCATCTCATGCTCACTGCAGCCAAGGCTGCCCTTGACTTTCACACCCCCAACTTGCCCTTCCTTGTTTGTAAGTACAAGGTTCAGCAGAGCACCACTCCTCGTTGGCTCCTCCATCACCTGTATCAGGAAGTTGTCATTGATGCTCTGCAGGAACCTCCTGGATTGCTTGTGCCCTGCTATGTATGTTCCTTCCTAGTTAGCACATTGATCAGATCCCCCCTCAGTCTTCTCTTCTCCAGGCTGAACAGGCCCAGCTCTCTCAGCCTTTCCTCACATGAGAGATGCTCCAGTCCCCTAATCATCTTTGCAGCCCTCCGCTGGACTCTCTCCAGTAGTGCCATGCCTCTCTTGTCCTGGGGAGCCCAGCACTGGAGACAGCACTCCAGGTGAGGCCTCACCAGGGCTGAGTAGAGGGGCAGGATCACCTCCCTCGACCTGCTGGCAACACTCGGCCTAATGCACCCCAGGATACCCTTGGCCTTCTTGGCCACAAGGGCACACTGCTGGCTCATGTTTAACTTGTTGTCCACCAGCACTCCCAGGTCCTTCTCTGCAGAGCTGCTTTCCAGCAGGTCAGCCCCCAGCCTGTACTGGTGCATGGGGTTATTCCTCCCTAGGGGCAGGACCCTGCACTTGCCTTTGTTGAACTCCATGAGGTTCCTCTCCGCCCAGCTCTCCAGCCTGTCCAGGTCCCTCTGAATGGCAGCACAGCCTTCTGGTGTGTCAGCCACTCCTCCCAGTTTAGTATCATCAGCAAACTTGCTGAGGGTGCACTCTGTCCCTTCCTCCAGGTCATCAATGAATATGTTGAACAAGACTGGACCCAGGACTGACCCCTGGGGGACACCACTAGCCACAGGCCTCCAACTAGACTCTGCGCCATTCACCACAACCCTCTGAGCTCGGCCATCCAGCCAGTTCTCAGTCCACCTCACTGTCCACTCATCCATCCCACACTTCCTGAGCTTACCTACAAGGATGTGATGGGAGACAGTGTCAAAAGCCTTGCTGAAGTCCAGGGAGACAACATCCACTGCTCTCCCCTCATCTCCCCAGCCAGTCATTCCGTCATAGAAGGCTATCAGGTTGGTCAAGCATGATTTCCCTTTGGTGAATCCATGCTGACTACTCCTGATCACCTTCTTGTCCTCCACATGCTTAGTGATGACCTCCAGGAGGAGCTGCTCCATCACCTTTCCAGGGATGGAGGTGAGGCTGACAGGCCTGTAGTTTCCTGGCTCCTCCTTCTTGCCCTTTTTGAAGACTGGGGTGACACTGGCTTCCTTCCAGTCCTCAGGCACCTCTCCTGTTCCATGACCTTCTAAAGATGATGGAGAGTGGCCTAGCAAGAACATCCGCCAGCTCCCTCAGCACTCGTGGGTGCATCCCATCAGGGCCCATGGATTTGTGGGTGTCAAGTTTGGACAAAAGATCTCTGACCTGATCCTCCTCAACCAAGGGAGAGTCTTCCTTTCTCCAGCCTTCCTCTCTTGTCCCCAGGGTCTGGAATTCCTGAGGGCTGGCCTTAGCAGTCAAGACTGAAGCAAAGAAGGCATTCAGCAACTCTGCCTTCTCTGTACCCTTCGTCACCAGGGCACCTGCCCCATTCGACAGCAGGCCCACATTTTCCCTAGTCTTCCTTTTGTTAATGATGTATTTATAGAAGCCCTTCTTGTTGTCCTTGACATCCCTCACCAGATTAAACTCCAGATGGGCCTTGGCCTTCCTAGTTCCATCCCTGCAGACTCGGACAGCATCCCTATGTTCCTCCCAGGTGGCCCGTCCCTGCTTCTACCTTCTCTATACTTCCTTCTTCTGTTGGAGTTTTGCCAGTAGTTCCTTGTTCATCCATGCAGGTCTCCTGCCACCTTTGCTTGACTTCTTGCTCGTTGGGATGGACCATTCTTGAACTTGGAGGAGGTGATACTTGAATATCAACCAGCTCTCTGGGACCCCTCTTCCTTCTAGGGCCCTCTCCCATGGGATTCTTCCAAGAAGGTCCCTGAAGAGGCCAAAGTTAGCTCTCCTGAAGTGCAGCGTTGCAATCCTACTCATTGCCCTGCTCCCTCCTCACGGGCTCCTGAACTCCACCATCTCATGCTCACTGCAGCAGAGGATGCTCCCGATATTCACATATCCAACCACCCTTCCTTGTTGTCCTTTAACAAACTCACACCGTTTGTCTCTGCTTCTGATGAAAGAAGAAAAGATACTCCCGTGCTTCTCCATGAAAGGGTTTAGAGTCCCCATCTATTTTCAGCTGGGGTTTGGGAACCCTGACATGAGAATGTACTGTATTAGAAAAAGAACCCCCTGAGTCTGTAATTAGGTTCGCATGTTCCTGTGGCTAACGTAATATACCAAGATATATAAAGAGGTCAGTCAAAAAGGAAGGAAAAGAGGAGAAAAAGTTAATGAAAGGAAGTGTGATGTAGAGTGACAGGGATTATATTTTCTAAAGCCCAAATGGAAAGTTCAAAATATAACATATTTTGACCTAAATTCAGTTTCTCGAATACACTATTCATTGTTTGTTTTTTGAAATTGACAGCTGCTTTTGAGAAGCTAAATTGTATCATAGACTCTTGTCACTTAATACTCCCAAAGACAAATTGAGGTTCTTTCCTTATTTTTGTTACTGGAAGAAAATGTACAGTATGGTCTTAGATTATTTATTTATAAAAGGTGCTTCTTAAGGTGACACTGAATTACATTCAGTATATGCATGGCAATAACATATAGCTGTTGTTCAGAGCATACTTATAGGGCTATTTTCTCACAAATAGCCACACTTAGCTACTGTTAGAGTATTTATAAAAATCAGAAGGTTATTAATGCAGTGACTATTAGCATTTTTGAAATGGTAGATTTAATACATCAGAATAAAAAATAAAAATCTCAACATATCAAATTCTCAGGCTACAATGAGATGAATTTTTTAACTTGATTGTAATAAATATTGAGATGAGATATATTCTAAAAGCTTTAGATGTGGTAGCCATATCTGAACAGCCTGAGTTAATGACCAATTTCAGATGCTTGGGAGTTATACTTAAACAAGTTAGACACCAATTTATGTCAGGCAAAATCTTTTCTCAAGCATCATTTGTTATATTAGTTCCATCCTTGTGAGCAAGACAATCAATCTACCAGCTGGGCAACTGTGGATAGTACTCAAAGATTCCAAGTCTTCCATATGAACTGGAGCTCAGACCTTCTCTAGGGAAGTCAGCATCCTACAGCATTGGATGCAAAGGCAGTAGGAGCCGCCTCCTATAACAGATCTCAGAATGGTACAGTTCTATTTGACCGAGGATCAAATGCACATATAGAAAATGGGAAATAATCAGAATTTACTATTTTTTCCTGGACAAACAGCCAGGAGCAAGTCATATAATGAAGATTTCTTAAAATATTGCGATTAATCTAAACAACTGAAAATATCTGCTTTTAAAAAAGCTGGCTAAGTTACTAAGTCACTCATATTTGCAGCATTAAACATAAGTAGGAATAGGTGATTAAGTTTTCTGCAGGGCCTCAAGCTTATCTTCATCTTTGAATGTATAATTAATTACAAAACTGGACACTCACGAAACCATCTGTTTGGTGATGTAATCAGATAGCTGGACAAGAGGCCTTGATCCTACAGACAATCAGGTCTCAATTCAGGAAAACTTCCCAATTATGGAAATGGTGACTGCAACAGGACAGAAGCATGTGGTAGAAATTAAGTATATGCTTAATTGGTTTCCTGAATGAGCATTATAAACAATGAAGCTTTTGGATCAGCAGAAAAATTCCCAGAGATTTCATTGAGCACTGATTCAGACCGTAATTACTTCCTACTTGTATTTCTAGAATCAGGGTTTAAAATTATGCAGTTTTTGTGCTGCGATTAATTACATAATTAATATTATAGAAATACTGGAGCCTAATATTTTAAATAAGTTTATTCATTACTTTTGAATAATACAGAAAAATGAAGTCATTTAATAATTGTTCTGAAACTGTGATTTGAACATCTATGAATGAATTCATCTTATTTAACGTCTTCTATAAAAATATGATATAAAATATGTCTATAATCTATATTATATATTGGTGTATACTATGTGAGTGTGCATGTGTTTGTGCCCTTCTTTAATAAAGGCATTCTGTTGTATTTCTGTGAAAGAAGCAACACTGAAATGCTAATGACAAAATTTGAAAAAAGAGTGATAACAGACTACCATCAATGAAAACACACACAGGAATTAATTACCCAAAAAAGAGGCATAGAATAAGACAAAGTAAATTGAAAGAAAATGTAAACATGCAAAAGGGACATTAAAAAAACTTTTAAAAAGCTAACACAAACAGTTCTAAAATATTTCTTACCTTCTTCAGTCATTGTATCACAATATTTTAGTTTTCTACATCATCCAAGCTCTACAACATCACAGTAAAATACACAAACATAAGGAACCAGCAGACATTGAAGAAATGTACATTTTCACATGTGCTTCATAAACTTCACAGTGATTATGTAAAATTTCTGCAGAAGGACAGGCAATCATGGATTACATAAGTGGCAGTGTCTTCCCCCCCTGCAAATTTCACAAGTCACTTGCTGTAGTGGCTTCACAAGAAGAACTGAAATCTATGATTCAACTTTCCAAGGTGATTGTTGATTTTGGTGCCTCCATATTTGGGGACACATTGTAGACCTTGAGAAGACTTGATTTGCAGAAGCTTTGAAAATCAAGCATGTTTAACACGTCTCAGGTCAGACATCCAAATATTGAGGCATCCAAAATAATCATTTTTTTCAAAATGCATAGTCTATGGAATTATACAAGATGCTGGCTCACAAGCTTTAGGATTGTTCTGATAACAGTGCTGATGTTGACTTGTTATAATAGTGATTATATAATTTGGCCTCTCTTTTATCAACTGTAAAGTCAGAGAAATATTTGCTCACTTCAGTGGGTGATGAGAAATCTAAATTAATTAAATCATTAATTAGTTCTGCATAAATTGCATTATTATAGTCCATCAGGAGTCAAGGGAAGAACGGAACTTGGAACTCTCCAGCCCTTTAGAACTAAGCTCAATTCTCTGTATGATATAACTTGAAAGAAATCGCCCTTTTTTTTCTAGATGTTATTTTACACTTCACGTTTTTGTGAAAATGTTCTATCTTTAAGTTTTGCATCTATATAAGCAATGTAATTGTTATTTGTTTCAAAAATATGAAAAATAGATCAGAGGAAAATTATGCACAAACTTTGAGGAATTTGTGATCAATTTCACTCAATTGTCATTTTTAATATAAAATTTTATAACTAAGCATCCAAGCTTTGGAAACAGTGTAATCATAAAAAAATGGATATTTATCAGTTTGATAGTGGGATTTTCAATTAAATCATTCTCTCTTTATATTGATGAAGGTGCTTAAGAAATTAAATATACAAATACTGGCCTATTATTTTTTTAGCTGATGCACTTAATGATCTTTCAATATTTTTTTCCACATGGGTGAATTTCAATTGAGGTTTTGCTTTTAGTTTTTAATTCTAAAATATTGTGATGATATGCAAATCTCATATTTTAAAAGATCATTTGTTTCTATTAAATTGCAGACACCTGAATCTGCAACATGAACATTTCTTACATCATTTGTGCACATAGAGAAAGCTTTGTGCCATATAAATAAAAAATATAGGCTTTTCAATACTGTTATAATTTTTAATTCATGTACAATTGACTATAAAGATTGTTATATGATCTGTTTATACATTAGCAAAATCAATTACAAGTACTGACATACTGTTGTACAGTGTAGTCTCTCTTTATTTGCACATAAGTTTGCACATAAGCATATGAAATTACCCTAAGCCTCAGTTAGAGCAGAGACAGAAGTCTTTTAAGGAAAGAATTGTGTATTTTGCTTTATAATTATTTAATTATGCATATATAATTTTGTAAAAATATTCTTGCTATAGTAATATAGTCTTGGTTGTTGTTTTGTGTCAAAAGAAGCTGTTGTCCTAACATCTTGATTTTAGCTCTGAAGATCTGAATTCTTTATCCAGGGAAAACTCCCATTAACTTCTGTATGGATTTCCCCTGCATAAGGCATTCAGAACCAGAAGCGCTGTTTAATTAGAACTCAGTATATGTTGGCTATAGGAGCCAAATCCCTCTTTTAAACTTATTCTCACTGATCTCTGCCTTGAAGTGTCTATGATCAGATATGTTAGAAACTGGGGGGAGACATCAGTGGAGGGTGAAGACAGGAGTGGAAAACAGATGCCAAAGGAAACTCACAAGTAATAAGAGCAGTAAAATGGAAATACATGAAGGAGACAACACTGCTAGAGACGGGGCGTGTATTGTCATGGAAAAGAAGCCTAACGATGAGAAGAGGGAAATAAAGTTGAGTAATGGAAGGGAGCATCACAGCAGCAAACTGAAGAATTAACAAAAAGATAGCATGGATGGCAACAGTCTTAGGAGCAGAGAGCTTGGGGTTAATGGACCAAACATAGAAGAGGTTTCAGAGGAAGCAAACAATAATGGAGCATTATCCTAAATCTCCAGAAGAAAGAAAAGTAGCAGCAGAAAGGCATGGCATTTGATATACCAGCAATCTGGTTTAGATCTGTGTTTACTTCTGTCTCCACCCAAATGAGAGATATAAAACAAACAGGAAGAAAAAAGGAGACACTGAACAGAGAAAAGAAACAAAGACATGCATAAAAGTGCATAATGCTGGCACCATTTACTTTCTAGGCACTTGCACAATGCCAACAATTTAACACTACAAGGATTAAACTAGGTTAATTATTACAGTTAGCAAAACTATTTCCTGGGAGAGTCTAATCTGGCTGGTGAGATTACCCCCTCCCACGCACACAAAGCTTTTATAGTTCTACACCTGCAGTAGAAAATTTTATACAACCAACAGCTCGCTGACTGCCATGCACAGTGATGATGTTATAACCTGTCAGCTGCACTTATTCATGTGAATTTCACCAAAAAGACTTGGGTCAGTACTGCTCAGCAATACCAAAGGTAAAAGAATTGGACGCCTAAATGGTTACAGTTTTTAAAAAAGCTCAACAGCAACAACAACATCCTTTAGAATCAACCAACCAAAACAAAGTTCTGCATTCTGTAACTCATTATGACTTAGTACATTACCTTTGTAAGGTATATTTCTTGGAACACAGCTTCTGGATGGGAATTATAGCACTGTTCCTAGCATTTAGGGTGTGACAACATATTGGATGGTAACTAAATTACATGAGACTGTTGCTCTGTGCTCTAAAAGCAAATGTGAATACCTTTGATCTTGACTAAATTGCAAGCTTCTATCCATGTTTTCTCTTGTGTCCTTACTTGGTTCCTTATTTTGAGGGTGTTTTTTTTTTTTTTTGTCATGATGAGAATCTCATTGCAGTTCTGATTTTTCTTATAGTTTACTATAATTTTATCTAATTGGTGGGTGAATAGAAATATCATTGAAAAAGTGTACAAACATATGAATGGGAGTTCTGGGCAGCTCAGGATAATGACATCCTAAGCAAAATTTGCCTAGTGTTTTACTCTCAGTGCACTGTTTAAAATGAAGGATGAAATCCCACAATCCTTACAGTTCATACAGTCCAGCAAAATTTCAAGTGATGACAAAGGGAGATTTGTTAGAGGATCCACAGATTTTCACTGGGTATAGTTTTAGAAGAGATTGAAGTGACTGATTTCGGGTCAGGAAGCAGGTCAATGGCAATACTCTGCCCTGGAATGACATTAACATTTAAATATTCACGTCTTCCATTCACATTCAGTAAGGAATCTCAGAACAAATATGCTGTCTGAAGAACAAAACATCATTGGAAAATTTCATGCAGGTCTGAGAAAAGAATTTTGCCAGTGCCCTCTTCTGTTTCTATAGGATCTCAAAGAAGGGGTTTAAAGGTTTGAGGGGGTTTTTTTGTTTGTTTGGTTTGTTTTTTTTAACTTGACTGCTGCTTATGTTGGAAATTAGTGAGTGTAACTTATCTGGATTGCTCAAATGACTATCCATTATGTATTGTCACACAATGATGACATCCAGGGAATTGGTTCAAATTAAATAAATGCTAAGAATATACATTTCTACAGAGCTGCAAAATAATGTCCTTTTCTGCCTTCTTGTCTAATGAATTGCAGCTAAATAAAATATGGCCCTAAACAAGATGTGAAATTAACATTCAAGTCCACACAATTCTTTAAAGTCTTTTTTAATCATTGCAGCCTTAAGATTTTTCTTTTAAGATTTTAAAGATTTTTCTCTTCCATTTTCCTCTAACAAAAATATTGCTTATCTAGGAGTAATATGATGACTGCAAATTTATGAAATAAAAAGCTTTTGTATTTCATGGACAGTATTACTCCCCTATTTTTTCCTAAAGAATGAGCCAAAATTTTAAAGAAGGTTTAAGAAATAGCTATGTAATCATCTTGAAGGAATATGAAATTGCAGGAAATCCTTCCAAATTGCTAAGTGACTGAATATACAATTAGGATTCTGATGGTTTTGCCTGGTCTAAGGAAGTGTTTACTGTTTGTCCACAGTTTGGGAGTTTGTATTCTTTTTTCTTGTTTATTCTTATCTTACTCTTGTTTCTGTTTCAGGAGAAACTGACTCCTAAGATAATTTATGCAAGAGATGATACCTCTCTAATTATGTGGTGGATCTCATCTTGCTCTCCTTTAAAACAGAGAAAAAGAATTATACAATGAATTCAATGGCAGCCAAAGCAGGACCAGAATCTATAGAGTTTTGAATATTAAGTACAGAATATCATTGTTAATAAAAGATGGCTGGTAACTTTAACTATCCATTAGGTTATACCACATTTATTCCAAAAATCAGAATCAAATGGCTGACTAGTTGCAGCTTTATTTTAATAGCTTTCATTTTATTTTTTTAAGAGTAAGTGCTTAATAGCCCATAACAATTGGCAAATTGTACTTCCCACCCCCTTCTCCCATATACAAGAGAGTAGGCATTCAAATTCATTTCCATCAGCACCAGAAGAGTCAAATGACAGTAGGCAAAATATATAAATCAATTTCAGCATCTTTTCTAAAGTGTGAGTACCAAACTGGACATAGAATTCCAGCAGCAATCTCACCAAGGTCTGCATAATTATTATAGCCATACTATTGCTAGTTCGTAGTGTAGTTTATATATACATACTAGCTTTAGATGTACATGCTAAATATTTTACATCTCTTTCCTATTAAGTTAAATCTTTTCCCAAATATTATAAGGAACTAAAAAGATTTTTCTTTTTAAATGAGCCCCTATGGGAATAACAAAAGTTCATATGATGTTCAGGGGTTGAACTGTACTGAATACAATATGGTATCTCTAATGACTTGTATCAGCCCAGACATAGGTTTCACTAAATTGTCTTAAGCATGAGCTGGATTTTTGCCAATCTCTCCTTTTCATGTTTTCAAAAGCAGTATCTGGACACTGTAATATTATAGCTACTAGCAAGTCACTGCTTGATACTCCTGAAGTAAACTATAGGTGGTAGTTTTCTTCACACACAGTGCTCCCTAACTTCTGAGACACCTAGGTTTAAGGAGTTTGTTTTGTTTTGTTTTGTTTTGTTTTTTTCAAAAAAGGATCAATTGCAAAAAAACAAGATGCATTTCAAAGGCAGCCACTGAAGTCAATAGAAAAGAAACTAGCTGACTTAACAGGAGCCAGGTCATTTTTAAAATGCAGTCTCCTAAGGAATGATAATAATGTACTTGCAATAGGACCATTATGCACTTTTTACAGAAATTGTATGCAAAAATAGGTTAATGCATAGCTAGAATGAATTACAGGGAGGAAAAACAAAGCAACAAACTCAGCTGGCCAAATCAGAAGCAAGCCTAATGGATTCAGAGAGGGAAAAAAGTTGAATTAAGTTATTCTTTTGCCTAGTTCTCTCAATGTGTAATCTTTGTATTTTATCACATTAGGCTTCCTTTAATCTCCTTTGCACACATTCTAAATCCAGTATCCGCAGACTAAGTTTAGAGGTACTGTGAGTTACTCTTTACTCTTTTCAACTTGACCCCCCAGCAACTATATTTTGACTGCTGATGGGAGCTTAAGGATACAGCTGCACTCCAATAAGCAGTACAGTGGTAAAGTCTCGGTGACACAGGCTTAGTATTCTCAGCACAAACCAGGGCTCCTGGTGTGTTTGTACAAAGATGAAGTCCTTGCTGTAGTATGTTTGCTGCTATTGTTACCAAAAGTAGTTAAATTAAAGCTTGTTTGTATATTCCACTCCTTGATGCAATTGCACCTTACAACCCTTGCGTACTCAATGGATAGATTTACTTGGCAGGAAGCTGATAGATACAAGTCCTGGTAGTCTTGTAGGATATACTGTTGCAACATTGTATCAACAATGTAGCAAATATCCATGCAAGACCTTATAGGAGGAGAAGGTTATTTTATTTAAAATAAAAACTGAAACAGAAGCAGGTTTCCCCTCACTCACAGTCTCATACACACACACAAGCATGAGAATGCGTGTGGTGTTCAAGAACTCTGTCCAGCTGTCAAGTATCAGGGCAGGGCTTCTACATCAGCAGCAAAAAGGAAGGCTAGGGAAAATGTGGGCCCACTGCTGAATGGGAATGGGGATCTGGTCACAAAGGACAGTGAGAAAGCTGAAGTACTGAATGCCTTCTTTACCTCAGTCTTTCCTGGTAAGACTGGCCTTCAGGAATCCCAGGGCCCAGAGACCAGAGGAGAAGTCTGGAGCAATGAAGACTAATCCTCAGTGGAGGAGGATCAGGTTAGGGATCACTTAAACTGGTGGTGTCCCCCTGGGGTCAATACTGTTTAACACCTTCCTTAATGACCGAGCTGATGGGGCCAAATGCACCCTCAGCAGGTTTGCATATGACACGAAACTGGATGACAGAAACCCAGATAGTTGCACTGCTATTCAGAGGGACCTCGACAGGCTGGGGAGATGGGCATAGAGGAACCTCATGAAGTTCCACAAAGGGAAATGCCAAGTGCTGAACCTGGGGAGCAATAACCCATGCACCAGTACAAGCTGGGGGCCAACGAGCTAGAGAGCAGCTCTGCAGAGAAGTACCTGGTGACACCAAGTTGAACATGAGCCAGCAATGTGCCCTCGCAGCAAAGACGGCCAACGGTATCCTGGGCCGCATTAGGAGGAGCATTGCCAGCAGGTCGAGGGAGGTGATCCTCCCCCTCTCCTCAGCACTGGTTAGGCCACATCTGGAGTGCTGGAATAGGTTGCCCAGAGAGGTCATGGAGTCTCCATCTTTGGAGATATTCAAAACCTGACTGGACAAGGTCCTGGGCAATGTGCTCTAGTTGACTCTCGCCTCTCGTCCTGTCACTAGGCACCACTGAAAAGAATCTGGCTCTGTCTCCTTTATACTCTCCCTTCAGATATTTATACACAGTGAGAAGATCCCCCCTGAGCCTTCCCTTCTCCATGCTGAACAGTCCCAGCTCTCTCAGCCTCTCCTCATATGACAGATGTTCCAGTCCCTTAATCATCTTTGTGGCAGGTTCTTCTCTGTCCATCTCCCCAGCCTGTCGAGGTCCCTCTGAATGGTAGCACAGCCTTCTGGTGCCTCAGCCACTCCTCCCTGTTTTGTGTCATATGCAAACCTGCTGAGGGTGCATTTGGTCCCATCATCTCGGTCATTAAGGAAAGTGTTAAAACAGTATTGTCCCCAGTATTGACCCCAGGGGGACACCACTAGTGACTGGCCTCCAGCCAATCACAACCCTCTGAGCTCTGCCATTCAGTCAGCTTTCAGTCCACCTCACTGTCCACTTCTCTAGCCCGTACCTCCTGAGCTTTCCTATGAGGATGTTATGGGAGACAGGTGTTGAAAGCCTTCCTGAAGTCAAGGTAAAAAGCATCCACTGCTTTCCCCTCATCCACCAAGCCAGTCATCCCATCATAGAAGGCTATCAGGTTGGTGAAGCATGATTTCCCTTTGGTGAATCTGTGCTGACTACTCCCGATCACCTCCTCGTCCTTCATGTGCCTGGAAATGGTAGCCGGGATTAGCTGCTCCATCATCTTCCCAGGGATCGAGGTGAGGCTGACTGGCCTGTAGTTCTCCGGGTCCTCCTTCTTGCCCTTCTTGAAGAGAGAAATGACATTTTCTCTCTTCCAGTCCTCAGGAACCTCTCTGGATCGCCATGACCTTTCAAAGATGATTGAGAGTGGCCTCACAATGACATGGGCCAGATCCCTCAGCACTCATGGGTGCATCCCATCAGGTCCCATGGACTTGTGTATGTCCAATTTGTTTAAGTGTTCGTGTGAGCCATCCCACTACATCTCCATGATCCCAATGAGATTATAACTCTGTAATTGAACACAGATCTCTGATTCCTTTTATTTGTTCCCCATGCTGTGTGCATTAGTGTACAGGCACTTCAGAGAGGCACCCAGCCATGCTGATTTCCCAGGAAGGGTATGAGAGCTTTCCCCATAATTCTGTCTGGTAGGTACTTATTTATGTGGATACACCTGGGGTGTGCCCCTTTCACCTCTGTTTTGTTGATTAGAAGGTCCCTCCTGTTTACACCACCCACCCCACGCACTTTGCTTGCCAACCTGGTCCACCACTTCCTCGCTTGGTTGTTGGTCATGCTCTCCCTCCTGCACCGTTCCTAGTTTAAAGCTCTCCTTACCATGTTGGCCAGCCTTTTGGCAAAGGTGCTTTTGCCCCACTTAGTCAGGTGGATCCTCTCTCTTCCATGCAAAGCTCGATCCTCAGAGAGGGTCCCATGGTCATAGAAAGCAAAACGCTGTTGCAAACACCAGCTGCACAAGCAGTTCTTGACCTGTAGGATCTACCCACTCCCCCTCAGGCCCTTCCCCCTCACTGGTGGGATCAAGGAGAACACCACCTGGGACCCCATGCCCTTGACCATCACCCCCAGAGCCATGTAAGTCAAGCTTGATGCTTCCCAGGTCACCCCTGGCAGTATCTTTGGTGCCCATGTGGAAGAACAGCAGAGGGTAATAGTCCAAGGGCTGGACAAGCCTCAGCAGTCTTTCCACAACATCCTGAATTTGAGCCCTCAGCAAGCAGCAAACCTCCCTAGACAATAGGTCAGGTCAGCAGATTGGGGCCTCCATCCCTCGCAGGAGGGTGTTGTCCACTACTATCACTCGCCACTTCTTCCTGGTGCTCCTGTGTGGCTCAGGTTTAGCCATCTTGGGTGCTTCGTTGGACAGCGCTCCCAGCCCCTTGTCAGCTATGAGGGCACTGATTCTGTTCTGTAATTGCAAATCTTGAGGTGGAACAGGAGCCTTCCTCTTGGTGCAAGAAGTCACAAGCTTCCAGCCTTCGCCATCCTGGGAGTCTCCACTTTCCACCCTGACAGGCACAGACTCTGCCTGCCCCTCCTTCAGTACAGTTGGGGGGTTGGGCTCTTGAAGCTGCAGGATCTCAGAGAAGATCCAGTCAATCTCTTTCTCATCATCTCTAATGCTGCTCAGTCTGCTGACCTCCTCCTGCAATGCCTTAACTCAATGACACAGATCCTCAAGGACCACACATTTCCTGTGGGCTAGAAGAATATCTCCTGCTGCCCCAGCTTCAGCGAGAGCCCCCAGGCACTCCCTGCAGCCCGAGACCTGCAGGGCTGCATCCTTCTTCTGGAGCTCCATCTGGGTCGAAGCCTCTGAATTTACAGGGTCAATTGCTCCAACGACTGCTGGGGACCATGCCTTGTGGCACATCACCACCATGACTGAGGATGTGTATCCTGTTCTGAGTAGAGTTTCTGGTCTCTTTCTGTGCAAACTGCTGTGTCTGTTAGCTGCGCTCCTTCTCTGATACCTCTTTGCATTTGTATAATCTATAGCTTGTGGGGAGAGTGTAAGCTTTCTATAAATGGAAGAGTAATATGGGAGAAACATCTACCAAAGAGACTTTCCATACTTTTCCTTCCCCTGCTCCCACTGAAAAATAACACCCCTCTACTACTAAAAAATGTCAAAGGATCTTTATTAAGTTCTATGCTTTCATAACCCAGAAATGTCCAGTTCTAAAATAGGACTAGGACCAATCTATTTGAGAGATGATTATGTAATCCTTATTTATATGAGTGAATATGATGCAAATAGTCCATCTGACTATTAAATGAATAAAGGGTTGCCAGCAAATTTTGCACAGGATTTCCTGGGGATGAATGACTGTCTGGGAGTAGGTGATGTGGAGGTGATCTTTAATCTTAATCCCAAGGAAATGCCCTGTATCAAGGTCATTATTTCTATAACAAGATAAAAAAATGATATATGGATATTTATATTTTAAATGAATGATGAGATTTCAATTGCAATGCAAAGTTAACTTCCAACTAATGAATATCCTGTACATTTGTCAGCACCTGATCCCTCATCTTCGAGGCTTTAAGCTGAGACCAAGATTTTCAAAAGCAGAAGCCTTCCTTTTATTAGACTCTTAAAGCCATAGTTGCACACCTGTCTGAATTCCAAAAGGGCCAAGCATCCAATGGCTCCCACTGATCTCATGTTATTTATCTGGAAAAGCCAGAGGCCTGCTAAACACTTTGTAAACCCTCTGCCCTCAAAGAGTTTACAAGCTAGTGTAGAGAGAACACCTGCAGAAGATCTGGTGAGGAGTCAGTGACTGGCAGAGTACGTGGTAGCAGTCCCAGCGTGTGAAACTGCACACTGACTGAATTCCTGGCAGGGCCAGGCATGTATATTGTTTTGTCAACAATGTCTAGCTGCTTCCCGGAAAGTAGTTTCTCAAGTCCTAGTAGATAAAAGGGGGCCCTTGGGATACACAGGGGGAGTCCTGCCTGGACATCCAACCCGTGCGTCCGACCCATGCTTCCAGCGGCCTCCCATCAGCAACTGCTCCGCGCGGTTCCCAGGGCTCCCTGCGCAGCCTGGCGTGCAAGCCCTTCATTAAATCTATCCTGTTTAACCCCTCACATGCCTTGAGTCGCTCTATACAGTAGTATCTGACCCTCCCTTTCCCGCCTTGCGGTCACATTTGGCGTAGCCAGCAGGATACCAGTGCGGAGATGTCTCTTTGGGGGTGAGAGGACAAGGGGGAGGCGGGGAGCCGTGTTCCCGGGTGGCCCACTACGGGTCGATGGGCACCCATGGCTCGTGAGCTGGCGGGGCGGATCGTCCCTGCAGCGTGGCTGGAGCTAGAGAGTGAGCCAGGGGGATCCCCAGAGCGGCTCGTGGAACTGGTCTCCAAGCTCCGGCTGGAGAAAGCAGGGCTGGTGGCGCGAAAGGCAGCGGGGGATCTGGGGTGGGTCTCGCTGACTGCGCTCCGCACCCCGGACGAGGCGTTGCTGACGCAGCGCCAGCGAAACGGGCAGGTGGAAAGCGGTCTCGAAGCTGCTAAGGAGGCTTGCCAGCTGTCCCAGGAGGTCACAACTGCAACCATGGGTCAAGCCGAGAAGCTGGAGCACCAGTGTGCTGTTGTGGCTGCCCACATTGCAAATCACCGGCGGTGACAGGGAGGCGACGAGATTTCCATCCCTGGCAGTGTGGGCACTGGTGCAAAAAGCGGATGGGGATCCGGAAACTTGGGATGGCAACATCTGGGGTCCCGACGAGCCCCCCAGCTCGGAGTCGGACCCCGAGCATGAGGGGGCAGCGCAGCCGCTTACCGGACCGAGCGCAGCCCATCTGCAAGGGACCACAACTACTCGCGATTTTAAAGTGTCAGAGCTGCAGGATGTGCAGGGGCGCTACCAGCAGCAGCCCCATGAAGGGTTGTTAGAGTGGCTGTTGAGGCTGCGGGATGATGGGGCGGTTGCGGTTTATTTTACTAGAGGGGAGCTCGATGGGACGGGGGCCATGCCCCAGGATCCCAGGCTGCGCGACACCCTCCATACCCCGCAGTAGCAAAGCCGAAGTGTTCCCCCCTCCCTAATGGAGTGGGTGCTGGGCGCGGCGCGGTTAACCTGGCTGACTGCCGCGGACATCGATGACGGGCTCACCGGGTGGACCGCTATCGCAGCAGGAATGAACCGGCTGCGGCAATCAGGAATGCTGTCCGGAATTTACTCCCCCGAGCTTACCGGACCAGATCAGATCCCCATGAGCAAAACCATCTGGAGTAGGGTGCTGCGAACCACCCGCCCCCCTGCATCTTAAAGCGATGGTGCTACCTGTGACTGGGGGGCCGGGCACAGTGGGGGAGGCCGCAGCGCTGCTCTCCCGGGTAGCAGAGGCGTCCTCTGTTAGCAGAGGTGGGCAGCTGGGAAACAGGCGGGTAAACGTGAACCACAAAGAAAGGGCGAGTCGCGGCTCTGTGTTCCGAGACCTGCGGCGAGCGGCATGCCGTCGGGGGAGGTGGACGGCGAACCCAGCGCAGAGCTGCTCCAACGGTGGCTGCAGCTCCAGCTGGAGCAGCGCACGCAGCCCCTGGGGGTGGGGGAGCGCAGCGAGCAGCCTGGGGAGCGCAGGGGGGACCCGCGACACCCACTGTCCCGCCGGCAGCGTGCACGGAGAGGGAGCTGCCAGCGGCACAAAAACAGGCCAGGCAGTGTTGCCTCCATTGCACCCGCTTAGCTCCACAGCAGTTGCAGAGCAAAAAGCGTTATATCTGCAGAGGGCAAAAGCCTGGGGAGGAGCGGCAAATTGATTCTATTGGACCCTCACCAGAGAGCCAGCAGCGCAGCTATGTCTTGACCGCTGTAGATGCCTGCTCTGGTCCATCGCACACCCACTCTTGTGCCGCAGCTACCCAGGCTCACACCATTAAGAAAGGCATTAGAAGACTTGATTGGGTTATATGGTTCCCTGGTGGAAATCCAAAGTGATCAGGGCACTCATTTTACAGGGAATGACGTTCAAGATTGGGCTGGAGAGCGAGGAATAGCCTGGACATATCACATACCCCACCATCTGCAAAGGGCAGGATTGATAGAGTGAATGAACGAGCTGCTCAAAGAGCAGCTGCACAAGTTGTCCCCTACTGGTACAATCATGGGCTGGAGCAAAAACGTTCGTCAGGCAACTGCCTGCCTCAGTGACCGCCCACCGCATGGCTCTCCTCCATGTGCTCATTTCAAAGGGGAATCCATGGAGCGGCCGCGTGTGCTTAGAGTGCAACGGCTGCACCCCCAAGCCTGCTTCCCCATTGTGAGCTATGCCCAGGAGTGCAGGGTTGGGTCTGCGATTGCCACGCAAAGAAATAACCCTAGAACCGGAGAGCTGTCATCTTGTGAGTATGGGGTTGGCTGTTGCCATACCTCAAGGGTATTATGGTCGCTTGGTGCCCTGCAAAAGCTTAGCTGTCTGGAGAGGTGGACATCATTGCAGGGGTCATTGACTCAAACTACCTTGAGGAGGTGAAGGTTGTGATCCATTACACCAGAACCCGACCCCTGCGATGTACACAGGGAGACCAAATAGCCCAACTGATATGTGAGTGGATAGGGGTCCCCACTATCCAGGAAATAGATTCCTTGCGGCCCACCCAGCAACCAGGCAGCTTTGGGTCTCCAGGGCGTGCTGTGTGGGTGCATGATCTGACTAAACTTGGACAGTTGAAAGGGGAAAATTATTGCTGATGGGCCAGGAGACACCCACCTGGCACCAGCTGCGCCGCTGGTGTTGGCAACAGGGCTTTGGTTTCTATGACCATGGGACCCTGTTTGAAGATCAACAGCTGATGGGGAGAGATGGGATCCACCTTACCAAGCAGGGCACGCGTGTCTTTGCCAACAGGCTGGCCAGCCTGGTAAGGAGGGCTTTAAACTAGGAGAGATGGGGGAAGGGGAGTGGTATAGTGGCAGGGGAGTCAGTAAAACACCGCTCAAGTCAGGATGCCTCCAGCGGGTGCATGCAGCCAGGGGAGACAGCATGCAACATGGCTATGGAAGATCCTCTTGCACCTCTCCTGGGAAGCTTGCATGCTTGACTGGCTCTCTGAAATGCCTGTATACCAATGCACGCAGCATGGGGAATAAGCAGGAAGAGTTAGAGATGTGTGTGCGATCGCAGGGCCATGATCTCATTGCAGTTACAGAGACATGGTGGGATAGCTCACATGACTGGGATGCGGTCATGGATGGCTATGTGCTTTTTAGGAAAGACAGGCCAGGAAGGCGAGGTGGTGGAGTTGCCCTTTATGTGAGGGAGCAACTGGAATGTATGGAGCTCTGCCTCGGGGTGGATGAAGAGCAAGTTGAGAGCCTATGGGTAAGGATTAAAGGGCAGGCTATGGGCGACACTGTGGTGGGGGTTTACTCCAGGCCACCTGACCAGGAGGAAGTCATCGATGAGGCCTTCTACAGACAGCTGGAAGTAGCCTCCCGATCACAGGCCCTGGTTCTCATGGGAGACTTGAACCCCCCTGACATCTGTTGGCAAGACAGCACAGCTAGGCACAAACAGTCAAAGAGGTTCCTGCAGAGGATTGATGATCATTTCTTGACTCAGGTGGTGGAGACGCCAACGAGGAGAGGTGCAATGCTAGACCTTGTACTAACGAACAAAGAAGGTCTAGTTGGAGATGTGAAGGTTGGGGGCAGCCTTGGCTGCAGTGACCATGAGATGGTGGAGTTCAGGATCCTATGAGGAGGGAGCAGGGCAATGAGTAGGATTGCAACGCTGGACCTCAGGAGAGCTAACTTTGGCCTCTTCAGGGACCTACTTAGGGGAATCTCATGGGGGAGGGCCCTAGAAGGAAGAGGGGTCCAAGAAAGCTGGTTAATATTCAAGCATCACTTCCTCCAGGCTCAAGATCAGTGCATCCCTCTGAGGAAGAAGTCCAGCAAAGCGGGCAGGAGACCTGCATGGATGAGCAAGGAACTCCTGGCAAAACTCCAACAGAAGAAGGAAGTACACAGAATGTGGAAAAGGGGACAGGCCACATGGGAGGAATACTGGGACGTTGTCAGAGTGTGCAGGGATGCGACGAGGACGGCTAAGGCCCATTTGGAATTAAATCTGGCAAGGGATGTCAAGGACAACAAGAAGGGATTCTTCAAATACATCAATAGCAAAAGGAAGACTAGGGGAAAACGTGGGCCCGCTGCTGAATGGGGCGGGTGCCCTGGTGACGAAGGATACAGAGAAGGCAGAGTTATTGAATGCCTTCTTTGCTTCAGTCTTCACTGCTAAGGCCAGTCCTCAGGAATTCCAGACCCTGGGGACAAGAGAGGAAGGCTGGAGAAAGGAAGACTCTCCCTTGGTGGAAGAGGATCAGGTTAGAGATCTTTTGTCCAAACTTGACATCCATAAATCCATGGGCCCTGATGGGATGCATCCACGAGTGCTGAGGGAGCTGGCGGATGTTATCGCTAGGCCACTCTCCATCATCTTTGAAAGGTCCTGGAGATCAGGAGAGGTGCCTGAGGACTGGAAGAAAGCCAGTGTCACCCCAGCCTTCAAAAAGGGCAAGAAGGAGGAGCCAGGGAACTACAGGCCTGTCAGCCTCACCTCCATCCCTGGAAAGGTGATGGAACAGCTCCTCCTCGAGGTCATCACTAAGCATCTGGAGGACCAGAAGGTGATCAGGAGTAGTCAGCATGGATTCACCAAAGGGAAATCATGCTTGACCAACCTGATAGCCTTCTATGACGGAATGACGGGCTGGGGAGATGAGGGCAGAGCAGTGGATGTTGTCTCCCTGGACTTCAGCAAGGCTTTTGACACTGTCTCCCATCACATCCTCCTAGGTAAGCTCAGGAAGTGTGGGCTAGACGAGTGGACGGTGAGGTGGATTGAGAACTGGCTGGATGGCAGAGCTCAGAGGGTTGTGGTGAATGGCGCAGAGTCAAGTTGGAGGCCTGTGGCTAGCAGTGTCCCCCAGGGGTCAGTCCTGGGTCCAGTCTTGTTCAATGTATTCATCAATGACCTGGAGGAAGGGACAGAGTGCACCCTCAGCAAGTTTGCTGATGATACTAAACTGGGGGGAGAGGCTAACACACCAGAGGGCTGTGCTGCCATTCAGAGGGACCTGGACAGGCTGGAGAGGTGGGCGGAGAGGAACCTCATGGAGTTCAACAAAGGCAAGTGCAAGGTCCTGCACCTAGGCAGGAATAATCCCATGCACCAGTACAGGTTGGAGGCTGACCTGCTGGAAAGTAGCTCTGCAGAGAAGGACCTGGGAGTGCTGGTGGACAAGTTAAGCATGAGCCAGCAGCGTGCCCTTGTGGCCAAGAAGGCCAATGGTCTCCTGGGCTGCATTAGGCCGAGTGTTGCCAGCAGGTCGAGGGAGGTGATCCTGCCCCTCTACTCAGCCCTGGTGAGGCCTCACCTGGAGTCCTGTGTCCAGTTCTGGGCTCCCCAGGACAAGAGAGACATGGCGCTACTGGAAAGAGTCCAGCGGAGGGCTACCAAGATGATTAGAGGGCTGGAGCATCTCTCCTATGAAGAAAGACTGCAAGAGCTGGGCCTGTTCAGCCTGGAGAAGAGAAGATTGAGAGGCGATCTCATAAACGTGTACAAGTATCTGAAGGGGGAGTGTCAAGAGGATTGAGGCCAGCCTCTTCTCCTTGGTGCCCAGCAACAGGACAAGAAGCAATGGGCAGAAACTTAACCACAGGAAGTTCCATCTGAACCTGAGAAAAAACTTCTTCACTGTGAGGGTGACAGAGCATTGGAACAGGTTGCCCAGAGAGGTAGTGGAGTCTCCTTCGCTGGAGATATTCAAAACCCGTCTGGATGTGATCCTGGGCAATCTGCTCTAGGTGACCCTGCTTGAGCAGGGAGGTTGGACTAGATGATCTCCAGAGGTCCCTTCCAACCTAAACGATTCTGTGATTCTGTGATTCTGTGATTCTGTAATCAAAGAGGAAAGTGTCCCAGTCTATGTCCCCTCTAGGAGACCCTCACCCAGAGAATCGAAACCTGATGAATATGCCGAGTGGAGCCGTGACATTGCTGCTCTCCATCCCAGCCCTGTACACTGACGGTAGTTGGGACGACGAAACTGCAGTGAGCACATCAAACCCAACATCCACAAGAAAACGAGCCTACTTCCAGTACTACATGATGTAAAGTCTAAAGAATCAGCACGGGACAACCCCTGGCAGTGACTGTCATCATGGCTGTCGAATTTAGGACTATGGGGAAAACACATTATACTCCTGGTCTTGGCTGATCAGTTTTGTGTGCATACATGTTCTATTTGACTATATATATATATATTTACTATGATTTAGTTGCTTGTACACCTTAGCTGTTAGTTAAGCCAATGCCTGAAAGGCATGTCCGAACCTTGTCCACACACTGGTGGCACCAACACCATGTCTCTGCCAGTTGGGGGTGGAGTGTAGTGAGGACACCTGTGGAAGACCCAGCAAGGAGTCAGAGGCTGGCAGAGCACATGATAGCAGCCTCAGAGCGTGCTCTCTATACACTGACTGAATTCCCATCAGGGCCAGGCATGCATATTCCGTTTTGTCAGCAATTTCTAGCTGCTTCCCGGACAGTAGTTTCTCAAGGTTAGCACAGCTGAGATAAGGAAACAGCTCTAGTAGATTTAAGGGGCCCTCGGGATACAAGAAGTCAAGTCCCGCTTGGGCGTCTGGCCCATGTGTCCAACCTGTGCATCCAGCAGCCTCCCATCAGCGACCCTTCTGTGCGGTTCTCAGGGCTCCCCACGCAGCCTGGAGTGCAAGTCCTTCATTAAATCTATCCTGTTTAACCCCTCATGAACTTTGAGTGTCTCTCTTTGCTGGTATCTGACCCTCCCTTGCCCACCTTGTGGTCACAGCTAGCTTTCACAAAACAGGGACAAGCCAGGGTAAAAACAAATTTGTGGGGAAGGGGAAAAGGAAGGACAGGTTCACAAATGCAGAATCATATACCATGATGACTCAGTTTATATTTTTTGTGAGATCAGTGGGAGTTTGAAATACTAGCCCTTTTGAAATCAATATCACTCTAGACATCTACACATACATACGGCCATTTTTGGTGCTGCCTTGGCCATTTCTACATTAAAATGGTGCATTAAATTATAATGATTACAACAAATGTAGGTATATAGAACCATAGATATTTTTTGTCTTTGTGAATGGCCTCCTGCTTTTTAAAATTTTAATTCAACATGTCAGTTTTAAATCAAGCATAAAGGAGGCTAGTGTCTTGCATTCCTTTTAAAGGCTGTGAGACCTTTAGATTCTAATTTTTGAAAAATATTCATGCCAAGGCAAACATAAATGTTTGGGGAAAAACACCAGAAAGATACCTGTGAGCTAGAAATCACTGAAGAAAATTTTCTTGGAGGCATTTAATTAAAATTTATCCATCTGAGCAATTCTTTATTAAGCCATATTGATAGTTAGCATTTTATTGACATAATCAGAAATACTACTGAGTTATTTTATACACTTAATTATAAGATTTAATTTTCAAAACTGCTGAGCTCTTGCATCTCCCAAATAAGATTCCGGATTTTATAACCTTTTTTCTGTGGCTATAATAGGCAAATCCTTTGGATCACATTATATAATGCAAGCTTTCTCCCTTGCTATGGGGAAAAAGCAACGGGAAAAAAGTGTACCACTGAACCAGCTATGTCTAGGAAACATCTGAAGGAAACTTGAGCAATGGAAAAATACATAATATCTGAGAGCTGATCTTAATCTTGGACCTTTATTAAGTCCTAAATTGAAGTCCAGAATAAAACAATCCAGCATCTTGGTCTTCACTCTGTCGTTAAGGTCATCTCCCTGCTAATGGGCATGCCAAAATGCTCCATTTTTGAATTTTTTATGCTTTAGCACCTAGTGTAATCTGAGACATCCCAGGTGCATATGTGGCCCAAGAACTTTTCTTTAAAGGAAAAAAAGGAGAACAAGGAATTGCCATGAAAAAAAATCTAATTTACAAGCTGGGATAGCAAGTCTATTAGGCTTCTAGCAGAGCGAAAGGTCTGACTAGCAGGTGGGTAAAGATGAGACTTGAGTTGGAAAGGAAACAGCATTAAGAAAAGCCTGATCATTTGCTATAAATTATATACAGCTTGTCAGGAGATTCAACTACAAGAAGCCAAATGTGTAGCCCCAATATGTTATGAACCTTTCTAATATCCATGGGAATAGATGGGGCAGAGTCTGTTGGTGATTCCATCCTGACAAGAACAATAGACTGGCAGTATATAATGCAGCATTAATCAGAGATGTGAGCACTTGGTTTTCTTGTGGCAATGGTACAATTTAATCAGAATGTAAATCATGCACTGTTTTTGTGTGCAATTTAAAACAAAGAAAGGGTTTCATTTTGTATGAGAGATTTCTCAGTGTACAATTAATGGTGTGAAGAATGCAAGGACTAAAATTGCAACACCTTTTCATTGAATAATGAGTGTTAACTTCAGCATCTCAATAGGGAAATGGAAAGGTAGATTTTCCATGTCAAAGAGGTACAGAGCTTTTACTGGAACAAAAAAAAAAGTTTAAAATTTAAAACATAGTGTGCAATGCTGCAATGAGCAACATGGAGCCATTTAAATGCAATAAGGTGCTATATATATTTATAACCGCTAAAACTTGGAAAGCATCTGAGTTCTCACTGTCCTTAGTGTTTTAGATCACATATGTCCCTCAGACTTTCTTCACAAGTGCAGTTTCTGAAGGCAAATACTACTGCAGGAAAAAAAGCCCAGCAGATACATTCACCAAATGAACACCTGGGTTTGAATTTTTGTGAGTCTACCAGGAGGAGCAGGATGGGCAAGCTGATATTCAAATCACCTCACAGACCAATCAGAACAATATACAATTATGTCTTCCTTCTAAAGGGACACAAAGAACACATTATAATACAGCTTGATAGCATGAACAAACTGTGTGTATGTGCATACATACAACACAGAGGGCTTGTTGCACTGTTTCTGTACTCGGTGTTTATCCATCCAAAGTCAAACCTGCAGTGTCTCAACCCTTTCTATATACCATATAATAAACTAGTTACAGGTTTGGGTACCTTGTGATGTACTAAAATCAAACTTAGGAAAGAAAACAAATACCCTACAAAAGATAAAGTACAGAATCTTTCTAATTTTTAGATTTCTGCTCAAGCCAGAAGTAAACAGTTGTTATGATATGTATCAATCAAGTTCTCAGTTTTAGTTAGTACTGAAGCAAATACAATTCCTAAGGCATAAATCTTGGTGGGAGTATATATACCATGCCATGAGAGTGAGAAACTCTCACAGGGGATTCAAACGCATCCAGAACTGACTGACGAGTCAGTTTTGCAAGCGCAAAATATATTTTTGCAAGGATAAGGGAAAATAATAGGCTTTGTTTGCTTTTGAAACAGAAAAATAAAAAGTTAATGGGAATACCTTCTGCAAGTGGGTCAAGTGTGTGAATCATGAGCTGAAAGATGCTGTTCCTCATTAGACTGTTGTGGAGAGATACAGAGCTTCCTCCCCGCTGGAGACGTGGCTTGGTCTAAATGGAAAAAGAAGCGAAAGAATTTAGGTTTTCTGTGAGAAAAGGTCTGGAACACTATGAATTACTCTCACCACACAGTGAAACATTTCTGATTGTTACCTATAGCACAATATATTAAACAATACACTGTATTAAGCATTGTCATGTATATAGCCAATTTCTTTGGAAAGGATGGATCATCAGTTTACTCATTAGTCTACCAGGGCTCAGGAGAAAAGCAGGGGAAGAAAATTCATGCTCTATGAAACCTCTCAAAGTTTCAAGATACTCCCCCCCATCCCACACCCACACCCACACACATTCAAAATTTCTTTGCAGAACCTTGTGGTTAAATCCCTGAAATAAGTCTTAATTTTAAATGCCTTCAGTACATTACAAACTTACAGATCATCAAAACGATGGAGAAAAAGGGCAAAGAGTACTCCTTTTAATGGCAAAAATCTTAAAGCTCAGAGTAAAACATATGCCTCTCTTTACAGTTTTCCATTAAATAGTGATTGAAAAATGGACTGCTTGAGTGGTGAGGCAGTACAAACACACTCACAATAATGGAGCTAAGATACAAGCCTCTTTTACATGTTTTTATTGGGCTTTTAAATATAGATGAGGTTCTTTTCCCCATGTCATTTTTTGTCAAGTATAACAACAGATTCATTTATGTATCCTATAAAGTACAACTATTTTGTGGATGGCAGTATTCATAAAGTAGTCTATTCCTTTGGATAAAAAGAGACAATCAGGGCCAACAATTTGTTGACTAATGAGCTCCTAGTAAGACAATTATGGGGAAAAAACAAACTTGAAGATTTTTTTTTTTTGTGATGAAAACATTTACAGGGCACATTTATTAATCTTTGGTGTCATATGAAAAGTAAATGAAAAATGATAGAAGCTGAGTACCAGAATTACTTTATCACTTTGACATTGGAAATCAATTATTTCAATTTCATAGCAGCATAGGAGGGGATAAGGAAAGACCAATAACTTAGAAAAATGCTGACATGTGCCAAAACAAAGTAAGATTTGTCTTACATACCCTCTCCAGTCATAAATATACTAATTTCTGCCTACCGTCAGCATGTCGTCATCCTTGTTGCCAGCATTAGGTGACTGCATGAATGGAAAAAAGAATAAAAAGAAGTGTCAGGTGGAGCGCACATAGAGTGGAAAGACTTTTAAACAAATCTGTGTGTACTGATTCTATGAACCTTATTGTGATAGCTTTTCAAACCACTTAAATCATGCTAGAGATTGGGTTGATTATAGTGAATTCATGCTGAAATGTTGCAGGAATCTCTTATTCTTGACTCAAGTAATCTTGGACTGGAAATGTCAGAATTTCAGGGCCTGGCATACAGCAGCTGGGCTGAAACTTGATATGTTCACTTATAGAATATTCAGTGAGGCAAACTCCCATTAGGACTGAAAAAATACTGGATCTGAATGTAATAAAAATTTCAAGATTGATTCACTGTTAAATAAAAGCTTACAAATGAATGATACAATCCTGGCATTTTGCAGCAAAAGACTATGAGACAATTTTGTTTTATTTGAATGCAATCTCTGACCACACCCACCAAAATGCCATCTAGTCCAAACTGACAGCAGCATTTAAGAGCAGACAACATGTCATATATAGAAGCAAACACAAACCAGCAAAGAAAAAGGTTTTATACCTGGTTTGTAGTCCTGGGTTTTGTTTCATTTTTAATTAAATTAACTTTTGTGGTTAATGGGCACCTGGACCTTTTGTCACCACAGAATTATGTTTCCATAACATTTCAAAAGGTTGGTCATATTTTTTTTCTTAGTCATTCTGCTGTAGCCCCAAGAAGGAAATTTAATATCAAAACACATAAAATTAGAAACATCAATAGCTAGTTTTGCATTTAGATTCTGAACGCTTGAATTTAGATATCACACACTGTATGGCAAAGTATTCTCAAAGTATTATTTTTCCATTATAGCAACATAGATTATTCAAATTTTATACAAATGTATTTAATACAATATTTTAAATTGCCCTAAAATTGACTATATTTCTTTACACTAACTGTAAACACTATATTTGTGGATATATTGAAGTGTTTTTTTATTATTGTTTTTATTAGAAGACACTATCTGTACAGAGAGATGTGTGCTTTTAAACCATGGCACCAATCACATATTAGTTCCTATATGATCATAAAGAGATGCAAATTCAGTGTAACCTGTGCAATAAATATTATTCTACAGCAGGGTAGTAGTAGAAAAAACCTTAATCCACTGGAATTTTATGTCATAATTTCCCTACAGCCATCAACTTACTATACTCATGCAAAAAAAAAAGTGTATTTTTGTACAGTATTTTATATGAAAATATCTGAGGCATTACACCTTATTATGCTTTTATCATAATTACATAGATCCATCATAAAGTAGCTTACTAGATTTTAACAGAAGTCACAAAAATATTTGTAGGCTCCCCTATATGGCCTGGCAATACTTGCAATTCTTTCACCCTTCTATCCACACTAATGATTACATCTAAAAGTTTGATATGTCTGTACGTAAAGCCCTAAAATGTTTTACAGAAACACAGAATAGTTAGGGTTGGAATGGGACCTCTGAAGATCATCTGGTCCAACTTCCCTGCTCAAGCAGGGTCACCTAGAGCACATTGCCCAGCATCGTGTCCAGGCAGGTTTTGAATATCTCCAAGGATGGAGACTCCACAACCTCTCTGGGCAACCTGTGCCAGTGCTCTGTCACCCTCACAGTGAAAAAGTGCCTTCTTATGGTCAGATGGAATTTCCTGTGTTTCAGTTTGTGCCTGTTGCCTCTCATCCTGTCACTGGGCACCACGGAGAAGAGTCTGGCCCCATCCTCTTTACACCTTCCCTTCAGATATTTATACACATTGATAAGGTTCCCTCTGAGCCTTTTCTTCTCCAGGCTGAACAATCCCAGCTCTCTCAGCCTCTCCTCATATGACAGATGCTCCAGTCCCTTTGTGGCCCTTTGCTGGACTCGCTCCAGAAGCTCCATGTCTCTCTTGTACTGGGGAGCCCAGCACTGGACACAGCACTCCAGGAGAGGCCTCACCAGGGCTAAGTAGAGGGGAAGGATCACCTCCCTCGACCTGCTGGCAATGCTCCTCCTAATACGACTCAGGATACCACTGGCCTTCTTGGCCACAAGGACGCATTGTTGGCTCAGGGTCCATCCAGGGAGTCCCCTCAGGAGCAAAAGGAGACAGGGCCAGAGACAGAACAGGAAGCAAAGCTACAACATGGAACCAAAGTCCATCCAGGAGACACAGCCAAAGACACAACTGTAGAGAAGCTACAATGCACAGTGGATCCATCCAGGAGACAAGCTACCTACAGCATTGGTCCAAAAACCATCCTGGAAGCAGGGCTAGAGACAAAAACTAGAAATAGACTTACATGTAACATAGCTCATGCAATAACCAAAGCCCCAGGCCCGAGCTTAAATAGGGCTCCTGAGCCCATGGACAGAGGGTGTGGGTCCCAGGTGAGTCTGGTAAGGGCCATTAAGGCCTATTGGTGCACTCCGGGCCCTGATAAGCACTACCAAACCAGTGGAAGTGCTGTCATGCACTTTAATGGAATTAATACAGCTTACTCATTGAAGGCTTTTTAGTCTACTTCTTAACTCCTTAACACAGGAAGCTTCTGAGTGGCTATAAGGGAATCTTTTCATGTTTAAGTTATGGTAAACCAATGGTAGGGAGTTTAACTTACATATTATATGCATGTTAGATTATTATCTGAATGCAACCTGTGACTTAAGATCTAATATAGAATCTTGAATCTTATTTAGAACAGAGTAGGAAAAAGGTAAAAGTCCCTTTCCCTATTCCTGGCCTTTTCCTTCCTTTCACCTTTCTCCCTTTCTAAAAGCAAAATAAAACAGGGAACTCTACCTAAAGAATCAAACTTCTGCATCATAGGAGATAATAAATATGATTCACAAGAACCATATCCTAGATTAAGTTGAGTTTATAAGATTTCTTTACTCATCAAAATGAAGAATTTCTTAAATTAAGCTTGACCTTTTACAGACATTGAGACATATTATGAAATTGGGATAATTGACTGCATTTACAAATGTGTATTTATATGTATTTTGTGTGAAGGTCTTGGCTCTATGTAAAGCAGAATTATTTTGTGTATTCAGATCAGTTGCTTCCTATATGCCAGTTTGTTCATGCAATTGCCAAGTGTGCATATGCATAGTGAGTCTTCATAAGAGTCTTAAATGCATCTTTGCTGATTCAAGCAGTGACAAATGGATGATTAAAGGAATTGGGTGTCACATGCTAATCTTAGGCCAACTGATTTAGATACAGATTTTCATACATAGTTATATGAAATAATACCTTACACTTCCAGTCAGTGGGACCAATCACATGCTATTTAGTTATTCAATATATGTAAGGAAGTCAGTCTACTCCATGTCTCTTACCTGAGCTGAACTTATTAAAAATTAGGTATCTTTGACTTAGGAAAGCAATGCATTAGCTCAAGCTTAAAGACTTGATGAGTGTTTAATCACCTTAATGTCAAAAGTAATCATGCAGTTTTCAGTTGTCATCTTATTCTCATTTCAAAATTTGGAATTTCTATCTATGTATTTTTTAAATTACAGAAATTGATACAATAGTTCCTTATGTCTGTGTAATTATATCAGGAGATGGGGTGAGGAAAGAAATTTTCACCAAAAAAGGAGAAAGAAAACTAAAATTAAGTAATTATAATGATAATTAGATACCCCTATACACAAATCATCTGCTCACAAGTGTCAGTTTAAATCCATCAGTATGGATCTGTGTGGCTAGCTTTAAATACCTGGATTTACAATGCTTAATATACTGCTACCATATCAATAATAACACATGGGAAAGCATTATTAAATGTTGCAAAATTAAACCCTCAGAAGTTAGGAAATGTCAGAATTGAGGTCACCCATCCAACAAACTGCAAAACGGGGCGAGAGGCTGGGAAGGTTTTCAGTCAAACTCATACTACACCATACAAAGTACTGATAGGACATGCCTGTTCTTCATTTCTTATAACTCAGTCAAACCTGAAGGGAGTACCAAGAAATCAGCAAAAAGCACTCCCCAGGACTCTTGCCTTGCTAAATATACAAAAAATTTGCTGCAGATTATGGAGGCTTTAGAGTTTGCCTTAAAAATAGTCACAATAATTTCCATAAAGGAAAGTGTTTGACATCTTTGTGCTTGCTGATACTATGATGATTTGCATCTACCTAATAAAGCACTTTCCTGTAAATGGGCTATACCTTGCAGAGGATTCACCACAAGGGAGAAGGGGCTGCAGTTTCATTGCCTCCTATAGCATGCTGGAGATCCTGAAGGAAACTGGTAACTACAATCGCAGATGAGAGACCAATCTGCACAGCCTACAGACGGGATCCTCAGTTGCCCTGATCAAATCCCCTTTACAGCTAGCTCTGCTCACTTCTCCATTTTATCCCACAGCTGCATTTCCCCCACAGATGACTTTTTGCCACTGGGCCTAGGGCTTGGATTTCTGCAAACTTCAATTTCCACTAGCAGTAACTCATTCTGGATCTAGCTCTATAAATAGTGATTCTGGGAGGATGAAAAATGTAATAAAATGTGAGAAGGGCATATAAAATAATAAATTATATTGAGAAAGCCAGCTGAGCACTGCTAACAGTAAATGTTTCTCATAAGCTCAGAAGAATGAAACAGTCAATAAAAGGTAAAAAGGCAGGTATATTGGGCCTAACAGGCAGGGTTTGGGTAGCAGGGGGCTGCAGGGTGCCCTGTGTGGGAGGAGGCCAGGAACTGCCCTGGGCCAGTCACAACTGGTTCCAGCTGGCTCTGAAAGGGATGAAAACTACCCATTGCGTGCCAAAACTCCAACCAATCAGAGGAGCACATGGAGCCTTGGCTCAGATATATTTAAGAAAGAGTAGCAGGGGAAGAGAGATGCTTAAATGAAGTTGAGCCTGGGGAAGGGGGAGCAAAGGTTTTTCCCTGTTTTTCTTTTTTTCCCCTCAATGCCTGAATAAATAATCTAAAGTTTGTGTTAATTGGCAATAAAGTAAATTACATTACAAATTATTGGCAATAAATTAAATTATATAAAAAATCTGAGTTGAGATTATCTTGTCTGTGACAGCAGGGCACTTAAGAGTCAAAAGGAAAATTTTGGCATGCTACATATCCTGTGGGACTA
Organism: Struthio camelus; assembly: GCF_040807025.1. Taxonomy (NCBI): domain Eukaryota; kingdom Metazoa; phylum Chordata; class Aves; order Struthioniformes; family Struthionidae; genus Struthio; species Struthio camelus. The sequence continues at coordinate 10,189,498 of NC_090981.1, read as the reverse complement.
CCTTTTTCCTTTATATCATTGGCAAATTAGTAAATTGGTGGATTGAGACCTGGCTGGATGGCAGAGCTCAGAGGGTTGTGGTCAGTGGCACAGAGTCAAGTTGGAGGCCTGTAGCTAGTAGTGTCCCCCAGGGGTCAGTCCTGGGTCCAGTCTTGTTCAATGTATTCATCGATGACCTGGAGGAAGGGACAGAGTGCACCCTCAGCAAGTTTGCTGATGATACTAAACTGGGGGGAGAGGCTGACACACCAGAAGACTGTGCTGCCATTCAGAGGGACCTGGACAGGCTAGAGAACTGGGCAGAGAGGAACCTCATGGAGTTCAACAAAGGCAAGTGCAGGGTCCTGCCCCTAGGGAGGAATAATCCCATGCACCAGTACAGGTTGGGGGCTGACCTGCTGGAAAGCAGCTCTGCAGAGAAGGACCTGGGAGTGCTGGTGGACAACAAGTTAAACATGAGCCAGCAGTGTGCCCTTGTGGCTAAGAAAGCTAATGGTCTCCTGGGCTGCATTAGGCAGAGTGTTGCCAGCAGGTCGAGGGAGGTGATCCTGCCCCTCTACTCAGCCCTGGTGAGGCCCCACCTGGAGTACTGTCTCCAGTTCTGGGCTCCCCAGTACAAGAGAGGCATGGCACTACTGGAGAGAGTCCAGCGGAGGGCTGCAAAGATGATTAGGGGACTGGAGCATCTCTCATGTGAGGAAAGACTGCAAGAGCTGGGCCTGTTCAGCCTGGAGAAGAGAAGACTGAGGAGGGATCTGATCAATGTCTACAAGTATCTGAAGGGAGGGTGTGTGAAGAGGCTGGGGCCAGGCTCTTCTCAGTGGTGCCCAGTGACAGGACAAGAGGCAATGGGCACAAACTGAAACACAGGGAGTTCTGTCTGAACATGAGGAAAAATTTCTTTACTGTGAGGGTGACAGAGCACTGGACCAGGTTGCCCAGAGAGGTAGTGGAGTCTCCTTCCCTGGAGATATTCAAAACCCACCTGGACGTGATCCTGTGTAATGTGCTCTAGAGGACCCTGCTTGAACAGGGGGAGTTGGACTAGATTATCTCCAGAGGTCCCTTCCAACCTTGGCCATTCTGTGATTCTGTGAAAATCAGTGCAATCAAAGCATATAAAACACTGTTATACTTTTCATGTCCAGTAGGATGTTAGACTGGTTCTTTAACGTTACAGAAACTTCTGTTTTCCCTTTAATTCACCCATTAACTGGATTATATTATTTTCTCAGTTTTTAAGTAGGAAACTAAACATTTTCTGAAGCAAAACAAAGTATTGTTGACATTTAATACCCTAATTTTGCATCTCAGGCTCATCGTCAATGAATACCATCTGCCCTCCCATTCCTTCTACAAATAACCATTTTCAGCTATTTTTACCACTGTCCCTTGGGTCTTTCTAACCACCTGAAACATGCAGATGCTACCCCAGGGCTTGTCTTGTACCCAGTCAGGGTGTAAGAAATGGTAAAGAGAAAAAATGTTGAGAAGAAACAGGAAAGGAACTTTACAGAACAACCTACAGATGAAATATTAGTGGTATACTGCCAGCAAACCTGCTAGAGTTCCAAACAGAAAAGCGAGTCTAAGTTTCCAAGCTTCATCTACAACCATTAAGTAAAGCAAATTAGTATTTTCTCCAGATTAAATGAAAAAAAAAAAAGAACACATGAGCTTCTCTCTCCCTCTCCTCCTCCTTCCCTTCTAACTTTTTTTCCTACAAGATTTTGCTTTGCATTAAGATGAAGGAGAAAATGCATGGCCCTGAAATCAGGAATGTCCCAATGAACTGGGCTTCTGAGGCCCAGCAGGCACGTGTTCTGCAGAATTTACAGAACGTAAACACCAGGTTACTTTTACCACCTTAGATGTCAGAAGTTGAAACTAAGATACAGAGAGCTCAATGCCACTGTTACCAAATATGGAGTTACAATATTAAGAACCTAAATCAGACTGCTCTATTTAGGTTCTCAGTTTTTTTGAAAACCTCATTTGGAGAATTATATAGTGTGACACAGCAAAGGCTACAGAGCAAGTCAATCTTTTGTACTCACCTTCCTTCATCAATCTACTATATCATACTGCCTTTCACACTACTGAGTTGTTTTAGCAGCTACAAACTGAACATCTGACTCATTTGCAGGCAACCTGTTGCCACGCATAATCCAGAAATGGTGAAACTGTTGCTTTCCTCTGTGGGTTGCAAAGCCTGGTCCTCCTAACACAACTTCTTAATATTAAACAAAACACTATACTTCAAAGAAGAATTCCCTTTGTAACTGACAAAAATAAGGCCTTAGTGGCAACAGATATTCTGGAGTTATGGAGGACTGAATAACATGGCAGGGCATAGTAACAAACTATAGTTAAGAACAAGCATGAAGGGGTTCATAGTGAAGTAGTGAGGGTAGTAGCCCAAGCAGCTAGGGACCCTAGTTTTCAGTTCTGTTTGACACCTGTCTGTTCCTCATTTACAGCATAAGGATGAAAGCATTTCTTTACCTCCAAGAGCAGCTGCCAGGTGAGCTTCATTTCAGATCATGAGGTTTCTCAGCTACTTTTACTAACAGAGGCTGAGAGATACTGTTTTGGACGGAAGCCAAATTTCATAACCCACAAGGTTTTTCAATTGGAAAGAGAAACAGATAGTAAAACCATGCATCTTTTATATAATCCTATTCAATTACAAAGAATGTACAAAATCTAGTTTCCCTAAGTACTGCAGGAGTCACATGCAGGAGCCTTTACTCCCAGCTGTAAGCCTTCAAAAATTTTAGTCAACACTTGCTCCCCAAATGCTCTTGTTCATCTGCTTGCACTTTCTTTTTCCCCTCTCAAGACCAGTCCTTCAATGGCTATATCTGGCACTAACTCATTACCCTTTCTTTCTGTTCTTCTTGCCTCTTTCACAGGCACATCAAGCAATAGCCATTGAAACCCTGCCCCCCATTATGATCCTTTGTTCTAGGGGCTCACACATATTTGAAATGGAAGTTGCTATTGTTTCAGCTATCTGCTTCCATAAAGTAGTGTAATTGCTTTTAAAAGTTATCTGTAATTAGAGAGGTGAGGGCTGTTACCCTCACCAGTTTCACTACTGTATAACTCAATCCACGATAATACTTCAGTTGTTTAAAGTATAAGAGATAAAAGAAATGAAAGTATAAGGGGAAATTGCATAACACAAACTATCCACTCACATTAGGTAAAGTCATCAGGATAGGAAGGGTATGAAAACAAGCCTTGGCTTTACATCAAAAATATCAGAACTCATAATGAAATATACTTGAAGTGAATGCTATTAAAATAAATAAAAACTCACTGAGCCTAAGTATAAACATGCAAATTATTTGTTTATGATTTAAGAATCACATCCTGATTCTTGTGACCGCATTTTAAGTCCTCCACAGATTGCAGTCTCTTTGGGGGCATACAGCCTCTGGCATGGAACACCTCCTTCCAAGAGCACACCTACAGCTGTGACCCTAAAAAATATTTCCTCCCTCAGAATCTGCTGCTTTCTTAAGTATGCTTGAGCAGAAGGGCCATGTGCTCCTCTGATTGCTTGAAGTTTTAGCAGGAAATGGGTTGTTTACAACCATTTCAGCTCTGATTGGAACTGGCTGTGACTGGCACAGGGCAGTTCTTGGCCTCCTCCCACACAGGGCACCCTGCAGCACCCTGCTACCCAAACCCTGCCTGTTAGGCCCAATACAGTCAGATAAAATAAAAATCTGAATATAAATGAAGAAATAGCTGTGCCCAGCTTTGACAAATGGCCTGGATAACAGCAGCTGATGAGACGGGAATGTGAGCGTATGCAATGTTTGCCCCAAACTGATCATGCTAAAGAGGAAGGCAACCATCTGCCGGATTAAACAGTAACCAGAGAATTACAGAGACTTTTGAAACAGAGGAGGAGTCAGCCTGAAAAGACGTATCAATAAAGGATGAAAATGTGGAATGGGGCGGGGGGGCAGAGACCTTGGAGGGGGAACAGCAGGTTCCCCCAATGGAGGGGGAGCAGCGAAACCAGGTTGGACACTGCCAGAAGTGGCCCTGCGGGCATTGCGACCTCTGCCTGGGCCTGACAGAGCAGCCTCCCCGTCAGACATTGTGAGCAGCCTGCATCCATCTAGCGGTCCGACAGTGCGGGGTGCGACATGTAGGGACCCACCCCTCAGGCGTGTGTAGGTGACCTCATGGGTGGGCTTTCTCACTGGCGCATGGATTTGCGGGTTGTAGGGAGCAGCGGGGGCACACCTATAGCTGGAGCACTCACAGCTCCCACAGGAGGGATGTGCAAGTGGGGGAACCCGCACTCCCAGAAGGGGGGTGTGCTTGTAACCCACCCGTCCTGTGATGGGTGTGCACATGTAACTGTATGGATGTGCATGCGGGATTACAACTTCTTGGGATGAGTTATAGGAGGGTGTTGAGAAACTTGTAGGTGCTTACTAACGTTTTCTAAGTGTCTAGTGTTGATCTGTTGTATTCCTGATATTGATCCCGAATGTATGGTTCACTGATTGTCAGTTAAGTACATGTTGTTAATAAATCAATAAACCACTTTGATCCTGATTTGGTTTATACTACATGAACTGAGTAGTTTTTCCCTGTGACAATAACAAATGCAGGGTATTTGGGTAAGGAAAAAACAACAAACAAAACCAAGAGTTCTGATTTCATACCACTAGAAATCAAGGGATGGCTCAATTCCATGGGGGTTACCTGGATTTAAGACTAATGGAAGTGAAAGTAGGATCCAGTTGAGCACACTGAAAAACACAAGCTGAGATTAGATGTAACATTCACCCCACAGCACATTAGAGCAAGATACTGGTCTCAGAATTTCTTATATATAATACAAAATATGATGAAATTACAGGATGCAATTTGGAATATGTGTGTTTTCTGTCCTCAGGGCACTACTGGTTGGCAGGTCATACTTCCTTTGCAGGTAAACGAATCATTAAAGCACCAGCTAACATTTACCATGTAATATATTGTCTCTTTCTCTGGATGTTACCAGCCACTGATTAAACTGTGGTTTACCTAGGTTCTTCTTTAGTAGATGGTCCTATGCCACACCTCCTCCCGGACCTTGTCACATGGGGGCATTTTCAGAGGCACAGTCAGGATGTTTCTATGCCTTGGAGAAGCAGACTTTTTACATGGGCTCTGGAGAAGCTGCTCTCCCAACTGGACATGTTCTATAAAATAGCTGAAATTTTCCATTGCTGTGATGGAAATAAGTCAGTAATATGACTGCACAGTATTATTTTTTTAAAGTATTAATAAGGAAAAGGCACAAATGGATTAGGAAGTTCCTGCTTCAGAAACTCATTTAATGCAAAGCATAGAAAATGAAGCATACAAATTGTGTGTTTAAAAGTTAAAAAAAAATGTATTTTTTTATCCTTGGATTTATACCAATGGGAATGGCTAGAAATCTCTGCTGAAAAATGGCAAGAGATATTAAAAAAAAAAGACAGAAAAAGCTGCCAAAACACAGAAAGTACAAATTTCTATGAGTACAGAAAAAGCAAATGTTGCATCCACGGAGGCAGAAGTAACTATTCTTATATCTATCCTCTTATTAAACAAGGACATATACTGGCAGCCTGAAACTTTCATCTTGAATCAGTTTGGTTCAGGATTCATAGCTCAAAGAAAAGGCTATAGGCACAGTTGCAGACTGAGTTCTAATCATTATCATTCAGATTTTGTGGAAAGCATTTTAACTTATATTCTATAACTTTCAGAAATGTAGGACAAAAATCTTTGGTCCAGAGAAATGTAGATGCATATTTTTCAACCATGACTTAATAGTGAGAATTAATCCTGGGATCTGGGCCTGCATCTTCTTTTACTAAAAGCTTAGACATCATGAAATGTTTGTGGAGAAATTTAACTATGTCGTCCTGGACCATGAACAAATGCTCGAGAAATGGCACCTTCCATTCATCCACTTCTATGATGATAGTACAGTGAAAAAAAGCAATAGACTCCTTGCACCTCTGCTTGTTAACAGACAATTCAATAAATCAGGAGAACAAAGGACTAGGAGTAGAAATGTCCAAAACAAACAGATCACTCACTGCTGTTAAAAGGGAGAAATCAACTAAGACAACAGTTATTCCGCCAAAAGAAGCCAAGTTATACACAGAGTTGTGGAACAGTCTGATATGGTAATTTGGATTCTGCTTACATAAAATGTATTTAGAAAGAAAAATTTCTCCACTATTATCAGTGCCATATGAATTTCCAATAATGATAGCTTGTTTACTATTAAACTGAAACAAAGTAATTCAAAGCCTTTAAAGCAAATTCTTCATTATAAATAAAGTGTTCCACTCCTACTGGGGATTGCAACACTATTTTGTTAAATTATTGCAAGCATTTTATCTCTCATACTGTCAGTTTGAACAGAAAAGAGAATTAGAACTCTCTGCATTTTGTTTTCTGTCATCTAGGACCTCACAGTTTATTTTGATATGTGTTGCCCAGCTTCTTTATGGAAATACATTTTTCATTTTTCAATACATTCAGTTATTTCTTAATTCATTTCTCCCTTCTTTCATTAGCAGAAGAGAAATCTTACTTTTTAGTTTAAAGTCTAGTAGTTGTTCCTTATTGATGAGAAAAAGTATCAATTTTATCTGCTAGATTGTTTATTTCTTCTGAAGCAGCATAATATATCACTCATGCAAGCTTATGCAATGTGCCAATAGCAGACAGTGAGATGTAAACCTTCATCTTACACATATATCCCATATATTTTGTAGTTTTCTCTCAGAAGAAAATCCTTTAATAATTTATCTCCCCCTGGATATAATCAAAAGTTTTCAACAATCATTGCACCAAGTTCAAGGGCTACTTTAAAAAGTCACTGGTAGAGGATAGAGGTAGATGTTGCAGCTTCTCACTTTCTTCTTAAAGCCACCTCAAGTTTTAGCATTAGGTGACTCATTCTTGCAAGTGAGTTCTGAACAAAAAAGAACTTTTCCTATGTCTTTTAAAAAATCTTCTTAATCTGATTATAATTTTAGGGTCTTAATCACCCATTTCATGATCACAGTTTCAAAATCTCCTGCAGTAAAACGTTTGATTCAGGATTCATAGTCAGATAACAGACAGTCTGGTCTTCAGATTGACATTCTCAGAAAGAAGACCATTTGCTTTTTTTTCCTCAACAGTTTCTTAAATGGACTTTTGTTTTTAATAGGTTCTGCAAAACTAGCATGTTCACTGTCTTGTCTGGAAATGCAATTTGAATTAGATCTTTCTTTAAAACTACCTTTTTTCCTCTAAGGTCTGTCAATGACCTCAAGTCTAATATCTAACAGGATATCTGACAGGATATTGAATACCAGAGCTGACAATGTCATGCTGTGCAAATCTCACTTCCTTGCAACAGATCTACAGAACTATTTAAAAAAACTGTGAGTAATGAATTCATCTGCTGCAGACAACGGCCTCATTTTTGAATAAACAGCACTTTAATTGGTGCAATTATTACTCCTGTCTGTTCACTCCAAATGCATAGATTTATGCTACTTGAGCTGGCAAAGAGCTCATTTAGGTGGCAACAACAGTTGATCATTATTCTTTCCTTGGACAATATCACTGAGGGCAAGAAATATTAGGAGGGGAAACCTATAATACAACCCAGATGACAGATAGCTTTCAGTGTCAAAACCAGCAAGGCTGTCTTTTAACTGGAGAGTCCTGGGCCCAGAAGAATCATCAAGTTGTGCATAGTTTGCATAACCAGCTCTCTAGCACTCCTTCCCAAGTAATTCCACAGATGGTTTCAGGGGCTATAACTATAGTACCTACAGCCACAAATATAGTCAAAAGGCACAATACCCGTAAGCATAATGGGCTTCAAGGCTCATTACCAGCCAGCATCGCTTTTCTATCTTGGTAAAAAGGCATAAAGGCAGACTTAACAGTCTAAAATGCAAAAGAGCATCTTTTTGAGGCATTACAAAATGCAAGACTGGAAAACCTAATGATAAACTAAGTTGGGGATGGGCAGCTGTCATTCAGGAGCTAGAGGAGTTTTACCTGATCCCTGGGAATGCCATGCAATCAGAAAGTGAACTAGGTCAGGATTTTTCTGGGAGTGGGGCAGGGAGGGGAAGTATGTATGAATTCATGCCCACTTATGGGAGGCAGGTTTAATAAATTCAGGTACAGCTCCATTCAAATCTGGTTGAATTTGTCTGGTTGCCAAACACCTGTGTTAGGTGGTGAAGCCTGCCCAAAAGCACCACTCAGACATCTGCCCAGCTCTGGCAAGATTACTCTGGTATGCACTGTGAAAACAAAGAAGCATAGATAATTGTCATGGGGAAGGCCTACCAGAAAGTAATGCTTAATGGACCGTAACTGCCCTTCTTTAATGGTTTAGGTATGTGGCAAAGAACCAAAGAAGCACAGATAGATAAATTGTTAACAACTTTACATTCTTTACATTACACATTTGAGATGAAAGGCCAGAAGATGATAGTGACCCAGGTAATGACTGCTAATTGGCCTGAAGTGAGGTGACCAATGAGGCCATTGGCAGCTTATGTCGACCATCAAAGTTAGAAAGAAATAAATAGTGAAAACAATAGCCCCTTGGCAGGAACACATCAATGGATGCCCAACACTGGGCAGAAGGCTGAGCCTGAGGTGGAATCAGACATTGACGGGTTGGAGTGAGTGTCCTGTTCCCCTGAGTCCATGCTGCTGGTCACAACTGGACCAGAGGGGCAGGGGTCTTGACTAATGTGAGTGTAATCTGTATGGAATGTGTGAGTTTCATAGAATAGAAATTGCTATCCACCTGCTATACCCATCCTGCTTAGTAAACAAACCTGGATGAAGAATTTATTCTCATAAAATAATTTCCTATATTTCTGCTTCTGTTAGAAAAGGATATTGATCCCAGAAACTTCTGCCATTTTAACAACATCTTACATAGATGTTATGCTTTCAATACCTGAAAATGTCTTCCCTGTTAAAATGATTTCTTCAGATAAAGGCCTCTGGATAAAATGCATTGGTTCTTCCAACCTATTTACATGTTTGCACAGCTTTAGCTACTGTAAAATCTGCATCTGCAGCCCTCAGGGCAGGACTTTTTTCTTAGATTGCCAGACCACCACCATGGCCATCTCTGCTCCACTTACATTGACAATCTTGATGTTCTTCATAAGCATTTGTATCTTCTTTCTTATGGTCAAACTGAAACTATTAAATCATAAGCTGATTTACTATTTCTTCCTTAAATGTAAAATCTCCATTTTTGCCAACTATTTCTTCAAATTTTTTTTATTTTAACTTTTATCTCCCCTTCCTTACCTTACTCCAAAACTACTTCTAATTATAATCCAAAAATAAAGAATAGAAAAGCATTACAGCTGAGCCAACCAAACAATACTAACCAGGACTTTCCACTCTGCATCTTGGCTCCTTGTTGGTGAGATCACAGCTCCCACTTGCCTTATTACTGCGCTCAACTCCCAGCTCCCCTTCCCTTGCAGAGCAGCTGGCCCTCGCTGCTCCCTGACAGGGGGCATAGGCCATCTCGAGCCCTGAGTCAAACACGACAGGGCCCAGCCCTAAGGCTGGGCAGGGGTCTGCCCCCATGGGTCCCCCTGAGCTGAGCACCATGGGGCCTGGCCCTCAGGCTGCACAAGGTTCTGCCCCTGGAGCCCCCTGCCCAAGCTCCAGGCTAACTTCCAAATTTTGCATGAAGCTATTATTAACATGCAGGCACAGATTACAGACCTACAGGCTTTTTTAACATCCTCAGTACCCAGAACGACCCCTGCCCCACAGCATCCTAAACCCTTTGAAGGGGATTGAGCGAGGTTACGACAATTATTAGTCAGATGCAGCTAATCTTTACCACCTACCAGGGGGCCTACCCAACAGATATCAGCTGCTCAGCAGTAGCAATATCTTGACTCTCAGGGCTGGCCCTGGATTGGGACACTTCCTATTGTGGGTTGCAATGACCCTGCTCTTTATGTGAGAGAGCAACTGGAATGTATGGAGCTCTGCCTAGGGGTGGACGATGGGCTGACTGAGAGCTTATGGGTAAGGATTAAAGGGCAGACTAACATGCGTGACACTGCTGTGAGGGTTTACTACAGGCCACCTGATCAGGAAGAGGAAGTAGATGAGGCCTTTCTACATACAGCTGGAAGTAGCCTCACGATCACAGGCCCTGGTTCTCATGGGAGACCTCAACCACCCTGATATCTCCTGGAAAGAGAACACAGCTAGGCACAAACAGTCCAGGAGGTTCCTGCAGAGCATTGAGGATAATTTCTTGACCCAGGTGGTGGAGGAACCAACGAGGAGAGGTGTGCTGCTAGACCTTGTACTAACGAACAAAGAAGGTCTAGTTGGAGATGTGCAGGTTGGGGGCAGCCTTGGCTGCAGTGACCATGAGATGGTGGAGTTCAGGATCCTACGAGGAGGGAGCAGAGCAATGAGTAGGATTGCAACGCTGGACCTCAGGAGAGCTAACTTTGGCCTCTTCAGGGACCTACTTAGGGGAATCTCATGGGGGAGGGCCCTAGAAGGAAGAGGGGTCCAAGAAAGCTGGTTAATATTCAAGCATCACTTCCTCCAGGCTCAAGATCAGTGCATCCCTCTGAGTAAGAAGGTAAGTAAAGCGAGCAGGAGACCTGCATGGATGAGCAAGGAACTCCTGGCAAAACTCAAACAGAAGGAGGAGGTATACAGAATGTGGAAAAGGGGACAGGCCACTTGGGAGGAATATAGGGACGTTGTCAGAGTGTGCAGGGATGCGACGAGGAAGGCTAAGGCCCATTTGGAATTAAATCTGGCAAGGGATGTCAAGGACAACAAGAAGGGATTCTTCAAATACATCAGTAGCAAAAGGAAGACTAGGGAAAATGTGGGCCCACTACTAAATGGGGCGGGTTCCCTGGTGACGAAGGATACAGAGAAGGCAGAGTTATTGAATGCCTTCTTTGCTTCAGTCTTCACTGCTAAGGCCAGCCCTCAGGATTCCAGACCCTGGGGACAAGAGAGGAAGGCTGGAGAAAGGAAGACTCTCCCTTGGTTGAGGAGGATTGGGTTAGAGATCATTTAGGCAAACTTGACACCCGCAAGTCCATGGGCCCTGATGGGATGCACCCACGAGTGCTGAGGGAGCTGGCGTATGTTCTTGCTAGGCCACTCTCCATCATCTTGGAAAGGTCCTGGAGAACAGGAGAGGTGCCTGAGGACTGGAAGAAAGCCAATGTCACCCCAATCTTCAAAAAGGGCAAGAAGGAGGAGCCAGGAAACTACAGGCCTGTCAGCCTCACCTCCATCCCTGGAAAGGCGATGGAACAGCTCCTCCTGGAGGTCATCACTAAGCATCTGGAGGACAAGAAGGTGATCAGGAGTAGTCAGCATGGATTCACCAAAGGGAAATCATGCTTGACCAATCTGATAGCCTTCCATGATGGAATGACGGGCTGGGGAGATGAAGGGAGAGCAGTGGATGTTGTCTCCCTGGACTTCAGCAAGGCTTTTGACACTGTCTCCCATCACATCCTCCTAGGTAAACTCAGGAAGTGTGGGTTGGATGAGTGGACAGTGAGGTGGATTGAGACCCGGCTGGATGGCAGAGCTCAGAGGGTTGTGGTGAATGGCGCAGAGTCTAGTTGGAGGCCTGTAGTTTGCGGTGTCCCCCAGGGGTCAGTCCTGGGTCCAGTCTTGTTCAATGTATTCATCGATGACCTGGAGGAAGGGACAGAGTGCACCCTCAGCAAGTTTGCTGATGATACTAAACTGGGAGGAGTGGCTGACACACCAGAAGGCTGTGCTGCCATTCAGAGGGACCTGGACAGGCTGGAGAGCTGGGCGGAGAGGAACCTCATGGAGTTCAACAAAGGCAAGTGCAGGGTCCTGCCCCTAGGGAGGAATAACCCCATGCACCAGTACAGGCTGGGGGCTGACCTGCTGGAAAGCAGCTCTGCAGAGAAGGACCTGGGAGTGCTGGTGGACAACAAGTTAAACATGAGCCAGCAGTGTGCCCTTGTGGCCAAGAAGGCCAAGGGTATCCTGGGGTGCATTAGGCCGAGTGTTGCCAGCAGGTCGAGGGAGGTGATCCTGCCCCTCTACTCAGCCCTGGTGAGGCCTCACCTGGAGTGCTGTGTCCAGTTCTGGGCTCCCCAGTACAAGAGAGGCATGGCACTCCTGGAGAGAGTCCAGCGGAGGGCTGCAAAGATGATTAGGGGACTGGAGCATCTCTCATGTGAGGAAAGGCTGAGAGAGCTGGGCCTGTTCAGCCTGGAGAAGAGAAGACTGAGGGGGGATCTGATCAATGTGCTAACTAGGAAGGAACATACATAGCAGGGCACAAGCAATCCAGGAGGTTCCTGCAGAGCATCAATGACAACTTCCTGATACAGGTGATGGAGGAGCCAACGAGGAGTGGTGCTCTGCTGAACCTTGTACTTACAAACAAGGAAGGGCAAGTTGGGGGTGTGAAAGTCAAGGGCAGCCTTGGCTGCAGTGACCATGAAATGGTGGAGTTGAGGATCCTGCGAGGAGGAAGCAGGGCAAAAAGCAGGATGACAACCCTGGACGTCAGGAGAGCAGACTTTGGCCTCTTCAGGAACCTTCTTGGAAGAATTCCATGGCAGAGGGTCCTAGAAGGAAGAGGGGTCCAGGAGAGCTGGTTGATATTCAAGGATGACCGCCTCCAAACTCAAGAATGGTCCATCCCAATGAGCAGGAAATCAAGCAAAGGTGGCAGGAGACCTGCATGGATGAACAAGGAGCTCCTGGCAAAACTCAGACATAAAAAGGAAGAATACAGAAAGTGGAAGGTAACCATAGACAGGTAACCTGAGAGGAACATAGGGACATTGTATGAGTATGCAAGGACGGGGCTAGGAAGGCCAAGGCCCATCTGGAGTTTAATCTGGCGAGGGATGTCAAGGACAACAAGAAGGGCTTCTATAAATACATCAGTAACAAAAGGAAGACAAGGGGAAATGTGGGCCCACTACTGAATGGCGCAGGGGCCCTGGTGACAAAGGACACAGAAAAGGCTGAGATACTGAATGCCTTCTTTGCAGTGAAGTGGCAAGTCTTGCAGAGCATCTGTCATCTGAGGAAAGTCAGAGAGCTGGGACTGTTCAGCCTGGAGAAGGGAAGGCTCGGGGGGATCTCATCAATGTGTATAAGTATTTGAAGGGAGGGCATAAAGAGGATGAGAGCAGACTCTTCAGTGGTGCCCAGTGACAGGACGAGAGGCAATGGGCACAAACTGAAACACAGGCAGTTCCATCTGAATCTAAGGAAAAGCTTTTTTGCTGTGAAGGTGACAGAGCACTGGACCAGGCTGCCCAGAGAGGTTGTGGAGTCTCCTTCCTTGGAGATATTCAAAAGCCGTCTGGACGTGATCTTGGGGAGCCTGCTCTAGGGGACCCCACTTGAGCAGGGGGATTGGACTAGATGATCTCTAAAGGTCCCTTCCAATCACAGCTGTTCTTTGATTCTGTGATTTCACAATAGGTACCCCTCCAAACCCATACCTTTGTAATGTGTGGGGACACACTTGTTGAGAGTGGGGGATGCTGTCATGGCCCGGAGCGCATCCCCACTTCTAGGAGTGTAGTTGGCTAAGTGAAAGAATTTAGGTGGCTGAGCCCAGGGTCAGCTCCCTCACTGCTAAGAGCTGTTGTGAAGCAAGCTAGAAGCAAGGCCCTGCCCCTCCTTGCCCTTGGGAGCTGCTTTTAAGCTGAGGCTGCACTGCTGGCTCCACCTGTGCTACATCACAGCTGTGCAGCAGCTGTGTCTGCACCTGGTCTCCTACCTCCCTGAGTCTGACCTGGACCCACTGGCTCAGCTTTCTGGCTTGAGCTCGGGCCTGCCTCATCACTACAGACCTGCCTGGTGACTGGACTGAGGCTGACCCTGATCACTGTCTCTGGCCCTGATCCTGACCTGGACATGCTGACTCAGCATCCTGGCTCCTGGTTGGTGAGGTCACTGCTGGTGCCTGCCTTGTTATTGCACTGTACTTCTGTTTCCTCTTCCCTTGCAGAGCAGCTAGCCCTCACTACTCCCTGACACTGTTCACAAATCTAGTCATTTTATCATAGAAGGCAATCAGTTTGGTCAGGCGTGATTTACCCTTGGTGAATCCATGCTGACTGTTCCCACTCACCTTCTTCTCCTTCATATGTCCAGAAATGTGTTTCAAGAAGACTCACTCCATCATTTACCAAGGGACTGAAGTGAGGCTGACAGGCCTGTAGTCCTCTGGGTTGGCATTTTGGCTTTCTTTTAAGATGGGTGCAACATTTGCCTTTCTCCAGTCATCAGCGACCTCCCCTGATCGCCATGACTTTTCAAAGGTGATAGAGAGTGTTTTTGCAAGGCCATCAGACGTTTCTGTCAGCCGCAAGCTCTAAAGGCTGCATGCTGTTCTTGTTCTACATTATGCAAATGTAACTACCACAGTTACCAACAGATAGTCTGTCACAATTCCAGGGCAGCACTGCCTTTTTTCCTGCTGGAAATTAACACAGACAGACCACTCACAAGAAAAACAGCTCTTAAATATGTCTTTCTTTTATGTAACTAATCATTTTGCAAGTGATAAATTTACCCATTGAACATATGACTTTGTGTATGCTAAAACCTTATTTTGGATCCAGAGTGAATAAGACTGTAGAATTCCTCACAGAAAATGGTGCTATATTTTACCAAAAATAAAATTCATCAATACAGATATAATTGCCAATTGCAACCAAACAAGGTTTTCTCAGGTGTAAAAAATACACATACTTGAAGAAACAATTTGTACTCCTTTCTCAGTCTTTTAAACTTCACCTCGAAAAATTATCTCTCTTTAGGAAAAATCCTATAAACTAAGTATTAAAACAACCTATAAAAGTATGTCTATAAACCTGTAGAATTTATCGGAAAAATGATATATCATTCTATAGTTTCTTTTTAAATCAAAAAGACTAACTTCTCTACAAGCTGTTCAGTACCACAATATTTTATTTCATTATCACTTCAGTACTTATTAAAAAAAAAACAGGGTAAATGAGAGCATTTACAGAAATGGGAAGTTTTGCTGAACTCTGAGGTTCACATTCATCCCATCTAATTTCTTGCACCTAAGATGCTTATGTCAGAAGTTAGGTCCTTCAGACTCCTCTGGAAAATGGAAAGATAGAGGTGATTCTAATCTCTGAATCGCACTGTGGTAGTAGTTCTGTCCCTCTCAAGTATGGAGGGATCCTAGAAAAACCGCATTCCCAGTAGAGACCTGCTTGTTACGGTGTTAAAATTGGGCAAGATAGATCCCTTTTGAAGTGGGAAGTTAGCAAAGGTAGATGATGCCACCAAGTTAGAAAGTCCTGCTTTTGTTTTTACATTGTTTTGTACCAAAGAACTCTTTATGATCACTTTTTTCTTCCCTTTTTTTTTTAACAGACTTTGTTGCAAACAGATAAATTTCTTTTAGCATTCTGCACCTATCCAAAACCAATGGATGCTGTTATCCATCTATCACAGAGCACCTGCAAACAGAAAGCAACTGGTCATCTCTCTGCAACACAATCCCTGGCTGAAATATGGAATGGAAGGACTACACTCTCATCCTTCCCCTGTACCAAAAAGCAATTTGCTATGTAATCTTGTGCAGGCTGCCAGAAAGTTTCTTGGCCAGCACTTTAGGAAAATGAAACAACACATCAGAACTGAATTTTCAAGATTTTTAGGAAACCAGGTAAGTCAAAGCTCCTCACCCAAAAACCTGTTGCTCTTATGACAGGCCCTAGAACAGGTCAGGTGATTCCAGCTAAGTCTCGGTGTTTTCTGGCCCTCTCCACCCCTCCCCCACACTCAGAATGACCATATTTATATCTCACATGAGCTTGTAACATTGATGATTTTAATTGGTGTTACATCCAAGGACATTAAAGTGTTTTTCCCATATGAATGAGGTAGGCATACCATTTTATAAATCTGAGGGGATCTGAAACACAGTGAATGAAATGACTTGCCCAAACTCATCTAGCAAGTCTGAATGAGCCATGACTGTAACCAGATTTTCTTTTGTTAAGGGACAGTGAGCACATATGCTTCTTCGTGGCAGGCTCTATGCCCTCACTATACTATAAAATATTTGAAAACAACAATCAGCAATTAATTGTGGAGAACAAAATTGCAAAGGCAATGAAAAACAGATGGACCAAAACCAATGTAGTCTGAATTTTCATAATTAACTGCTTGTTTTTCCTTTGGAGGCTGGAGTTGCAGAATCCTGCTAAAAAGGGTTCCCCTGTTATTTTAGGATTGTATACAATTTAATTCAATCTTTGTAAATTCTCAGTCTTCTTCATTAAAGGCTAATAAAAAGCACCAAACTGTTGATCCAACCAATACTGTAATTCTCTGAAAGCTAAAATTATACCTTAGCTTATAAAAAAAAATTCAGACAAATCTACTATGAATCATATATGTTAACAGTCTCCACAGCTGTAGTGTGTCTTACTTTCAATGTATAAGTGAGACTAGGTTAATAGCTTATTTGCCACATGCAGCTCTGTGGGATCACATGTGGTATTTACATACTGACCAAAATATCAAGGAAGCAAATACAATTTTCACAGGCTTGACTCACACCTAAGTAAGCATTTTTAAATTTGCTTAGTGGCAATGAAAAACAATAATTTTGCATCACTGCCATCCTGATGGTTATCCTATGCAAAATGAAATCATAAACTGATGCAACTTCAGATAGTAAAGGAGTTGGCACCATGATACCAATTCAGGTTATTAAAACAAAAAACACACAGGTGACATTTCAGGCTTTACTGATTTATTACTGTAAATGATGGTCCAGAATAATTTTGCCAAATTTTAGGCCATCAGAGGATTAATCCTCATAATTAAAATTAGAGTCACCCTTTAAAAGTGCCTACTTCTTTACACTGACCAGAGATAACCTAGGAAAACTAGGAACCACATCTAAAATTTGAATGTAATTTTCCATGTTATTATTCTAGAAAGCAACATAAATGTATAATTTATAATGTCATGATATAATGACTGCATTTAAGAAAAAGACCTTGCATGTTCACTTTATCAAATATTAGTTTGCACCACTTTGAAAGCAAAAATAAGAAATAGTAGGTTCCCCTTAATAGTATTTTATTTCTCAGAACATATCCTTTTCTCCCAAAATATCATTTCCTGGCTGCTAATAATTCTCTGTTTTAAAATTATGCTTTTTTTTCTCTCAAAATAGACACAAGAGAGCAAGACAAAGGAAAACAGTTCATTCTAAATCTTAGGGATTTATCATTTAAGGACTAGATTGTTATTGCTCCACCAACAATATAATTATTTTGAGATCAGTCAATAATCCAAAAATGACTAGTGCAATGGAACTGATTAAGCTGTGAGGCACTGAATGCCCTTTTCCAGTTTAAGTCCATGGGCACATAAAACCGATAAAGCCCTTTTTCCTTGTTCTCAGCCCAAAAGTAATTGCAAATGACACAGAGGAATCAGGGGAGAAGCAGAACCACATTTTTCTATGTCCTGACGTTTGAGCTTAATTTCACTTCCATCAACAGCAAAACTTGCCATCAGCGCCAAACCTACTTTGCATTCAGTATGTAATAGTAACTTAGCTCCTTTTCCCTCACAAAAATCCCATTTTCTCATGGTGATAAAAAACCCCAGTCAATGTTTTATTTAAGTATAATTGTACTTTTTCCCCTAATATTTTTACAGGACAATGGTGTTAATCATGGGAAGAGTTCTTAAACAGAAAAGACATTAAGATTTAAAACTATGGCCAAAACTGCTACTACCAAGCTTAGTGGTGCTTTAAAATGGTATCTCACTAAATTAAAGCCTCCTATACAGGAGTAGATTTATTTGCTAGTCCCCACCAAGCCTCATCACTGCCATATCTACCACCTTTCTCTGAGATGCCATGCCTGCTACCTTGTGTCAAGATTATTTTGCATTCAATATGCTGCCCATTGATTTTCTTGCAGGCAGTAAACCAATCAAGCAAGCAGAAATAAAGCTTCCTACAACTCACTGTAAAACCTTCTACCAGGCTTGAAAGCCACTGGTTTCTAAGAAGATTAAATGAAAGAGAGAACCACATCTAGACCCTTAAATCCAAAACTAAACCAAGAGTTTGTAATTCAGTCCATGCCTGTTACTGTGCTTATTGTTGTTATATACTATTTTAAGATGGGAGTCCATATTTTTTGCATATGGCTGTGTGTGAGATTATGCATCAACATTTACTTCCTCTGGTCTTTAATATGGCATTTTCAGGCTAAAAAATATAAATTACATAATGATTAATGTTAATGAATTTCTTGCAAGCAAGCTACAGACAAAGAATATTCTCCAAATTATTCAGTAAGTCTTTTCAAATAATGAAAACACCTGTAAAAATTAGATTTATATTTGAAGACATTTTTTGAATGAGTTTGGTTATTTTCATATTCCCTTGCTTATAGAGACATTTATTACTTGTGTGGATGCTCTAAGTAAAGAAAGCAATATTTTAAATTCACATCCTGACTCTGACATTGTGTGACTTCCAGGGAGAAACTGACTTTGCTGTGCCCATTCCAAGGATGCATGTGTCATAAATTCATATTGAACTGGAGAGTTTAATTTTCAACAGAGACTTTTTCATGGTATTCAGTATAGAGAGGAAAGAATAATTTCTCTTTAATCCAAGCTTTTCAGAGTATTTTCATAATTATTATTTACATCACTGTAGCATTTAAAGATCCAGCCGAGATGAAAGCTTCAGTGTGTTACATGCTATTCAAACATACATTATCACTGATATGCCTCCATCTATAAACATCTTAAATTAAAACAAAACACAGCATATGAGTATAATAAATAATAAGAGGAATATTTTAATAGCAATAATATTACATAAATACATGAATTAGCTACTGGACAACATTATACTTTCAAATTACTTTAGATGATTGTTTTAATAATGCATAAATAACTCAATAATATGAATTATTTCTAACTTTTTTCTCCCTACCCATGGCCACAGCAGTTCTAGAGTTCTAAAATAATCTGTTTATCTTTTTCCATTCAAACAAAAATTTGTCATAAATTTTAACTAAATGATAACTTGATAATTGAGCCAGAAGGAGGATTTGATTTATTATTTGATCTTTAAGAGCTTACACAGTAAGTTAATTAAACAATAAATTACCATTTGGTTAATATCAAGAGAAATTTCAGACTCATATCTCCAATCCTTACCAACCCAGAAAGTCTCAACCCCCTCCTAGACACTTCCTCAAGCAAAAGCCTATATAAGTAGACAGGTCTTGAATCGCACCCTATAAGTCACCAAATATGAGTTCTGACAGTGGACATGCATTTTCCTCTAGCATTCTACATCTGCTAGAGCTGTTTTACAGCAATGTGAGAGGGTGAAATGTTAGCAGTAGATGGTTATGCAATAAATGTCACTGGTGGTAATACCATTTACTTTAGGCTAGTCTCACAGCAGTAAGCAGTTAAGAAGTGATAAAGCAGGATTAATTCCTGAACATAATTTATGATTAAGTTGTCAGTGGAGGCTGCAGTACAAATTCCCTGATATATTTTGCATCATTCTATTTTTTTCTTGAAGTATCGGCACCTTGTAGAGCTGTTAATGCCATCGAGCATATGTCTTTTAAGCCTATTCTTACACATCTTGCCTTAAAAAAAAAATCCACGGTCATTGCTATTTATGGCTATCTATTTAAATGCATATACCTTTAACAATATGGAGAATAGTGGAATACTAACAGAATATTGCAAAATACAATAACTGAACAGTAATTATTCTTTTAACTGCATGAATAAAATTGCCTCAGATAGAGACAGTAAAATTGCCATAAGTCAACATTCAGCCACAGCTGATTCAGGCAGGGCAGGGGATACACAGCTACATAAAGCTGCTTTGGAGGCAACATGAGCTCTGAATCCTCTACCTGCTCTAGAACCAAACACAATCAAAGGATAACTCTCATTGCTTTCCTAAGACATAAGGCTCAATTCTACTACCAATAACGCAATGGTTATTTTTCCAAGATTTCCATTTTTTTCATTTCCCATTCTCAGATAGGAACAAACACAAGCCAACACACAACTTCAATCACATGCAAGTGGTGACTCTATTTCCCCAAAGTAACAGATACTGCCTGTAAAATTAATGTAATGTGTGATAATATACCACAATGTTTTTCCTGTGAAATAGAACTAATGGAACCAGCAGTGACTCCTAAAGCTGTTCTAAGGACCTTTCAATTTGACTGTGATACTGTGACTTGCACATAATAATACAATTACAAAAATTTAGCGCACACATTCACAACAAAACAAAACTCAAATCATCCTGTTTGGCTACTTTTGTGAAAAATAAAATAGAGGATCAACACCACAGTTTTGATTTAGGTCCTATTATACAAAAGTTGCTGACTTTTATTAAATGAATTCTTGATTGATATTTGCTAGGCTCTATTGCTGGATCGTATAGCAAAGCAAGCCAATTCCTTCAAATGTTTCCTGTATATCTACCTTTGTGTTGAATGAATAATCAACTCAGTGACAGTTCAGTTGATGGGCAAAAAGACAGATGGTACTCTAGCTATATTGAAGAATAAACATGAATAACTGCACATTAAAATTATATAGATTCAATCATATTCTTCTTTCCAAGTACTTTGTGTGGCATTTGTTTTCTTCAAGGGCAAAAACTGTGATTTCATATAATTGTCTAGCACCTAGCACAATGAGGGCCTGATTATGATCTCAGGACTTTGTTAACATAATAATAGAATATTCTGTGGCTGTGTTACAACTGAAGAAGCATTTCAAGTCAGGAGCATTTTATAACAAAGAATTGTCATTGATGGCTCAAATTTTCAAACTTTTGTAATGTGCCTCTACATACAATCATGCATTTAGTTTGTCCTGATAAAGGAAGCTAAGAATTTTTGAAGGGAGCTACTTAACATGCAGGAATCTGTGCATTCAAGGGCAGAAGATTCCTAAGTCAGGGTGTCTGGTTGAAACCACAGCAATAGGCACCCTTTTTCAAGGTCATGTTCATTTCACCATATAATGCATTATAGTCAATTTGTACATTAAAAATTTATTTAAATTATCTGATTTTCTACACTTTCACTTGATAGGCTTTAATATGCTACCAGTTCCAAAGAAGCATTTGAATCTCTAGACTGGGCCAATGGCACACTTACTGCTATTTAGATTAATATATTCAGCTATTAAGTTAAACAATAAAAAGCTGTATTTAAGTAAGACCTGGCTCAACTACACAGAAGCAAGGCTTCAATTAAGGTTGAAATAGCCTTTATTTACAGAAAGAGGACTTAGCACACTAGATTAGTGCATAGTTCACAGGTTAGGTAAAATGTAGTATATGACTGTGGAGAAGTTAAGAAGTCATATCATTTATATTAAAGTTCCATTTGTAAGTAGGAACAAAATGTTGCTAAATGGATAAGAGATGCCTTAATAAATGGTTAATCAATTCTTATAGATTCCCGCAGATTAACTGTTTGCTTATACCCATCCATAACACATCCTACCATCCATAATACATCTCATGTATAAAATGCTTTTAATATTCATTAATCTCATTAATCTTTTAAAATCATAAACATTAAGACTGATTAAAATAAGTCACTACCTAGGTTTATATATTTGTCTGTACCTAAGAGGTATAAAGTTAATAAAAGTCCAAATCTCATTGCCTTGCATCACGTTCATAAAATATTCACATGTCCACCCTGAAACAAAAGAGATTAGGAGCCCAAACTGTTTGCTTTAGAGTTAACCCTATAAAACATTTTCTACACAGAAGGTCTCTAATTCCTATGGTTAAAAAGACTGGCTTTCAATGAACAGCAGTAGAATACAGAAATTCATCTTTTTTTAAAAATAACATTATGCTTCTTCCCTTTTAAGGCATTTAGTTATAAGGCTCTCTTTAGTATGAGCATATTATATATAGTATTGTATTCAAATTGTTTATAACCTTATTCTACAGTTACAAAAGCAGCTGTTCCTTTACCTCCACAGTTAGTGATGGAACAGCTACTGCAAATAAAAAAAGTGAAAGCCTAGATCATTAAAGGGACAGAAGCACATTATAAAACTCAGTTTTTTAGATCTGGCCCTGGCAGTGATTTCCAGAGTCATGATTTACAGCCTAGGCTCCCTAGAGAGTGCCTGGGAGCTAGAACCCTCAGAATGGCATTCACAAAAAAATCAGCAACCTATGCCTGCCCAAAGGAAATGTTAAAGATGAGTGTCTTAAATTCCACCCTATTCTAGTGCCTTTGATACCTCAATAAACACTACCCTCCACCCAAGTTACCTATGTCCTTCCTTTAAAACATGTAGAGCACAATATTGTCTTTTAAAACATGGCCAGAAGAAGGGAAGTCAGCTGTGCCCCCCTTTATTCAATCAAAAACAGGTCTCCCACATCCTCTACTCATTCTATATAGTGCTCTACTCATATAAAAGAGGGGCACTATCACTCACTCTTCTGCTTATAGAGGCTGAAAAGAAGGTAATAGCCATAGGATTTTGTTCAGAGCTTAGTCTGGGAGGCAAGCTTGGAGAACTGGATTGAGCTTCTTGAAGGAAATAAGTAGAGGGGTGTCTAGCTTGTAGGTTAGGCAGAAGAGAGGTACTATGCTGCTCTGCCTCAAGTCAGGTATTTCTGAGCATGCCTAGAGGTAGAACTAAGGCACCCAAAGAATATTCCTCTTTTAAAGTGAAGCTCCTTCAAACTTCAGGTATCTCTAAGTGAGCAGACATTTTGAGGTCTACAGTTTTGGATTTGATACTGAAATTCCACCTAGATTCTCCTGTACCCTGTTTGCCCTTGTGTGCATACATACCCCCTTCATCCTGTTGTAGATCTAGACCTAAGTACTCGAGACTGGAATGATCAAGAGAGAAGGAAAAACAATTGTAAACTTTCCAGAGTTGGGACTGTATTTTCCTATCTCTTTGTACAGCACCTAGCACAATGGATTTTAATCATGTTTGGAGCTTTTCAGTGCTATTGCATGAGAAATATAGTAATAAAGCATGTTT